>NC_141686.1:284519936-285129936 GCF_964263255.1 Lissotriton vulgaris
CATTCGCGCTGTGGCACTGATTAGCAGTGGCACAGCGTCCAGAGCATCTAAATCCAGCCAACATAAAAGATAGTAAGCGAACAGAGGAGGGGAGGCCCACGCCAATGATGCCAGGTCTAACAGAGCTCCGAGCTGCATAATCAGTGGCTCAATGACATCTGTTGCCCTTCAGGTGTGGCTCTGGGCCATGCTCCCTTGTCTGGTGCAGGCTGTCATCCGACTTTACACCAGGTCCCAGCAGGTGTTAGTTTCCTGCTGCTAACATGCCTTATCACCTGTTTTGGGTTCGTATCTCCGATCTGGCTGATTGTTGAGAATTTTGTGGAGTGGTGTTGTCGTGGCTTTTCATACGGCAACGCCTACTCTGCATTTCATTAGCGATAGTTGCCGGGGTCATCTGTGGTGATGTTTTTTGTGGCTGCTATCGCAGGTAAACTGGTGATATGGGCTGTTAGCACCAGCTTGTGAATGGGACAATACATTTATCGCCACTTTGGCTGCAATAAAGTGCCATTAACTCTGCAATATGTCTTTGAGAATATGCCCCTCAGATTGTTAGTACAATTTAAGAGTGGTCTAGTCCAGATAGAGCACAGACCCAAACCTTCCATGTTCATTCAGTTTCATTTCAGGCAAGCAGCTTTTCAAAGTCATGTAGATAAAATTAGAACATTGGAATGTTGAGCGCTCCACTGAAGACAAGGGAGTGGCTCTGGGCTCCAATGGGCCCGTAGAAGCCCGGATCTCTAACATTCCAATGATTGTCTGCATGTTTCTCCCTTTTTAATTTAGAACATTTACCCTCAGTGGGTGGAATGTTCTAATAGCCTTACAGCCCTTCAGCCTCGGGCTATACTGGTTGTTAAAGGCCCTCTCCCTCGTCATAAGCCTTCGCCTGCAGTTTGGGTCTATAACTCGGGTTCAGGGCCTCTAACAACTGGTATAAACCACAGTATTGGGCTTGAAGGCTATATTAATACATTTCATACTCTAATTATGCATTAGATTTATAGGTTTTAGAACCCTGTTTTTTTATTTTTTTAATGAAAGTTCATAGCAATACAATATACACTAGACATGACAGTATATATAAATATATAAATAGATGTATATGATATATAGGCAAGAACAATTGATGTAGCTAAAAGACATGAAGTAAAACAGAACAAAGCTTAAGAGAGTGGTGATCATCAGGAGCCTGAAGAGCATCTCGACGACCTCCATGTAGCCACTGGTGCCCAAATCCGTAGCCCCATTTCTCTAGATTTGACACCCTTTAATGCATACAGTTCTGACTCGATGTTATGGATCCCTAGCATCCTACAAATCCACATTTGGAAGGTTGGGGCTTCTACATCCTTCCAAGCAGCAGCGATTAATATTCTAAAAACAGCAACTGATATAAAAACAAGCGCCTCCATCTCAGTGCTTAGACCCAGTTTAGCATCACAGCCTATTATTAAAAGTGTCGGGGATAGGTCTATTCTGACATCTAGCAGCCCCTCTAAAAACGCTTCAATCTCCTTTTTAATGGGCCCTAGTTTTTCACAGCTACAGAACATGTGCATGACGTCAGCTGGCCCATTCCCACACCTAGGGCAGTTGTTGTCAGCCCTCTTACCCCACTCAAATAATTTCGCCGGTGTGTAGTATAGGTTAAAAAGGGTCTTAAAGTGCTGCGCTCTTAAGTTTGAGGATCGCAGGAACCTTTTATCCATTAAAATGGCTCTATCTAAGTCAATATCTGGGTCCCCCAATTTTGAGGCCCAAGCTGTCTCTGTCTTAACCATGTCGTCAAGGAGCCTTTCCAAGAATAGCCTGTATATTTCCCTGATTCTACAGCCACCCCCCTTCATGTAATCCAGTAATTCACATCCTTGGGACACATTTATACAGGGTCTTTTTGATTTTATTGTATTTACCAGCTGTATATACTTAAACTCTTGACACCCTTGAAGTGAATACCATAACCTCAAAAGTTCGAGGGGCCTACATACATCCTTTAACATTACTTGACCCAGTGTAGTGATTCCCTGTCTTTCCCAGTGTCTCCAAGAGCCATCGCTACTCAAATGCGGGAATAGTCCTGAATTCCAGAGTAAAGTATGTTGATTGTACCTTGGAATACCCTGATATTTCTGTACAGATGACCATAGCCCCCAGATATCTTCCAATATTTTATAGCCTGGTGCATTAAAATATCGTTTGTCGACTTTTCTCAGCAGTACCCCATGTACTTCTCTCCCAAGGGCCAACTGGAAAATAGAGGGGATATCTCCCTGGCTGTCCATGGAGTCCTCTGGAAAGAAGAGTATAGCCATTTCTGTGAGAAGACAAGACCAATTATAAAACCTAAGGTTTGGTATTCCCAACCCACCCCTTTCCTGGGGAAGAGACATGAATTTGCTTGATCCCCTCACCTTACCGTATTGCCAGACGAAGTTCATGAAAATAGCTTCGATTTCCTTAATCAATGTATCGTCTATTTTAAAGGGGATAGACCTAAATTTATATAAAATCTTCGGGAACATCGTCATTTTAATAACGTTGGCCCTGCCTATAACTGATAAGTGGAGTGTATCTATTCTTTTTAGATCCTGTTCCATCGTTTTCAGTAGTGGTACAAAGTTATCTTTAATGATATCCCTTGGCTGGGCATTGACTGTTATACCTAAATACACTACTGAATCTACGTATCTGTCGTCCTGTTTAACTATATTCCTGGAGCATAGTAACTGCGTCTTCGCCACATTTAGGCGGTATCCAGATAGCCTCCCGAATTCAGTAGTGATACTAACTATTCCCCTCATGGCGCTTTCGGGATCCGTGGTGGTTATGGCTAAGTCATCCGCATAAGCGAGGACCTTAGTATGGAATCCATTAGTAACAACTGGCTTAATACTGATGCTGTTCATTATAAGATTTATTAGGGGGTCTATGTATAGGGCGAAGAGAATGGGTGAGCACTGACACCCTTGTCTCGTGCCCCTCGATATATGAATCTGCCCAGAACTCTCACCCATAAGTTGGATACTCGCAGTAGGATTGAGATACATAGCCTGAATTGCCTATCGGAATCTGGGACCAAAACCTCTTTCTTCCATCACTCTCCACAGAAAGCTCCACCTAACGCGGTCAAAAGCTTTTTCAGCGTTGAGGAGGATCATTGCGACCCACCCCTCCCCGGCAGCATGGATGTCAAACAGTGTAATGGCTCTTCTTATATGGTCAGTCATACCTCTGCCCGGGACAAAACTATGCTGCCAGGGAGAAACCAAAGTACCAATGATCCTCCCCAACCGCGTCGCCATTATCTTTGCATATAATTTATTATCGCTGTTTATTAACGATATTGGCCTATAAGAGCCGGGGCTTTCCTTAGGCTTGCCTTTTTTGTGGAATACCACAATATTGGTTTTAGTCCAGGACTCCGGAATAACTCCAGTATTCATAACCCCGTTAAATAGATCCAAAAGAAGAGGTGATGTTTCTTCCTTCAAGCATTTATAAACCTCCAAAGGTATGGCATCGGGCCCTGCTGCCTTACCAGCAGCTAAATCTTGTAATGCCTCGGATAGTTCATCCATAGTAATACCCTGTTCCAAGACTTCCCTCTCATTGGAGGTGAGTTTGATACCCATTTCTGGCAAATTTATACTCAGGTCATCAGTTCCTGACTCTTCCTTGTATAAGTCTTGATAGAATCTCCTAAAGACATCGAGGATTTCAGTTGGTTTGTTGAAGGTTCGGACCCCTTCTTTAATTTCAATGATGATGTTCTTAGATGTGGCCTGCCTTATCCGTAAAGCCAATGCCCTGCCTGCCTGTTCCCCTGTTTCGTATAGCCTGGCTCTCTGAGTTTGATATTCTGCTGCCTCTTTTTTAGCCAAATGCCTCTGGATTTCGGCCTTCATACTATTCAGCCGTTCTAAACTCGAGATACCCTGACTCTATTGACATACATCCCTCCTATGTTGTTCCTCTGCCTCTGCCAGATTTCCCAACAGGCGTTCTCTCTCTTCCTTTGCCTTTTTCGACATTCGGCCCGTGTAGCTGATTGTCTCCCTCCTCAGGCCTGCTTTAAAACTATCCCATACAGCAACTCGGGAGGCACTGTATCTATTTGCGTCAAAGAATGACTGGGACCAGTCGTTCATATGCGCTATATACTTGCTATCCACTAACAGCTTTCTGTCAAAGGTCCAGGGTCTGGCTTTTTTCATTTGTTTATTGATGACCATGGTTAAAACGAGGGGGTTATGATCTGATATTATCCTATGGAGCATTGCAATTCCCACATTGGAAAGATAGGAAGCCGATATCATGAAATAGTCCAGTTTTGTATACTTATTAAATGGATGTGAGCAAGATGGCGGCCGTGAGGTACGGCTGAGCTGCAGCGCTAGCAGTGTGGACATGGACGCAGGCACACCTCAACCGTTTGCCGTCTACATGCCAAGAGTTTTGGCCAAGTACTTCTGCCGGGTACTCTGCGCTTAAACGGAGTTATTCTTTCAAGTGGATAAACACGAAGGAAACGCATGAGGGAAATCAACTAACTGCATGATACAGCCTAGACCCGACATATCGATGTGGACGCCTCTGGTCACATCCCACTGTAAGGCACTCCCCCTGGGCTGCTGAGGGTTGCCTCTGCACTACTGCTGAGGATCGGGTTGGCCAGCGGAGCTCGCGGAGTTCGTGGAATTCGCGGAGCCAAGGGGCGGAGCAGCGCAGTTACTCGGACGGAGTCGAGTGGAGTGGCATTCGGGGTCTGTGGAGATAGGAGGCAGAGAAGGGCGAAGCGGCAGCTTTCATCACGGATGACTCCGAAAACTAACACTGGAGGTAAGCCGCCGTCAAAGAAGATAAACGGTGTCGAGAATGCTGGTGCAGTTGCCAACCCCGTAAGTGCCGTAAACGCTCCTGCGGTCGGTGCCAATATCGAGGCAGTATTGTGCGAAGCGGAGCCTGGGGCTAGGACAAGGCATCCGATACCAGGGCAGGGCACCCCTAAAGAGATGAGGCCTCCATCCGCCAGAACCAGACAAGCCACGGACACAGCCACTGCCACTATTAGTATAGTAGAGATGATGAATCGCAAGGACAAGGAAAAAAAGCTCCAAACATCAGTAATGGCCCCAGCAGCAGTAACTACCACATTACCGGTTACAAGAGAGAATGAGGAGCCTGAGCCAGATCCAGAGCTCGAGCCCGAGCTAGAGCCAGATCCACAGCCACAGCTACAGCCAGAATCTGAAGGCGAGGACAATGTCTTGAATAGAGCTCAGGGCAAGACGGACATCCCGGAACCGGTAATAGCAGTGGTGGTGAGCACCGATAAGGAGGTGGACAACGCGGGTAAAAATCCTATAGCGGCTAAAGAGATAGTAACCACATCTTCCGAAGGTGAGGCGGTGCAGCCTGTCGGTCCCCCCGCCTTAAATATTGACTGCGAAAGTGATCAGGTCGGCCAAGGGGGAGAGACTCCAGGGGTGTCTAAAGATGGTTCTACTTTTTTGGCTACCTGAAAACTATCAAAAGATACTGTTGTGGTCAACGTGGCCCCGGGTGAACAAGGGCGACTACCACCAAACGCTAATCAGAAGGGCCCGATCCAATGGGGGAAGGAGAAGGAGAAGACCCCCAGTGAGTGTTTCTTCTCCGTAACAGAGGAGGCCGATTGGTCGGAGGATGAGGAGCTGCACAGTTCCGATATCGACGGCAGTAATCCAGAGTCAGAGAGCGACCTAGACGTGGGGCCACCGTCAACGGCTGTCAAAGCTATGGCTCCCCCAAAAAATCAGGCAGATTTGACATGGGATCATTCTCCAACAACATCGCTACAAGGAAACTCAAACCACGGGACGACCCATGTGCAGAATCAGGAGACCACACAACTTTCAATGCTGTCAATGATGTCAATGATGGAATCAATTCATCAAGGGATCACAGCGCACCGCGAGGAGACAAGATCAGATAGTCTCAAGGCACAAGCAGCAATGAGGAAAATGAAAGGAGTGGTGAGAAAGCTCTCTAAGGCCTGTGTGAATGTAGGAGATAGGGTCTCAAACTTGTAAGAGAGGATAGTTGCTACTAAGGTGGAGGTGGCAGCTGCCACGAGCAGAGTAGAATCTTTCGGAGCACAAGCACAGGACGTCCAGTGGAAGCTGGAAGACTTAGAAAACAGGCTAAGGAGGAACAATCTAAGAGTCCTTGGGATTCCTGAAGGCTGTGAAGGGCAGGATGTTAAAGCCTTCATAGTTAAAATCTTTGAGAAAGCCTTTCCAGATGTTGCTGGGTGGAACTGGACCACCGAAATTCAGAGGGCGCATCGAACACCATTCAAATTGAGGCAGAATGCTAGAGCGGGAGACAAGCCAAGAGCAATCCTGATCTATATAGGGAACTTTCTGTTGAGACAGTCCATTGCAGAGAAGGCTAGACCAGATGCCAAAAGAACTTTCGAGGGGGGCTCTTTCTTTGTAAGGCCCGATTTCTGCCACACCACCGTCGAACGGCGCTGGAGATTAAGACAATTAATCAAGCCCTTCCAGGACAAAAGAATACAGGTGTATCTCATTAATCCAGCCCAGCTAAAGGTAATCCATCTGGGCAAGACAATATACTTTTCCTCAGAAATTAAAGCTCGGGAGTTTCTGGAATCAGTATAGAAACAACCCTGTTCAATCTAGTAACTTTTAGCGAGCTCTCTAACTAGCTCTCCAATGATCTGTTTAAAAGAATGACTACGTTTAAGGGGGGCAGAATATTGGCTATTAGGGGCAACGTATGATTTCTGAGGTCAGTTTTTTCTGATTTTCTGGTGTTACGATTTGATGGTTTATTGTTTATTGTTTGATTTTGAGGTGGGGTTTATCAAGTCGTATGTATTGAGTCCACTGCTACGCTGCATCCATCACATGCACAGACTCAGTCTGCGCGCTCCACTAGGGTGGGGGTTTGGGTTGGGGTCAAGGGGGGAGGGGGTTCGGAGTGGGAGGGGGGGACGGGGGGGAGAAAGCAAAAGAAAAGAAAGTTCATGCAATAAATGTGTATATTAATATATACTAGAATGTTGAAAGGAAAATGGTATATTCATGATATGCTTAGGAGGACATTTGATCGGTTAGAATGGTGGATATGTTCCTTGCAGGGTTATGTCTAGGCTTAGGGTAGTAAGCCTGAATATAGGCGGTTTGAACAATTGGAAAAAGAGGGGCAGGTTTGAGGAATATATCCAAACAATAGGGGCTGACATCTTATGCTTACAAGAGACTCGCCTACCTTGGAAAAAGAAACACTGGTTAAACTTAAAGGGGTATGAAGTTCTGTCCTGCTCCTCACAGACATCAATGATAAGGGGGGTAGCAATTATCGGCAGGGTAGGTTTGGGGGGTGCAATGAGATGTAAGGCCGATGTACTGGGAAGATGGGTAATATGTGAAATGAATCTAGGTATCACTCTATGTTCAATATACAGCTCTAATCTGGACAACCCGGGGGTGATGGATCACATAGAGAGGGAATTAACTAACTGGCCAGCCCCTATGGTAATCTGTGGGGATCTCAACATCTCAGCAAATTTTGTAAGCAGTACCCCATATACAGGTCGTAAGCCCCGGGTATTTAGAGCAGTGTCTTCCATATTGCAATCTCATGGGTTGAGGGATGTGTGGGGAAGTTTAAAGAAAGATGATCCCGGGTTCACATATTTCTCACATCCATTTAATAAGTATAGGTTTTAGAACCACTATAGCTCTGGATCCTTATTTTTGTTTATCAGGCTAGCTTGAATCCAGTGGCAAAGTGAGCAAGGAACCCACGTCTGGCCATACCCTGCCAACTTAGGGTGAACAAAGCAAATGCAAGTAGATGATGGACGGAGCACTGAAACTTTCCAGACACTCTCCCCAGTCCAACTCACTTTGCCACTGGATTCAAGCTAGCCTGGCTGATGAGGAGTGTTACCCCAACACTAGTCCCAGGATGTTTGTTTTGGGTCCAAGGAAGACATGCTTGGCCGTTCGTGCTGGACTGTTCCAATGAGGCACAGGGTCAAGACTGATTTGCATATGGCTGGGTCTGAACTGGGGTTGCGAATTGAGCCAAAGAGCGATGATTGATTCAGCCCAGATATGTGACTGGAGTGAGTGTCTGAAAAGTTTCAGTGCTCAGTCCATCATCTCCTTGTATTTGCTGAGTATGCCAGCGCCACAATAGAACTTTTTAATTATTTCTAGTTGAACTTCTTTCTTTCCCCCAAAAATGTAGCTAGAGGAATATTATCATGTTTGTGTCAGAGTTATGCTGCCCAGCCATTTTTTAGTCACATATATGGCCGCATTGGAGTTGGACCAGTGTGCAGTGAAGAAGCATCCACAAATCATTCATGGCATTGGAGGCCATGCCTAGCTCCCTGCATGCCTATCCTTTTTTGCATCACTTAGCAGGGCTGCCCCAGAAGATCATTGATTTACAAAAGTGCCAATACCAAAATCTAATGTGTTACCTGCGTCAATGATACAATTGTGAACCTACTGCCTAGCCTGCCTGTGCTTGGATAAAGGTAACTACTAGTACTACAACTATTGCAACAAGGTGTGAGTGATTGTGAGTGACCAGTGATGATTTATGTGGTGGCAGACAGTGAGGGAGGGTTTTCAATTAATAGTAAACTTGATTTTGATTAATTGTAATGTTTGGTGCCTGATGTGATAATTTTTCCTAAAGGTGATTGACCTTTACAAATTTATTTCGCGAAAATGTACCTCTACAGTCCACTACTTTTTTTGGGTTCTTCAGAGACTAGATCAGTCACTTTAGTTAACAAACGCAAGCCTATACAAAATATTGCAATTCTTTTTTAGGTCTCGCCTGTCGATGCGCATGCGCATCGAGCTTGCGAGACTATGGGGGCTTATCCACTCTTTATCCAACTTGCAAGGAATCGTGGCGATTCCTTGCAGTGCACGAGACATTTAAGCTCAATGCGCATGCGCAATGAGCTTCAAAGCGCGTGCACAAGCCCCCATCCGCCTGCATTGCCTGCTCTCTCTCTCACAGCCTCCCCCAGCTCCGCCTCCTCACTTTTTGATTGCACGGCCGTTAGGCCGTGCCTCCCCTACTCTACTCCCCCCTCCTTCTCCACTCCCCCTCACGACGCACCTCCGGATCCGCCCCCTCCCCATTTTGTCTACCACCGTGAAACTGTTTGGCACACGAAAGTCTTACCATTACCACGACCTATTTCCTTTCAGAAATGATTTTCGTCTTCAACTCTAACTTCGCCAAATCTATTTTACGGGACAATGAAACATACTTATTTGTTACCAAACATTTCTACAGCCTTCCACATCTCTTCCACAACCCACTAACGCCCGAAACTCCCCCCTCTGTTCCCGTACACAGCCAGGCTCGCAATTCAACTCCCCCTCTCCAGACGCCAGGACCACATACTTATTTGTTACCAAACATTTCTACAGCCTTCCACATCTCTTCCACAACCCACTAACGCCCAAACCTCCCCCCTCTGTTCCCGTACACAGCCAGGCTCGCAATTCAACTACCCCTCTCCAGACGCCAGGACCACATACTTATTTGTTACCAAACATTTCTACAGCCTTCCACATCTCTTCCACAACCCACTAACGCCCGAACCTCCCCCCTCTGTTCCGGTACACAGCCAGGCTCGCAATTCAACTCCCCCTCTCCAGACGCCAGGACCACATACTTATTTGTTACCAAACATTTCTACAGCCTTCCACATCTCTTCCACAACCCACTAACGCCCGAACCTCCCCCCTCTGTTCCCGTACACAGCCAGGCTCGCAATTCAACTCCCCCTCTCCAGACGCCAGGACCTCCCCTCTCTGTTCCTGCACCCATCCAGGCTCTCCGAACACAAAAACACTTTAAACTGAAATCGTCGACAAAAAGAAATAATGACAGACGCATTACAAGCTACATCGTAGCATTGCACCTAAAAAACAGTTAAGATTACAACCCACAAACGGCAGAACCTCCCCCCTCTGTTCCCGTACACAGCCAGGCTCGCAATTCAACTCCCCCTCTCCAGACGCCAGGACCTCCCCTCTCTGTCCCTGCACCCATCCAGGCTCTCCGAATACAAAAAGACTTTAAACTGAAATCGTCTACACAAAGAAATAATGACAGACGCATTACAAGCTACATCGGCTTGTACATTCCCCAATCTGCAGGCCTACTATTCCCATCCCTCCCTCTACAGCGTGCTACGCCCAAAATAGCGCTTGTATCTCTAGCATTGCACCTAAAAAAAAAGAAATATTTTGACATGTTTATAAACGAAATGAAACACAGAGAGTCAGTTCAATTCAACGGGCCTACTATTTCCCTCCTCCGACACAGCGTGACCTCACAGAGCCTCTAGCACATCCACGTGACTAAACAGTCCTCGCAACCCGCCATAACCCCCAACAATACGCCGGACCTGCTGGGACCATTCTTTAATACCATTTACATGAACACAAAGCCAGGCCACAGACTCCAAGGCTTTCGTCAAGAAAACTACAGGATGCTAGACTACTTTAAGCGCCGTCGTCAAGATTGTAATCACTTGTGAAGTTCCTTTGGGGATGTGCTAATTTAGAACAGCAGGATGCGAGCCGGGTGTTAGCTCGATAACAACAACAAACGCCCCCCCAAAAAAAACCCACTGAAAGGAAATACTTACACTAGAAACGTGATACTTTTTCGCAAAACTTAAACAATGTCACTGAACGCAAATACTAACACTACAAACGTCAAGTTTTTTTAACAATACTTATTTACTTTACATAACCATGCTTATTATTTTACAACTTTCCTCTACAGCGTGGTATGTAAAATCGTCCTATTCTACGTCTACGCTTGTACAGACTAAAGATTTTCTATGTTGCCTCAGTGAAACATTTCCGATGTTGCCTTCTTTTGGATAACCACCATATTTCTTATACACACACATTAAGGGATGCATCCGCAGCAGCCTCACCCTCACTCACCCTCAACCTCTCTTGCTATTTTGTTAAGCGGAACTTGCAGCCAACCTCTCTTGCTATTTTGTTAAGGGTAACTTGCAGCACACATTTCAAGACGAATTACAGTAAGGCAGAAAATGGCGTCTGGAAACGTTATGTTTTTTTAGATCAAAACTCCTATACTTTACATACCATCTACCACTGTATTTTAACGTTCCCACACACACATTAATGGAGGCATGCTATAAAAAGAACAACACAACTTTGAATGCAAATACATCAGCTCAAAACATTTCGCCACACCTGTCTCTAGATTTATTTATTGCCAAAGAAAATTATCTACCATCTTCTAAATCGCCCACTGTATTTTAACGTTCCCACACACACATTAATGGAGGCATGCTCACCCTCAATGACCCTCACCTTCAACACCTCACCTACCCTCACCCTCACTCACCCTCAACCACTCACCCAACACATCACTCTCACTCACCATCAACATCTCACTCTCAACACCTCACCCTCAACACCTCACCCTCAACCACTCACCCTCAACCACTCACCCTCAACCACTCACCCTCAACCACTCACCCTCAACCACTCACCCTCAACCACTCACCCTCAACCACTCACCCTCACTCATCCTCACCCTCACTCACCCTCAATACCTCACCATCACTAACCCTCAACCCCTCACCCTCACTAAGTCTCAACCCCTCTATCACCCTTACCCTCACTCACCCTCAATACCTCACCCTCACTAACACTCAACCCCTCACTCACCCTCACTCTCACCCTCACTCACACTCAACACCTCAGCCTTACCCTCACCCTCCTACAGACACATTCAAGGGCCTCATCCTGAACAATGATCACGATTTTTATTGTACAACAAAAAAAAAAATGGTGGCAAATACATCAGCTCATAACATTTCGCCACACCTGTCTCTACATTTTTGTATTACCAAACAAAATTATCTACCATCTTTCGAAATCGCCCACTGTATTTGAACGTTGTCACACACACATTTGTATTTGAACGTTGTCACACACACATTAATGGAGGCATGCTCACCTTCAATGACCCTCACCCTCAACACCTCACCTACCCTTACCCTCACTCACCCAACACCTCACCCTCACTCACCATCAACATCTCACCCTCACTCACCCTCATCCTCACTCCCCATCAACACCTCACCATCCTCACCATCACTAACCCTCAACTCCTCACTCTCACTAACCCTCAACCCCTCCCCCTCACCCTCACTCACCCTCACCCTCATTCACCATCAACACTTCACCATCAGTAACCCTCAACCCCTCACTCTCACTAACCCTCAACCCCTGCCCCTCACCCTCACTCATCCTCACCCTCATTCACCGTCAACACCTCACCCTCACTGAACATCTCACCTTCACTCACCATCAACATCTCACCCTCACTCACCCTAAACACCTCACCCTCAACACCTCACCCTCAACCACTCACCCTCAACCACTCACCCTCACCTCACCCTCCCTCACCCTCAACCCCTCACCCAACCCCTCAACTCTTCACCCTCAACACCTCACTCACTCTCAATACCTCCCCCTCACTGACCCTCACCCTCACTTAGCCTCAACACCTCACCATCACTAACCCTCAACCCCTCACCCTCACCCTCACTCACCCTCCCTCACCCTCAACCCCTCACCCTCACTAATTCTCAACTCCTCAATCCCCCTTACCCTCACTCACCCTCAATACCTTACTCTCACTAATCCTCAACCCCTCACCCTCACTAATTCTCAACCCCTCAATCACCCTTACCCTTACTCACCCTCAATACCTCACCCTCACTAACACTCAACCCCTCACTCACTCTCACTCTTACCCTCACTCACACTTAACACCTCAGCCTCACCCTCACCCTCCTACAGACACATTCAAGGGCCTCATCCTGAGCAATGATCACGATTTTTATTGTACAACAACAACAAAAAAAAAATGGTGGCAAATACATCAGCTCATAACATTTCGCCACACCTGTCTCTACATTTTTGTATTGCCAAACAAAATTATCTACCATCTTTCGAAATCGCCCACTGTATTTGAACGTTGTCACACACACATTTGTATTTGAACGTTGTCACACACACATTAATGGAGGCATGCTCACACTCAATGACCCTCACCCTCAACACCTCACCTACCCTTACCCTCACTCACCCAACACCTCACCCTCACTCACCATCAACATCTCACCCTCACTCACCCTCATCCTCACTCCCCATCAACACCTCACCATCCTCACCATCACTAACCCTCAACTCCTCACTCTCACTAACCCTCAACCCCTCCCCCTCACCCTCACTCACCCTCACCCTCATTCACCATCAACACTTCACCATCAGTAACCCTCAACCCCTCACTCTCACTAACCCTCAACCCCTGCCCCTCACCCTCACTCATCCTCACCCTCATTCACCGTCAACACCTCACCCTCACTCAACATCTCACCTTCACTCACCATCAACATCTCACCCTCACTCACCCTAAACACCTCACCCTCAACACCTCACCCTCAACCACTCACCCTCAACCACTCACCCTCACCTCACCCTCCCTCACCCTCAACGCCTCACCCAACCCCTCAACTCTTCACCCTCAACACCTCACTCACTCTCAACACCTCCCCCTCACTGACCCTCACCCTCACTTAGCCTCAACACCTCACCATCACTAACCCTCAACCCCTCACCCTCACTCACCCTCCCTCACCCTCAACCCCTCACCCTCATTAATTCTCAACTCCTCAATCCCCCTTACCCTCACTCACCCTCAATACCTTACTCTCACTAATCCTCAACCCCTCACCCTCACTAATTCTCAACCCCTCAATCACCCTTACCCTTACTCACCCTCAATACCTCACCCTCACTAACACTCAACCCCTCACTCACTCTCACTCTTACCCTCACTCACACTTAACACCTCAGCCTCACCCTCACCCTCCTACAGACACATTCAAGGGCCTCATCCTGAGCAATGATCACGATTTTTATTGTACAACAACAAAAAAAAAATGGTGGCAAATACATCAGCTCATAACATTTCGCCACACCTGTCTCTACATTTTTGTATTGCCAAACAAAATTATCTACCATCTTTCGAAATCGCCCACTGTATTTGAACGTTGTCACACACACATTTGTATTTGAACGTTGTCACACACACATTAATGGAGGCATGCTCACACTCAATGACCCTCACCCTCAACACCTCACCTACCCTTACCCTCACTCACCCAACACCTCACCCTCACTCACCATCAACATCTCACCCTCACTCACCCTCATCCTCACTCCCCATCAACACCTCACCATCACTAACCCTCAACTCCTCACTCTCACTAACCCTCAACCCCTCCCCCTCACCCTCACTCACCCTCACCCTCATTCACCATCAACACTTCACCATCAGTAACCCTCAACCCCTCACTCTCACTAACCCTCAACCCCTGCCCCTCACCCTCACTCATCCTCACCCTCATTCACCGTCAACACCTCACCCTCACTCAACATCTCACCTTCACTCACCATCAACATCTCACCCTCACTCACCCTAAACACCTCTCCCTCAACACCTCACCCTCAACCACTCACCCTCAACCACTCACCCTCACCTCACCCTCCCTCACCCTCAACCCCTCACCCAACCCCTCAACTATTCACCCTCAACACCTCAATCACTCAATACCTCCCCCTCACTCACCCTCACCATCACTTACCCTCAACACCTCACCATCACTAACCCTCAACCCCTCACCCTCACCCTCACTCACCCTCCCTCACCCTCAACCCCTCACCCTCACTAATTCTCAACTCCTCAATCCCCCTTACCCTCACTCACCCTCAATACCTCACTCTCACTAATCCTCAACCCCTCACCCTCACTAATTCTCAACCCCTCAATCACCCTTACCCTCACTCACCCTCAATACCTCACCCTCACTAACACTCAACCCCTCACTCACCCTCACTCTTACCCTCACTCACACTCAACACCTCAGCCTCACCCTCACTCACCCTCACCCTCAACCCCTCATGCCATTTTTAAGGGTACCTTGGAGCAGACAGTTTAAGTCGAATTACAGTAAGGGAGAAAATGGCGTCTGGAAATGTTTTTTTTTTTAACAAAACTCCTTTAGTTTACATACCATCCCGTACACACACACCAACATCAATGCCAGCATTTAAAATTACCCACAGACACATTCAAGGGGCGCATCCTCAGCAATGCTCACTGTTTTCATAGTAAAAATAACAACACAACTTAGATGGCAAATATTGTATCCAGCCTCTGACCCATTCAGCAACATACATCAGCTCATAAAAGTTCGCCACACCTTTTTCTACATTTATGTATTGGCAAACAAAATCATACACCATCTTTCTCATTCGCCCACTGTATTTTAACGTTGCCACACACACATTAATGGAGGCATCTGCAGCAATGTTCAGTATTTTCATACTAAACATAAACGCCACAACTTTGAGCCTGGATATTACAAGACTTACATTAAGGAACGCATCCGCAGATAAGTTCTGTATTTACAACACGTACACACACAGCAAAAACTATCCTAGCATTTAAAACTACCCACAGACACATTTTAGGCCCGCTTACGCAGCAAGGCTCACGATTTTCATAATAAAAACAATAACACAACTTTTATGTCAAATATTGCATCCGGCCTCTGACCCATTCAGCACCATGCATCAGCTCATAACATTTCCCCACACCTGTATTTACATTTATGTATTGCCAAACAAAATCATCGACCATCTTTCTCATTCGCCCACTGCATTTTAACGTTGCCACACACCCATTCATGGACGGCTCCACAGCAATGTTCAGTATTTGCATACTAAACATAAACGCCACAACTTTGAGCCTGTATATTACAAGAGTTGTATGTTTACAAGTGAAACTTTGTATACTTTACAAGCTTTATATATTCCATTTTTAAGGGTAACTTCGAGCAAACAGTTGAAGTTCAATTACACTAACGTTAAATAAAAAAAAAAGCCCTTTGCTTTGTCAGTTCCGAGCTAACTCTTATGTGCGCTTAAGGGGTTGGCCAGGGAAGTCTACTGGCGCGCCAATGTCGAAACTCCATTTGCATACACATTCAAACATTCACACTTCCAATTTGCGCACATCAGCTAGTGTGACTTTTCCTTGGGGCAAGGGAAGGACTGCGAGCCGGGTATTAGCTCGAGAACAACAACAAACCCCCCCCCAAAAAAAAAAAATACTAACAGTAGAAACGTGATGCTTTTTCGCTAAACTTAAACAATCCCACTGAACGAAAATACTAACATTAGAAACGTGATTTTTTTTTAACAAAACTTATTTACTTTACATAACCAGGCCTAGTATTTCACAATTTTCCTGTACAGCGTAGTATGTAACATCGGCCTATTCTACGTCGACGCTTGTACAGACTAAAGATTTTCGATGTTGCCTTCAGTGAAAAATTTCCGATGTTGCCTTCTTTTGGATAACCACCATATTTCTTATACACACACATTAAGGGACGCATCCGCAGCAGCCTCACCCTCACTCACCCTCACCCTCACTCACCCTCAACCCCTCATGCTATATTTAAGGGTAATTTGGAGCAGACAGTTCAAGACGAATTACAGTAAGGGAGAAAATGGCGTCTGGAAACGTTATGTTTTTAGAACAAAACTCCTATACTTTACATACCATGCCGTACACACACCGACAACAATCCCAGCATTTAACATTACCCACAGACACATTCAAGGGCCGCATCCTCAGCAATGCTCACGATTTTTATAGTAAAAATAACAACACAACTTTGATGGCAAATACATCAGCTCAGAACATTTCGCCACACCTGTCTCTACATTTATGTATTGGCAAACAAAATTATCTACCATCTTTCTAATTCGCCCAATGTATTTTAACGTTGCCACACACACATTAATGGAGGCATGCTCACCCTCAATCACCCTCACCTTCAACCTCTCACCTACCCTCACCCTCACTCACCCTCAACCCCTCACCCTCACTAACTCTCAAACCCTCAATCACCCTTACCCTCACTCACCCTCAATACTTCACCTTCACTAACACTCAACCCCTCACTCACCCTCACTCTCACCCTCACTCACACTCAACACCTCAGCCTCACCCTCACCCTCACTCACCTTCAATTCCTCATGCCATTTTTAAGGGTAACTTGGAGCTGACAGTTCAAGTCCAATTACAGTAATGGAGAAAATGGCGTCTGGAAACGTGATGGTTTTTTAACAAAACTCCTATAGTCACTCACCCTCAACGCCTCACCCAACACCTCACCTTCACTCAACATCAACATCTCACCATCCCTCACCCTCAACACCTCACCCTCAACCCCTCACCCTCAAACACTCACCCTCAACCATTCACCCTCAACTACTCATCCTCACTCACCCTCCCTCACCCCCAACCCCTCACCCACACCCTCAACACTTCACCCTAAACACCTCACTCACCCTCAACCCCTCCCCCTCCCCCTCACTCCCCCTCACCCTTACTCACCCTCAACACCTCACCATCACTAACCCTTAACCCCTCACCCTCACTAACTCTCAATCCCTCAATCACCCTTACCCTCACTCACCCTCAATACCTCACCCTCACTAACACTGAACACCTCACTCACCCTCACTCTTACCCTCACTCACACTCAACACCTCAGCCTCACCTTCACTCACCCTCACCCTCAACCCCTCATGCCATTTTTAAGGGTATCTTGGAGCAGACAGTTCTATTTGAATTACAGTAAGGTCGAAAATGGCGTCTGTAAACTTTATGTTTTTAAAAAAAAACTCCTATAGTCTACATACCATGCCGTACACAGACACCGACAACAATTCCACCATTTAAAATTACCCACAGCCACATTCAAGGGCCGCATCCTGAGCAATGCTCATTATTTTTATACTAAAAATAATACAACTTTGATGTCAAATACATCAGCTCATAACATTTCGCCACACCTGTCTCTACATTTATGTATTGCCAAACAAAATTATCTACCATCTTTCGAAATCGCCCACTGTATTTTAACGTTGCCACACACACATTAATGCAGGCATGCTCACCAACAATCACCCTCAACCCCTCACCTACCTTCACCCTCACTCACCCTCAACCCTTCACCCTCATTCACTCAAAACTTCAGCCTCGCCCTCACTCACCCTCACCCTCAACACCTCATGCCATTTTTAAGTGTAACTTGGAGCAGACAGTGCAAGTCGAATTACAGTAAGGGAGAAATTGGCGTCTGGAAACGTGATGTTTTTTTAACAAAACTCCTATAGTCACTCACAAAACTCCTATAGTCACTCACCCTCAACGCCTCACCCAACACCTCACCTTCACTCACCATCAACATCTCACCATCCCTCACCCTCAACACCTCACCCTCAACCCCTCACCCTCAACCACTCAACAACAGCATTAGTAAGCACCACACTAACATCACTCAGCAACACACCAACATCACTCTACACCACCACAACAGCATCATTCTACAACAACAACATACAAAAACACAAACACACTTTACATTAAAATAACAATTCACACATGCTAAACACTCACATATGCCAATCACACCCTCACTCACACTCACTCACCCTCAACTCATCACCCACCCTCAATTACACTCACCCTCAACACCTCACCCTCACTCTCCCTCAACATCTCACCCTCACTCACCCTCAACACATCACCATCACCCTCACCCACCTTCACTCACCATCAACACCTCACCCACACTCACCCTCACTCACCCTCAACACCGCACCATCATCACCTCACCCTCATACTCACTCACCCTCAACACCTCACCCTCATTCACCCTCACTCACCGTCAACACACTATCACACTACAACCACAAACAAACACTTACCACCACAGCAACACTTCACTCACCCTCAACACCTCACCCTTAACTCCTCACTCACCCTCACTCTCACTCATCATCAATCACCCTCAACACCTCACCCTCAACACCTTACCCTCATACTCACTCACCCTCACTCACCCTCAAAACATCACCCTCATTCACCCTCACTCACCGTCAACACACTATCACACTACAACCACACACAAACAATTACCACCACAGCAACACTTCACTCACACTAAACACCTCACCCTTAACTCCTCACTCACACTCACTCTCACTCATCCTCAATCACCCTCAACACCTCACCCTCACTCACCCTCAACGCCTCACCCACACTCACCCTCACCCCCTCACCCTCAGCCTCAACACCTCTCTCACTCACACTCAACACTTCACCCTCACTCACCCTCAACACATCACCCTCAACACATCACTCACCCTCACTCTCACTCATCCTCAATCACCCTCAACACCTCACCCTCAACACCTCACTCACCCTCAGCCCCTCAACATCACTCACCCTCAACTCCTCAACCTCACTCACCCTCAACACCTCACCCTCACTCATCCTCACTCACCCTCACTCACCCTCAACACCTAAACTTCAACACCTCACCCTCACTCACCCTCAACACCTCACCCTCATTCACCCTCACTCACCGTCAACACACTATCACACTACAACCACACACAAACACTTACCACCACAGCAACACTTCACTCACCCTCAACACCTAACCCTTAACTCCTCACTCACACTCACTCTCACTCATCCTCAATCACCCTCAACACCTCACCCTCACTCACCCTCAACGCCTCACCCTCAACGCCTCACCCACACTCACCCTCAGCCCCTCACCCTCAGCCTCAACACCTCACCCTCACTCACCCTCAACACCTCACCCTCAGTCAACCTCAACACATCACTCACCCTCACTCTCACTCATCCTCAATCACACTCAACACCTCACCCTCAACACCTCACTCACCCTCAGCCCCTCACCCTCACTCACCCTCAACTCCTCACCCTCACTCATCCTCACTCACCCTCAACACCTCACCCTCAACACCTCCCCCTCATTCTCACTCACTCTCACCCTCACTCACCCTCATACTCACTCACCCTCAACACACTATCACACTACAACCACACACAAACACTTACCACCACAGCACCACTTGAATCACCCTCAACACCTCCCCCTCAACCCCTTACTTACCCTCACTCTCACTCATCCTCAATCACCCTCAACACCTCACCCTCACTCACCCTCAACGCCTCACCCTCACTCACCCTCAACGCCTCACCCACCCTCAGAGCCTCACCCTCACTCACCCTCAACGCCTCACCCTGACTCACCCTCAACCTCACTCACCCTCAACGCCTCACCCTCACTCACCCTCAACACCTCACCCTCACTCACCCTCAACACACTATCACACTACAACCACACAAAAAAACAATTACCACCACAGCACCACTCATCACCACTGCAGCAAACAAAGGTCATACAATAAAAACATGTACGCTTTTAACAGTCACACACACAACAACAGCTATCAATGGGCACTTTCACCAGGCATACACACACAACAGTCATCAGTACTGCAGTAGTATGTATAAATGAGACTGTTGGTGTGCAAAATACGGATGTGGAAGTGCAGAGTGATGCTGTGTTGTTGCTCAATGGTACTGTGGGGGTGCAGAAAGATAAAGTGGTATTGCTGCGTGTTGCATTCGTGGACATCAGTGATGGCGTTGTTGGGAGAAGTGCAACTGTTGTGGTGATGAGTTATGCTGTAGTGGTAATTATTAAACACCAACACAGCACCACTCATCACTAGCACAGAACAACACATCACAACAACAGCATTACTAAGCACCACACACTCACATGCCCACACGCTCACACACCCCCACCCTCACACACATCCACACTCACACACTCTCACACATCCTCGCACACCCACTCACATTCTCAATAAGCCTCATAGCCTCACCCTCGCCAACAATCACTCACCCTCACCCTCACACCGTCACCCTCACACCATCATCCCCTCACCCTCAACACCTCACCCTCACTCACCATCAACACACTATCACACTACAACCACACAAACACTTACCACCACAGCACCACTCATCACCACCACAGCATGACTCAGCAGACAAAGGTCATACAATAAAAACATGTACGCTTTTAACAGTCACACACACAACAACAGCTATCAATGGGCACTTTCACCAGGCATACACACATAACAGTCATCAGTACTGCAGTAGTAGGTATAAATGAGACTGTTGTTGTGCGAAAGACGGATGTGGTAGTGCAGGGTGATGCTGTGTTGTTGCTCAATGGTACTGTGGGGGTGCAGAAAGATAAAGTGGTATTGCTGCGTGTTGCATTCGTGGACATCAGTGATGGCGTTGTTGGGAGAAGTGCAACTGTTGTGGTGATGAGTTATGCTGTAGTGGTAATTATTAAACACCAACACAGCACCACTCATCACTAGCACAGAACAACACATCACAACAACAGCATTACTAAGCACCACATTAACAGCACTCAGCAACACACCAACATCACTCTGCACCACCACAACAGCATCATTCAACAACAACACACTATCACACTACAACTACACACAAACACTTACCACAACAGCACCACTCACCACCACTACAACATTACTCAGCAGACAAACGACATACAATAAAAATATGGACGCTTTTAAGAAGCACACACACCAACAGCTATCAATGGACTCTTTCACCAGGCGTACATACACAACAGTCATCAGTACTGCGGTAGTATGTATGAATGAGACTGTTGGTGTGCTAAATACGGCTGTGGTGGTGCAGGGTGATGCTCTGTTGTTGCTCAATGGTACTGTGGGGGTGCAGAATTAAAAAGTGGTATTGCTGCGTGTTGCTTTCGTGGACATCAGTGATGCCATTTTTGGGAGAAGTGCAACTGTTGTGGTGCTGAGTTATGCTGTGGTGGTAATTCTTAAACACCAACACAGCACCACTCATCACTAGCACAGAACAACACATCACAACAACAGCATTACTAAGCACCACACTAACATCACTCAGCAACACACCAACATCACTCTGCACCACCACAACAGCATCATTCAACAACAACACACTATCACACTACAACCACACACAAACACTTACCACCACAGCACCACTCATTACCACTACAGCATTACTCAGCAGACAAACGACATACAATCCAAACATGTGCGCTTTTAACAGGCACACACACTAATAGCTAGCAATGGACACTTTCACAAGGCGTACACACACAACAGTCATCAGTGCATCCTTTCACCATGCATACACCCACACAAACAGCCATCAATCCACGCTTTCAACAGTCACACACACCACCAGCCGGAAGTGCACGCTTTAGAACAACTTTTTTTACGTTGCACACACAATTACAGCTATACAAGCATGCTTTGGTGCTGTACAGTACTGCAGTTCTATGTCTAAATGAGACTGGGGGGGTTCTAAATACGGCTCTAGTGGCAAAGAGTGATGATCTCATGTTGCTCAATTGTAGTGTGGGGGTGCCGAATGTTAATAATGTGCTATTGCTGCAGAAATGGACATAAGGGATGCCGTGGAAGAGAAAAATACTACACACAAGGCAAGTGCGACCGAAAAACACGTACGGCAAAACGGAACTCAATCCATGCCAAAGAATAAAACTAAATAGCAGCCATTGATAAAATACAAAACACACTCTAATGAGAGGAGCCAGACAGAGAATAAGTGGGAGCAAAGCAAGACCGAAAACAATAATTACATTAACATCACAATAAGGAAATGCATAAACAAAAGTATAAGAACTCACTAAGGCACTCTTTCATAATATGGAAATAAAATTGTCATTACCTGTCGATCGTAGCAGCTCATTCCCTGAAATGTAGAAAATATAAAAAAAACACACAAAAAAGAGAACATAAACAGTGCATACATAATACTTTTAACTACAACAAGCAACAATCAAAAAAAATGAATAGCGGCGAAACAAGTCACATACGGGTACAAATGACACAACAAAAAACCAAGTCAGAGGGAAAATAAACATCACAGTGCCACCTCAGGCGAAACGAAACTACAGAAACTACATACCAGGAAGACACTAGCAAAGATTAGTCAATGCATGCCGAAGAATCAACTTAAACACGAGCCAACATTTGCATAAAGAACAAGAAAAATTCAAAACACAAGGAAAGTGAGCGCGAAATAACAACGGACGCAATTTCAAAGACATAACACATACAAAAAAAAACATTGCTTTATGTAACATTTCTAAAGATTCCCATTATTCAAACATATATCTTTTAGAACAGTACTAAAGGATATTGTAACTCAAAAGTCGATAATACACAAGGCGCAATACAAATAAAACACTCATACATCCTAATAAAACATTATTAATAATACGTATATACACACAAGTATTAATACATTCAAATTCATGTACTCAATGTTAAAAAATGTACATCTTACCAGTCAAACGACGCAGCAACAACCACGGAGGAATAACACACCTTTACCGCACGAACACTCACACCAATGTAGAAAACGCCCCGTTGACGCACGTCAAATGCAACGCTACGTCACACAACGTAGAGCTGCGATTGGCTAAAAATTACGTAACGCTAAAAATTACATCACCAGCAACAAAAAAATAGAACGCTAACATCCCTTACGTAACAAACGTAAAGGGAATACATAGCGTACTACTCTTTACCAGAACAGAAATAAAACACAGTTTAAGTAAATACAATAAATACTTATAAAACGTATACACATACTAAAAAAAAAAAAAAATTACATTATAATCAACATTAACACATGCTAGAGACTCACATATGCCAATCACACCCTCAGTCACCCTCACTCACATTCACTCAACCTCACTCACCCTCAGCACCTCACCCTCACTCACCCTTAACAACTCACCCTCACTCACCCTCAAAACTTCACCCTCACTCACCCTCAATACCTCACCCTCACTCACCCTCAATACCTCACCCTCACTCACCCTCAACACCTCACTCGCCCTCAGCCCCTCATCCTCAACACCTCATGCTCACTCACCCTCACCCTCACTCACCCTCAACAACTCACAATCACTCACCCTCAACACCTCACCCTCACTCAACATCAACACCTCACCCTCAACAACTCACTCACCCTCAACACCTCACCCTCACTCACCACAACACCTTACCCTCACTCACCCACAACACCTTACCCTCACTCTCACTCACCCGCACTCACACTCACACTCAACACCTCACCCTCACCTTCACTCACCTTCACCCTCATTCACCCTCAACACCTCACCCTCAACACCGCACTCACTCACTCTCACTCATCCTCACTCACCCTCAAGACCTCACACTCACTGACCCTCAACACCTCACCCTCATTCACCCTCAGCCCCTCACCCTCAACACCTCACCCTTACTCACCCTCACCCTCAACACCTCAACACAATAACTATCCCTCACTCACACTCAGCCCCTCACCCTCAACAACTCACCCTCACTCACCCTCACACTCTATAACACTCAACCACTCACCCTCACTCACCCACAACACATCACCCTCACTCAACTTCAACACCTCACCCTCAACAACTCAATCACCCTCACTCACTAACGCTCAACAATCCTCACCCTCACTCAGCCTCAACACCTCACCCTCACTGACCCTCAACGCTTCACCCTCAATCAGACTCACGCACCCTCACCCACCCCCACCCTCACACACATTCACACCCTCAACATCACACATCCTCACTCACCCTCACACACCCTCACTCAACATCATGACCTCAACCACACCCTCACATGCCCCCACCCTCACACACCCCCCACCCTTACACACACCCACACTCACCCACTCTCACACATCCTCACACACCCACACACATTCTCAATAAGACTCACACCCTCACCCTCACCCACAATCACTCACCCTCACACCGTTACCCTCACACCATCATCCACTCACCCTCAATCACCCTCAACCTCATTCACCATCACTCACCCGCACTCACCCACAAAACCTCACCCTCACCTTCACTCACCCTCACACTCATTCACCCTCAACACCTCACCCTCATTCACCCTCAGCCCCTCACCCTCAACACCTCACCCTTACTCACCCTCAGCCTCAACACCTCACCCACAATCAGCCTCCCTCACTCACCCTCAGGCCCTCACCCTCATCACCTCACCCTCACTCACCCTCACCCTCACTCACCCTCAACTACTCACCCTGACTCACCCACAACATATCACCCTCACTCAACCTCAACACCTCACCCTCAACAACTCAATCACCCTCACTCACTAACGCTCACCCACCCTCACCCTCACTGAGCCTCAACACCTCACCCTCACTCACCCAGAAAAACACATCACAACAACAGCATTACTAAGCACCACACTAACATCACTCAGCAACACACCAACATCACTCTGCACCACCACAACAGCATCATTCAACAACAACACACTATCACACTACAACTACACACAAATACACTTACCACAACAGCACCACTCATCACCACTACAGCATTACTCAGCAGACAAACGTCATACAATAAAAAAAATGGACGCTTTTAAGAAGCACACACACACACAGCTATCAATGGACTCTATCACCAGGTGTACATACACAACAGTCATCAGTACTGCTGTAGTATGTATGAATGAGACTGTTCGTGAGCTAAATAGGGCTGTGGTGGTGCAGAGTGATGCTGTATTGTTGCTCAATGGTACTGTGGGGGTGCAGAATGATAAAGTGGTATTGCTGCGTGTTGCATTCGTGGACATCAGTGATGCCATTGTTGGGAGAAGTGCAACTGTTGTGGTGCTGAGTTATGCTGTGCTGGTAATTATTAAACACCAACACAGCACCACTCATCACTAGCACAGAACAACACATCACAACAACAGCATTACTAAGCACCACACTAACATCAGTCAGCAACACACCAACATCACTCTACACCAACAAAACAGCATCATTCAACAAGAACACACTATCACACTACAACCACACACAAACATTTACCACCACAGCACCACTCATTACCACTACAGCATTACTCAGCAGGCAAATGTCATACAATCAAAACATGTGCGCTTTTAACAGGCACATACACCAATAGATAGCAATGGGCACTTTCGCAAGGCGTACACACACATCAGTCAGCAGTGCATCCTTTCACCATGCATACACGCACACAAACAGGCATCAGTCCACGCTTTCAACAGTCACACACACCACCAGCCAGAAGTGCACGCTTTAGGACAACTTTTTTTACGTTGCACACACAATTACAGCAAAACAAGCATGCTTTGCTGCTGTACAGTACTGCAGTACTATATCTAAATGACACTGGGGGTGTGCTAAATACGGCTCTAGTGGGCAAGAGTGATGATCTGATGTTGCTCAATGGTACTGTGGGGGTGCCGAATGTTAATAATGTGCGATTGCTGCGTGCTGCAGAAATGGACTTCAGGGATGCCTTGGAAGAGAAAAATACTAAATACAAGCCAAGTGCGACCAAAAAAAACATACGGCAAAACGGAACTCAATCCATGGCAACAAATACACCGAAATAGCAGCCATTGATAAAATAAAAAAAAAACTCTAATGAAAGAAGCCAGACAGAAAGTAAATGCGAGCAGAGAGACCTAAAACAATAATTACATTACCTTTACAATAAGCAAATGCATAAACAAAAGTATAAGAACTCACAAAGACACTCTTTAATAATATTAAAATAAAATTGTCATTACCTGTCGATCGTAGCAGCTCATTCCCTGAAATGTAGAAAATATTAAAAAAAAACACACAAAGAGAACATAAACAGTGCATACATAATACTTTTACCTACAACAATCAACAAACCAAAAAAAATGCATAGCGGCGAAAGAAGTCACATACGGGTCCAAAAAACACAAGCAAAAGCCAAGTCAGACAAAAAATAAACATCAGAGTGCGACCTCACTACCTCACCCTCACTCACCCTCAACACCTCACCCTCATTCACCCTCAGACCCTCACCCTCAACACCTCACCCTCACTAACTTCACCCTCAACACCTCACCCACAATTCCACACCCTCACTCACCCTCACCATCACTCACCCTCACTCAACCTCAAGGCCTCACCCTCAGTCAGACACACTCACCCTCAACATCTCACCCGCAATCACCCCCAACTTCAATCACCATCAACACCTCACCCTCAATAACCCGCAACAACTCACCCTCACTCACCCACAACACCTTACCCTCACCCTCACTCACCCTCAACACTTCACACTCACCTACACTCACTATCACCCTCAACTTCACTCACGCTCACTCACCCTCAACACCTCACCCTCTTCCACACTCACCCACCCTCACCCACACTCACCTTCATGACCACAAAAACACACCTGCACATGCTCCAACACTCACACACCCCCACCCTCACACACACACGCCCTCACAAACAATCACACATCCTCACACACCCACACACATTCTCAATAAGTCTCACACACTCACACTCGCCCACCATCATTCACCCTCACCCTCACACCATCATCCCGTAACACTAACTCACCCTCAACATCACTCACCCTCAACACCTCACCCTCAACAACTCATTCACCCCTCATCCTCACTCACCCTCAACTCCTCAACCACACCCACCATCAACATCTCACCCTCACTCACACTCAACACCTTACCTTCACTCACCCTCAACACCTTACCCTCACTCACCCACAACACCTTACCCTCACCCTCACTCACACTCAACACATCACCCTCATCTACACTCAACATCACCCTCACTCACCCTCAACATCTCATCCTTAACACCTCACTCACCCTCACTCATCCTCACTCACCCTCAACACCTCACACTCACTCACCCTTAACACCTCACCCTCAGTCACTCTCAACACCTCCCCCCCTCACCCTCAACACCTCACCCTCAATGAACCTCCCTCACTCACCCTCACTATCACTCACCCTCACTCACCCTCAACACCTCACCCTCACCCTCAATAACATTCAACACCTCACCCTCACCTTCACTCAACATCACCCTCACTCACCCTCAACGACTCACCCTCTGTTACCCACACTGACCCTCAAAAACGCAACAGCACTCTGCCTCTCCATCATTCACACACTATCCATCATTCACCCACTATCCATCATTCACCATCATTCACCCACTCACCATCATTCACCCACTCACCATCATTCACCCAATCTCCATCATTCACCCAATCTCCATCATTCACCCACTCTGCAGCATTCACCCACTCTGCAGCATTCACCCACTCTGCAGCATTCACCCACTCTGCAGCATTCACCCACTCTGCAGCATTCACCCACTCTGCAATTTTAGGAATGTTAGGCCATTTTCATACACATAAAAAAATGTCACAACGGAAAACAAGGGGGTCGACGGAGTACTGCATCAGATACGTTAGACACAAAAAATACTTAACATAATTGACCTAAAAGGATGCAAGGATGTTAATCAGGCTTCGGGCCAAAAAGTAAATCTAATTCGTACTATATTACAACAATATTACACAAAGGAAACAAATACAAATATGTGGCAGGAAGCGAGGACGAGGATGTACAAAGACACAAGTGAAACAGCCAACTTTTTCATGGGGCAATAAACAAGCACTATTCATCCGGAGAATGGGACGGATTAAAGACAATAGTCAACAGTTACACTAAAAACCGTACGCATACAACAATAGCACTTCTTCACACGGAATTCCATCTAATATAAAGAAAATATTACGAAAATACAACTATTCGGAAACAGTCAACTTTTTCTGAGGGCAATAAACAAGAACGATTCATCCGGAAAATGGGACGCATTAAGGACAATAGTCGACAGTTACACAAAAAGCGATACGCATACCACAATAGCAGTTATTCAGACGGAATTAGTTGTAATATAAGAAACATATTACGAAAATAGAACTATTCATTCACAAAAAGCAAACAAAAAATACATTACATCACTGTACATGTAATTCATACATTGCTAAGAATACTAAAGTCAGCAAAGACACAAAGTTTCATTTCACACATCAAGTACGTCAATGACATATTATCCGACTACTTCAGCATCACACGAAAAGATAATGCAAACACAACTTACATCAATATATTAAAATAAATTTAGCACTTCAAAGTTCAACAAACAGCTTTTCTACGTCGAATTACCAAAAACAGCAACAAAATACATTACATTACAGTTTAACAAAACATATGCATTACATATCGCTAATAAAAAACTAAACTTTACGTTACATTACAAACATTTACAAATATTACGAGCGAAATAAATACATTTCGCAAGTATTTAACTTAAACATAGTATATATACTACATTACATTACATTAAAAGAAACTTAGGATTACATTCTTACCTGTCAAACGACGCAGCAACACCACAGGAACAAGAACACGCCTTCCGCGCACCAACATTCTCGATCTCTGGGGAATTCCACGGTTGACGTATGCAAATCGGAACGCAACGCCAAAAACGTCGCGCTCCGATTGGCTAAAAATAAACGTAAACAAAAAACAAACACAACTCAAAAAAAAACTAGACCGCTAAACATAGCCTACGTCGACGTGACGCAATACGTCGGCCATTTTGAAAAAAAAACAAAAAAGGGACTCCACAAACACGTTAAAAAAAACACACAGTTAGTACAAAACATACACACTTACATTACATACTAATATACACATAAGACAGAAGGAATACAAAGGGGACATCTGACACCTTTTGTTAAAAACAACACATTACTTAATTAATATTAACATACACACACTCATAACATCACCCTCACACAACAAAACTATCACACTCCTTCACACCCGCTCAATAACGCTAACACAACATCTCCCTCATACACCATCACACACCTTCAGCCTCACACACACTTACTCACCCTCACACTCCCACACTCACACACTCACACCCCCTCACCCTCACACCCCATCACCCTCACACCCCCACTCACTCCCAATGACTCAAATTCACCCTCACACACCCTCACCCTCACACACCGTCAAACACCTTCAGACACACTCTGAATAACAACTCCTCACACACCCTCAATCACCCTCACACACACACACACCCTCATCCTCAAACAACGTACCCTCACACAAACACGCTCCCCTAAAAATCATCACAACACTCTCACACTCACGACACTTCACACACTCTCTGACGCAAACAACATCACTCATCCTCACACCCTCACACCCCCTAACACTCACCCCCTCACACTCACCCCCTCAACCTCACCCCTCACACACTCACACTCACTCCCTCAACACCCCACCCTCACCCCCCTCACACACCCTCATTCACCCTCATTCACCCTAACACACCCTCACACCCTCTCACACACCCCTCACACACCCCATCACTCACGCTCTCACACACCACCTCACACACTCCCTCACTCACACTCTCACACACTCCCTCACTCACCCTCTCACACCCGCTCAGTCTCACCCTCACTCTCCCTTACACTCCCTCACCCCCTCAACATCCCTCACTCTGCCTCCCCTCCCATCACACTCACCCTCACCCCCTCACCCTCAAATCCCTCATACTAACACCCCTCATACACAACACCCTTAACACTCACACCACTCACCCACACCCTCACCCTCACCCACCCTCAACATCTCACCCTCACTCAGACTCAAACACTCACCCTCACTCACCCTCACTCACCCTCAACCCCTCACCCTCACCCTCACTCATCCTCACCCTCACTCATCCTCACTCACCCTCACCCTCACTCACCCTCACTCACCCTCGACACATCACCCTCACTCACCCTCACCCTCACTCACCCTCAACGCCTCACCCTCAACCCCTCACCCTCAACACCTCACCCTCAACACCTCACTCACACTCACTCTCAATCATCCTCACTCAACAACTATCAACAACACTCACCCTCAACACCTCACCCTCACTCACTCACGCTCAATGCCTCACCCTCAAACACTCAACCTCACTCACCCACCCTCAACGCCTCACCATCACTCACTCACCCTCAACACCTCACCCTCACTCACTCACCCTCACTCACCTTCAACGCCTCCCCTTCAACTGCACACCCTCACTCACCCTCACTCACCCTCAACCCCTCACTCACACTCAACACCTCACCCTCAACACCTCACTCACCCTCACCCTCACTCACCCTGACCATCACTCACCCTCAACTCCTCACTCACCCTCAACACCTCACTCACCCTCAACACCTGACTCACCATCACTCTCACTCATCCTCACTCACACTCAACACCTCACCCTCACTGACACTCACTCACCCTCACTCACTCTCACCCTCACTCACCCTCAACGCCTCACCCTCAACGCCTCACCCTCAAATCCTCACTCACCCTCACTCTCACTCATCCTCACTCACCCTCAACACCACACACTCACTCACCCTCACTCACCCTCAACACCTCACCCTCACTCACTCACTCTCAACACCTAACCCTCAACTCCTCACTCACCCTCACTCATCCTCACTCAACCACCCTCAACCTCACTCACCCTCAACGCCTCACCCAACACCTCACCTTCACTCACCATCAACATCTCACCCTCACTCACCCACAAAACATCAGCCTCAACCCCTCACCCTCAATCACTCACCCTCAACCATTCACCCAAACTCACCCTCCCTCACCCTCAAGTCCTCACCCACACCCTCAACACTTAACCCTAAACACCTCACTCATCCTCAACGCCTCCCCCTCCCCCTCACTCACCCTCACCCTCACTCACCCTCAACACCTCACCATCACTAACACTCAACCCCTCACCCTCACTAACTCTCAATCCCTCAATCACCCTTCCCCTCACTCACCCTCAATACCTCACCCTCACTAACACTGAACCCCTCAATCACCCTCACTCTTACTCTCACTCACACTCTACACCTCAGCCTCACCCTCACTCACTCACCCTCAACCCCTCAACCCCTCACCCCCTCACCCTCACTCGCCCTCACCCTCAACCCCTCACCCTCAACGCCTCACCCCCTCACCCTCAACTCCTCACCCTCAACACCTCACCCTCACTCACCCTCAACCCCTCAACCTCACTCACTCACCCTCAACACCTCACCCTCACTCACTCACACTCACCCTCAACCCCTCACCCTCAACACCTCACCCTCAACCCCTCACCCTAAACACCTCACGCTCAACACCTCACGCTCAACACCTCACCCTCAACACCTCACCCTCAACACCTCACCCTCAACACCTCACTCTCACTCACTCTCACTCACCCTCACTCACCCTCACTCACCCTCACTCACCCTCACTCACACTCACTCACCCTCAGTCACCCTCACTCACCCTCACTCGCCCTCAACCCCTCACTCACCCTCACTCATCCTCACTCACCCTCAACCCCTCACCCTCACCCTCACCCACCCTCAACCCCTCACCCTAACTCACAATCACCCTCACTCACCCTCACCCTCACTCACTCACTCTCACTCTCACTCACCCTCAACCTCTCACTCACCCTCAACACCTCACTCACCCTCAACCCCTCACTCACCCTCACCCTCACTCACCCTCAACACCTCACCCTCACACAGTGCAATAGGTCTCGGAGGATTTTTAGTTAAAGCTTTTACAATTGTTTATGGCTTTTTTGATTTGTAATTCTTTAGCATTGGCTACAAGAAATACAAATGCTAAAGATTTACAACAAAAAACCCATAAACAATTCTAAAAGCACTAACTCTAATGCTGCGAGACCTATTGCATTTCCAATGCTTGTTCTACTTGTTCTTCAACAGCAGTGCACTATATGTCTATCTTGCCCGGATGGGACTGGGACGGAGTTACTCAGAGTCAGAAGGAGGATGGAAGAACTAAGGGTGGGTCTACCTCATCAACAGCTAGAAGAAGGAAGTTATTGAGGAAACAATGACTCTGAGGCCTAGTACTCATCTATGTGGAATGGAGAGAGGTGCGTGATTTGGGAAATAATGCTGTGTTTGTGTTGCATTGCTGGCAAAAGTGAAAATCCGAGTCCTGTTGTTGTTTGCCCTAACTCTCACTCTTTTTGCTACACTTCTCATGAAGCTTATCATCCTTATGTCCTTCTCCTTTACTCTATAATGCTGTTGCTTTTAACAATCTGCAGGCCTTCTCGCCTCTCACACAAATGAAAGGCGCAAACTGAGCTCAACACTCCTGCTTACCTACCTGTCCGGTCCAGACAGGCACCCAAAAGTGATGGATATTCCTGAGGAGAAGGCAGATGCAGCTACCAAATTGGCAATACAGTATAATTTTTTTTTTAACAATTATACTTTCAAAACTGGGTGGGTCCTCCATAATTCGATATTTTCAAACTTAGAAGACAGAACATTTGGATATCTGTTAAGGTGGGTCACTTGGGCAGAAGGACTGCATGCAATGAATTTACCTGTACTCTGTGATACTCATTCCTTTTTTTGCTTCCACAACAGATTGATGATGATGATGTGCTGCTCATCGCCTTCATGGGCATTGTTCTTGTGTTGCGTTTGTCTTCGTAACAACTTTCCCCAAATCCCCTTTCCCATCCATTCATCAAACCCTAACCCTCTTACCCCGAGCTGTGTGATTTTTTGTGAGGTGTGTCTTAGTATACAGCAAATAGATCATACACTTGGTGGAGCAGATATGGTTAAATGCGACACCAGCTCACTACCGGATCTTCTATTAGCTGAGCAATAGCACACACCAGCCTCACTCACCCAATCACTCATAAGTAAGAACGTCATTCCTCAATATCAACATCATCTTTCAGGCCTTTGTTATGCGTAAACAAAACACTTATCCTGGTCAACTACAGAGTACAGACTTGGAGTACATTTTCCCTGACTTAAGGATTTCAAAATTTTGTTTCGAATTCCATGCTCACCATTGCTCAGAATAATGTACTGTTGCTAGTTTTTGTTGTAATATGTAATATTCTTTGATGTGTCATGGTGGTAGTAGTCGCTCCTCTGTCTTTCTAGAGGAGTAATACAAATATATGTGTAATCTACTAACTCTAGGTTTTTCTTTCAATGTAGTTGCCTGTGATTCTTTTGATTAATCCTGCTGTTGGAGATCACTTAGGTGGAAATGGGGCCTCGCTGTGATGCCTTCCCTGTTAATGCACTGCCATTAACATAAAGAAGGCACCTTGGGAAACCCTACAGGTGTTTGAAGATTAACAGTGGGAGCAGCCGCCAGCCATCACTTCATCCATTGAGGTAAGAGAACTATGAGGTGAAGTGAACTACTTTACTCAGTTCATAACAAACATACTTCAGGTGAGGTAACTTAAATGTTTGTCTATGGCAATATAGGGAATGGCAGCTTACCCTCCTAACTGGCAAGCACTTTAAGAAATAGTAAAGACTGACTGAGCAAAAAGGCATCAGTGCTAAGTTGAAGTAAAACACACACAAATATCTTCAGACATAAAGTGGATTATAAAACATTTCCTCTTTACTAACATATATATAATTAATTATAACAAATAAAACCCACCCTCTCGGTCCACAATAGGCCCATCCCGGTCCCACATTCTTTCCATATCCCCAACGAATGTCCAAAGTAAATATTAATCATGTCCAAATTGTCCAAAAATGCCCTGTCCAAATTCCCATCCTCTTCATCCACAACAACCCCCTCACCCAATACAAAATTTTTTAAAAAGAGTTACAAGAGTGGCATTCCCTATGAGGGTCTTCAGATGTTGGATGCTGGCCTGGAGGCGTGCCAAGTAACATCCCAAGTGCACCAGTTCATGCAGCACACAGTGATGTTAACTCCAGTCTAAAAGGGGGGTGGCACAGGGAAGGGCACCTTCAAGCTGCAGGCGGCGCTGGTGTGGCCTGGAGACTGGAGGCTCAGGCGGTTGGCTGTTGGAATCAGGGGCATGTGCCAGGCCCTCCTCGCCCACCAGCTGTTGATAGTGATCATGGTGGCCTCCAGTCTCTGCCACCAGAGCCGGGCTGCAATCGCCTGCCGTGTTGGTGGTGCTGGTGGGGGACCAGCAGGAGTAGCTATATCAAGAAAGAAAAAATGATAAAACAGACAAATTGTAAAGAATTCTCTGTGCAAACAATTAATTATGTAGTGGCACAGTATAAGTACATTTGCTGGTCCCCTAGGGCCATTGGAATTTTTGATGTGATTAGGAAAGTCAGTCACAGGGACATGACTTTAACAACACATGTCTCACATAAAAGCACTGACTGGCTGAAAGGAGGGCAGCATAAAATTAAAGAAAACTGAGTGAATTATTTATTTTCTTGTAAATGATTTCCTAAATAAAGTAAACCTCACAGACACATTGGGCCCAATTCACAGAACTAACTTAAGACAAAATCCTAAACTTACTACTTTTGCTATTAACAGAAGTTAGGATTCTGTCTTAAGTTTGTCTTAAGACAGACTTAAGTCAAAATCCTAACTTCTGTGAATACCAAAAGTAGTAAGTTTAGGATTTTGTCTTAAGTTAGATCTGTGAATCGGGCCCATTGTCTGGAAAAAAGAAAAATAACTTTAATGAGAATAGCATCATACACTATAGAGTACAAGTATTCTATTCTTGTGCTAAATGAGTGGAAGTGTGCTAGCTAGTGCATCAGGTACACATTTGCTACTCTCTATAGCTGAAGCAGCTGCAAGGACAATAAATAATAGTTGATTCCAATGGCCCTGCTATTCTCCAAATGCCTTTCAATTCCTCCTTGACTCCCGAGAGGCAGATGATAAATAGTATGTCATACACATAATGTATAACATGTGGATAATAGATATCCTGAGTGCTGTTAGTAGACGAGGGAAAAACAATACACTGCTCTACAGGAAAAGGAACAGAATATTAAGGGTGGGCGTAAAATCCGTTTCGCGGGCGAATTTGCGGATTTTCCGCGATTCACGAATCTCGCGAAATCGCGGTAAAATCCGCGAATCATCGGGGACGAATTTTCAGCCAAGCAAGGGTTACAGAAGCAGGTGCAAAAGTTGACCCTAATTTCTTTGTAACCTTTTACAAAAGGGTTACAAACAAATTAACTTCAACTTGGACACCTGCTGCTAATTGCTTCCTGGCGCCTCGTTGCCTACTTGCAACTATTCTCTGACCCTGCTCTGACCCTTGAAGCAGGGTCAGAGAATAGTTACAAGTAGGCAACGAGGCACCTGTCCAAGGAATTAAACCTCATCAGGAAGCACTTACAGATATTAAAAAAAAGGAAGAAGGGAGAGGATGGCAAATACACCCATTTTGAGTTGTCAGGAGGGGTTAAACTAAAAGAGACCTTTACAGCACAATTTTCATATGCATTTTGCTAAAAATCAAAAGCTGTATGTTCTGTAGGGGCAACTCAGGAATCTGGCCCTTCAGAGATCCGGCCTCTCTTTCTTTCTCTCGTTCTCTCTCTACCCCTATCTTTCTCTCTCTATCTATCTATCTATCTATCTATCTATCTATCTCTCTCTCCCTCTCCCATAAACGACTGCATGGGTAACTTCGCTATGCAAGCGGCTCGCGAAGACGCAAAAATCCCCGGGACACGCAAAAAACCCCGCGAACACGCAAAAAACCCCGCGAGCACGCAAAAAAACAAAAATCCGCAAATTCGCAAATTTTGCGGATCGCGAATTCGCAAATCCGCAAATTTGCGGATCGTGAATTCGCAAAATTCACCCATGCTTACAGAATATACAGAATTTAGTGGGCACGTTTGTCACAGAGTATCCCGTCCGCAAAATACAAAATGTACTTCCTGGCCTCACCCTCAAACAAAATTAGTTAAATCAAATACATTCGAGTGGCAGTAAGGGAAAGAAACTTGACTTAGGGACTGATTTGGACTAGAATTTGGTGAAGGGGCTACTACGTCACAAACGTGACAGATATCCCATCCGCGGTATTACGATTCATAATACGGCAGACAGGATATATGTTACGTTTGTGATGGAGTAACTCACTCCGAAATACTCTAAAAATCAGGCACTTAGGGGCAGATTTACAAGGCCCTTGTGGCAATTTTGGGTCATTTTAAACATAGGATAAGTGACGCAAAAGTGGTGCAAAGGGCTTGTAAATAAGCCCCTTAGTCTGCTGCAGCAGGGTAAGGTACAGCGAAAAGGGTGGTAGGTATGGTAGAGGTTTTGCTATAGTACAGAGGAGGGTGGGGTTCACTGATGATGTAGCTTAGATTTTGTCAGTCGCTGTAGTTGATACTGAAAGTTGATAAATGTCAAATATGAACAGGCGTGAATTAATTTTGGAAGTCATATGAACCACTTGTTCCATAACATGTAGCACATGCCATAAATATTTTCCAAAGTTTCTGGTAGGTTGGGACAGAGGAACTTAGGACTGAATAAAATTGTGCAGTACTAGGAGGTGAGTTACTTAGTGGTAACTGGGAGGGAAGAGAAAGACACCTTGTTTTCGTTTTAGTTTGCAATCTATTGAAAGCTTTAAAAATGCTACAATAACAAAGCAATGTGACTTACCATCGCCCGTCCCTGCCACAGCCTTCAGTTGCTGCTGGCACATTGGTGCTGCTGGCTCCATCACTTGTGGTCTGTGCAGCTAGAAAAAGCATTACACATTTTAGATGCCAGATACACCTTCCCCTTTTTATTTTTACAACAAAATACTACAGAAACACATGACTACAGTTCAGTTCACAGTATCTCCTCTCCCATCTAAAATACTACTTTGGGCATTTTGTTGGTTGACAATGCTAGAAAAGCCAGTGGTCAAGCCAACCGTAATAGAGGGACAGAGATATGATGACTGTGAGACATTTAAAGCGCAATGAAGGGGTAGAATAAATTGGTCCATAAAGGACATATGATTTTGGTTGGCAAATGCAATAGGACTATCCTCAAATTACTCTCCTGCCATGCTGCACTGTCCTTGAAAGTGCTGGGATTCTGAATAATACATGCAAGACAGCATGGGGGAGGGGGGTGTATCACCATAACCTTGGCCACTCTCTCGTCATTTGAGCATGAGCAAGAAATAGAAAGCCTTCTAAACAAATAACCGTAGAGGAGCTTGCTTGGGTCTGCATACTCTGCAATATTTACAGTAGAATACATAATCTAGTGTATTAGTCTTACAGTACCAGCCCACAAGATATATATTTGGGGGTGAAGTACAGCATAACCAAGAAGAAAAAAAGCTTAAGCTATAGATTAGTACAGACATGGGATGAAGTCAGTTACAGGAAAAATATATAGAATAAAGAATAATGCAGGGAGGATTAACAAAAATAAACATTAAATAGAACGATGACCATTAAAAAAAAAATCACTGAATAACAGAAAGGAGGAAAGATTTATCCAATGGGGAGATGTAAAAGTTACAAAAATAAATAATATTAATGAGAACTTACTGGGGCCAACAGAGGTGTCTGCCGCGGTGCTGATGGTGACGGTGTAACTTCCACCTGCTGCGGCACTGGTGGTGGCAACCTCCTCGGCTCAACTCTCTAATGCTCTGGTCTTGCCCTTTGGTGCTGTAGAAATAAAGTAGATAACAAAAATAGATTAGTAGTACTGTTAATCTCCTAGAAAATATTTTGACAGGCAAAGGCAAATGAAGCAACATATTAACATTATACTTTTCTAATACCGAATGCCAATATTATCCAGTTGACCTATTACTAATTTCCAAAACCTTACCAATGCCTTATTCCGAATTTCCTAAACTACATTTGGAAATACTACAACTTTGCTTCACAAATCTTACACCCTTTGATGGGCTATCTCAGTATGTTCCCTGTTTCAATGCATTGATGCATATTGTGCATACGCAAAAACCACAGGATTCAAGCAAGCCGGGCTGAAGACAGCTGGAATGCTAGAAACCGGTCCTCAGAAGCTTGTTTCCGGTCCAGGGAAGGCATGGCTTGGCAGTTCGGGCAGGACTGTTCCCATGAGGCACAGGATCAGACTGATTTGCATAGGGCCATGTCTGAACTGGGGTGGTGTGGAGTGCAAAAAAACTATGGATTTAGGCCCAGATCTCTGTACTGGGGTGAATGTCTGACATTGTTAGACCCCCCAGGATATTGCGGCATGCATTAGCAAATTTAGCGGCACAAATATGGAAATTTAGCGGCATAAATATGGAAATTGAGCGGCATTTTTGCGGCACTTGATTTTACTCATAATCATTAATTTTTAGCCTTAAAGCAATAGAAAATGTTTCAGCAGAGTATTCCACTTTAAAAAAGGTATGTTTAAAGTTCTTCTGCTCTACGGAAGCTCAGCTCTAATCCTAACCTTGTTTGAGGGGGTCCTATTTCTCCCTGGGATGTTCTAGCACCCATGTACGCACCCCTTCTGGGGCACCACTGCCTCCTGGACCCATGAGGCACGACGCCTCTTCTTCCGGTGCCCTAGGGTACAGAATCGTAGTGGGTGGAGGTGCATTGCCATGGCTAATGTAAGGATGTTAAATATTGCTCTACACCATGGCAGACATACTGAGGCCTGTAGATGGGAAAACGTATAATGTTTTGTTCACTGTTAGTTATTATCGCATTATTGTAATATGGTAGAGGATGGATTTGTTCTAATCTTAAAAAGAGATGGGGGTATGCAATGTACGTGCTTTTTGTAAGTTCAGTAATCTTACGTACCAATAAAAAGATTATCAAAATTATATACATTGCTCTTCGCAGATCGGTGGCATGGGGGTGGGTGTGACCCCTAATACAAAACAGCCCCCACCTCAATGTGACTTACAGGTGATGTGTGTGCAGTTTACATCCCACCTCTTTACGGTTCTAACCCTGGTACCACTGCACCTGTTGCACCAATGGTATCTACCGCCCCGGTGTGAAAGCCTTTTCTGTGTTTTTGTAATCCTAGGAACTATTAGTTTCCTCCAGTCACAGGTAGGTTCTCATGCTGTAGGATACCTGCAGTGTGAGCTTTTCTTGACTGTCTTGTCGGCGTTACAAGATTCTCTTAGTGTGTCCTTCTACGCAGTGTCTTAGAATCCCATCTAGGATCCCGGGTGGTATCGGAATTTCTCAGCAGTGCCAGATGACCAGTCCGTAAATTATTGCTAATCTTTAAACTATTACTATTTTACACAGTTTTCTTTTCTTTTTCACTTCAAACCTTGCGATTTTTCATTTTATGGATGTTCATAAGGACTTCTAGATTTGAGATGTGTCAGTACTAACATCTCAAGTCTTTCTCCAGTGGTGCTGCAAAGTTTTCAAAGACCCTAATAAATATAAGGAAAACAGGAGCCCACAACCTGTGGTACACAGTGAAAAATCAGCCATAACTGAGGTGCAAAGGGAACATCACACTTCTCTGCCCCTGTGCTACTGCACCTGTTGCACTGTTGACAGCTAAACCCCTGGCTGCCCCTGTTTATCTCAAAGTAAACAACAATGCAGACAGACCTTTCAGTTATTTTTTGTTTTACATGTTTCCCTAACTCGAACTCGACCCGCAGCACTTTACATGAGCACCAGCTTTTTTTGCTGGTGTATCTTTAAGATACAGCGAGATTGAGTGGTTGGTCTAGAATCACAGGATGTCGGTCGATGCCGAGATTCGAACCTGGCATCCCAAATCCAAATTCGTCAGCTCAGGTCATTACGCCACGCACCCTTCCCTTTAATATGCATTAACCTGAGAGACAGAGTAACAGCTTTTGAAAATGGCCCTGAAAAATCTATTAAATATTGTGAGAGAGATACTGCCATCAATCAGGTTGTTTCACTACTTCGAGCATCCGATTGCCCACCCCGAAGTTAAATTCTGCAGTGAAACCTCTATAAGTGGGCGGGTCTGAGTGAGGAGCAGGGGAGTGGGAGAGTAGCTGTTAGTGACAAGCAGTGGCAGTTCTTAAATTGCGACGCCTACCTGAGCAGCAGCCTGAAGCACATGCAGTCCGTCCGAGGAGTCCTAACACATCTTTTGTGGAAAACGAAGCGCTCTGAGGAACGGCGTTGCCTGGGCTTGGTGGTCTGATACAGATAAACAACAAACACGTCTGATCTTGTACTGAGCGCTCACTACCGGTGCGGCGTGCGAAGCTCAGAGGTTTTCAGGAAAAAAAGGGAGTGTTGGAAATGTTCGTGGTTCATCCTCTGCAAGGACAAGATGAAAACAGCCACCATTTTTTTTATTGCTGCGGGGACACCTTTTTTGCGGCCGAAATAGTAAATATCGCGGCCATCCTGCTTCTCAGCTGATTTCGCGATTTTTTTGTGAATCGTGAAATCGTGAAAAGCTCGAAGATTGCTTGGGACTGTACAAAGTACATAAAATGAAAGACACAGAGAACGCTAACTCATTGATAATATATTACTACTACTACCAGAGTACAATTTTCTTAGTGTTAGGAGAACTGAAGCGTCAGCATAACTTCTTACATAATAAGCCAAAGCGAGCACCTACGGCAACAAACAGAATTAGGTAGCCTTGAGTACCTGACTCGCTCAAACAGGATCATGTAATATTCGTAACGTTACGTGAAATTAACTTACCTTTGAGTGTGAGCAGCATGCTATTTGGAAAACAAAACATCATTATAGGATAATACACAACAAATTAGTAATAATTAGTTATTAGTACTCGCCAAGCCACGCAATCTGGACACCCATCAGGATGAGCAGGTCCCTCTCCCATCTCCATCTCGCAGACCTCCCTCTCTCCTGTCGAACATCGCCACCGCCATCCACGATGGATACAAAATCACCCAGAAGGACTGCACCCACCAACCAGGAGGAGGCATCGCCATCATCCACAAGAACACCTCCATTCCCAGATTCAGACCAACCCCAATACCACCCTCCGTTGCATCATTGTCTACAGGCCTTTCGGCCCCTGGCCGCCCTTCACCAACACCATTGTCAACTTTATCGCACCCCAGGATCTCGCATCCACTGATTACAATCTACTTGGCCACCTCAAGTTTCACCTGACCAAACCCCAATGACCAAAACACTGCAGCCCTTCAGGAGAACCTCGCCAAAATCAGACTCTAGCAGCTAGTCACTGCTCCAACCCATGCAGCAAGACACACACTCATCCCCGTATTCTCTACCAGCAGAAACTTCACCTAAAACCACACAAACAAACTCCTCTCGACTGACCACCACTGCGTGCACTTCCCCTTCACCACACCCACTGTACAACCACTGCCCTCACCGCCCCCCACCCTCTGTCGTAGCTGGAACAAGGTCACCGAAGAATATCTCACTGCCCTTCTCAGCACTACAACACGGCTGACATCAACACCACAGCATGCAACCTCCACTGATGGATCTCCAACTGCACCGGCACCCTGGCTCCTCTCTAGAAGGCACCCAGCAAGCAACACCCCAAGAAAGCCAATTGGTTCACTCCCGGTCTCCACGAGTCAAGACGCACCTGTAGCCGACTCAAGAAGAGATGGATGAACAACAAAGCCCCAGAAACCCACACAAACTTCAAAACCACCATCACCGCACACCAACTTCTCCTCAAAAACACAAAGAAAAAGACTCTCCAAGATGGAATCGATGCCAATGCACACAACAGCAAAGAACTCTTTGCCATCTTCAAGGAGTTTGCCAGGCCCAACAGTGAGAACACAGATATCCCACCCTCTCCATACCTCTGCAACAAACTCAGTCCCTTTTCCACCACAAGATCAGGCAGATCGATGACAGTTTCGACACCCAAGGCCTCCCACCACGCCCTACACCACCGCACCCAACCACAACGTGCCCCAATAGATCCTGCTCAACTGGACCCCCTCACCATACACCACACACTCAAGACCATGAAGAGCATCCACTCCGGAACCCCCTTGGATGCTTGCCCGCACATCTTCCAAAGAGCAGCCACCTCCATTGCCCCTGAGCTTTCCCAATTCATCAACTGCTCTATCAAGACCGCCACCTTTCCCAACGACTGTAAACAAGCCGAGATCAACCCTTTGCTGAAGAAGCTGTCTGCCAACATGACAGACCTCAAGAACGTCAGACACATCTCCCTGCTCCCCTTCCCAGCCAAGGTCATCGAGAAGGCCATCAACGCCCAACTCACCAAGTTCATTGAAGTGAATCGTGTCTTAGACATCTCCCATTCAGGCTTCCGAAGCATCCGCAGCACAGAGACTGCACTCCTCGCCAACACCAATGACATTCGCTCCCTCCTCGTCCAAGGAGGAATCACAGCCCTCATTCTGCAGGAACTCTAGACTGCCTTCGATACAATCTCCCACTGCCTCCTAATCACAAGACTCCACAACGCCAGCATCTGCGACAAAGCCCTTGGCTGAAACTGCTTCTTTCTCACCAGCCGAACACAGTGAGTCAGACTACCTCAGTTTCTCTCAGAACCCACAGAGATCCGATGTGGAGTGCCCAGGGCTCCTCCCTGAGCCCCACTCTCTTCAATGTCTATATGGCCCCCCTCTCTGCCATCATCAAGAACCACGGAATTAACATTGTCTCCTACGCCGACGACACCCAGCTGATCCTCTTCCTCACCAACGAACCCACTAAGAGAACTTCCACAGCATGATGAAGGCCGTTGCCACCTGGATTAAAGACAGCTGCCTCAAACTCAACTCGGACAAGATTGAAGTACTCATCTAGGGACCCACCCCCTCAGCCTGGGATGACTCCTGGTGGCCCACCGCATTGAGATCAACCCCATGGACAACGTGTGAGAAAGCACCCTCCTTATGCATGGTTGCCCCCACTTTTTGCTGAATTGCTGATGTGCTTTGACTGAGTGTACCCTGGGCTCCTGCCAACCAGGTACCCAAGGCCTATGTATTTACCCTAAAACTGCATTGAAGCCTAAACCCAATTTGCATCTTTGGACGCAGGTCAGCCCCCGGTAAATGGTACCACAGGTACCCTGGGCACTGTGACCAGGGAAGGCCTCTAAGGGATGCAGCACTTATTGTGCCAACCTTAGAGGCCTTGTACCTTTACACCCACACACACTGCCTTTGCAGGCTGCATGTCTTGGTGCAGAACAAAGTGTAGAGTTGACATGGCACACATCACTGTGTGCCATGCCTAAAACCAACTGTCCTGGCATAGGTCAGTCCCTCCTATAGCTGGGTGCACTATACCAGTGGTGAGGGTACAGGTGCATGAGCCCTGTACCCCTACAATGCCTAAGGCCATTCTTAGACATTGTAAGTACAGTGCTGCCATTAAGAGCATATGGCGCTGGAAGTTTGTCATTACGAACTCCACAGCACCATAATGGCTACACTGAAAACTGAGAAGTATGGTATCAAACATCTCAGCACATTAAACCCACACTGATGCCAGTGTGGGATTTAATGAAAAATGCACACAGAGGACATCTTATAGGTGTTCCCTGAAAACTAACCTACCACTAGTTGAGTGGCTGAGTGGTTGCTTTCAGCTGCCACCACCAGACATGTTTTTGGACCCCTGGGCCGAGAGCCTGCTGCTCTTGGGGGCCTGAAAAATACACATCCTGGGACGAGGTGCTAAACCTCCTTCCCCAGGATGGTCAGGGTCCACGAAGAGCGAGCTTTTAAGGCTTGCCACCTTTGTGAACTTCCCCAGACCACTTGCTACTTTCAACAACTGGTCCCCACTGGTTCTGACCCCCACTTTGGGCAGGAGAACCGGTGGAAAAAACAAGTGAGGAAGGGAGGTGTGCCAACTCCACCCCTCAGGTCGGGGGGGCGAGGTGAAGCACAACTCTCAGTCCACGCCATCTTGCAGATGGGGAACCCAGCAAACCCGGGACAAGCATATACCCCCCTCCCACAGGAGGTTGGCATCATAGGGGGTGTACCAACCCCAGGAAAGGGACTGGTACCTGTAACACCCCTAAATCTAGTGTTTAGGGGCACCCCTGAACCTTGCTTCCTCAGACAAGAACCTGCAGCAAGAAAAGAAGAAGAGAGACCAAATAGCTGTGTCGAAGCTACCAAGAGGAAGACGCCCACTGACTTGGCCCCAGCCCTACCGGCCTGTCTCCACCTCAAACCTGCTTCTGCAAAATCCTGGTGTGTCCTGCAGCCAGCAACCTTGAAAATTCTGGAGGACCTGCCTGCCTTCAACCACAAAGTCTGTGTCCCCCATGAACGACGTACCCCAGGGCTGAGCGAAGAGCCCTGGGGTACGCCACAGATGATCTCGATCGAACTGGAGCGGAAGGGGGGGAGGCGGACGCTCTCAGTTCTGCCGGAGAGAAAGGATGTGGTCCAGTCCAGGGCCTTCTCTTGGATTCTGGCGTCGTGTAGGCATGTTTGTAGTGTGCGTTGGCAGACCGTGTCGAATGCAGCTGACAGGTCCAGGAGGATGAGGGCCACTGTATCTTCGTTGTCAAGCACGGACCTGATGTCATCGGTGGTGTTAATGAGGGCGGTTTCGGTGCTGTGGTTGCTGCGGAACCGGACTGGGACCGGTCTAGGATGCTGTTCTCCACGAGGTAGCGGGTCAGTTGTTTGTTGACAACTTTCTCTGTGACCTTCACCGGGAACGGGAGCAGGGAGATGGGTCGGAAGTTCTTGAGGTCCTTAGGGTCCGCCTTGGGTTTTTTGCGTAAGGCGTTGATCTCTGGGTGCTTCCAGCTTTCTGCGAAGGTTGCTGCCTCAAAGGAAATGTTGATTACTTTCCGGAGATAGGGTGCGATGGCTGTGAAGGCTTTGTTGAAGATGTGGTGAGGGCACGGTTCTAGCGGTGATCCGGAATGGATGGTGTTCATGATCTCACTGGTGTCCTCATCGTTGATGCTGGTCCAGAAGAGCAGGCGGTTGGTGTGGCTGGTGGTCATGGGGGCGGTGGTTTTTGGGGCGGTTGTGGCATTGAAGCTGTCGTGGATGTTAGCGATCTTGTGGTGGAAGAAAGTGGCCAGCGAGTCGCACAGGTCTTGCGAAGGCGGGATGTCGTTGGTGTTGGAGCTAGGTTTGGAGAGTTCTTTCACGATGTTGAAGAGCTCTTTGCTGCTGTGTACGTTGTTATCTAGGGGGTCTTTGAATGAGGCCCTCTTAGCGGTTCTGATAAGTTGATGGTGTCTGCGAGTAGCGTTCTTGTGTAACTGTCCGGTGTTCGTTCACGGAGCCAGTTCTTCTCCAGTTTTCGGCATGTTCCTTTGGATACTTAGAGGTCTTCGGTGAACGAGGTGGCTTTCTTGTTGGTGTGGCTGTTGGGGGGTGTCTTGAGTGGGGCGAGGGTGTTGGCGCAGTTGTCGATCCATTGTTTGAGGTTGCGGGCGGCGGTGTTCGGGTGGGTTGAGTCGGTGGGTGGGTCCTGGACAAGGGTGGTAGTTAGCTGGTCTTTGGTGAATTTGCTCTAGCCGTGCTGAGGCAACTGTTGGGTGCAGTGGTGCATTATTATTATTATTATATCTGATTTTGTAGAGCGCTCAGCTACCCGTAGGTTTCCCGGCGCTAAGAGAACAGAAGTAAGAGAGGACAACGGAAGATAAGGAATCGGTTACAGAGAAAATAACCAGGTTTTCACACCTTTGCGGAATTTGATGTAAGATGTTTCAGACCGCAGAGGGATAGGAAGTGAGTTCCAGAGCGCGGGTGCCAGGTAGGAGAACGAACGTCCGCCGACTCTGGCACGCTTGAAGCGGGGAACAGAGAATCTGCAATGAGTGGAAGACCTAAGGGTGCGAGAGGGACAATATTGCTGGACTAAGGTGGAGAGATAGTGGGGGGCTTTTCCAGCTTTGATGCGGTGCATAAAGCAAAGTGCTTTAAATTTGGTCCTAGATTCTATGCGCAACCAGTGAAGGCTGCGCAGGGAAGAGGAGACTGAGGTTGTTCTCGGGAGATTACAGAGTAGACGGGCAGCCATGTTTTGAACTACTTGGAGCTTCCTGGTAACCTCCTTACAGGCACCCAGAAGAAGTACGTTGCCGTAGTCCAGCCGCGATGTCACTAGGGCCTGGACCACTGACTTCTGGGTATCTGGAGGCAGCATCCATGTGATCTTCCTCAGCCACCTGATGATGGTGGTACAGGTGGCCGAGACCTTGACCACATGTTGTCTCATGGATAACTGATTATCAAAGAGGACCCCCAGATTGCGTGCTGACGTTACTGGGACCGGTAAAGGTCCCATTTGCTGAGGCCAATGTTGCGGGCCCCAGAGAGCGGAATCCGTCCCAAACAGGAGAAGCTCTGTTTTATCGCCGTTCAGCTTAAGCTTGTTAGTCAGCATCCAGTTGGCGATATCAGTGAGTCCAGCACAGAGAGAAGAGGAAGGGGAGTGTTGATTAGAGGAGAGAGAAAAAATAATCTGGGTATCATCAGCATAAGAAAAAATAGAAAGTCCCGCCTGTTCCGCAAGAAAAGCAAGAGGTCTAACATAAAGGTTAAAGAATAAAGGACTAAGAATAGAGCCTTGGGGAACACCATACAGAGAATTGTGAACAGTGGACACAGAAGAGGGGGAAAAAACCTGGAAAGTGCGATGAGAGAGAAAGTCAGAGATCCAGGCAAGGGCGGGGCCGCAGATACCCACAGACTTCAGGGCAGACAGAAGGATGCTATGGGAGACGGTGTCGAAAGCGGCACTCAAATCCAAAAGGATGAGTGCCACTGTCTCCCCTTTGTCTACCTGGCGCCTAACTGTCTCCGAGACTCCTGCATGGTGGGCTTCCTGAAGGCAATCCCCATCGTTGAACCCTTTCAGGAAGGATCTCAAGACATGGCTCTTCGATTGAACCCAAGGGTCCAGGCTGATCAGCAGCCCTCGCCCCCCCTCAGCGCCTTGAGACCCTCAGGGGCCGAGTAGTCATGCTCTATAAACCCTGCATGATTGATTGATTGATAGCTCTACCAGCCCAGGATGTCAGCCCAGCGGGGCATCAGCTGCTGCTGAGTGCGCTGAACCCCAGTGCATTGGCAAACGCTACGGCGCACCTTCCCCCACAGCAGCCGATGCTCCAGCAGGCCATACCCACTCCTGGGCCTGCTGCCGCTGCTAGCATGGAAGGGTAGTGGTGCTGCACAAGACAATTAGTGCTATCGCCTCTTCCTCACTAAAAATGACGCTAGACTGCACCCCCTGGTGGTGCCAGGGATCACAGGGTGTGTGGTTCGCTGCACCCCCTGCCTGGTGCTGCCTCTCCTATGCTCTGGCATGGTCCTGGGTGAATATGAAAGACTAGAGAAAAAGAAAAAAATTACTAGGGAGGGAGAAATTAAGAAGTATGGGGAAGTTAGGGGAAAACTAATAAAGGGACAAAAAAGTCACAGAAAATAAAAATAAAATGAAAGAGGCAAAAACGTAAAATACACCAACACAAATACACACACTAAGGAAATAAATGTAAAACAGGGGAGGTTACGTTAAATTAAGTTAGGATGACAAAGATATAGTTAGGATTTGGTAGTAGGCCCAGCACAATGCACAGAAGAGGAAAAACAAAATGGCCGCGTGTGCGGTTGACCGCATGGTGCCATTCGTGCGCGCATTGCTACCCGGAGCGCGCTAATTGCAGCAATTAGCGCGAACAGGAGCACTACTCCACCAGCTCGCATGGAATTTTCATTTCACTCCACGGAATTCCGCAAAGTGAAAGTCCGCGAACTACGCCCACCCCTACGAAACTTTGTAGGGCCTTTCCCAGGTCAGCATCACTCCTTGCTGATTCTTCTACGCCATGATACCTGGGTGCAATTAACAGACTGTATATGGTAGTCTCACACATGCAGCCCTCACAAGGGTGCATACATGTTCACATGCAACCAGCCCAGTACCCCTTACTCTAGCTGCACCTCAGTGGCCATATCTTTAAAGGCTGGCACTGGTGGTAAAACACACTCACTCCAATTACCTTGAATTTATAGTGCTATAGACCCAGGTGGGTAAAGGTCCTAAAAATAGGTAGTCATGAGCAAAAAATCCTGGAGATGGTGAGTTAATTTTTCAAATGCCTCCAAATCAGCATCCGGAAAACCGTCTGCATGCCAGGGTCACAAGCAAGCTTGACTGGGGGAACGCCCTCAATGGCGGGATCAACAAAAAACTCACCAGAATGTGGCACACCATTCAAAACTCGGTGGCCAGAATCACTCAGAACTTCCCGAGCTGCACTCACATCACACCAGAAGGAGCTCCACTGGTTCCCCATACACAAATGAGCACATTTCAAACTCCTCACCCACATGTTCAAAGCACTACATAATTTAACAATGGAATCTGCTTTCAGAAACGTTCCAGACAGTGACACCTCTGGTCGTCCGGAGTCCTAAGTGCCCATGTCCCATGCAAACTGAAAACCAGATCCAGTGGTCGTGCCTTCTCTTACATTGCTCCTAAAGTGTGGAATGTCCTGCTGCTACACATAAGAGCCTCCTACTCACGTCTTGAATTCCCCAAGGCGCTGAAGACCTGGCTTTTTGAGTAGACCCACTAGGCCCTAAGATTGGCAAGACTCACACCCATTCAGCACCAGGATACCTTCCCGGTGATAGTGCAGTCTACACAACTGCATAAAATAACATACCATAATAATGGGCAGAATCAGTTTGCAACAGCGGGGCTATTTCCAGGTCCTGATGGTTTTCTCCAACTCCTTCGTCTAAGCATTCATGCTCACCTTGAGTTCCCTCTCCTTGCAGAGGGTTTTAATCTCAGCCACAGTAAGGGTAGACAGAACATCCAGATTGACCTCCATGACTTAAGGTACAAAGATTCAGTGCACAAGAGAATTTAGAAAATTTCAACTTCTGGCAATGAACAGTACTGCAAAATACAAGTCATGGATCTCACAGCTGAACACCAATGTAAGAAAGTGGGTCATTATTTTGGAGTGAGCATCCATCCACCTCAAGGAATATAAACATTAACTTGTCAGGGTGAAACCCAAAAGTCATTAAATTTCCCTGAGCTCAGCACCTTAGTACCCAGGGCACAGAGCATAGAGCAGACAGGCTTAGATTGGGGAAATTTATAAAATTTAAATGCAGTACCAAAACAGTAAAAAAAGTCAAAGCAGCAAACAATAAAAATCCCAAACCAAATCAGGAAAATAGAGTAAATTAAAATAAATAGAAAGATACCAAAATGACAAAATTCGTTTTTAAATTTGTAGGTAAAAAATAATACCAAAAAGCACTAAGTGACAATGATAGTCCATGGTTTAGGGTGACCATGATAGTCTATAATTGAGGCACATGTTCAGGCCGATTGTGATGGAGAGAGGGTTTGACACACCTAGCAGAATTGTCCTCGTCAGGGATTTTACCTCAACACAGTTAGTCGCTGAAATGGACGTCAAAATCCTTCAGCGGGGTAAGGCTGCAGGCTATGGGTGCCAAAGTCCTTTCAAAAGATGATAGCCACTGGATGAGACCCCACTATAGTTGCTGGTTAAGGAGGTGAAAAGATCGGAGTTGAAGAAAACTGAATTTTCCACATGCTACGGTCCATTCGTCACCCGGATATTCTTTATGTTGGGACTTAGGGGTCCATTAGGATGTCGGACGGTGGCACGTGGTGGTGGCGGGGCGGAAAAACAGCTTTTCCCGCCTGCGAGCAGTGGAACTCACGTCCGCCACATTAGGACAGGTAAACATAGGTCCTTTCCCGTCTGCCGCGAAGTGACGCGCACCGCCATCAAAGTGCGCCTGCCACCGCGGCGGCGGGAGCCAATCGAGACTCATCTCCATGCCGAATGACGTCCGCACCGCTCGACAAATTAGGATGGCCCAAACAAGCAGACGCACCGCAGCGGAGACACCGCCCAGCCTGAGCAGGCGGAAACTCGACAGCGGAGCAAGATAGCCGATGCCCGGTCCTGACAGCCATGAACCCAGCTCTCCATATGCATTTGGTGATGTTCCTCCTACAACACTATCGTCAGATGGGCCGCCGCGGACGCCGCCACAGGTACGCTAATACACATATGCAACACACAACACACAGGCCGACACAGAGTTCAATCACCACACAGACACCCTGCTGGGGGACACAACACATCCACACAGGCAACCACACATCACCCACCTCGCAACAAAGCACCCCTCAGCATCCGGAACACACATCGACCACCAACCAGCAGCAATGTCCCGGTACCGGTCATGTCACCGCCGCGGTCAACACATGCGCACTATGCAAAAGGCAGGGCCACTCCAAGGCATGGGCAGGGCACAAACACCACAGGGACACACAGCCCCCAACCACACATCAACACACCCTATCAACCCACAGGCCAGGTGCCCATCCCAGGCACTCCCATGCACACCAACAAGCACTGCAACAACAAGCACAATACACACTCCCTGCACCACACAACACACAACCAGGGAGACAGCCACTGCAGGAGTGGCGGACAAGGAACACACAAGACCACTGCCACACACACTCAAGGCTCACAATCCTTGCCAGCACACACACACACACACAAACAAGCACACACCCTGGGTGTAGCCACAAACACAACACACACACAGGGATGCCTCAACCGATGCCTGCACAAGAACAACACACAAACAATACAGGAACACATACTGAACTCCAACAGAAACACACATACCCTGTCAGCCAAACTGGGGAAAATCAATGGGAGAACAGACACAACAGGAGTACACAACAACATCATTCAGGAACAAAACACACACACCATAACACAAATCACACAAGAAGTGCACATCAGGACCAACACACACTACCACATCAAACCCATCACAGATGCAATTTCAATTTATAAAGCTTTATTCGACATTTGTCATAAAAGCATCCTTCCTATCCCTAATACAATAAATACTAAATTTAAAAATAATTTTAAAACACATATTAAACATTTTGACAGCCGAATGTTACATGATAAATACTATACGGTTAAAATTCAAATAGTTTCTAAAAAGAACAATTCATGCAATGCAATAGGATAATTTGTAAACAACACTAGTTCATAATATATTAACGTTTGTCTTTAAAGTGCGTGTGCGTATTGACCATGCCCAGGCAAGAAATTTAGCTACGGCAACTACAAAAAGTGTGGAGCAGTCCGTTTCAAGTATTCTCAAGGCTGTTGATTGACTACGTGTGCCAATATTTTGGCACACTGGCTTCAGCCATTTACGTCTAGGGGTAGCATATTGTGGACAACAGAACAGCAGGTGGGAAATATGTTCAATTTGGTCCTTACAAAAATAACAATGATCATCCCACATGGGGGACCAATGTTTTTTAAAAGCATTTACTGGTAAGGTCCCAATGCGAAATTGGAAATACAATTTCCTGTCGTAAGGGCGTTCTATGATGTCCCAATATATTTCACATGACGGATACATTTTAATGTCCCAGAAGCGGGTTGTCAGTGCTGAATTGGAACCTTTACAGAACATTGCTGTGTACACCATTTCCCAGTACAGTTCTTTCAATTTAGCTTTCGATGGGAAGCTAGCCACATCGTAATTTCCCCATAGATGATCCAATTTTAACAATACAAGAAGCCCCTTGAGTTCTTTTAACCATTTGATACAGTGGAATCGGTCAAACTCAATAACATCCTTCAAAGCTTCAGCATAATGGCTCAGCTCTGGGGTCACCATCAAGCGCCTCCAATATAGTAGTGGCCGTAGTCTAGCTATATCCTCAATATTTTTCTTGCCAAGGTCCAATTTCAGAGTGAGCATGGGTGTGCTTTGTGGGACCATAACTAGCCCTCGCAAAAACCTGTTTTCTGCACAACTCAATTCTCTCAAATTTGAGAACCCCCACAGTTCAGACCCATACAAGCAGGCACCTAACACTTTCATATTGTATATCTCTAGTACAGATTTAACCGGCTTTGTTAATGATTTGCGATGTTTCAGTGCTACTGCACCAGCAAGCTGGTTAAACTTTAATAGAGTATTATCAATATGCGATTGCCACTTCATGTTTCCTTGCATGGTGATGCCTAGATAGGTAAAAGCGTCCACTTTCTCTAGAGGGATGCCTTTATATTTGATTACTCCTTTGAAAGAGGACTGATAGTTTAGGCACATGAATTTAGTTTTAGTGGTATTCAATTCAAGTCCTCTACTATCACAGAATTCCCCAAAGGCATCAACCACTTTCTGGAGACCGCTCGGAGTGCGTGAGAGTAGGAGCGTATCGTCCGCGAACATTAGAACTGGGACGTGGCGACCTGCTATAATTGGGGCGTCGCTTGGGGATTTCATTAGGTGGTCAACAATTCCGTTAATATAAATTGAAAATAGTGTTGGAGCTAGCACACAGCCTTGTCTAACTCCTCGTTCTACTGGGAAGGAGTCTGTGGTTTCACCTTGCTTGCCCCATCTAATTTTGGCAAAGTTATTGTCATGGAGGCGGACAAGGAGGGTAATAAGTTCCTGGCTTAGACCTACATCAGCCAGGGTCTGCCACAATTTTTCTCTGGGGACTAGGTCGAAGGCTGCTTTTAGGTCTACAAAGACAGCGTACAGCGATCCCTTTTTGAGTGTGACATTTCTCCAGTAAATTGTTAGGAAATAGAGAACTTGGTCAACACTGCTAGTCAGCGGGCGGAACCCTGCCTGATAAGGGGATAGTATATTTTTGTCGTCAATCCATTGTTGTAATTTATTCTGAACTAGGCGACCCATCACTTTTTGCGCTGTGTCTATGAGACTTATTGGTCTGTAGTTTTGGGCTAGTGTTTTGTCTCCTTTTTTAAAAATGGGGATTATTTCTGCTCCCTTCCATGAGTGGGGCACTTCCCCACCCATTGCCACAGCATTAGCCAGCATTTTAAAGTATGAGCACCACGCATTCCGGTCCGACAAAAATACGTCGGCCGGGATGCCATCCATGCCTGGCGCTTTTCCTCCTGCTATACCATCCAATGCTTTAGTTACATCATTCTCATCAAATATTTGATTTTTGAAAAAAATAGATGGCGGAGGTTGGACAGAAGCATGGACCAGATTGCGGGCATACTGTGGTCTAAAAAACTCAGTCCATTTGTTAATAGGGACATTATTTTGTGGCTGGGCAGCTATTCCTCCCCTCTCCCATTTTACAATAGCCCAAAAGCGCTTGGAGTCCTTAGCAGCACAAGCTTCCTTCAATTCCTGCCACCCTTCTTCATCCCAGCGTTTCTTGGCCTTTTTTTGGGCTTGTCTGTATGCATCTCTTGCACTCCTAATTCCTATTGCATTGCCAGTTTTTAGTTCTAAACTCAAATTAAGTCGTGCCAATCTGCAACTTTTGTCATACCAGCCTTGTCTCTGTTGGGTTTTACCCTCTTTACTAGAGTCTACTCTTTTGATAAAAAAACGTTGTAATTCAGAAAAAAGTTTTTCGTGGGCCTCCATCATATAGTCTTGGAAGCTTGAGATCCCTTGTTTAGACTTAATATTGTTTACTTCATTTACCACTAACACTTTAAGTGCCTCTAATTTTGTGTTATCTTTTATCATCATTCCCCATTTGAGGTGGCGCTGGTTGTTGGAACATACTACATCCTGCGTCACCATTCCATTATCATTAGGGTGCGATGAAGGCTTGCAGTGGAAAGAAAAGGTTAGTTTTAAGGGATTATGATCGCTTTCTAGTCTAGGTTCTACAACCATGTCTAGCATTTTGCTCCAAAATTTTACATCTATTAATATATAGTCGATTCTGCTAGATGAGCGCCCATTGTCGAACGTATTTTTGCCTAGTAGATCGGAAGGCGTGCGCCCATTTGCCGCTCTCAAGCCTCTGGCTAAGCAGAGACTTTTTAACTGGATTGCCACATTACTCCATTTTTTGATGGCAGGCAAATCCAACTGGGGGATTCCCCACTTGGCATCCTCTTCCTCGGACAGAATCCTGTCCTCTTCACCCAGGGGCTCATAGGTTACATTGAAGTCACCACCTACTATTAGTTGGTTTTGTGGTGGTAGTAATTCTATGTTCTGTTCTAAGACTGCTAGAGTGTTAGAAGATTGTCCCCTAGACACTCCCCTAGCATAAACGTTAAAGATGCTGAGCTCTTGGCCATTATCCCATCTGACAGTAAGGGCCATAATGTCATTTGATGGTATTGATATTTGTGTTATGATGACATTTAGAGATTGTCGTACCCAGATTAACAAGCCTCCGGAGGGGCGTCCGAGGCGGTTTCTAATTGCCGGGATGTGATAATTTAAATATCCCACTTTGAATGTTGGGGTGAGTGACCAGGTTTCTTGCAGCATAATAATATCGTGCTGATTAATATATTCAGCCCATTCCAGAGTGTTTATCTTGCTTGCTATGCCTGCAATATTCCATGATACAAGGGATAGTATATTAGTTTTGCATTGATCTAGTGGCTGATCTTCTTTCTGATCACTTGCATTGAATGACACTTCTAATAAAGATGTTTTTCCATCCCTTGGACTAATCTCGGTCTCTCTAACCCCTGCAGCACATATGTAAACTTCAGTTGCTATCTTTAGCCCTTTTAGAGCAAGGTTGTTACATGTCAAGTGCGATGATTTATTTTTCTCTATGATCGGATTACCCAGATTAGGGCTATTTGTGTTTCCTTCTCCTACATGTTTTTGCTGGACCGGCCCAATGTGAGAGGCTAGATCGTGGCTTTCGAGTCAATCGCATTCGTTTAAATCCGACAGAGCCGAAAAGCGGTTTTCCAAATTTAACCCCCAGTCACCGCTAGTACCACCCCTATCCCTTCTGGATCCAACCACTGACCACTTAGTTCTAAGGATAGTTGGTTTTGCTAGTAGACCTCTTCTACTATAAAAGAAGTCTAACGTTAGCGGGACTATTTCTGCCGTTCTTCGTTGGGGTGGAAGAATATTTTGTAGGATGTCTGGCAATACATCTGGACCCTTCAAATTTAATACCACACAATCCCCGGCAAATTTCTTGGGTTTAGACCCTATCCACTTAACTCTTCTTGCTGATAACAAATCCTCGGTCAACTTTTCTTTACCCCAAGGAGTTGCTTGGATATTATTACCTAGCCACTGCAATGATTTATTTAAGAGGGAGTCTGGGGTCTCAATCTGATCTTTTCTCAATATTGGGACATTGGCAAGTACTAACACTAGAGGTGACGCTTCCACTATCAACTCGACAGGATTTGAATCAAGGTGGGAATCAGATGTAAAACCATTCTCTATTGTTGGTGGGGGAACTACAACAGTAGGGTTGGTAAGGTCACTTGTAGCACTAAGAGCACCAGTCTGCACTGATGCAAATGTAGCTTTTACGTTCTCAATCATATTTTCCTGATGCTCATCTATTTTATTTATGATTGAGTTAGGAATGTCCCCCAGGTTCTCGTTTGCTGTTTTTAATAAGGACTCTAATTTATGTACTTTATCGGACAAGTGATCTATTTTGGATATAAGTGGTTTGATTATTCGTACCATCCTAGATTCTAACATGCCCATGAATTTATTCGACAACAAGTCATCCCAATCTATAGTGCTACTCCCTTCCTCTACTATGTCGTCAATTACATTTTTGTATTCAGTGTTAGGTAGAGTTGACGGTTTTTTACTATTTGATCGTAGTCCTGGCCTTTTTGAAGGAACTTTAGTGGGCCTCTTAGCTGCTCTAGGAGCAGGGACTGGCGTTGGCGGAGTGACGCTGCCATCAACTAGCACTAAATCATTACAGTGTAGGTTGGGTTCTTCAATCACTAGTGATTCAGTATTTATAACAGGTTGTGGAACATTTATAGAAGTGTTTAGTGCAGAGCAAACAACATTTTCCACATTATCAGCGTCACTTAGATTCATGGCTTCTATGTCCAAGTCGATTAGGCAAGACACCTCTGTTTGGGCACAAGGAGGGGAATCATTAAGCCCTAGGGAGGACCGCCGATCATTGATTATTTTAGTCACTCTGTGCACTAGGTAGTTCTCCATAGTGTTGACAGGGGTAGCAGATGTTTTCAGCTTTGACATGGTTAATCAGAGAGGCAAAGTAGGGTAGGAAAATAGCCCCGTATGTGTATACAGTCAAAAGCAAGTAGACACTATGGCAAGTATGGCAAGTAACTCACGGTGCAACAGATGTTAGTGTCCCGGTCCAGTCCAGTCGTGGCCAGTCTTGGACTGTCTTAGACTGTCCGCCCTTTGTCCGGGCTTAGTCCGGGCGTCCCGCTCGCGTCCCGCGACGCGGAGGACGGCGGGAATTTCAAGCGCCTCCGGGCGCGGTGACCCCAGGGAAGGTGTTCCGGGTCAGGTTGCAGGCAGGCTGGGAGTTGTGGTTCCCTTCCCCCAGCGGCCGCGAGGGAGACTCGAGCGGCGGCAAGGAGGAAACCAGAATGCGGCACAGCAGGTAGGCGTGGAACACACTCGCACCCCCAGGCAGGTTGCAGCGATTTGAAAGCAAGACGCCCGCTCCACCGAGGACGGCGGGAATTTCAAGCGCCTCCGGGCGCGGTGACCCCAGGGAAGGTGTTCCGGGTCAGGTTGCAGGCAGGCTGGGAGTTGTGGTTCCCTTCCCCCAGCGGCCGCGAGGGAGACTCGAGCGGCGGCAAGGAGGAAACCAGAATGCGGCACAGCAGGTAGGCGTGGGACACACTCGCACCCCCAGGCAGGTTGCAGCGATTTGAATGACATGAAACCTCAATCAACAAACACCACAAGACATAAGGGGATGCACATCAGGCAATGCCAAGGCCACATACGCACAGCACCGCATGCACGACAAGCATTGTCTGCATAACAGGCATGATTGACACAACTGCATCACACACCACAAATCAGAACTGCACAAATACAACACCACACCCAGGAACTGAAGCAATACCACACCCTACATCCACACATCCAACACAACAACTACACATGCACCACTCTGGGATACAAGAGCACATCCACCTCCACCAGAGCACTGACCAGCACACACAGCTGAAGTGCACATGACCACTACAGAATGTCAAATAGCACAAGGAAAGCATACATAAACCATTGGGGCAATGTCCAGAGTGGAACAACACTTATGGCCTAAGAACTGCACCACAAAGCACAACCCACATATGAAGTGATGGGGAGGCACACACACATGGAAGCCAAGGGGAAAGCTGACATCTAAGTTAAACAGCCTGCATGTCAGTAGCAGACATGTAAGGGGTGTCCCACACACAAATAGAGGGACAGAACAACCACGATGGCCAGGCACAAGTGGCACACATAGGGGATGGTCTAAAACCACACACACCATGCCATACAGGAGTGCAAAAACCACCATGTGCCTGCAATGCATGACAATCACAAACACAATGCCAGTGTGGATCAGCAGGGCCACACAGATCACACAAAAACACCCAAGACGCATTGAGGATCAATCAAACACAACACTGATGTGCAACTCACACACTTTGTACACTCCAAACTGACAAACACAACAAGGAGGAGTCACGCACAACACCATGGACACACCAACACTCAGCACAGTGCACTACAAACAGCTCACACAAGTGCATACAATCCTCTACCCAGGGCAACACAAAACAAACAATAGGCATATAACTCCCGGGTGACACATGTGTCTCACACAATACAGGGGCACACACACATCCACTACAAACTGACACCCTTCACACTGCACACTTTTGCTACACCCAACAACTCGCATCTCATGTAGGCCATGGCACCAGAACCAAGGCCCAACACAAGATGACCATACACATACAAGGCTGGGCACACAGAAAGCAATCCACACACATACTTCATTACGTATCCCAGCCAGCTTCGATACATTTGCACAGCATCACACCCTGTGCTGGCAGTGTCCCCCCACCAGACATGTGAACAGTATAGGCAACAACTGCAAATCACTAACAAGATGAGTGCATGCCAGGCAAAATAGCCATCACAGATCATACAATTTGCAGGCTCAGAATGGACTTAAGACCCTGTCACCTAAGCCCATAATTATGATGGCTGCAAAGAGCCTTGCAATGTTTAAGTGATACATGGAGCATGGTGCACAGGCAATCAAATGCGAACAGAAACAGAACCTAAATCAGCAAGGACACCGACAAAACACACACCAGAAGTAACTGTATTTATTCACATATTGCACAGATGCAGCGGTACAACAATAGTAGACACCAGCAAGGCTGAAAATGATGCAAAAATGCTATATACCATGCACAGGTGAAACACAAACAGGAAGGCCAGTGTCCATAGCACAGGGGAGATGCCAACACAGCAGAGCAACAGGCCCAGTGTCCAAGGCACAGGTGAGCGCACGACACAGCAGAGCAACAGGGCCAGTGTCCGTGGCAGGGGAGAGGCCAGCACAGCAGAGCAACAGGCCCAGAGTCCATGGCAGGGGAGAGCACAGCACATCAGAGCAACAGGCCCAGAGTCCTTGGCAGGGGAGAGCACAGCACATCAGAGCAACAGGCCCAGAGTCCATGGCAGGGGAGAGCACAGCACATCAGAGCAACAGGCCCAGAGTCCATGGCAGGGGAGAGCACAGCACATCAGAGCAACAGGCCCAGAGTCCTTGGCAGGGGAGAGCACAGCACATCAGAGCAACAGGCCCAGAGTCCAAGGCAGGTGAGCCAGTAAGTACATGAGAGTATGCACAGGGGAGAGTACAGCACAGCAGAGCAACAGGCCCAGAGTCCTTGGCAGGGGAGAGCACAGCACATCAGAGCAACAGGCCCAGAGTCCTTGGCAGGGGAGAGCAGAGCACATCAGAGCAACAGGCCCAGAGTCCAAGGCAGGTGAGCCAGTAAGTACATGAGAGTCTGCACAGGGGAGAGTACAGCACAGCAGAGCAACAGGGCCAGTGTCCAAGGCACAGGTGAGAGCACGACACAGTAGAGCAACAGGCCCAGTGTCCATGGCAGATGAGAGGCCAGCACAGCAGAGCAACAGGCCCCGTGTCCAAGGCAGGTGAGCCAGTAAGTACATGAGAGTCTGCACAGGGGAGAGTACAGCACAGCAGAGCAACAGGGCCAGTGTCCATGGCAGGTGAGCCAGCAAGTACATGAGAGGCTGTACAGGGGAGAGTACAGCACAGCAGAGCAACAGGCCCAGTGTCCATGGCAGGAGAGAGTACAGCACATCAGAGCAACAGGCCCAGAGTCCTTGGCAGGGGAGAGCACAGCACATCAGAGCAACAGGCCCAGAGTCCATGGCAGGGGAGAGCACAGCACATCAGAGCAACAGGCCCAGAGTCCTTGGCAGGGGAGAGCACAGCACATCAGAGCAACAGGCCCAGAGTCCTTGGCAGGGGAGAGCACAGCACATCAGAGCAACAGGCCCAGAGTCCTTGGCAGGGGAGAGCACAGCACATCAGAGAAACAGGCCCAGAGTCCAAGGCAGGTGAGCCAGTAAGTACATGAGAGTCAGCACAGGGGAGAGTACAGCACAGCAGAGCAACAGGGCCAGTGTCCAAGGCACAGGTGAGAGCACGACACCGCAGAGCAACAGGCCCAGTGTCCATGGCAGATGAGAGGCCAGCACAGCAGAGCAACAGGCCCCGTGTCCAAGGCAGGTGAGCCAGTAAGTACATGAGAGTCTGCACAGGGGAGAGTACAGCACAGCAGAGCAACAGGGCCAGTGTCCATGGCAGGTGAGCCAGCAAGTACATGAGAGGCTGTACAGGGGAGAGTACAGCACAGCAGAGCAACAGGCCCAGTGTCCATGGCAGGAGAGAGCACAGCACATCAGAGCAACAGGCCCAGAGTCCTTGGCAGGGGAGAGCACAGCACATCAGAGCAACAGGCCCAGAGTCCATGGCAGGGGAGAGCACAGCACATCAGAGCAACAGGCCCAGAGTCCTTGGCAGGGGAGAGCACAGCACATCAGAGCAACAGGCCCAGAGTCCTTGGCAGGGGAGAGCACAGCACATCAGAGCAACAGGCCCAGAGTCCTTGGCAGGGGAGAGCACAGCACATCAGAGAAACAGGCCCAGAGTCCAAGGCAGGTGAGCCAGTAAGTACATGAGAGTCAGCACAGGGGAGAGTACAGCACAGCAGAGCAACAGGGCCAGTGTCCAAGGCACAGGTGAGAGCACGACACCGCAGAGCAACAGGCCCAGTGTCCATGGCAGGTGAGTCAGCAAGTACATGAGAGGCTGCACAGGGGAGAGTACAGCACAGCAGAGCAACAGGCCCAGTGTCCATGGCAGGGGACAGCACAGCACAGCAGAGCAACAGGGCCAGTGTACATGGCAGGTGAGCCAGCAAGTACATGAGAGGCTGCACAGGGGAGAGTACAGCACAGCAGAGCAACAGGCCCAGAGTCCTTGGCAGGGGAGAGCACAGCACATCAGAGCAACAGGCCCAGTGTCCAAGGCAGGGGAGAGGCCAACACAGCAGAGCAACAGGCCCAGTGTCCATGGCAAGGGGGAGGCCAGCACAGCAGAGCAACAGGCCCAGTGTCTAAGGCAGGGGAGAGGCCAGCACAGCAGAGCAACAGGCCCAGTGTCCATGGCAGGGGAGAGGCCAGCACAGCAGAGCAACAGGCCCAGTGTCCAAGGCAGGGGAGAGGCCAACACAGCAGAGCAACAGGCCCAGTGTCCATGCTACTAAACAATGGTCAGGACTAGCACACCTGAATGAGGCACAGGCGCATGAGGGGGTTGTCTACTCCTGGAAGTCATGCAGAATTGGACCTGGCTGTATGTCGGTGACAGCAGGCCCACTTAACTGGGGTGACAGAGCCCCAGGTGATGTGGGGCTAACAGTGGATTGGCAAGCTGGAGGGCTGTGTGGGCCAGGTGGCATAGTGGCACCTGGAGGTGGAGTCATGCATACTTCTGACACAGTGTGGGTGGGAGAGGTTGGAGGGGTGCCCTTCCACTTTTTGGGAATATTAATTGGCTTCCCTGTCTTGGGGTTGATGGGAAGTGTTGTTGACCCAACAGGCACACACACCAATTGTCCCACATCAGGTGCAGACACTGGCACTACCTCTGGTGATGTGCTGTATCCTGCGGAACACTTGGTCTGGCTACGCCTCAGGACCTCCTTCCCCGCTTTGCCTGGTGTACCCCCTACAGTGCCCTGCTTTGCCTTTGTGCCAGGGGTGGTGTCTACAGTGCCCTGCTTTGCCTTTGTGCCAGGGGTGGTGTCTACAGTGCCCTGCTTTTACTTTGTGCCAGGGGTGGTGTCTACAGTGCCCTACTTTGCCTTTTTGCCAGGGGTGGTGTATACAGTGCCCTGCTTTGCCTTTTTGCCAGGGGTGGTGTCTACAGTGCCCTGCTTGGTCTTTGTGCCTAGGGTGGTCTCCGCTGCAGCTGCAGTGCTACTCTCGCCACCACTGGGTTCAGGCTCATGTTCCTCCGTGGTCTCTTGCGTATCTGCATGAGAGAGAGAAACAGGGTTGTGTAAGTGTCATCATCTGGTCACACGAATTCAAGGCAATACACTACAGGCGAGGCCCAAATCTACATGGTAACCACCACCCCCTGCAATCACTGTGCAGCAACACACAACATACACCACAACAGTGCCTGCAACGCTGAATATCTGCCATGAGTGAGCCATGTTGATGCCACACAGCACTACACCATGCCCATAGATGAAGTGTACCACACACACAACTTGACCTGCCCACACCTTGGGACATGATGGGGGTACAACACTTGTTACCACTAACAAACCTTCAGGGAACAGGAGGGGACAACACACACCTACCAGGACCTCACATTCCCCAATCCCACGTAGGCAATAGCAAGCACCATGTGGTAATCATGGTGCAGGCAGAGTCGGCATACATAAATTCACACTCAGCAAGTGGGCACTGCTGTTCCCCCCCATAATAGATCACCCACACCATCCCAACGCTGACTGACCATGTGGAGCCCAACACATCTAGCAATGGGAAAGTACGGCAGAGAGGATCTGCTCAGTAAGGCCAGGATGGCACGATACCTGATACAAGCACACATCACAGCAGCCACTCACATGACACAGCAACACACGCACATCTCATGGCTCACCTCTGCCACATGCCCTGTACACATGCATCCACTCCAAGCCAAAATCACGCTCCCCAGATACTCACCAGCCCTGCTTTGCTTGCCATGCTCCTTCAGACGTGCATCCAGGTCTGGATGCGTCACTGCGAAGATGCGTGCCATCACTGGAGTCATGCTGTGCCGTGCCAAACGCCCTGTGCATGGTAGCATCCCCAATGTCATCTCAGCCACGGTTTTTGCAAGCCGACTGATGTCGTCCCACCTCTTGTGGCAGTGTGTGCGTCGGCAGTTGGATACCCCCAGGTCTCGCACCGTTGCCGCAATGGCCCTCCACACGGCCTTACGCTGGTTTACCTTGACCTGCATGTATGAGAGAAAAGAAGGGTTAATGACCAGTTCCACACTGTCAGGTACCAGCATCAATCAGTACAGTAGCAAGACCCAGACTCAGGACCTATTGTAACCTCCCTCCCTCCCAAACTGGGGTACCCCTCAAAAGGGCACTTTGCATGGCCCACACAGTTGTGATTGCATGCACATATTGGGGCGTATAGGGTCCAGAATAATCTCACAAATGCATCGACAGAAATGTGTAAGTCTGCAATTACACAGGGCACAGATGTGGCATTGGTAATATTCAGTGGGAAGGGACTGGTGCAAGGAACATGTAAGTCTAGTGGTGTTTTTCGTTTGTGTGGGCAGCCACTGGTCCCACTCTCTGGGTCACACTGAGTCAGACAACAGGGGCACACAGAAATACTCACACAAGCAATTACTGTCCTGGCACCGGCATGGCAAACATTTGGTGGCTCTGTATAGCTGACAATGTGACACTCCCCACTCACACATACAGGAGCAGGCATGGCAAAGAGTGACATTGTGACACACACACTCCCTCGCCCTGGAGACAGCTTGTCTGTCAGTGTTTGACACAACCCCACACCCTCAGGCATATACTGCAGCAGCACAACTACACGTCTGACACCACCCTGCCCAACAGCTACCTTCATGGTGACTTACCACGACATTGGGACCACCAAACAGCCTTGGGTACAGTGCCAGCACCTCGTCCACAAGGACCTCCCAGCTCCTCGCTGGTGAATGGACTGGCACGGATCTTCTCTGTCCTTGCCATCCCTGTGGACATGGAACACCTGTGGTGAAAGTGAGTGGTGAGGGGTCCCAGGCAGCAGGCTCAGGAGGCAGCAGCAGGAGAGGGTCCCAAGCAGCAGGCTCAGGAGGCAGCAGCAGGAGAGGGTCCCAGGCAGCAGGCTCAGGAGGCAGCAGCAGGAGAGGGTCCCAGGCAGCAGGATCTGTGAGCAGTGGAAATGTGAGGCTGACTCCCACACACGTATAGCCCCCTGGGGTCGTCTGTAATCTGCAAAGCAGCACCAATTGGTTGTCCAGGTCTGCCTCTTTCAAAATCATCCAATGGCCGCCTATGCGCTGGCAGAGCACACCTTCCGCGTTTTTCAAATGTGCATCATGCCACCGCGATCATTGCTCCCGTTGGATGTAGGCAAGGCTCCATGGCGGTGATGCACTGCGGGTGCCCGGGGTGCGTTACCACGATGGTGCATCATTCAAAATCATGCAATGACCGCCTACACGCTGGCGGAGCATGCCCACCGCCGTGTACACATGTCCATATGCCAATGACTTCCGCAGTTGTGAAGGAGGTGGTGCTGGTGACACACCGCCGGGGACAGGCGGTTGGTACCGCTATTTTCATGACCATTAATGGCTATGTCAATCTGGAACACTGTATCAGTACACAGCAGCAACATGGTGAAGGACACATCATTGTACACACAATGCCATACTTCCATGTCATCCACAGGTGGACCCACGTTCAGCGTGACACACTTTGGTCTGTGGTCCCTGCCATGTTACTAATGCATGTCATGGCTGATGATGCTTGACACTCTTGAGGTGGTGTTCATGATGTTGTACAAATACATTAGTTGTGGGTAACTGATGACCTTGACAAGGCTTGTGTCACAGCATTGTATCATATCAGACTGGTGCTTTCACAACAGCTCATGCACACAAGTGAACGTTTTCCAGATACTGTGATCATTGTGTTGATGGATGTGTGCAGAGCTCAGATGATGCATTGAGGTGTGACAGGTACAGCAGATGGGTGATACAGACATGGTAATTTCCAAAACATTGGCCGATGTTGCTGCACCTTGCCTGCACATGTGAATTGTGATATCCAGTATGTGCACTTTCACATTCTCCGATGTGTTTGTGGCACTTGTGTATTGACAGTGGAGAGGTGTGCCCTCTGTGTTTATCAAAAGGTCACCCATGTAACCTGGTGTGCCATGCATCTCTCAGGCAGTCGATATTTTTCCATGACATCATTGATGGTATGTGCTGTGGCCATCTGATGATGGTTTTCACTGCCATTTTCAATTTTACATCTCAACTAGGAGGAGGCCAAATCTCCTACGTCACCTGACAGTGTTGGAGGACATGGAGAATACTGCAATAATTAGGAAATTTCGCCTGGACAGACCAACACTGAAGATCCTGTGTGATCTATTGGAGGCTCACCTGCAACCTCGCCGTCACTATCCTACGGCATTCACACCCAGATACAAGGTGATGGCAGCACTCCACTTTTTTGCGACAGGTTCCTTCCAGGAGACCGTGGCTAGCACTGGAGGGATGTCATAGCCCATGTTCAGCATGGTGCTGAGGGATGTTCTTGCTGCCATGATGCTGTATCGGAATCGTTACATCCATTTCCGTAGGGGAGGAGAATTGGCTGCCGTGAAGGGTGACTTCTATCTCCTTGGGTGCATCCCACATGTTGTTGGTGCCATCGATTGCACCCATGTAGGTCTGGTGGCACCACAGGCGACGGAGCACATATATAGGAACCGCAAACATTATCATTCCATCAATGTGCAGGTGGTGTGCCTTGCGGACATGACCATTTCTCATGTTTGTGCAAAGTATCCTGGTTCTGCGCATGATTCGTACGTCATGAGGAACAGCATGGTGCCCCGGATGATGAAGAATCTGCATCCCGAGCGTGCTTCGATTGTGGATGAGTATGCCTACTCATATGGTGTGCTGTGTGTTACCTGCTGCACTCTGGCTGTGCAACATTGCAATGGGTGTTTGTCATTCACAGGTGGCTCAGCATATGCAAATAGGCCATGGCTGTTGAGCCCCCTCAGGAATCCCAGGACCCCGGCTGACATCCGCTATAATGACGCCCATGGCAGGACCCGACGGGCAATCGAACGGACTTTTGGCCTGCTGAAGTCTAGATTCCGCTGCCTTGACAGGACAGGAGGTGCACTGGCATACTCACCTGGGAAGGTATGCAAGATCGTTTTGGCATGCTGTATGCTGCACAACCTGGCAATCCACAAGGGGATCCCCCTGCTCATGGACGATGGTGAGGAACCAAGGCCACCACCTGCTCAAGGACCTGAGTCTAGTGATGAGGACAGTGGAGAGGATGAAGGAGTAGACCTTCGCCAGCAGCTCATCGAACGCTACTTCACTTGAAGGTGGGTGACGAGGTACAACGTATACATTGTGTGGTGTGGTTGCTGTTGTTGTGAAGGGCTATGTGCGGATGTAACAGACATGTTCAGTCACCTGTGTGTGGTACAAGTGACATTGACGTTCCATATGTGAACGTATGCTGGACCATTTTTGTTCACACCTGCAGTCCATTGTCTAGTATGCCTGTAGTGTCTTGTGTATGTTTTGTGTAGTGTTCTGCCTGTGATGCCACAATGAGACCATTGACTGTTGTTCTGTTGTGTCTCCCTAGATACTACAGACGAATCCTGCACTACATACTGTACATCATTTGGACACATCATGGACATTGTCTACATTGTAAATATTGCACTAAAACGATACAGCATAAAATCTGGTGCATCAGGGATTTTATTTTGACAGTGGACATTTGATTTGTGCGGGAATATTTACATGACAGTGGGGAATGAGCAGTGAGTTGACAGTCCTGTTCGCTGAGAAACAAGAGTAGAGTCCACATGGATGAGGTGACCCATTCCAACAGACTGGTGACATTGCAAAGGAAATGTGGGTAAAGACAGTCCAAACAGTCAATGCAGTAGGGAAGAGGGTTGTCATCGCGGCTGGCTCCGTGACTGGTGTGTGGCAGGTGCTTTGCCTCCGGAGACTCCCAGGCTCTTCTTTGGACGCCCCCTAGGTCTTTTTGGCGGTGGGGGGCCTGCTGAATGGCCAGTGGCGTCAGGGGACTCGTCCCTCTTTGTTGGCGCAGGGGAGGATGGTGCACTGTCATCCTGCGGCACAACAGGAGGGGATGGAGTTGGTGGTTGGGACATATGCCTGTCCCTCTGCAACGCCACTTGCTGGCCCATGAGGTCCACCATCTGTCCAAAGCGGTTGTCGATGGACCTCATCAGCAGGATGAGCTCCCTTAAAAGTTAATCCGACCCGCTGCTTTGTCCCTGGACCTCTTGGTATGCCTCCACTACTCTGGTGAAGTGGTCCAGGGATGGTGTCCACTCCTCCCGAGGTCTGGTGGTGACCCTGGCCCTCCCACCTGCTCTTCTGCCACAGACCTCTTGCCTCAACACTGTCGGTCCACGCACACTCTCCCTGGCCTTCACAGTAGTTGCTGTGGGCTGGTCATCCCCTGGGCCAGGGAGGGTGCTGCAGGTGGTACTGGTGGTACTAGTGGTAGTGGCGGTGGCGGTGGTGACGGTGGTGGCTGCGGTGGAGTCAGAGACCGTGACAGCAGGGGTCTGCTGCGCTGTTGTTGCAGCAGACGTGGTGGTGGGGAGGATGGGGTCCTGGGACCTCTGGGCCTGGGACCTCTGGGTCTGTGGGTCTGTGGCACACCAGATGGGCCGGGCTGGAGCTCATTGTCCAAACTGTCCTGGGAGTCCACATCTGAGACTCCATGTGCCGGGGGTGGAGACTGGCTCTGCTGGTCGTTGGTCTGGTCCTCAGCAGTGAGTTCTTCATCACCTGTGGAGTAGATGGGGAATGGTCAGTGTTGGGGACTGTGCAAGTATTGTGTCAGCTGGGTATAAACGACTGTCTGTACACTACACAAATATGAAGTCAGCAGTAATACAATTCATGGCAACACTGTGTGTAATTTCATAGTGCTGAGGAACATCATTTACCCATACATGTTGGATGTCAATGCATTGCATGCAATTGTTGCTGCGTTTCGGGATGCAGGTCTCCCACACACACATCAGGAAGAGTTAAGATAGCTACCTACCGGTTAAGTGAGAGAGAACAGTGCAATGGCTGACACTTGCTCCTGAGTGGGGGAGGCCTCCATGCTGATGGAGGGTGGGCCAGGGGCCATGCTGGTAGTGGTAGTGCAGGCCTCCCGCCCCCAAACATGTCTCCCAGTGAGGATGGCTGCCTACCTGTTAGGTGAGGGTGGACAGTGCAATGGCTGACACATGCTCCTGGGTGGGGGAGGCCTCCATGCTGCTGGGGTGTGGGACAGGGGCCATGCTGGTAGTGGTAGTGCAGGCCTCCCGCCCCCAAACATGTCTCCCAGTGAGGATGGCTGCCTACCTGTTAGGTGAGGGTAGACAGTGCAATGGCTGACACATGCTCCTGGGTGGGGGAGCCTTCCATGCTGCTGGAGTGTGGTCCAGAGGGCATGCTGGGAGTAGTGATTCAGGGCCTCCCAGCCCCAAACTGTGCTCCAATACAAGATGGATACCGACCTGTAAGTCTGTTTGTTGAACTGTGCAATGGCTGACGCATGCTCCTGGGTGGGGAGGCCTCCATGCTGCTGGAATGTGGGACGGGGGCTTGCTGGGAGTGGTGAATCAGGGCCTCCTACCCCCAAACTGTGCTCCAATACAAGATGGATACCGACCTGTAAGTTTGTTTGTTGACCTGTGCAATGGCTGACACTTGCACCTGGGTGGGGAGGCCTCCATGCTGCTGGAGTGTGGGCCAGGGGGCATGCTGGGAGTAGTGATTCAGGGCCTTCCACCCCCAAACATTTCTCCAATAGAAGATGGATACCGACCTGTAAGTCTGTTTATTGAACTGTGCAAGGACTGACACATGCTCCTGGGTGGTGGAGGCCTCCATGCTGCTGGAGTGTGGGCCAGGGGGTATGCTGGTAGTGGTAGTGCAGGCCTCCCACCCCAAACATGTCTCCCAGTGAGGATGGCTACCTACCTGTTAGGTGAGGGTGGACAGTGCAATGGCTGACACTTGCTCCTGGGTGGGCCTGTATCCTGCTTAGCTGTGGGACAGGGGGCATGTTGGGGGTGGTAGCGCAGGCCTCCCTCCCCCATACAGGCCTCCTAAGCAAGATGGCTAGCTACCTGTTGTGGGAGGGTGGACAGTGTAATGGTGTTTTGGTATTGCAAGGCAGTAGTTCTCAATGTGTTGTTTGGCATTTGTTTGTACTTACCAGCCTCTGCTCCCCCGGCTACTCCTGTGAGACTCTCAGGAAGCAGTATGGCAAGCACCTTCTCCTCCCATGGTGTGAATGTTTTCTGTGGGAGGGGAGGGCCACTGCCAGCCACGTTCGCCAGCGTCTAGTTCTCACTCCTCCTCTCCTTGACAACCCTCTTGAGATCATGCCACCGCTTCACGGTCTCCTTCTTTGATCTTGGGGTGGTCCCCACTGCATTCACCCTTTGGACTATCCTTTCCCACATTTGTGTCCTCATGGCTCATGGTGTCTGTTGGACCAGGCTAGCAAACAGTTGTGGCTCTACTCTTACAATCTCATTGACCATGACTGTCAACTCACTCTCGGTGAATTTGGGCATTTTTTGTATTGTCATGGTGTGTGGTGGTTGAGGTGTTTGTGGGTGCAGGGGTGTGGGTGCAGGGGCATGATGTTGAGGTGTGAGGTGTGTTGTGTGCTGTGGGATTATTTGTGCTGGTGTAAAGGTGGTGGTGATGGTGGTGGTGGATGTGTGTGTGTGTGTGTGCTGTGCTCTTTTGCCTCTCCTGTTAGATGTGGGGTATGGCCTTCTATTCTGGAGTGTTGCAAAGGATTGTGGTTTGTGAAGGGGTGGCTTTATATTCAGCTCTATGGGTGTGTCCAAGTAGATTTTGGGTGTCAGGTGTGTTGTGGGAGTTGTCCAGGGTTTTTTTTTACATTTTTGATTTATTTGTTTTATTTGTATGTGTGTTATGTATTTGGGGGGCATAGCTGATTTTCTTTGCGCACTGTTTGGCATCACTGCGGTGTTTTGTCACTGTCCGCCATGTTTTTCATGTCCCGTCCGCTGCGGTGTCTATGCTGCAGCTCTTCCGCTATTTTTCCCATTCACTCCTGTATGCGACCGCGGCGGTCGGTAACAGCGGTTCCGACCGCGACACCCTCGGGGTTATCATAATTTCCCGTGTGGTGTGTCTGCTGTCCTTGTGGCGGCTTGTTGCTTTTCCGCAGCTTTTCCGACAGCCGCAGTTGATATTTGTCGGTCACCGCCCACGTTGGACGGCTTAGCTTGGCCCGCTACCGCCGCGGTCGGTCTTTAGTGGCGGTTGATCCTAATGTGACCGCTGGTGTATCCACGGTGCAGGCGGGCGGTTGGTTTCCGCCTCCGTGGCAGTCGGGGTGGTTTTCCGCCCGCCATCCTAATGACTCCCTTAGTATCTGAATTGGAAGTCCTTCTCTCCTAGCTCCTAGCTGAGCAAGGCAGCAGGCCGTATCCGACAAGGGCTCCACAAGGTGGAGGAACTTCTCGCGGAGGGCCTGCGGAAATGGATTTGCTGCTGTGGAGAAGCTAAAAAAGGGACAAACCTGTTTGTTCAGACTAGCAAAGTTGCGCCTTCACTGGATCTGCCCTGATGGTTGACTATGTTCTCTGGCAGCTGAAAGTTAAAATATTTTCAAAGTCTCTAAACTTTGCAGGGATAAGTCTCTTTTTCCTCTGCTCTTCATCTAAGGCTCCCAGACTTCAGGGAAGGCTCTTAGAACGTTGGGCCTTGATCTAGCTAAGGTCTGGTACAGGGTTCAGTTGGCACTGGGGAACTGATAATCCTGGAAAAAATGGTTCTTCCTCTTTTTGTGTCCCTGTAGCCACAAAGGAAGTCAGTCCACTGACCCTGGGAGTCCACTTCTTTGTCCTGGGTACAAGAGAGCAGAGCCAGTCATTTAGAGCTCCTTGCAGGTTACAACAAGCGGTTTCCAGTCTTCTTCTTAACTTCTGCAGGTCCAGACAGTGTTCTGAGGAAGGTTCCTTGAGGGGTCACATTTATAGTTGCCACTAGATAGTGGGTTGGAGTGACTACTGGCTCGTCCATAATCAATTGGGTACTGGTCCAAGGGGTAACCATACCCACCTTTCAAGCAGTTTCTGTTTGCCCTACTGCAAACAAACCCACAGTGCACCTTACTCCTTTATGTTATGCTACTTGTATTTGTAGAGGGCACTATTACCTGCGGGGTATCCTGGTGCTGAGCAGGTGCACTGGCCTGGTCTAAAGGGGAGGTGGGTTACTAAAAGAGACAGGTCTTCAACTTCTTGTGAAACTCAGGAAAAAAGGAGGGGTCTCTGTTGTGTAGTGGGAGGTGGTTTCACACTTTAGGAGTGTGGAATGAGAAGCCATGGCCTCCGGCTCTGTTTCTGTGCATGCATTGGATGTGTGCAAGTAGGAGTTCAGCTGAGCAGAGGTGTCTGGCTGGTTGATGGAAGGAGATGTGATTGCTTAGGTATTCAGTTCTGTGTTGTGCTGTGCATTGAATGTGTGTATTTTTAGGAGTTTGAACTGAGCATGCTTATGTATTGAGAGCCAGTGGAGCTCCCTGAGGTATGGGGTGATGTGAGTCCAGCGTGGAAGGTTGGGGTTGAGTCTGGCAGCTGCAGTCTGGATGGTTTGTAGTCTTCTGGTAAAGTACTTGGTGATTCTGGTTGTAGGAAAGTCATTCCTTTGCACTAATCACCCCCCATTTTTGGACTGATACTGGGGGTTACTGACTCTGATGGTACTCTGCTAACCAGGCCCAGGGCCAGTCTTTTGTCCTCTAAAGGTATATGCTGATTGGTATGATCCTAATTGGTAGAGGCAACCTACCTGTAAGTCCCTAGTATACTGTAAGGCATGTATGGCCGTAATGCACTAAAGTATGTACTGAAATGGTGTATGCTGTTATGTTAAAGCCAGGCCTGCCTTGCAGGCTGGTTTTAAAATAAAACTGTGTCCAAATTCAGTTTTAGAATTCAAGCACTTCCAAAGTCCGAAACAACTTTTTTTTTATTACTTATAGGTCACACCTGTGGTCTATCCAGGGTGATACAAGGGCAGGTTGCATATTTATAAAAAGTAGGGACAATATAAAAAAATGTTTTAATGCCCTTGTATGGAAAGGATCACTGAAACAATATTGAATCAAAAATATCGATGTTAAAAATATAGACTGTCAAAATACCGACTTTTTTAAATAGTTAAAAGTAATTTAATATATTTAATTTAATATATATATGCTGATGGTGAGGAGAGAATAAAGACACGTTATTGCACAACTTTTGGTGTTTGAGAGATCTGTACCTGGAGGAGGAGTACGGCATTGTGGGCCAAAGTCACAGGACTTCGTATATATATATATATATATATATATATATATATATATATATATATATATATATATATATATATATATATATATACATATATATATATATCGCCACTTGTGCTCCTGCTGCTGCGCCAGCTATCAGTAATCAGCCAACTCCAACAAGGACACGGAAGACCCAGAGTGCAGGTGAGTTTTTTTATTTTATTGCACACCACGCCAGGATAACGTTTCGCCCTACACAGAGGGCTTGGTCACATGGTCTCATATATATATATATCGAAGCTTCCCACCACACGTAGAAGGAACAGAGGCCAGAGGGGTAATCCAGGGAAAAACCACGTTTTTATTGGCAGCAAAGGCAATACTGGCAAATGCATTTCGGCTCCCCGCCTTCTTCAGTGCCTCATATTGCAGAGTCCCTCGCCAAAGTAGTCCAGTACCAGCACTTCACAATAAGTAGTCCCACAGCGCACCTCCCCCTTGCTGATTGTTCACACCTGTTGCCTGCCATGGAAAATGCCTGGACTCGAACTCCCAGCATGCAGTAATCCGATGCATCTGGGTTGGTGGTGTGGGGGATGTAAATGAATTTACAACGGGTTTGCTGGGGCTTTGCTGGTGGGTGACGCAGTGTTCTCCGAGTGCTCCCAACATCACCATGGTTCTCCCTGGGTCCCTCGTACCGCCACTACCTCTCGAGTATATATATATATATATACATAGTATTAATTAAAAAAAATACAATATATGAACCATAGGATAGCGAGAGGGTTAAATTTACTATTATCACTCCAGGGAGTGCAACAGTAGAAAAAACATTGGATAGCGTAGCAGTAAACATTACTATTCCCACTCCAGTGAGTGCAACAGTAGGGAAAAGGTTGGACAGCGGGAGGGTAAGAATTACTATTCCCACTCCAGTTAGTGCAACAGTAGGGAAAGCGTTGGATAGCGTAGGGGTAAAAATTACTATTCCCACTCCAGTGAGTGCAACAGTAGACAAAGCATTGGATAGCATAGGGGTAAAATTTACTAATCCCACTCCAGAGAGTGCAACAGTAGGGAAAGTGATGGATAGCGAAGGGGTATGATGGATAGTGTAGGGATAAATATAACTAACTTAAAAATACCTAAAATACTTGAATAACATAAAAACTAATAGATAAATTTTTTTTAAACATATATATATATATATATATATATATATATATATATATATATATATATAGTATTAATTAAAAAATACAATATATTTACCATAGGATAGTGAGAGGGTTAAATTTACTATTACCACTCCAGTGAGTGCAACAGTAGAAAAAACATTGAATAGCGTAGCAGTAAACAATACTATTCCAACTCCAATGAGTGCAACAGTAGGGAAAACATTGGATAGCCGGAGGGTAAGAATTACTATTCCCACTCCAGTTAGTGCAACAGTAGGGAAAGCGTTGGATAGCGTAGGGGTAAAAATTACTATTCCCACTCCAGAGTGTGCAACAGTAGGGAAAATGTTGGATAGGGTAGGGGTAAAAATTACTATTCCCACTCCAGTGAGTGCGACAGTAGGGAAAGCGTTGGATAGCGTAGGGGTAACCATTACTATTCCCACTCCAGAGAGTGCAACAGTAGGGAAAGCGTTGGATAGCAGGAGGGTAGAAATTACTATTCCCACTCCAGAGAGTGCAACAGTAGGGAAAATGTTCGATAGCGTAGGGGAAAAAATTACTATTCCCACTCCAGTGAGTGCGATAGTAGGGAAAACGATCGATAGCGTAGAGGTTTAAATTACTATTCCCACTCCAGTGAGTGCAACAGTAGGGAAAGCGTTGGATAGCAGGAGGGTAGAAATTACTATTCCCACTCCAGAGAGTGCAACAGTAGGGAAAGTGTTGGATAGCGTAGGGGTAAAAATTACTATTACCACTCCAGTGAGTGCAATAGTAGGGAAAGTGTCGGATAGCGTAGGGGTGTAAATTACTACTCCCACTCCAAAGAGTGCAACAGTAGGGAAAGCGTTGGATAGGGTAGGGGTAAAAATTACTATTCTCACTCCAGTAAGTGCAACAGTAGGGAAAGCATTGGATAGTGGGAGGGTAAAAATTACTATTCCCACTCTAGTGAGTGCAACAGTAGGGAAACTAAATACTTCATATATAAATAATTTAAATATTTAACAATTGTATATACTATATTAATTAATCAATTAAAAAACAAATACAAAAATATTTTTATTAATAATTACCTACTAATACACATGATTTACCAATTACCAATACATTAATTAACAATTTAAAAATTAATAAAAAATTAGATCAAAAAATCAAAATTTTAAAAACGTAATTACTTACAAGTTTTTTTAAGTTTTAAGTTTATTTTTATTATGTTTCGGCTCTCAATTGAGGGCCACATAAAACACATACAATAATACATAATTGATTACAAAAGGAAAACATAGGTTACATAACATAAAAAGCCACAATTTTATCATTGGGAAAGTAGTAAAGCACTTCTCTTGAAAGTATTAATAAATATCTAAAAACCCCCGGAAAAAATTAAAAATCCTAAAACAGAACATTTCATTAGGAGGACAGTAAAGTGCATGTAAAAAAGATTCAACATTTAAGATTCCCAGTTTTAAACAGATGGGTTTTAACCACTTAGAACGCAAAGGGCGCAGTGCTGGGCACGAAAACAAAACATGATTACGATCTTGAATGGCATTACTACAAAGATTACAAATAGGGGATACACCATACCATTTCGCAGTAAGGATATTAAGGGGGAGCAAATCATGTCTTAGAAGGTACCACAGTCTTCGTACACTATGGGGAATATTCCACGTAAGGTATTGTTGGGCCAGATTTAGTGTATATGTATTTAGCAGTAGCTGCCGATCTTTATTCCCTTGTTTAGCCAGCATATCCATCTTAAAACTAAGTTCCCAAGAGGCACCTTTTAATTTTGACTTTAGTTCGGCAGGAGTAAACAGAAACAGAGAACTCTCATCCAACTCCAATAAATTTACAGCTTTCCTAAAGTTCTTAACCAACTTTGAGAACTCATTAAAGTGGCCCAAGAGTTCTTTTTTAATAGCATCCCGTAAGGTATCCGGGTTACTTCTTGCTAAACAGGCTACCCATCTTACGAGGGCAATTAGCCCCTGGACCCAACTGCTACGAAGTCCGAATTCCAGCCTGCATACAGAGACTGAGCAGGCTGTATTTAGGGAAGAAATATTTCTTAACACCCTTCCTTCTACTTTATGCAGGAATCCCCAATGATTTAATTCCACTAGTTCTAATCCATAAAGTAACGTGGAAGGGATCTTTGCTCTGAAAACCTCTAGAAATAGAGGGAAGTGTCTCTTCCCTGTGGCGTTATACATAGATTTTAGCCCCCTACCATGAGCCAAAGCTTTATGAGTAATGTGCTCAATATGGGGTTTCTCACTTAAATTTGAAGAAATGATCTTACCCAAAAAAGTGTAGGTTTTAACCACTTCAAGTTTTTGTCTTCCTATGGCCCAACCAAAATTTACGGACCTGCATTTTTTCTTACCAAAAATACACATTATTTTGCTTTTCATGACATTAATCTTCATGTAATGTGTTTCTGCAAATTGATTTAGTGCCTGCAGACGGTTGGATAAGCCCTTTGGAGTTAGGTCAAGGACTAGGATATCGTCCGCATACATTAAAACAGATATCTCTAACTCTCCTAGTTTCGGAGATTGCCCCTCACTTACAGAGATAGCCTTTGGAAGGTCTGCCGTATATAAGGAGAATAATGTTGGGGCCAGTATACACCCTTGTTTCAAACCATTTGGGGAGGGAATAGATTGAGAGAGACCTCTCTCTCCACCATATAACACCTTGCACCAAGTGTTCGAGTGAAGGGCTTTCACAAGATCAAGGAGCTGTGTTGGCATACCTAAAACTGCAAGTTTTCTCCACAGCGTTGGACGATCCACTTTGTCAAACGCTGTGGAGAAGTCTATGAATGCCGCATAAATTCCACTCCCTCGAACACAGACGTATTTATCAATAAGCACCTGCAAGGCAGTTAAATTATCTAATGTTCCATGTTCTTTACGGAATCCTGTTTGTTCCAAAGGTAAAATACAATTGGATTCTATCCAATCATTAATCAAAGTTAAAAGATATTTGGCGAACACTTTTCCTATTGCATCCAGTAAAGCTATAAGACGGTAGTTAACTGGATTCTCCCGTTCTCCCTTTTTAAATAGGGGGATTAATATACTTCCTCTCCATGAATCTGGAACGGATCTAGAAAGGAGACATGCATGAAATAATGGGGTCAAGATTTTGCTCCAAGTGGTAATGTCTTGTTTCAATAAAGACATGGGTAGTTCATCAGGACCCATAGCTCCTGAAGAGCGCATACTCTTTAACACAGAAGCTATGGTTTCCTCAGTTGGGAGCTCTATACTATTTGTACAGTTCTGAACTACCTCCCCATTATCACCTACTATACCATTGGAGCCATATAATCCAGTTATAAATTTTATCCAGATATCTTCAGCAATAGAGATGGGAGTAACGGTAGTTCTTACTCCACAACCCTTCCCTATTATTGACCAGAATTCTCTGGAGTTATGAGAGGCCGAGGCTTCTCTTAACCTGATCCAGAGAGAATCTTCCTTTTCTCTTTTTAGTTTTAATTTCAGTCTAGTCCTCCTTCTACGAAGAAGGGCTAATTGCTGAGCAGTTTCCTTGGATCTATTCAGATACTGTAACCTCACGAGTCTATTTATCTCCCTATTTAAGGGTATTAGTATGCTAGGGAGGGAATGCGACTTTTTGGAAAGCTTTGTTTTCTTGGCAGAGGTAATGATCTTATTTTTAAACTCTTCAAATTTAACAAATTCACTACCCTGCCAGTCTTCTAAATCCAAAATGGTTTGAAGTAATATATTTTGGGCTTCCCTCATGCTAGTGGGGTCCCAAAAACACCTACCAGTTTTAATATGAATAGAGATTCCTTTGTTTATTATAGACCAGGAATCTGTGTTTGGGGGTTACAAAGAAACAGATAATTTAATCATATTATGGTCACTTAAGGAGGACTGAGAAATCATTATATCCTGAATAAAGGAAAACGAATCATAGTCCGTAATCACATAATCCAAGATAGCTTCGCTCCTAAATGACCTGTGAGTAAACATGGCAGGAGAGTCAGAAGGCATCCTACCATTTACAATTAAACCCTCCAAGTAGCTTAGTTCTTCAAGTAATATTTTTCCTCTCTTATTAGTTTTTATACTGTTGGGAAAAATTGCTTGGGGAATGTTATATGCTTCTTCCTTATTAGTATTTCTAAACATATCTAAGCTAACATTAGAAACTTTACTGTTTAGGTCACCCATAATCAAAATATAAGGAGGCTGGTCCTGCTCTAATAATTGCTTTATATAGGAGAACATTCGCCTTAAAACAACGTTAAAAATATCTTCAGGGGGAATATATGCATTTAAAAGAACAAGAGAAGAACGATTTCCTACTGTCCGTAGATTCTTAATGGTAATGGACTGAAAAAGATTACTGCTATCCTTATGGTGAGAAAACTGCCATTGTAGTGTATTGGATAAAAAACAGGCAATTCCACCTTTTGCATGGCCTTTCTTCACAGGTGTGGCGGCGGCTTCAAGCACGATATAATCTTTACCTCCATAAATACTATTTGTGCACCATGTTTCCTGAATACACAATACATCCGCATGCAGAGATAATAAAAATTCTAATTTCTCTGGACAATTATTTAAACCAGCAGTGTTCCAGGATACTATATTTAAGTGACTGTTAAAGATGTCGAAACAGTCTTGTACTATTCGATGTATTATTAGACAGGGCTCCTGGTAGCCAATTCCACATCTGATTATCTTCAGTAGGTGGCTTGTCCAATTTCACAGAAAGGGGGAGTACCTCAGAGACCATACGTTTACCTCTGGACACCCCGATTTTTAAATCTTTACTGTGAAAGAAATGTTCATCCTTAGGACAATCCAATCCAGAGGCTACTTCCCTAGGAGCAAAACGATTTCCCTGATTAAAGAAAGGTAATACATCGATCCCTTTACACTGAAAATCCTCAGCTTGTTGGAGAACTAAATTAGCGATAATTTTGGAGCAAAATTTAACTCGTGCACGTTGTTCACAACCAACCCTTATTATGGAGACTAAGTCAATATCACTAGATAGGATCAGTTTTAAACTATCAATATCTTTGAAGGCATTAATCAACCATGATCTGTTTAAGTTTAGATCGGAGTCAAACAAGGGAAGGAAATCCAAGGTCAAGGTGTCAATACTGAGGTTAGAACTTAACAACGGGACACTAGGGATCTTCGTCTGTTCCTCAGCAATTGGACAATAATTGGGAGCAAAAGGGTTAAGTACCCTTTTTCCAGGCATAGAGTTACTTATAGTTGCCTCTTGTGATGGATCCTTGGAAATTGTAACAAGAATTTTAGAGTTAGGTATTCCCTCATCCATGATATTAGCAACAGGTTGATCTACTACAGCAGAATTATTGACAGAAGCTACAACCGCATTAGTGGAAGAAACCAATACAGAACCATCTACAATATCAGTTGTTTCCCGTACATCTGTAACAATATGCTTTTGAAAAATAATTTGCCTCTGTCTCTTCTTATTATGTTTTCGAGTTGGTTTCCTGTTTTTTCCCTTATATTTTCTGCTTTTTACTTTTCCCAGCCCTTTAGGCAGGTCTGCACCTTCAGAGTCTTTTACATCCTGATTAAAGATGGGAAAAAGATCAATAACAACAGAATGGTTGACCTCTGCCAGATTTGTTTCCTTCAGTGGTGGTTCAGGATCTTTACACCTTTGTGAAGGAGTTAAGAGTATAGCCACAGAGGGCTCATGAATCTCAACCTTTACCAACTTCTCTGGTTGTGTATTTTTACTTAATAAAGGATTACTGACCAAGTCCTTCGGGTCAATTTTTTCAGTGGGATCAGTAACCCCTATTTCAGTTTTTCCAGCAAGTAATACTTTCAGTATTTCTGTAACCGAATGTAAAATGCAGTCAGAGCTCCCTACAAATTTGCCTAACAAAAGAAGAATGGAGGCAAGTAAATGTTCAAGAGCTATCAGTGATTCTGAGATAGGTTTTTCACTTTTTTGTTGTTCTGTAGCAATAAGAGAACAGATCCCAGATAGGTTAAGCTGTGGAGAATTCGAATGACTCTGCAACAAGCGAATATCTTGTGAATTCATAGATGGGGTGCTACTGTAAAGCATTAAACCCGATGGTGTTTCTCCGTTTGGGAATTTACTGATTTTTGATTGTTCCGGAATTTTTTCCTCCAGATACCGACCACAAAGTTCAAGATCAATGCTGGATGGAATGGAGAGATCATTAATGTTCATTTCCTCATTTTCAGTATGATTATGAGTCATGGGCTGAGGAACTTTGGAGAGAGGTGGAGTAGAGTCAGGATTTGAATTATTTTGTATCCCTGTAGAGGGGATAGAAATAATATTTGGTATGGGAGTAGATACATTTCTTCCAGTGTACTGCTCAGTATTAGTAATCTTCATCACTTCGAGCTGTTTATCGTCCATAGTTGACGATGAAACGTTAGGAATAGATGACACTCCCAATGATTTAGTAACAGATTTTTCCCAAAGTTCCAACAATTGCTTCTGACCTTTCAGTGGAACGCTCTTGACGGAGTTAATCTTTAGGGTATTAGGTTTAAGATTTAAACCAGATCTTCCACCCAATACTCTGCCAGAGCGTAATGTTCTTGATGTCATTACATGTCAGTACATGTCAGTTAGATGTCAGTACATGTAACAAAATTTACAGCTGTCAAGTAAAGATGTTTTATAGCGGAAGATCAAAATAACGGGGCCCAGCCCAGCCTACCTCAGCCACTGAGGGCCACAGAGGGCCCGCCCTTTGCCCGGGCTTAGCCCGGCGACGCCCGCGCGCGTCCCGCGATGCGCGGACCTCCAGCAGAATTAAAGGCAGGTGAGGGGGGCGTGGCGGTGAGGTGCTCCAGGCCCAACTGGCTTGTGGGCAATGATGTTTCTTCCAGCCAAAGATCGCCTACAGCCCCACAGTAGCGAGTGTTTCCCGCGAAGCGGGAAACGCGAGGAGTTAATCACCAGCGCTGTGAGAATGCGCCTTCAGGGCAGCGTTTTACCGCTAGAACAGACAAGCACCAGCGCTGCAAGATAGCGCTTACAGGGTAGCGTCCTCTCCACAAACAGGGTTCCCAGTCAAACAAATACAGCAGCAATCAGAGTGAGTCTCCGTTTCACAGCGGACCTCCAGCAGAATTAAAGGCAGGTGAGGGGGGCGTGGCGGTGAGGTGCTCCAGGCCCAACTGGCTTGTGGGCAATGATGTTTCTTCCAGCCAAAGATCGCCTACAGCCCCACAGTAGCGAGTGTTTCCCGCGAAGCGGGAAACGCGAGGAGTTAATCACCAGCGCTGTGAGAATGCGCCTTCAGGGCAGCGTTTTACCGCTAGAACAGACAAGCACCAGTGCTGCAAGATAGCGCTTACAGGGTAGCGTCCTCTCCACAAACAGGGTTCCCAGTCAAACAAATACAGCAGCAATCAGAGTGAGTCTCCCATTACTTACAATTATATTACTTCCCACCCTATTCCCCTATAAACCCACAACAGAAAATAAATTAATAAAAGTAACATAATTACCAATTAATCAATTATTTAAAATGAATTACCAATTATATTTTAATTAATTACCAATTAATAATTAATTACCAATTAATTCAAAATAAATACCAATAAATAAATTAAAATATTTAAATAATTATAATTACATTTCTTTCCCATCCTATTTGCCTCTAAACCCACAACCCCCTAAAGAAGATAAATTACTACAATTAACATATTTATCAAATAATCTCATCAATTACAATTAATTACCAATTATATTTTAATGAATTACCAATTAATAATTAACAATTAATTCAAAATAAATACCAATTAATAAATTAACATATTTAATTAATTATAATTAATTTACTTCCCACCCTATTCCCCTATAAACCCACAACCCACTACAGAAAATAAATTACAAAAATTGACATATTTATCAATGGATCAATTAAAATTAATTACCAATTATATTTTAATTAATTACCAATTATTGGACATTTAATTCAAAATAAATACCAATAAATAAATTAACATATTTAATTAATTATAATTAAATTACTTCCCACCCTATTCCCCTATAAACCCTCAGTCGGCTACAGAAAATAAATTTCTAAAATTAACATATTTATCAATTATTCAATTAAAAATAATTTCCAATTATATTTTAATTATTTACCAATGAATAATTAATTAACAATTATAAATTAAAATATTTAACTAATTATAATTACATTTCTTTCCCACCCTATTTCCCTCTAAACCCACAACCCGCTACAGAAAATAAATTACAATTAACATATTTATCAAATAATCAATTACAATTAATTACCAATTATATTTTAAATAATTACCAAATAATAATTAATTAACGATTAATTCTAAATAAATACCAATAAATAAATTAACATATTTAATTAATTATAATTAACTTACTTCCCACCCAATTCCCCTATAAACCCTCAACCCGCTACAGAAAATAAATTTCTTAAATTAACATATTTATCAATTAATCAATTAAAAATAATTACCAATGATATTTTAATTAATTACCCTTTCTTTCCCATCCTATTTGCCTCTAAACCCACAACCCCCTAAAGAAGATAAATTACTACAATTAACATATTTATCAAATAATCTAATCAATTACAATTAATTACCAATTATATTTTAATGAATTACCAATTAATAATTAATTAACAAATAATTCAAAATGAATACCAATAAATAAAATAACATATTTAATTAATTATAATTAAATTACTTCCCACCCTATTCCCCTATAAACCCACAACCCGCTACAGAATTATATTATGCAAATATTAAAAATAATATTAACTTACTTACCTCAAATTCGATATTTTTGTTGTCTATATTCTGTCCATTCGATATTTTTGTATTCTATGTTCTGTCCATTCGATATTTTTGTATTCTATATTCTGTCCATTCGATATTTTGTCCATTCTATCTTTTTGATTCGATATTAATGCTATTCTATTAGATATTAATACTACTCTATTCGATATTTTGGTAGTCTATATTCTGTCTATTCGATATTATGTCTATTCTATATTGTTTACTCAATATTATTGCTACTCGATATTAAAAACTCGATATTTTGACTGTACACCGTATGGAAAAAGAGAGAAAGTTATATTTTCCTATGGTAGTGCTGCTTGTCCCATAGGCTAACATGGAAAATACTTTATTAAATTTAATAAAGTCTAACTTTGGATTGGCACTAGATTGCCATACCATTCAAAGTATCAAATTATTAATCACATTAAATCCAAGAATATGCCAAGCTCTGATTTATTATACCTTTTACAGGAAAGAAGTTTCAGAACTTACTACCCTGAAGTTACTCAAAGCAGCCCTTTCTGTTTGTGCAGCCTTTGCCAGCCAGAGCCAAGCTGTTTCCTGGGTAGGTGGGAAGAGTCCTTGAGCTGCAACAATACAGCCATATGGTGGGAGGAAATTATCTTTCTGTAGAAACCAGGGAGAGGAAAGGGGCTGGGTAGATAAGCTGGACTTCAAAGGCAAGGGCCTTTGCAGAAAACAGATGTCACAGGGCTCAGACCACCCCAACATCCTAGATCTCTAGCCAGATGGGAGACCCCACTAATTAGATGAGTAGACGGGCTGGAAGGGCAGTGTACTCAGTTGTTAGCCACACCTCCGGGTTGGGTTACACAGATTCACACACCAAGGAGTGATTCTCCCCTTTTTGTTTTTGAGAGAATGTTACATTCTGGGTTCTAAATTTGCCACAATTCACAGAGAGTGGTCATATTAGTGGAAGATAACTTATTGGTTTGGATGCCCTCCTACTTCAAGTCCAGAAATGAAAGATAAATAAGGGGGCTCTGCAGAGCTCACCAGATCATTGTCTGGGAAAAAAGAATAAGAGAAGAAAGAATGCCCTGCTGGACCCTGGACTGCGCCAAAGGGAAGGCTGCACTCTAAAAGGCTACATTCGATGCACTCACAAGGTTCAACAAAGAAAGGACTGTGCCTGCCTCCAAAAGGACTGGAGTGGACTCCCTGACCAACAACAGGTACAAAACAGCTGAAGAAGGTATATACGAGATAACCAGTTGTAACTGGACTTGCTCAGGACTGTATATGTGCATTGTGGGGGATTGAGTCCTAGCCACCCAAGTGGCAAACCAGAGCCTCTGAACCCTTGACTAGTGCTAGAGGACACTTATCTCTCCAAAGAAACGAAGAGACAGCACAGAACCGACATGAGGGGAAGCAAAGACTAACTGCAGAGCTTCATGGGAACTGATGCAGTATGACGCACATGACGCAGGACCTCACAACTCAGCCCTCGTGGCTCCTTGGAACCGAAGACAAATGATGCAAAGCCTCACAAAGCAAAGCCGCGCAGACCATGCACCAAAGAGTTAAGTGTCCAGCCTAAGCTCTATTGTGGTCAGAATGAACATGTGACTTTGTCCCAGCCCAGCGCGACTCAGTTGGTGATTTACACCTTTTGCCGCTACTTTTACCTAAATCTTTAGAAAGTCATATCTCCAGTTCCCTACATTGGATTTATTGTGTTATGTCTCCTAATTATTTATGGTTTTGTTGGTATTTAAAACTTCACACATGTCTATCTCCTAACTTAAGCCTGACTGCTCATTTGCCAAGTTACCAAATGTTGATCAAGGATTCATTTACTGAGACTTCACTGGACTTATTAGTGATTGTGGTATTAGTACTAGCTGGTGGTGAATACCCCCACCTACTAAACACCCACATTCCTACACCTGCGTAGAGTGTTCCCATAATCCATCCTGCTTGTGATGAGGGTGTGGGTGACACTTTCCTGGTGTTGCTAAAGAGTCATTTGAAGATATATCTCAGCAGCCTCAGGGTGTGAAGCAGGAAGCTGTGACGGCGTTGACTTGTGTGCACATGTCCAGTTTTTTAATGATGATCCAGAGGTTGCATGTGTGAGGTTTGGGGGTGGGAGTGGGTCCAAAGTCAGCGGGCCACCAGGTGGTGTCCCAAGGTGAGGTGTGTGTTTCCATGGTCACTACTTCTCCCTTGTCAGTATTAAGCTTGGGAACTTTGGTCATGCAGGCGGTCATGTAGGTCATACAAGTTCCCAAGATAAGGGAACACTTCATCCCTTGTGCAGAGCCTTTGGGCCCGATTCACAGAATGAACTTAAGACTCAATACTAAACTTTCTACTATTTTGGTATTCACAGAATGCACTTACTACTTTTGGCATTTACAGAATGAACTTACTACTTTTGGTATTCACGGAAGTTAGGATTTTGTCTTAAGTCTGTCTTAAGTCTGTCTTAAGTTTATCTGAAGGCAAACTTAAGACAAAATCTTAACTTCTGTGAATGCCAAAAGTAGTAAGTGCATTCTGTGAATACCAAAATAGTAGTAAGTTTAGGATTGAGTCTTAAGTTCATTATGTGAATCGAGCCCATGGTGTCTACCCAGGGGTGGGAACAGGTAAATGAGCAGTCCATTCCCTTGTGTCCACTCTAAACCTGCGGTGGGGGGTGGGGGGGGGTCCCTCCAAGTAGGTTTGGACCCTGCTTGGCTAGTTTGGGCCTAAGTAACAAAGGTTTGCCCTCCTTCAGGTCTCACTTTACATTTGCTTGTGAAAAGGCAGGTCTCTCCTGTGTCCTTTACAAGTTAATGAAGAGGACCCAACTGTCTTTCTGGCAAGGAGAAGAAAAACTCCTCCTTCCACCCAGGCTATTGAGTCTGCTGTGGGGGCAGCTTTCACACCTCATTGTCAGGTAAGCAATTGCAGGCTAATGCTGATCAGTCTAACTGCTATTCAATCAGGAAAAAGTGTACTTTCTAAAAGTTACTTGTCAAACATATTTAATAAAATTCTGATTTCACCAATGTATTGGATTTTTAATTAATATGAAAAATACACTTTGAAGGCTTATTCTAGCTTTTACTTGTCAAAAGCAACAAAGGAATGTTTATAATTTATACTTTGACATTTTCCGGAGCCCATCTATGGCCCTGCCAGTGAAAATAGCTTTTGGGGGCCAGTCATTGGAGGAACATGTCAACTTTGATTTCAAACATGTTTCACTTTCAAATATCAGGCATCCTACCTCATGGGCACAAATGGGTAAATAGGGGTGACTTATTAAGATTTAAACTGAGGATTTCCATCCGGTCAGAGAGGGTTATTTTGAAAGGTTTGAAAGCAGGTTATTAGGCTGATGGAGTCAGGCTACACATGGAAGGCCTGAAGCCACGTTTTACCAAGCCCACTCTATGGATTGCACAAAAGATGCTGCAGTCAACAAGTGACATTTAGCTTCTAGGCTCAATGTGCATTTCTACACCATAAACAAGGGACTTGTAGGCAAGTTAGGTATGCCAATCAGGAGTAAGTCAATTTCCCACTGTTTAAAGGAGCGAACAGGATTTTTGCTACTGTTTAGCAGGAGTAAAGTGCACTGAGTTCCAAGTCGAGCAAAATAGATAAGCCAAAAATTGAGGATAAATCATAATAGTCATTTCATGCATAGTGTGTTTCTGTATTTTTATAATCAAAGTCAATGTAGGCATATTGTTATCTCACCCTAGTTTGCTCACAGTTGATGTGCTGACTGAGCACAGGAACAAAAGACAATGCCAGGAACAACTGGGAAGGTTTGTTCGCTCTTTGACTCTTTGTACTGATAACAAAGGGTCAGTTGGTACCCTTGCAGCCCAAGGAAAATAAGTATACCTCCCACATAATTACTTATACTTAATTTTAGCATGGGTACTCAAAGACTTTGGTGAAAGGATGACATTGGAGAGAGTAGTGTGGGCCAGAGCGGGATGTGATGTCCTCATAGGGTCGACTGTAACATCTTCCACACAGTGTGGGAGTGTGCCGGATACATCTATGTACTCCAATAATTGGGATGCTAACAGCGAAGGAAACGTTTTTGGGTTTGCTTATGGTAGTCTGGTCTTTAAAGCCAGAGAAGAGTTCTCTGAGGTTCAGACCAGACAAAAAGACCCCTGGAAAGATCTATTTTCTAAAGATGAGGGTAGTCACATTCATACTTATTGGTGTTTAATGTTTGGCATGGATATACAATAACTTTTCTGAAAGTAATGGAATTGTATTTGGGACAGTCCCATCCCCTTTCACAACTGCAGAGCTGAAGGAATGCAGACTATCGCTGAATGGATGAAGAGCAGTCGCCTGAAACTGAACTCGGACAAGACAGTGGTCCTCATCCTCGGCTCCAGCGCCTCCGCCAGGGACGACTCCTGGTGACCGGCCTTGCTGGGAACTGCGCCGAAACCCATCACCACGCACGCAACCTGGGGTTCATCCTGGACTCAACTCTATCAATGACCCAGCAAGTCAACGCCATCTCCTCCTCCTGTTTTAACACCCTCCATATGCTTCGCAAGATGTACAGATGGATCCCCATCAGAACCAGAAGGATGGTCACCCAGGCCCTTGTCACCAGCAGGCGGGACTACGGCAAAGCGCTCTACGCAGGAACCATGGCCAAACTCCAGAAAAGACTCCAACGCATTCAGAACGCCTCCGCATGCCTCATCCTCAACATCCCCTTCCACAGCCACGTCACTGCCCACCTTAGGGACCTGCACTGGCTCCCCGTCAACAAGAGGATCACCTTCTAGCTCCTCACCCACGCTCACATGGCACTCCAGGACCAGCATACCTCAACGAGTGACTGTCCTTCTACACCCCAAACCACCAGCTCCGCTCTGCTGAACTCGCCCTCGCCACTGTCCCACACATCCACCGAAGGACCACCATTGGCAGATCCTTCTCCCACCTCGCCGCCAAGACATGGAACGCCCTTCCCATCCACCTGCGACAGACCCAGGACCTGCTGACCTTCAGGAGACTTCACAAGACCTGGTTGTTAGAACATTAGCAGCCCCCCTCAGCGCCTTGAGATCCTCACGGGTGAGTAGCGCGCTCTACAAATGTTATGATGATTGATTGATTGAAAGTCGTCGGAGGGCCATACTGACTCACCAATAATAATATCCTGTGCAAGGGGGTGGGGGAAGGGCTTCACAGACCTGTATATCCAATAACAGGGGCCCAGGACATTTTGACCTAGCTTAGGGTTACTAAGCCATAAATACCAGTGAAGACGAACGGTCCAGGTGGAGTCAGAGAAATCTCATACCACCGCACCCCCTCACCTGCTGTAGGATCTGTCTTATCCCATGGAACGTTGGACGTTGCTCCAATCAGAGTTAAGTGTAGGGTGCCAGTGTTTGTCCTGAGCTTCTCTGGACCACAAGGAGAACCAGGTATGCTGCATGGCGGGATCTAGTTCAGCTATTGCTCTGAAAATTGGTGGCCACAGGAATTGGGCTTATGCCCATCTCCAAAACAAGCTGTGCATAATCTTGGAATAACGATCGATAATAAACCATCCATGAAAACCCATGTCGATCTTGTATTAGGCACCTGTTACGGCATCCTTCGGAAATTGGGTAAAATCTTTAAATGGATACCTATCGAAGCCAGGAAACCTCTGGTGCAGGGTCTAATAGTGAGCCAACTGGATTATGGGAATGCTTTGTCTGCTTCCCTAAACGAAGATCTTTTTTCCAAACTGCAGATCCTGTGGAACACCGCTGCCAGACTTGTTTTGAATCAGCCATCCAGATATCCTTCAGCCCCTAGCCTAAGGTCCCTCCACTGTCTTCCTTTAAGAAAGGGAGGCCATTTTAAAATTGTATGCCTCACCCACAAGACCATACATGGAACCGGACCCTGTTAGCGAAAAAGTTTAACCGGTACCAGCCAGGAAGACTTCTAAGATCTAGTTCTAAATCTCTTCTTTCCCCACTTCGATTCTGGACTGCACGAGGCTGGGACGATCCTTCTCCGTTCTCGCCGCCCATCTTTGAAATAAGCTTCCATCCCACCTTCACTGCATCGTCGAACACAAACATTTCTGGAAAGAATCAAAAACGTGGTTATTTGGTCAGAAATAATGATGAATAGATATGACCTTCAGCCCATTGGAGTCCTGCAAGCGCCATGAGACCTCAAGGTGATTTTTGCACTTAACAAGTTTCTTTGACTTTGACTCCTTGGAAAGGTAAATTTCTTGATACGCAGAAAAAGGTGCATCTGCTTGTTTGTAGTGGGAGTGGGTGGCTGCCCACCCAGGAAAAGCATTGCTTAAATGCTGTGATGAAAAGCAGCCACAGTAGGTGGGGAATGCACCCTGGTGACCTACATACAGTGCAGCTAGAAATACAGTAAAGCACGCATTAACAGACAAGCTTTGGATATTTGTGGTACACTTTAAATTTCTCTAAAGTGTCTTTGATGTGGGGTTGTGGCTGGTTTAAGGTGAAGGGTGGTTCTGAAGGCAGCTTTATCGTATAATTCTACCCCAGGTTGTCTCACATAATGGTGTCTTCGTTTGTGGAGAGGTTATTTGCACCAGATGTTATTGTTTTGTTTCCTGTTTGTCAACAAAGTTTTTTATTTATCTGTTCCATCTTATTATATGCCCTCAAGTTGTCAGGACAAAGACAACTTGACAACTGTCCTTGCACATGGTGATATTCAGGAATGGAATTATGAAATGAAATTGGATTAAATTAAACATGCTGCTTTGTTTTGCCGCACCAGGATACTCTTTTCTCAGTAACAGAGCGCGCTACAAAAGCCTCTATAATAATCCTGTCTATACTATGCAATGTCCATCAAATGTAAAATATTATCCACCTGAGTTTCTCATACTCAGGTCGCCAGTTGACTGTGCCGGATATTTCCCTCAGTTTATGTCTGATGGAATAAAATAAGCTATGGCCTGTCTCATCTTACTACTGTAAACAAGCTGGGTATGGTGGTTTACTGCACTAATGCATCCACCACAGGGGCCTGTGTTTGACCTCATGGTCACAGGTTCAAATCCCAGCAGGTTCACTTTGCCTTTCATCCTTCTGAGGTTGATAAAATGAGTACCATTGAGTTGGGTAACAATAAACATTTGGCATTCAGGGTTGGCATTAGGATGGTCTGGGGACCAACCTCGAAGGGGACGGGCACTGACCTGTGGACGGGGGAGGGTGCTGAGTTTACGAATAACTTACAACTTAAAAGCACCTGCAGCAGAGTTCCTTTTGTGTCCAGCTTTCAATAGAAATATCAGAAAAACTCTTGTGATTAATGTTCCTGCTAGAGAGAGATTGGAGTTTTGTCTAGTGGCAGTTCTGACTCGCCATAAAGTAGCTCAGAGGGTTAATGTGCCTGCTACAAAGAACAGATCTGGTTTTTGTGTGGATAGCCGAGTGGATTAGTAAAACCAGCTAATACCAGTGCTTTAAAACAAATTAAATGTATGTGAGAGAGGGGCTATGGAGAGATGAGGGGCACTTTTACAGGGTGGTAGTGAGGGAGTCCGAAAAGAGGGTCTTGGGGGTGCCGAAAACATTGTTCCCCCGATGCGCCGACAGGGCTAAAGCCGGTCCTGAGCTTATGCACATGAAGACTGCGACAAAGAAGCTTAGAGTCCTGGAACATGTACTCAATTCAGAGTCTCATGTTCACCCTGGAAAGTGTTTGTCTTGTGGAGACTCTACTGGTGGACAGAAAGGAACAATGGGGAACTGGTGCTCACCAGGCTCTACTGAAGCGGGCGGCCTGACTTGCATTGTCTGGAACCAGTCTACTGTGTCCGAAGATACAATATTGTACTGTACAACAACACATGCAGGTGCCCTCTGAGCAATCCTTAAAACTGCTTCACATCGTTGACCAGGGCAAACCCTCCTTTAAAGAAAGCGTTTAGAAATGTTAACTCTCAAGAAGAGGCGCCACAACTTATTTTCCAGAACCAAGGAAACGTCGGCTGGTTGTGAGAGCATGCTCATCCCAAATAAGACAGTTGGGACTGTTGACAGGTAATAGATGGGTATTGCTATTCACCTGAATGGTACAAACACCTTGAATTTCAGAAAGCCTTAAAGAATTGCAATTTCCAGTCATTTGATTGAGTCGATAAGCTGATGCTAAAGACGGCGGCTACTCGCGTAATAGGCAGACAACTACACGACAGGTGAGTATGGCAGCAGACAAAACAACAGGAAGGCTTGCAATGGCTATATGTTCACAGCCACCTAAAATAAAACAGTCAGGCTGAATTCTGGCTGTATGTTAATAACCTCAAAGGACATGCTCATGACAGACGGAACGGTGCAGGGGATGGAGTATGACCAATGCGCAAAGCATTCAAAGGGTGGAAAATGCATTTATGGAAGACCTTTTAGCAGTTCCCCAAAGCTGCTCTCATTTTATTTGTCATTCTGAACTGGGGTCCTCATATCACAGAGGAGATCAAGATGGCCTCGCTTTTACTTTGGCGCTTTATATGGTCACTAGAGGAAAGGTGTCTGAATAAAGCGATATTCGGATATTGTTTGACCTTAGATCAGGCTTTAGGGATTCTGTGGTTGGGATAAGTAAAAAACATATTGTGAAGAGACTGGCCACCAGGATCTCTTTAACAAACCTGATTCCTGCAGAATGCTTGCGAAGGGCAGGCTGAAATATTTGATCCATGTAAAGGCACCGAGGAAAAGATGGGACATTGAGAAAATAAAGACATCTAATGCTGCTTATTTTGTGACTGTGATGTCTTTCCGAACGCGTTTGCATTTTTATCTGACCCTTGTTCACAACGTTCAGCAACATTTTTGTGAAGAAGTAGGAATTCAGGTAATGCAGTTTGATGATATAAAGATTCTTTATTAACATATCACGAAGAAAGGATCTCATCCACAAGAGACACAGGCAGTAACTGGCTCAGTACTGGCCCCAATTAGAATATCAACATAACTACATCATTACATTCTAAGGATAACATTCTATAACCAGCAAGTCCCTCACACACAGAGATAGCACTATGAAGGATACCAGACACCTCCCCCTGAAACACAAATATTGTTATTTTAGAATATAGTCACTAAGAGCTGCAGGAGCACAGGTCAAACGTGTACTTTTCCTGACAGGATTACAAGGCACACTCCGCCCACCGTTTCTACCAGACCCAGCATGAACATCACTATTGCTTGAATTGTTATTTCCTAAAGTAGACCCAGCAGAAATAACACCGTTGTTCGAACTCTTACCCTTTGAAGCTGGACCTGAAAATGAAGCAACTCGATTCAAATTCCATATTCTTCCGTCATTTAGTTTAACAGCATTACGAAAGAGTTTTGTGACATAAAAAGGAGAAGAGAACTTTGCTCCTGAGGATCTAAGTGGAAGGCGAATTCTCACCCGATCCCCAACACACACCTTAGTATGAGCAACTGCATGTCTGTTATCAAAATTCTCCTTCCTAACCATGGACTTGATCTTCTGCCTAATCAAACCTAGGCTCTTGTTATGATTCTCAGTTTCCACCCCTAGATTCCTCATCCAAGTTTGAAATATGTATGTGTTCGGTGTGCGACCTCGGGAATAGCACAAAAGGTATCTCGCCTGTGGTGGAATGTGGTGTGACTCTATACACCATTACTCTTTCCAGAAGATTAGTTTTCCAATCTGTCCCCTGATCTTTAGAAACTTGAAAAGATTCCTTAAGTACTCGGCTGAACCTCTCCACCATTCTGTTACATTCCGGATGGTAAAGTGAACAACGCTTATGTCTAATACCCTTATTGGCCAGGAAATCCTCCATCTCCCTTGATACCAGCTGTACACCGTTATCTGTAAGGATGGTTTCGGGGAACCCCTCCCTACAAAATACATCTTGTAAAAATGTGGTTATGTCCTTGGTCTCTATATTCTGAGTGATCTTTATCTCTGGCCATCGCGAGAACATGTCAATCAAGACTAACACATACCGTTGCCCACTATTACAGGAAACCGGACCCAGAATGTCTTAGGCTGCATCTTGCCAACACCGTACCGGCATTTCTCTAATAATCATTGGCTGTGTTCTTGTCTTACACACCTTGTCAGATGAGCTACATTCAACGCAATCACGTATCCTTCGTTCCACAAGAATATCTATACCTGGCCACCAGAAATGTAACCGTATTCTCTTCTTTCTCTTAGATATCCCTTGATGCCCTTGGTAAGCTAAATGAAGAATTTTCTTCTTAACACCTTAGCAGTGTCGAACGTTCAGCGCCCAGTGCTGAACGTTCGAATAACGGGTGCGGACCCGTCGGCCAACGGTCGTGCGCAGCACTGGCGAGGTAGTGCTCGCGACGACCGTTGGCCAATGGCAGCACTTAAAGGGTTAATCGGAGCAGGTGGAATAAGTCTAGTGCCTCTCAACAGCACACCATCCTTTAATGACAGTTCGTCCTTAACATTCCAGTACTTCTTAGCACTAACACTCAAATTCTTAAGACATGGCCAACCTTTACTAATCAAATCACAAATTTCTTGTAAGTCTGTGTCACTACTCATGGCATCTCTCCAGTCATTCTCTTGAACAATGCCTTCAACAACTTCACACACCTTGAACTCATCCACTTCCCAAGAATCCTCAGATGACAATGAAGTTTGGGCATCTTGTTCAGTAACTAACGTGGAGAGACAATCTGCAACCTTATTATTCACACCTGGTAAATATCTCACTTCAAATTCAAAATCCTGAAGAGCGATAACCCATTTACAAATACGCGAAGAAATAGCATCCAAACTTTTTTTACAAAAAACATCTTTCAACGGTTTATGATCAGTGTGAACCACAAACAAATTACCCCACAGGAATTTCTTTAATTTTCTAATTGCCCAATAAATACAAAGAGTTTCTTTTTCAATCACTGAATATGACAACTCTGGGCCAACTAAAGATCTAGAAAGAAATAAGATGGTAATCTCTTTCCCATCCTTCATTTGCTTGAGTACAGCTAGCATCTGACACCAAAATCGAATTATGATTCACATCGAAACTCTGTAGAGAAGGAGCTAGACTTAAAACTTGTTAGACTCGTTCATACTCCTTTTGACACACCTGAGACCACGTAAACTTTACTCCTTTTTTTAACAGGGCTCTCATACTAAGAGTTTTATTTGCAAAATGGGGCACAAACTTATTATAATACTCTGCCATACCTAGGAAGGTAACCAACTCTTCTCTAGACTTTGGTGCAGGCAGACTGTGTATAGTTTTCACCAACTTATCTTTAGGTTTTACACCATCCGAGGTTAAACAGTGACCTAGATAGTCAATCTCAGTTAAATTGAATCTACACTTGTTTTCCCTTAGTGTCAATCCTCTGTCAGCAAAACGCTCCAGAACAGATTTGACTCTAAGATCATGTTCACTTTGTGATGAACCAAATACAAGCACATCGTCTTGATAAATCTTAACACCAGTAATACCCTTTAATACATCCTCCATTACTCTCTGAAACACAGAGGCTGCAGAGATTAAGCCAAAGGGTAAGCGGGTAAACTTATACGTGCCAAAGGGTGTGATAAAGGTTGTGAGACCCATGGACGTCTCATCAATCCTCACCTGATGGTATGCAGCCCTAAGGTCGAGAGTGGAGAACATGCACGCATCCCCAAGTTGAGTCAACATGGGGATGTGTGGAAAATCTCATAAACCATCCCACAGCTCTAGAATATGCACTGAAAAACACAAGTCAGGCTTCCACCTCAGTTCTATTGAAGCGTCTAATAGTAACATCCAACTGAGACTGAACTCATACAGAGAAAAACACTGCCAGCCATACTTAAACTTTGCATTGAGAAATCCAATTTTCAAGCAGATCCTATTCGCAAGACTCATGGCTCTTCCAGTCAAAGACATAAATGGCAGGTGGAAGTCACTAGCAAATACCGGGGCATGAAGACTATGGGCCTTGTTTATGAGGCCCTTATGCTGTGTGACATTTTGTGACGCTGCGGCGGCATAAAAAATGTGCCACACTACACCCTATTTACAAAGTGATGCATCTAGGAAATGCGCCACTTTGTAAACCCATGCGCTACATTATACCTGTGACAGGTATATTGTATGCAAGGTGGGCGTTCCGGCGTAGAAAAGGCTTGTAGAGGTGTTACACTGAAATCTATGAGATTTCACTGCGACACTTCTACGGCCTCACTGCATCAAATCCTTACACCCACTTGAAGCAGGAGTAAGGGGTGACGCAGGCCTTTTCACACAGGCCTGTGAAATGACACATTGCTGGAGTTGCATCTGTTTCCAGACACACTCCCGTAATAGGCTATTTTTGCGCTGAGAGATACGTCAGGATTCCTGACGTATCTGTCAATCCTTGCGACATGGAGCGCCATACAGTAAATACGGCCCATCCATGGTGTCGCAAGGAGGGCGCACTGAAAAGTGTTGCATCTCTGTTTTGCCGCAGCGATGAAACACTTTTCATAAATGAGGCTCTATGCTTCTAACAAGAGGAATATTCGGCTAATCTGATCTGCATGTGCCAGGTCCTCTTAATTGCTTGCTGCAATTTAATAAAGCCTTTCTTTTTAAAACATGTGCTTGCAGCAAGGCGAAGAACTCCTCTTTAACCAGGAAAGCCCCGCGGAGTTGGTAGGATTTTCCAAATTCATTGAGTTAACTCAACAGCTGCTAAACCGATCAGTCTTACAAACTTTAATGATGCAGTTATGTTCTGTTAGCCAATTTGTAAAGCACAATGTATACCCCGAGGTGTCTTGGCACTGATTCCATGAGCAAACATGATAAGAGAAAGAGAGCCTACTGATTGAAAAGCCATGTTTTCAGGTGCTTCCTGAATTGAAATAAGGAGGGGGCTGACCTTATGTCGGGTGGGAGGAGGTTCCAAGAAGTGGCTGCCTTGACCATGAAACTGCTCTCCCCCCATTTGGATCTTTTGAATCTGATAGAATAAATTATTAACTTGCCTGATGATCTTAGATTTCTGGTAGGGGTATACCAGGATAGGGCTGTCTTAAAAAAAGGGTCCAGAATCGCAGAAGGTTTTATAGGTCAAAGAGAGAGCCTTAAACCTGATTCTGTTTTTGACCTTCAGCCAGTGAAGAACTTTAAGTGCGGAAGAAACCGAATGGTGTCTGGGTAATCCCAGTAACAATCTGGCTGCGGAATTCTGAAGAACTTGCAGTTTATTCGGATATATTGGGCCTGCATGCCATTGTAGAGGCCATTGCCATAGTCTATCTTTGATCATATTTGTGTGGAAATAACTGACTTCCTGGTGGCGGTGGGAAGAAAGATTAATATTTTCTTAAGTATTCTTAAGGTGTTATAAGAAGAGGAAACCTCCACGCTGATTTGTTAGCTTAGGAGTAGACGATCATCGAGGATTACCCCCAAACTTTTGGTTTTACTGTTAGAAACAGGAAGTGGTCCCATTTCTGCAGGCCAGCAAGATCCTGAGCAGAAGTTAGGGTTATTACCAAGTAGAATCACCTCTGTCTCCCCGGCATTGAGCTTGAGGCAAGGTTTGCTCATCCAGGCGTTGATATGTCTCATACAGTTATGAATGCGATGACTAGTATCATTTGCATTATTAGAAGCTGAGAGCACGATTTGCATGACATCGGATATGAGGTGATAGAAAAGCCGAAGGATTGAACAAGTGGCGCCAGTTCTGCAAAGTACATATTGAAAAGGGTAGGACTGAACGAAGGACCCTGCGGAACACCACAGCGCAGGCGAAAGGAGTTCGAAGAGAAGGCATTGATAGTGATAACCTTATCCCTTTCTAACAGGAAGAAGGAGACTAGTTTTAGGGTAAGATTTTTAATACCTTTTGCTTCCAAACAGTGGATCAGAGTAGAGTGATCCACTGTGTCAAATTCCGCGGACAGGTCAACAGGATAAGAGCAGCTGATCCAGCCTTATACAGAATAAACTTCAGTTCGTCAGTGGCCATGATGAAGGCCGTCTCTGTACTATGCTCCGATCTAAACCCGCATTGGGTGGAATCCAGGCGATTAAAGTCCTAGATGAACTGGTTTAATTGAATGTTCACCACTTTTTCAACTATTTTAGCGGGGAATGAAAGTCTAGAGATTGGCCAGCAGTTAATATACATCTGAACCCAGGTGGATAAAGAAAAACGGACACGCTGAGCGACAAACAGCACTTTGCACTTTAACCTATGGCGTAAACCTGAAGGGCCCGATTCACAAAATGAACTTAAGACTCAATCCTAAACTTACTACTATTTTAGTATTCACAGAATGCACTTGCTACTTTTGGCATTCACAGAATGTACTTACAACTTTTGGTATTCACAGAAGTTAGGATTTTGTCTTAAGTCTGTCTTAAGTTTGTCAGGATTTTAGTTTACTCCAAAACAATAGAGGAAGCGTAGAGGTACTGATAGAATCACCCTCCTAGCAGAATTAAATAAACAAAGAGATTCTATCAATGTGTGGTAGTGACTATTTTATAGATTTATATTTTCTGTGTCTAGTGAGATACTATATTTACAACAAGGGGTGGTGAGGGACAGAGTCTCTGAATTAAGCAGAAAGCTCTCGCCCAGTCAAGAGATCAGGGCTAGATCCAACACCGTTTTTTAGCTCACTGCACCATCCCAGTTTAGGAACCTGGCTGTATGCAAATTAGTCTGTTCCTGTCCCAGTGCATGATGGGAACAGGGCAAACCAAACTACAAAAGCCAATTCTTACACTGGGAAGGAAACAAGCTCCCGGGGACCGGTTTCTGGCATTACAGCCGTCTTCGGCCCGGTTTGCTTGAATCCTGATGGTGCAATGAGCAAGGGTCTCACATCTGAGAATACCCTTCCACGCTTAGGGTGGACAAAAATATTTACAACAAGGGGTGGTGAGGGACAGAGTCTCTGAATTAAGCAGAAAGCTCTCGCCCAGTCAAGAGATCAGGGCTAGATCCAACACCGTTTTTTAGCTCACTGCACCATCCCAGTTTCAGAACCTGGCTGTATGCAAATTAGTCTGTTCCTGTCCCAGTGCATGATGGGAACAGGGCAAACCAAACTACAAAAGCCAATTCTTACACTGGGAAGGAAACAAGCTCCCGGGGACCGGTTTCTGGCATTACAGCCGTCTTCGGCCCGGTTTGCTTGAATCCTGATGGTGCAATGAGCAAGGGTCTCACATCTGAGAATACCCTTCCACGCTTAGGGTGGACAAAAATATTTACAACAAGGGGTGGTGAGGGACAGAGTCTCTGAATTAAGCAGAAAGCTCTCGCCCAGTCAAGAGATCAGGGCTAGATCCAACACCGTTTTTTAGCTCACTGCACCATCCCAGTTTCAGAACCTGGCTGTATGCAAATTAGTCTGTTCCTGTCCCAGTGCATGATGGGAACAGGGCAAACCAAACTACAAAAGCCAATTCTTACACTGGGAAGGAAACAAGCTCCCGGGGACCGGTTTCTGGCATTACAGCCGTCTTCGGCCCGGTTTGCTTGAATCCTGATGGTGCAATGAGCAAGGGTCTCTCATCTGAGAATACCCTTCCACGCTTAGGGTGGACAAAAATATTTACAACAAGGGGTGGTGAGGGACAGAGTCTCTGAATTAAGCAGAAAGCTCTCGCCCAGTCAAGAGATCAGGGCTAGATCCCACACCGTTTTTTAGCTCACTGCACCATCCCAGTTTCAGAACCTGGCTGTATGCAAATTAGTCTGTTCCTGTCCCAGTGCATGATGGGAACAGGGCAAACCAAACTACAAAAGCCAATTCTTACACTGGGAAGGAAACAAGCTCCCGGGGACCGGTTTCTGGCATTACAGCCATCTTCGGCCCGGTTTGCTTGAATCCTGATGGTGCAATGAGCAAGGGTCTCACATCTGAGAATACCCTTCCACGCTTAGGGTGGACAAAAATATTTACAACAAGGGGTGGTGAGGGACAGAGTCTCTGAATTAAGCAGAAAGCTCTCGCCCAGTCAAGAGATCAGGGCTAGATCCAACACCGTTTTTTAGCTCACTGCACCATCCCAGTTTCAGAACCTGGCTGTATGCAAATTAGTCTGTTCCTGTCCCAGTGCATGATGGGAACAGGGCAAACCAAACTACAAAAGCCAATTCTTACACTGGGAAGGAAACAAGCTCCCGGGGACCGGTTTCTGGCATTACAGCCGTCTTCGGCCCGGTTTGCTTGAATCCTGATGGTGCAATGAGCAAGGGTCTCACATCTGAGAATACCCTTCCACGCTTAGGGTGGACAAAAATATTTACAACAAGGGGTGGTGAGGGACAGAGTCTCTGAATTAAGCAGAAAGCTCTCGCCCAGTCAAGAGATCAGGGCTAGATCCAACACCGTTTTTTAGCTCACTGCACCATCCCAGTTTCAGAACCTGGCTGTATGCAAATTAGTCTGTTCCTGTCCCAGTGCATGATGGGAACAGGGCAAACCAAACTACAAAAGCCAATTCTTACACTGGGAAGGAAACAAGCTCCCGGGGACCGGTTTCTGGCATTACAGCCGTCTTCGGCCCGGTTTGCTTGAATCCTGATGGTGCAATGAGCAAGGGTCTCACATCTGAGAATACCCTTCCACGCTTAGGGTGGACAAAAATATTTACAACAAGGGGTGGTGAGGGACAGAGTCTCTGAATTAAGCAGAAAGCTCTCGCCCAGTCAAGAGATCAGGGCTAGATCCAACACCGTTTTTTAGCTCACTGCACCATCCCAGTTTCAGAACCTGGCTGTATGCAAATTAGTCTGTTCCTGTCCCAGTGCATGATGGGAACAGGGCAAACCAAACTACAAAAGCCAATTCTTACACTGGGAAGGAAACAAGCTCCCGGGGACCGGTTTCTGGCATTACAGCCGTCTTCGGCCCGGTTTGCTTGAATCCTGATGGTGCAATGAGCAAGGGTCTCACATCTGAGAATACCCTTCCACGCTTAGGGTGGACAAAAATATTTACAACAAGGGGTGGTGAGGGACAGAGTCTCTGAATTAAGCAGAAAGCTCTCGCCCAGTCAAGAGATCAGGGCTAGATCCAACACCGTTTTTTAGCTCACTGCACCATCCCAGTTTCAGAACCTGGTTGTATGCAAATTAGTCTGTTCCTGTCCCAGTGCATGATGGGAACAGGGCAAACCAAACTACAAAAGCCAATTCTTACACTGGGAAGGAAACAAGCTCCCGGGGACCGGTTTCTGGCATTACAGCCGTCTTCGGCCCGGTTTGCTTGAATCCTGATGGTGCAATGAGCAAGGGTCTCACATCTGAGAATACCCTTCCAAGCTTAGGGTGGACAAAAATATTTACAACAAGGGGTGGTGAGGGACAGAGTCTCTGAATTAAGCAGAAAGCTCTCGCCCAGTCAAGAGATCAGGGCTAGATCCAACACCGTTTTTTAGCTCACTGCACCATCCCAGTTTCAGAACCTGGCTGTATGCAAATTAGTCTGTTCCTGTCCCAGTGCATGATGGGAACAGGGCAAACCAAACTACAAAAGCCAATTCTTACACTGGGAAGGAAACAAGCTCCCGGGGACCGGTTTCTGGCATTACAGCCGTCTTCGGCCCGGTTTGCTTGAATCCTGATGGTGCAATGAGCAAGGGTCTCACATCTGAGAATACCCTTCCACGCTTAGGGTGGACAAAAATATTTACAACAAGGGGTGGTGAGGGACAGAGTCTCTGAATTAAGCAGAAAGCTCTCGCCCAGTCAAGAGATCAGGGCTAGATCCAACACCGTTTTTTGGCTTGGCTTGGTAGTTTAGTCTGCCCTGTTCCCATGATGCACTGGGCCAGGGACAGACTGATTTGCATATAGCCAGGTTCTGAGCTGGGATGGGGCAGTGAGATAAATAACGGTGATGGATCAAGCCCTGATCTTTGGACTGGGTAAGAGTGGTCTGCTCAATTCAGACACTCTGTTCATCACCACCCCCTTTTCTGAATCGATTTTGGCCACTATAGGTGTGGCAGGGTATACTCAGACATGAGTCCCTTTCTCACTGCTCCATCAGGATTCAAGCAAGCCGGGCCGAAGACGGCTGAAATGCCAGAAACCGGTCCCCGGTAGCTTGTTTCCTTTCTGGTGAAGAATTGGCTTGGTAGTTTAGTCTGCCCTGTTCCCATGATGCACTGGGCCAGGGACAGACTGATTTGCATATAGCCAGGTTCTGAGCTGGGATGGGGCAGTGAGATAAATAACGGTGATGGATCAAGCCCTGATCTTTGGACTGGGTAAGAGTGGTCTGCTCAATTCAGACACTCTGTTCATCACCACCCCCTTTTCTGAATCGATTTTGGCCACTATAGGTGTGGCAGGGTATACTCAGACATGAGTCCCTTTCTCACTGCTCCATCTGGATTCAAGCAAGCCGGGCCGAAGACGGCTGAAATGCCAGAAACCGGTCCCCGGTAGCTTGTTTCCTTTCTGGTGAAGAATTGGCTTGGTAGTTTAGTCTGCCCTGTTCCCATGATGCACTGGGCCAGGGACAGACTGATTTGCATATAGCCAGGTTCTGAGCTGGGATGGGGCAGTGAGATAAATAACGGTGATGGATCAAGCCCTGATCTTTGGACTGGGTAAGAGTGGTCTGCTCAATTCAGACACTCTGTTCATCACCACCCCCTTTTCTGAATCGATTTTGGCCACTATAGGTGTGGCAGGGTATACTCAGACATGAGTCCCTTTCTCACTGCTCCATCAGGATTCAAGCAAGCCGGGCCGAAGACGGCTGAAATGCCAGAAACCGGTCCCCGGTAGCTTGTTTCCTTTCTGGTGAAGAATTGGCTTGGTAGTTTAGTCTGCCCTGTTCCCATGATGCACTGGGCCAGGGACAGACTGATTTGCATATAGCCAGGTTCTGAGCTGGGATGGGGCAGTGAGATAAATAACGGTGATGGATCAAGCCCTGATCTTTGGACTGGGTAAGAGTGGTCTGCTCAATTCAGACACTCTGTTCATCACCACCCCCTTTTCTGAATCGATTTTGGCCACTATAGGTGTGGCAGGGTATACTCAGACATGAGTCCCTTTCTCACTGCTCCATCAGGATTCAAGCAAGCCGGGCCGAAGACGGCTGAAATGCCAGAAACCGGTCCCCGGTAGCTTGTTTCCTTTCTGGTGAAGAATTGGCTTGGTAGTTTAGTCTGCCCTGTTCCCATGATGCACTGGGCCAGGGACAGACTGATTTGCATATAGCCAGGTTCTGAGCTGGGATGGGGCAGTGAGATAAATAACGGTGATGGATCAAGCCCTGATCTTTGGACTGGGTAAGAGTGGTCTGCTCAATTCAGACACTCTGTTCATCACCACCCCCTTTTCTCTAGTGAGATACTAGGCTCTCTCTTAGATCTGAAAAGATGAGAGCACTATGTGCTTTTTTTGAATACCCCTCACACACTAAAAAGTCCTTTAGTGTCATGCTTCATCATGGGGGTCTTCCCGTCCCTCTAACGGGGCGGGGCGTGCTGCGACCTACGAACTACGTGGGAGCGCTCAGTTTATGTGACAGAAGGCTATGTGTCAGTGCAGGAGGTGTCAGTGAAGTGTAGGGACCTAATACGTGAGTGTAAGAGAGGATAAAAAGGTTAAAAATTCCCTGGCTAGTAGAAAAATATATTTTATTCGCTTCCCTGGCTGGGAACGTTAAGAAGGGGGTTTTGAGGTAGAGCAATAGCTTGCTACCAGGTCGACATGTTTCGTAAACAGTCCCCTACTGCTTACTCATCAGGACCATCTAATGGTCCCTACTACACAATGCTCGGTTCAAAAATGATAAGCCTAAAGTCCTACAAACAAGCAGCAAAAATAGGCTGCCTGTTTGAGCTTCAGGGCATGAGCTGGCCCAAGTGAAGCATGGTAAGTTTACCAATATTGTCAAAAATATTGACCTATTGCGGTCTCTGTAAAGGAAATGGGAGAAAAAAGAGAGGAAGGAAAACAAAACATGAATATGTTGTCTCACATCAGTGGGCGTATAGCGCAAACAGTTGAAAGTGCCACATCCATGATGAGTGGCCTTTTGCTGATGAAGCATACAGATGCGCTTCATGGACAAGTAGACGAGTAAAATTTGACTCGTTTGAATGGTTAATGGACCAAACGTGTCTCAAATAACCCTACTGGTCTTAGGGTAACATTATTTCATCAAACACACCAATGACTCGATACATACAAATGAACAGCCCGGAATGGGAGAGAGGTTGGGAGCCCAATAGTTATAGTAGTAGTATAGCTTTATTTCGATACGGTGCATATCATAAAAGCAGTACAAAGAATAAAATCATTACAGAGATGCATAATATAAAATACCGTAGGGAATCATAATAAAAACAGTAATACACAAAATACACATTTAAGCTATCCTTACAGATGTTTACACTAATATCTGGACAAAAAAAAGGGCATTACTGGATCAGTAGCTTTCTTGCAGATCTTATACGCCAAGCCCAGCCAAGAAATTTTGCCATGCAGCATGCAAAGAATGGGCGGGCATCAGAGCGCAGTATACGTAGGGCTTCTAGATGTGATCTTGTTCCCAGACTTCTGCATAAGGGCTTTAGCCATTTCAATCTAGGCGCTGCATAGACACTGCACTCAAACAGGAAGTGGGCGACAGACTCAACCCTTGAGTCGCAAAACGGGCAAAACGCCACCGTTTGAAAAGGAGGATTCCAAGAGGAAGTTAACGATCCTAGGGGGAGAACACCCACCCTAAATTTGAAGTAAAGTGATCTGTCTCCAGAGCTGTGGATTAGGTCCAGATAGGGTTCCCTGGAGGGGAGATTTTTAACTAATAAGAACTGGGCAACAGATTTGCAATGGTTGGAATTACGCATTCTGTTGTTTTTTACCCATAACCAGTAGGCGTTCTTTAGGAACTGCTTGGGCGGTGCTGTTTTATTGGCCCAGGCATCTCCTAATCCCAGCTCATAGAGCAATCGTTTTACCTCCCTGAACCAGGGTATCTTATTACAACCTGGGAGAGACAACAGATCTTTCAGGGCATCCGCGTAACTACTCAATTCTGGGACATTCCATACCCGGGACCAAAGTAGCAGGGGGCGTAATTTTGCTTGCTCACAAATTGGGCGAGTACCTGCATCCAGCAAGAGGGGGATTGTAGGAGTGCTGTGGGGTAGCCTCATCAGATCTTTATGGAAATTATTTTCCAGATGGGCCAAGGTATCGACTCTCTGCGTACCCCACAGTTCAGCGCCATATAGAGCTGCGCTTACAACCCTTGCTCTGTAGATATCTAGCACTGCCCCAATTGGTTTCAACGAAGAGGCTCGTTGTTCCTTGAGCAAGGCACCTGTGACCCTTTTATGAGTCAGAAACACCTTTTGGTGGTGTGCCTTCCAACTCATTGAGTCACACAAACGAATTCCCAGGTAATCAAATTCTTTGACTCTCTCCAGAGGGATGGAGTCTAGAACGGGTGGGGCGACAGATTTCTTGGGGGGGTTAAGGACAAGGAATTTGGTCTTGCTTATGTTTATAGCTAAACCCCTGCTGTCACAGAAGGATTTAAAACTAGAAAGCAATTTCTGAATGCCCGCTGGGGATTTCGAGATCAGGAGGGTGTCATCCGCAAACAGGAGCGTTGGGACTTTTCTGCCCGCCAGGGTAGGTGCATCCGCAGGGTGTTGCAGCAGATGCTCCACCACTCCGTTGACATATAGAGAAAACAGAGTGGGGGCGAGCACACACCCCTGGCGGACGCCCCTGTCTACTGGGATACGAGATGTTTTTTCGCCCTGGACACCCCACCTGATCTGGGCGAAATTGCCTTCATGGAATTTTTTAAGCAAGAACAACAGGTAGGTGGGTAACCCTAATCCATCGAGGACATTCCAAAGTAGTTTCCGCGGGACCAGGTCGAAGGCCGTTCTCAAGTCAATAAAGACTAGATATGATATAACGTACCCCCTCCCAGTACCACCACCTTCCAGTATATCATCAGAAGGCGGAATGTTTGCTCGATGGTGCCTGTCCCTGTTCTAAAACCTGCCTGGAAATCGGACAGGATCTTTCCCTCATCGGCCCACTGCAGGATCCTACCCAGGACAACTTTCCCCGCAACCTTCTGGGTTGAATCCAACAAACTTATAGGACGATAGTTGGCTGGGTCGTCCCTGCTGCCTTTCTTAAAGATAGGCACAACTTCTGCACCCCTCCAAGAGCCAGGAAAAGATTCTCCTAGCAGAGCCTCATTTAAAAGTGAAGCGATTAATCTGCTCCACACTGCTGGGTAGGATTTCAGTAGGTCCCCTGGGATCCCGTCGGGCCCGGAGCCTTATTGGGGACAATGCCTCTGATAGCCCTTTCGACTTCCTGACTAGTGAAAGGGAGGTCTATAGCAAGAGAATTAGCAGTTGTAATGGACAAGGATCCCGGGCATGGAGGAGACAAGTCCAGTGCAGCAGAATAGAGCTTGGAGAAGTGTGCGAACCAAGCGTCACCCGGGATATTACAGGTTATTTGCTGGTCAATGGGCTTGTTCCTTGCTCTTAGGAGATCCCAGAACCCTTTGGAATCCTTCATGCTACTAGCTTCGGTTAGATCACACCAGAAGTGATAATCATAAGCCTCCTTTGCCTCAGCCACTATTTTTTTATAGGATTTCCTTGCAGAACTAATAGCGACCTGATCCCTACTCTTTACCGCAGCAATAAGCTCCCCCTTAGCAATACGACATTTAGGAGAATACCATTTGTCTCTAGCAATAGAATCGCTTTTGGAACCCACCCTGGGCTTGGTATAATGAATAATAAACAACTTACTCAATGATCCTATGGTCTCTAAGAAAAGTGATAAGACTTTTGTACTAGATGGGTTTAGAGCGTCAAGCCGTGGCTCCACCACAGACAAGATGGACCCGGCTTGCGCCAACCTTGCCTCATCTGCTTTAACTTTTGCCCACTTCAAACGCCTACCACAGTTGGACGGAACGATTTCATGGGATGACTTCCAGATATGGACGTGCTTGTCGTGCTTCTTAGTTTGCCAAGGGGGAGAAAGGGTTAAACAAAGAGGGTTGTGGTCACTATCGCAGGATGCTACAACCTCCATATCTAGGTGATAGGACCAAAGGTTATAATTCAAGATGATAAAATCGATTCTGGAGGAGTGGCCCGGTCTGTTGTAAGTGTGAGCACCCATAAGGTCCGATTTTGAACGCCCATTCACTGATCTCAGATTATGCTCCAGACAGAGTGCATTGATATCTATCGCACTTTGTGTCCATTTGGGGATCGGGTCAAGGGACAGGGTCGGGATACCCCTTCTTGCATCTTCTTCAAAGGAATCCAAAATATCTTCTTTTGCCAAGGGTTCAAAACAACAGTTAAAGTCGCCTGCAAGGAGAATATAGGAGTCAATCTTGCAGGCAGCTAGGTCGTTGCTAAGACCTGTCTGCGGTAGGCTTGATGTCCCGCTCCTAGCGCCCCTCAGATACAAGTTAAAAACCTCTAACATCCTTCCCCCCTGGCAATATATTGAGATCCTCTGCAAGTCGGGAGAGTGTGTGGACCTATGGCTCACTTTTAGGCCCAAAGCAATACTAACCCATATTAAAAGGCCTCCAGACGGGCGGCCCTTTGAACCCCTTTGTTGAAGAGCTGGGACAAAATAGGTGGTATATCCTACTCTATGTTTTGGTTCCAGGATCCAGGTTTCTTGCAAGATACAAATATCAAATGGCTCTAAGAACACGTTCCATTCGGGATTATCAAAGTTCCGATTTAGCCTTGCCACGTTCCAGCTTACAATCTTTAACGGGGGTACAGCTATGGTAGGTTGGCTGAAAGAATGAGCAGATGGAGGTGGAATAGGCACAGCCACTAAAGGTAACCTTTCAAGGGGTTCATCTTGGGAAATTTTGTGGGAGGTTGTAAGGACCGTAATTCCCTCAGGCTGGGTTCCTACCGATAATGTGGCAAGTATGGAGGCCTTTGGTAGGGTGTAAGAGGGTTCCAACTGGTCATCCCTACCTTGTGGGCTAAAAGCTCCCAATTCAGTCAGCTCAGCTAAATCTACACTACTCTTAGCTATCAAACCCCCCTCAGAAATAGAGCTATATGATGTTCGTGCTAAACCAGAAGGATGGACAGTGACTAAGGTTTTAATGCTTACACAAAGGGAATCGGGACGCCCATGGGCTGGCAAAGATGGTGCATTACCCGCTGTGTAGGAACCAGAGTGCCTGGGGAGTCAATCTACTTCCTCCAGGCCTCCGAATCTATTTGATATTGGGAAACCATTCCAATGTGAAAGGGGATCCACTTGATGGTTATAACGGTTTCTCATTGGTTGGTGTTGGACTAATGACCAATTGTCCGTCTGGTTATACATGGGTCGTGGGGGATAGAAAAAAGACAAAGGTCTCGGGATGACAGAGGACCCTTCACTGCAGGGCCACGAACATATGTGCTGAGCCGTGTGCGGATCATCAAAAGTTACGACTATACAATCCCCCGCTTTCGTTTTCCTAGTATGGCCCACCCAGGAAGTTCTGCGCACCATCAGAACTTTACTTCTGCGGCCATTGGGAATAGGTCTATTGACATTAAGCCAATGCATTATTTTATTTTTCAAGGACCAGTGATTCTCATATTGGCCATTGCTAATCTGTGGAACTCCCGTCAGCACGACTACAAAGTCATTAGCTTCCGGGGGAAGGTCAATATAGCCCCCTCTAAAGTTATTCTTTACCTGGAAGTCCTGGGTAGGCGATGTAGTTGCCTCGCCAGGCTGGGGTTTTGAAGTTATGCCAGCTTTAGTGTTAGCAGGTAAGTGGGTTGGAGCCCGTTTGGGGGCCTTAGGGATTGTAACAGTTGACATTTGGTCCACCTTCACAGTCCTCGGTTTGGGGACCGGGCGTGCAGTGGTAGGTATAGTGGGCAGACTTTGGTGTGCTTCTGCTGAGGTAGCTAGAGAAGTAGTTTCAGCTACAGGGAGGCCCTGATTCTCAAGACTTCTCAAACCGAGAGTGGCCAGAGCAATAATGCTCTTTTCCATCTCAAGTAAGTTATTTTCGATTCGTGAAAGTCTGAGATCTAGAGGAGAAAGAAGCTTTTTAAGGGATTCCCATACCAGATCTATAAATTCCCTATCGTTATTGCCCAAACCATCTATCTGTGAACCTTCAGTTACTGGGGTGGTACCGGGTGATTGCTCGATGGTTATCCCCACCCCAACTCCCTCCGGTGGGGGCTGCTTCCCAAGAGGCCGGACACCTTTGGTGGTAGGTGTTAAGCCTTTTGTCAGTGTCAAGTGTTGAGACACCGCGATTTTCGCCTTCTTCCGTGAGTAGGCGGAACGAGAGCGAGGCTTCCGGTTTGGTTGGGTGGCACTAGGAGCATTAAAAACCACTGGGGGGGGGAAGGGTAGTAATGACATTCTGAGTGCAAGAGGTGGCGGGTACACTCGCTTCCACAAGGTTGGATTGTGAGGTGTGGTGTGGGGAAGGAATAAGTTGGGGCGGAGTCGGGTGAACCTCAGCCTGTGAAATTATGCAGTGGGGAATGGGAGGGCGTTCTGGAGTAACCGCCGCAGCTATAGGGCCCAAGGAGAATTTTTTGGAAGTAGCAATAACTTCAGACAGTCTTCTAGCCGCTGCCAACTCAAGAGATACCCGAGTTTGAAGCTTGGATATTTCCTGGTCAATGGCGAAGTTAGTACGGGTAATGAAGTCATCCATTGGACCACTAATTGGATGACCACCTTTAGAGGCCTTACTCCTGGTTATTCTAGTGCACATATCTTAAGCAAGGGGCAAGGCCAGGCAACAAATTATATATGGAATGGAGGGCGAAGATTGAACTTTGTGGTCCTCTGTAGCAGGGAGCAGTGGGCGAAAGAGGATGGGCCAGTCCAGTCCGCTCAGTCCTCGAACGGCCTCAAACGGCCCGCTCTTAGCCCGGTCTTTGCCCCGGGCTGCGTCCCGCGCTGCGGGAGAAGAGGCTATGTTTAAAGTGTTGGTGAAAAGGGCGAGGGGCGGAGCTCCAGGGAGAGCGGACCGGAAGCTGACCGCGGTCTCGCAGGGACACCTGGGTACGGTAGTCCCTGCACGCTCGCAGCCCTGGAGTTCAAATTCCACCCTGAGTCACCCCCACCGAAAACAGGCAGAGACAGCACCAGCACGGTGTCCCAGATGAAGCGGCACCCGCGGAGCGGGTGCGGCGAACAGCACAACAGTCAGGAGCAAGGGTGAGATGAGCGCCAATCCACGAGTGCGCTAACAGCAACAGCAAGGTGTCCCAAGGTCAGGAACTGCCCAGGTGGTTTAAATTGCCTTCAGATGGGGGGGGGGGCGGAGCTCCAGGGAGAGCGGACCGGAAGCTGACCACGGTCTCGCAGGGACACCTGGGTACGGTAGTCCCTGCACGCTCGCAGCCCTGGAGTTCAAATTCCACCCTGAGTCACCCCCACCGAAAACAGGCAGAGACAGCACCAGCACGGTGTCCCAGATGAAGCGGCACCCGCGGAGCGGGTGCGGCGAACAGCACAACAGTCAGGAGCAAGGGTGAGATGAGTGCCAATCCACGAGTGCGCTAACAGCAACAGCAAGGTGTCCCAAGGTCAGGAACTGCCCAGGTGGTTTAAATTGCCTTCAGATGGGCGGGGGGCGGAGCTCCAGGGAGAGCGGACCGGAAGCTGACCACGGTCTCGCAGGGACACCTGGGTACGGTAGTCCCTGCACGCTCGCAGCCCTGGAGTTCAAATTCCACCCTGAGTCACCCCCACCGAAAACAGGCAGAGACAGCACCAGCACGGTGTCCCAGATGAAGCGGCACCCGCGGAGCGGGTGCGGCGAACAGCACAACAGTCAGGAGCAAGGGTGAGATGAGCGCCAATCCACGAGTGCGCTAACAGCAACAGCAAGGTGTCCCAATAGTTAAAAACAGCATTAAAAGAAATTGGTTAGGCCGTAGTAAAGATGCAATACATACTAGTTCAACAAATGTTCCAAGCCACATGAGCTTGCAGTTGAAGGGTATTCAACGCGGTAAACTGTAAAACAAAACCGCACCCTTTTGTCAATTACGGGTTTGATCCGTGATACGTTGTTGGCCCATGTACCAGGTTTTTAGAGACTCATGGTCAGATTCTATTACTTACGTTGACCGCATAAGAGCAATGCCTTATTCCTACCCTCGTGCTACTCCGAGGATCTCTGGTGTGCTATGTTTGACATCCTTTATACCTATTCAATTTGCATTGTCATCTTTGTGAGTTGGTGCCGGCAACCACTAGAGCGCTACCTCAAGATGGCCGCCGCTCATGGAATAACTATCTCAAAAACGGGAAGTCTTTTTACTCTTCCTATGCTCTAATCTTGACCAAGTTCAATGCGACCTTACTGTCTGCTATTGATGGTATTGCTCCATCCCTACCTGTCTCATCTGCGAGATCCCGTCCCTCAGCTCCTTGGTTTTCAGCAGCCCTGCGTGAAGAAAAAAGCCGCTGCAAAAATTAGAACGCAGCTGGAGACTAACATATGATACAGAGGCAAAAATTATTTACAGAACGGCCTTAAAGAAATTTACCAAACTAAAAAAATCTGCCATGAGAGAGTTTTTTGCCTCGCAAATTAAACACGCAGACAACTCGGCAAAAACACTGTTTAAAATTGTTAAAGACTTTGTCAAACCCCCTGCCATGACACCTAATAATCTAGCCAACCAGTCTCTTTGCAATGGGCTATCAGATTTCTTTCAGGAAAAAATAGAGAAAATCTCATCTTCCTTTCCTCCAATCTCGGTATCTGAACAAACCCTTTCCCCCGTTTCAATCAGCCATGACACTGTTCCTGCCCTAGTTGCGTTTAAGGACCTCACCCCAGATCTTGCACTTAAACTACTTACACAGTGCAAATCAGGCTCCCCTCTGGACCCGGCTACCCTATTGACAGAGCCACTTACTTCTATATGGAATGCCTCATTACATCTAGGCCAATTTCCCACTGCCTGGAAAGAAGCTATGCTTGTGCCTATTCTGAAGAAAACAGATGCGGACCCCACGCAATTTTGTAATTATCGTCCCATTTCTCTCCTTCCGAAACCAGCGAAGGTCTTGGAAAAGGCCGTCCAACTACAACTCGCAGAATATTTGGAGACCAATTCCCTACTCCATGACTCCCAGTCTGGTTTCCGCACGGGTTTTAGTACGGAAACCGCACTGCTAGAAGTGTCGGAGACCGTTCGAGAATGTGTGGATAGGGGCGAGGAGGCCATGTTGGTCCTCCTCGACCTATCCGCCGCTTTCGATACGGTATCCCACAAAATACTTTTAGAGCGATTGGAGCAGATTGGACTGGGCGGCACTGCCCTGTCGTGGATTAGTTCTTTTCTCCAAGGACGAACGCAGAGGGTCCTTCTCAGACCGTTCAAATCTGAGTGCAAACCTCTTGTTTGTGGAGTCCCGCAAGGCTCGGCTCTGAGTCCATTATTCTTTATTGTCTACCTGGTCCCTTTGGCCAAGGTAGTTGAATCATGCGGGGTCAGAGTGATCTCTTATGCTGATGATACACAGCTGATATTTTCCTTTAGAGATCACTCTGACTCCAGCCTCTCTAGCTTTCGTTACTGTCTGGGCGAAATCTGCTCTTGGATGGCTTTTAACCATCTTCGACTTAACACCGACAAGACGGAGGTCTTGTTTTTTAATCAAAAAACGACCATACCTTCCACACGGTGGTGGCCAACGGTACTCAACCCCCCCCCATCCTGGTTCACACCGCCCGCAACCTGGGGTTCCAGTTCGACGACACGCTCTCCTGTAGCCCTCAAATTAACAAGGTTACTGCAGCCTGTTTTGGAAAATTAAGGATGATGAGAAAGATCTTCCCATTTCTGCCGATGGACGCGCGCAGAACGGTCACTCAGGCCTTAATTACCTCCCATTTGGATTATGCCAACAGCCTCTACGCTGGGGCCCCTTTGTACCAAATTGAACGCCTACAAGTAGTTCAAAATGCGGCTGCGAGACTGATTGGCAACATCCCTCTCCGGCACCCGATCTCAGCGTTTCGCAAAGAGCTTCACTGGCTCCCTATAGCCAGCCGTATCAAGTTTAAAATGCTCATTCTTGCTTTCCGGGCTCTGAACGGAACCGGACCAGAATACCTAAGAAAGAGATTAATACTATCTCACTCAGTTAGAGACTTACGCTCCAACAATCTACGTCTCATGATTGTTCCACGTTTCCGCCGCACAAGAATGGGTGGCAAAGCCTTTGCAGTCCTCGCTGCCAAACATTGGAACAGCTTACCTTTAGACCTCAGATTTGCCCCATCTGAAGCACTGTTCCGTGGCCGTTTGAAGACGTGGCTATTTTCATCAATATAGGTAGATCCTCCTTTTCCTGCTTACAGCCTTAGCGCCGGGACACCCCCGATGGGGGTAGCCGCGCGCTCTACAAGATTCATAAATAAATAATGAAAACGTATTATTTACAGAGAGAAGTCGGATGATGTCCCAAATGCATAATTTGTGTAGTAATGATACATATAGTTCCGTAAATTCCAGAACGAATTGTTTGTCTATGGCAGGAGTTTGTTAGGGTGGTATGTGGTGGAATGCGGTCCTGTATTAGGCCATGGTAGAGGTGATGGCGTTGGTTGTTATCACTTCTCAGATTATTTGCAGATTGTAACACAAGAAGCGGTCAAGAGGTACATGTCTTATAACTGACTCCAAGGAATTTCATCGTTCAGGCCACTCTTATTAGACTTGATACGGAAGACCCACCTCTGTTCTTTCTCTAGGAGGTGATTCCCATTGTCGACCTGTTCTATAGCGGTCCAAGAAATGTCTTCAGGCTTATGATTACTTTCCAGAAAATGGTTTGTCAGTTTGGTGCTTGATTTTTTGCATTTTATTGTGCTTTTGTGTTCCCCTATCCTGATCTTTATCGCCCTGCTCGTCTTGCCCACATATTCCAGATTGCATGGGCAGGTGATTAGATACACAACATTAGAACTGTTGCAATTGCTGAAGCTTCTCTGTTCCCAGGTGGTCCCATTGTTGAAAGTTAGTTTCTTGCTCTTTTTGGTCAGGCAACAGACTTTGCACCCACCACAAGGATAATGACCATGTACAAAATTTGGGTTTCTTTTCGAATTGGTATTGTCTGTTTTTGGTCTTGGGTGTACCAAGAGATCTCTTATACTTTGTGCTTTCTTGTGTGAGAAGATTGGTTTTGGTATCTGAAGACCACCGCTATTCAGAATCTTCCAATTTTTTGTAATGATCTTTGTCACTTGGTTTGAGCTTGTGTTATAGGGGGTCACACAAATGGGTCTTTGTTCTTCCTCCTTTGGTACCTTGTCCTCGAGCAGAGTCTCCCGACAGTTGTTTCTCGCCCTCTTATATGCCTGATCGATGATTTTCGTAGGATACTCACGGGCTTCCAATTTCTTCTGTAGGTCTTTGGCCTGAAGTTTGAAATTTCCAATTTCTGTGCAATTCCTGCGGAGACGCAGGAACTGGCCATACGGTAAATTGTCCCGTAGATGTTTTGGATGAAAGCTTTTGTACATTAGCAAGCAATTTTTGGAAGTGCTTTTAAAATGTGTAGTGGGCATTAGTCTGCCATTTTTTGGAAAAATGTTTAGATCTAAAAAGACCAGATTGCTGTTTGAGGGGGTGCTAGTGAATTTTAGGAAGTCGTCCTGTAAGTTCAGCCAAGTTAGGAATTGTTCAGAGGTACTTTCATCTCCATTCCAGATGATAAGGATATCATCGATGTATTTTTTCCACGTCTTGATGTTGTTTCTGAAGGGATTACTAGGGTTCAGTATCTTGGTCACATCTAGATGATGCACATAGAGACCAGCTATGCTTGGAGCAAATGTGCTCCCCATGCTGGTTCCGTGTTTCTGCAGGTATAGGGTACCGTTGTGTTAAAAAAAGTTCTCTTTTAGTGCTAGTGAACAACATTCCATAACCACATTGCGTGGAGTTTGGTATTCCCAGTAGTCCTCGAAGAGTACATCCTCGATGATTTCTAGGGTTTCGTTGTGTGGCAGGCTGGTGTAAAGACTTTCAACGTCACAGCTAATTAGGAGCTGGCTGTTGGGATCGAATGGTAATTCCTCCAGTAGGTTCAGGACGTCTTTCGTGTCTCTCAGGTATGTTGATGTCCTTTGGACCATTGGTCTGAGAAATGCATCTGCAAATCTCGAGACTGGTTCCAAGATCGACCCAATTCCTGAGACAATGGGGCGTCCCGGGGGGTTTTGCAGATTTTTATAGATTTTGGGCAGAGTGTACATATAGGGGATTTTTGGATTTTTTTGACAAAGGAAATCCCCCTCTTTTTTAGTAATCCAATTGTGTGCCAATGCCTCCTTTTTTGGAAGCCCGTGAGTATCCTACGAAAATCATCGATCAGGCATATAAGAGGGCGAGAAACAACTGTCGGGAGACTCTGCTCGAGGACAAAAGGAGGAAGAATAAAGACCCTTTTGTGTGACCACCTATAACACAAGCTCAAACCAAGTGACAAAGATCATTACAAAAAATTGGAAGATTCTGAATAGCGGTGGTCTTCAGATACCAAAACCAATCTTCTCACACAAGAAAGCACAAAGTATAAGAGATCTCTTGGTACACACAAGACCAAAAACAGACAATACCAATTCGAAAAGAAACCCAAAGTTTGTACATGGTCATTATCCTTGTGGTGGGTGCAAAGTCTGTTGCCTGACCAAAAAGAGCAAGAAACTAACTTTCAACAATGGTACCACCTGGGAACAGAGAAGCTTAAGCAATTGCAACAGTTCTAATGTCGTGTATCTAATCACCTGCCCATGCAATCTGGAATATGTGGGCATGACGAGCAGGGCGATAAAGATCAGGATAAGGGAACACAAAAGCACAATAAAATGCAAAAAATCAAGCACCAAACTGACGAACCATTTCCTGGAAAGTAATCATAAGCCTGAAGACATTTCTTGGACCGTTATAGAACAGGTCGACAATGGGAATCACCTCCTAGAGAAAGAACAGAGGTGGGTCTTCCGTATCAAGTCTAATAAGAGTGGCCTGAACAATGAAATTCCTTGGAGTCAGTTATAAGACATGTACCTCTTGACCGTTTCTTGTGTTACAATCTGCAAAAAATCTGAGAAGTGATAGCAACCAACGCCATCACCTCTACCATGGCCTAATACAGGACCGCATTCCACCACAGACCACCCTAACGAACTCCTGCCATAGACAACCAATTCGTTCTGGAATTTACGGACCTATATGTATCATTAATACACAAATTATGCCTTTGTGACATCATCCGACATCTCTCTGTAAATAATACCTTTTCATTAGAGCATAGGAAGAGTAAAAAGACTTCCTGTTTTTGAGATAGTTGTTCCACGAGCGGCTGCCATCTTGAGGTAGCGCTCTAGTGGTTGCCGGCACCAACTCACAGAGATGACAGCGCAAATTGAATAGGTATAAAGGAGGTCAAACATAGCACACCAGAGATCCTCAGAGCAGCATGAGAGTAGGAATAAGGCATTGCTCCTATGTGGTCTACGTAAGTAATAGACCATGAGTCTCTAAAACTTGGTACATGGGGCAACAACGTATCATGGATCAAACCCGTAATTGACAAAAGGGTGTGGTTTTGTTTTACAGTTTACCGCGTTGAATACCCTTCGACTGCAAGCTCATGAGGCTTGGAACATTTATTGAACTAGTATGTATTACATCTTTACTATGGCCTAGCCAATTTCTTTTAATGCTGTTTTTAACTATTGGGCTCCCAACCTCTCTCCCATTCCGGGCTGTTCGTTTGTATGTATCGAGTCACTGGTGTGTGTTTGATGAGATAATGTTAGCCTAAGACCAGTAGGGTTATTTGAGACACGTTTCGTCCATTAACCATTCGAACAAGTCAAATTTTACTCGTCTACTTGTCCATGAAGCGCATCTGTATGCTTCATCAGCTAAGGCCACTCATCATGGATTTGGCACTTCCAAATGTTTGCGCTATACACCCACTGATGTGAGACAACATATTCATGTTTTGTTTTCCTTCCTCTCTTTTTTTCTCCCATTTCCTTTACAGAGACCACAATAGGTCAATATTTTTGACAATATTGGTAAACTTACCATGCTTTACTTGGGCCAGCTCATGCCCTGAAGCTCAAACAGGCAGCCTATTTTTGCTGCTTGTTTGTAGGACTTTAGGCTTATCATTTTTGAACCGAGCATTGTGTAGTAGGGACCATTAGATGGTCCTGATGAGTAAGCAGTAGGGGACTGTTTACGAAACATGTCGACCTGGTAGCAAGCTATTGCTCTACCTCAAAACCCCCCTCTTTTTTTTTTTTTAAACCTTTATTGATAAACATGGATATACATCAGCAATCATACAGCCACATAGGGTCGGCTGTCAAGAGTTCCAAGTATCAGAACGGGATGAATGAGTTACACAGCACTTTAGCCGACAACCCGAGGGCCCGGCAACAATTAAACAAACATGTCATAGCCATACATTGTATCACAGGAGAAATTAGGTCTTTGTTTTTTGTGTTTTTTGAAAACCAACAAATCATAAATTGAAAGAAAAACAACTGCTGAGGCTGAACACAAGGCTGATACACATGTAATCCTTCTGGGGAGGGAGCACCACATCTACAACTGTCACGTAGTAACAAGTGAAGTTGAAAGCTATAGGAAGAGCGGACGGGAGGGGGAAAGGGGAAAGAGAGCAAGCCAGTAATACTTGAACAATAATCCAGACTAGAAGGAACATCACGCTAAGGGGGTGCAACACCTCCGGTGGGGGCACAAAAGGGGGAGTACAAATTTCACCACGATATTGGTTCCACTGATTCCACACCCTCCCCCACTTCTTGGGCCTGCCCCGAGCAATGTAGACTGTTTTTTCACGAAACATGCACCAGTCCATGTTTCTAGACCAGGCCGACAGACTGGGTGCCTTTGACGATCCCCATAATCGCGCAATGTCACGCTTGGCGACCATATTACCCAAGGTGGCCAACTGCGTCTGGGCTACATTATAATCATTGGGCTCCCACACATTCAGTAGACACCTTTGGGCCTCAGGCAAAAGTGAGACACCCGTCACTTCTTCCATAACACCATGCACATGATTCCAAAAAGACACCACCGCCGGACACTCCAACAAAATATGAAGGAATGTACCCACCTTTCCACACCCGCGCTTACACAAACCAGCCGAAGCATATCCCATACGTAACAAGCGAGGACCCGTCATGTACGCTCGGTGTAGGATTTTCAACTGCACCGATCTCAGACGGGCCGGAATTGCCACCTCCTTCGGGGAGGATATCGCCGCCTGCCAGTCCTCATCATCAAGTTCCAGTCCATCGCTGGTCCAGGCCGTACGGAGCTGTAAAAGAAGGTCTGCTCGGTCATTTATCAGTTTTTTATATATATAAGGGAGATCGTACTGTCCGGGACATGGCCATCGAGCACTCTGTCCTCCAGGGGTGAGGATTCTGGAACGAGCGTGCCGGTCGGAAAAACAGAGGAAAGGGCGTGTCGGACCTGCAGGTACCGAAAGTATTCCCGATCACTAAGTTTGTATTCAAGTTGCAGCTCCTCAAAAGACTTCATCTTGTCCTTCCGCCAAAGGTCCCCCACCCTACTAATACCAATGAGGTCCCATTTTTCAAAACCCTTGGTAGTCCACAAATTGCCTAACCTCTCGGCAGCATAGAGTGGGGTCGCTCGAGTGAGAGTGTCCGACCAGCCCATTGCAGAATTAGCGTTGTACCAGACCCGCACTGCCACCTTGGTGGGCCCTGTCAACGCTGCATCCGACCGTTTAGAGTAAAGCGCCCTGTTGTAGTCCCCGCCCGGCAGCAACCATGTGTCCATAGCAAAAGCCGGGTTAGAAGCTGGGCCATACATCGCATGATTGACTGAGCTTAGTTGTGAGGCCCAGTAATAACGTCTGATATCAGGTAACGCTATACCGCCATCATACCAAGGCAGCGTAAGCTTAGTCAAGGCAATCCGGGGACGTCCGGCCCACAGCAATTTTCTTTGGAGGCACTCGATCTCATGGAAGTAGCTGGAAGGTACTAGATCCAGAGTGTTTTGAAGCGCATATAAAAATCTGGGAAGGGACATCATTTTAAATAAAGCTGCTCTGCCCACTAGGGACAGTGGCAGTCTGCTCCAAGCTTTCACGTCCGCTTTTAAGCGAAGAAGCGGGGGGAGCAAGTTGCGCTGATACCTGACTGCTGGATCACGCGAAACATAAGTTCTAGTTCAAGTTCTAAAATTTGTATAGCGCACTACTCACCCAGAGGGTCTCAAGGCGCTTGAGGGAGGAAGGTGCTTTACTTATCAAATATACAAGTTTTTAGTTGCTTTCTGAAGGAGAGGTGGTTCTGTGTAAGGCGGAGGTGGGTGGGGAGAGAGTTCCAGGTCTTAGCCGCCAAGTAAGAGAAGGATCTTCCTCCCATGGTTGATCTGTGAATTCTTGGAATTGCGGCGAGGGCTTGAATGGACGATCGTAGCTGGAGGGAGGGGGTGTAGAAGGATAGTCGCGTGTTGAGGCATTCGGGACCTAGATCATAGAGGGCTTTGTGTGCGTGGGTGAGGAGACAGAACGTTATTCTCTTGTTGACAGGGAGCCAATGGAGATCATTCAGGTGGCCAGAAATGTGAGCTTGCCGAGGGATGTCCAGTATGAGTCTGGCTGAGGCGTTTTGGATGCGTTGGAGTTTTTTCTGTAGTTTGGCTGTGGTTCCTGCGTAAAGGGTGTTTCCGTAGTCCAATCGGCTTGTGACCAGTGCGTGGGTGACCGTCTTTCTTGTTTCGGTGGGATCCATCGGAACATTTTTTTAAGCATGCGTAGGATGTTGAAGCATGATGATGAGACGGCGTTGACTTGTCTGGTCATCGAGAGGGAGGAGTCCAGGATGAAGCCCAGGTTACGTGCGTGGTCCGTAGGTATGGGTGCGGTTCCCAGGGCCGGTGGCCACCATGAGTTGTCCCAGGCAGAGGGGGATGACCCTAAGATGAGGACTTCCGTTTTGCCCGAGTTAAGTTTTAAACGACTATTCATCATCCACTCGGCTACTTCTTTCATTCCTTCGTGTAAGTTGGTTTTGGCGGTGTTTGGGTCTTTGGTGAGGGAGAGGATCAGCTGGGTGTCGTCTGCGTAGGAGATGATGTTGAGGTTGTGTTGGCGTGCGATGGTTGCGAGGGGACTCATGTATACTTTGAAGAGGGTGGGACTGAGTGATGATCCTTGTGGTACGCCGCAGATGACTTCGGTGGCCTTTGATTTGAAGGGGGGGAGGCAGACTCTCTGGGTTCTTCCGTCCAGAAACGATATAATCCATTCCAATGCTTTTCCTTGTATTCCGATGTTGCTGAGGCGTTGTATGAGGGTGCTATGAGAGACTGTGTCGAAGGCTGCGGAGAGGTCAAGTAAGATGAGGGCAACTGTTTCTCCATTGTCCAGTAGTGTTCGGATGTCGTCTGTTGCAGCGATGAGGGCGGTTTCGGTGCTGTGTTTGGCTCGGAAGCCGGATTGTGAGGGGTCCAGGGATTTGTTGGATTCGAGCTGACTGTTGAAGGCTTTCTCAATGATGTGGCGGGGAATGGGAGGAGCGAGATGGGGCGGTAGTTCTTAAGTTCGTTGGGGTCTGCTGTGGGTTTCTTTAGAAGGGCGCTGAGTTCGGCATGTTTCCAGATTTCCAGGAAGGTAGCGGAGTTGAAGGAGCAGTTGATGACATCGGGGAGATGGGGTGCGAAGATGGAGCTTGCTTTGATGAAAATGTGGTGGGGACATGGGTCGGTTGGCGATCCTGAGTGGATGGAATTCATCAGGCGGATGGTGTCTTCGGTGGTGATTGGGTTCCAGGCGCAGAGGTTGTTAGAGGGCAGTGTTGGTTCGGAAATGGGTGGAGTGGACATGTCTTCGGACTGGTTTTCAAAGCTGTTATGTATTTCGGCGATTTTTTTGTGGAAGAATGAGGATAGAGAATCGCAGAGGTCTTGGGAGGGAGAAATGTCGTTGGTGCCGGCGGTGGAGTTAGTAAATTCTTTGACGATGTTGAATAGTTCCTTGATGTTTTGGGCATTGTTGTCAAGTCGATCCTTGAATGCTGATTTCTTGGTGGATCGGATTAGTTGGTGGTGTTTGCGGGTGGCGTTCTTGAAGGTGGCTAAGTTCTCAGTGGTTGGGTTTTTTCTCCAGGTTTTCTCGAGAGTACGACAGAACTTCTTGGATTTCTTAAGGTCATCGTTGAACCAGGGGGCTTTTTTGCTACCTTGCTTGATTCGATGGTTTTTCAAAGGTGCAAGTTCGTCGGCACTATGGGTGATCCATTGGGTGAGGTTAGTGGCTGCTTGGTTTGGGTCCGATGATTTGGTGGGGGGGTTTTGGTGAAGCGATGTGAAGAGTTGTTCGGTAGTGATTTTGTTCCAATTTCTTCGAGGAATAGGTTGTGGGGGGTTGTGGGTCGTGGACTTTTTGTAGTGGAAGTGAACGCAACTGTGGTTCGTCCAATGGAGAGCTGTGGTGTGGTCGAAGGAGATGTGCTTGCTGGAGGTGAGGATAGGGTCGAGCATGTGTCCGGCGTAGTGGGTGGGGGTGTCTACAAGTTGTTTGAGTCCTAGATTGGCCAGGTTATCCAGGAGGGTGGTGGTGTTGTTGTCGTTTTTCTTTTCGAGGTGGAAGTTGAGGTCTCCCAGTAGAATATAGTTCTCTGAGGGGAGGGCATGTGGGCTGATAAAGTCATCGATGTCTTCGCTGAATTGTGTGCGGGGTCCTGGTGGTCTGTAGATGAGGGTGCCTCTGAGTGTGGTTTTGTGGTCGGTGTGAATCTGGAAGTGAAGGTGATCGGCGGAAGCGAGGTTGTCATCGGAACTGGTCGTGCTGCGGATGGTGTTCTTATGGACGATGGCGATGCCTCCTTCTGTTTGGTTGGTGCGATCTTTTCGGATGATCTTGTAGGTGTCCGGGATGGCTATGGTGATGTCGGGACCTGATGAGGCGTTCATCGATGTAGTGTCGAGTAGGTTCCAGAGTTCGATGGAGTGTCTGTGGACTGAGCGGGTGTTGAGCAGGAAGCACTTTAGGTGGTTAGTGTCTGAGCTCTGTTTGGAGTTTGTGGATTTGGTGTGGGTCCTGATGCAGTCAAACTTGCAGGAGTGGCAGGTGAAGGGTCCATGGGTGTGTCCTGGGGCGGCTTGGTAGCAGTTTGGTGGTCGGCCGGGGTTGAGGGCTGAGAGGGTTGCGTCGTCGTATGTTATGCGGGTGGAATGGGATTTGCGGTGAGCAGGGGGACTGGCGCTGGGCGAGGTCCTGGCGAGGACCGGCGTAGACGGGCTTACCTTTGGCGCACCTTCGGCATGCATGGGGCGCATCCGCTGCGAGTGAACGCTGCGCGCAAAAGCATCTGTCATATGCGGATAGTGGAGGGGAGGGGCGAGGGAGGAGCAGCTGGGAGGCGGAAGCGGGGTGGAGAGCCGGGCAGGGAGGCACAACAACAAAATGGCAGCAAGCCAAAAGTGAAACAGAATTGGGGCACAATATATAAGAAACGCGATGTGAATGGCAGTGGAACCGGCACAATCAGGCACAAAACAAAAATACAGGCAGCACAGTACAATTGAGCAGAACGTTGCAGCGCACTTTGGCAGACTAGCGCTATGATAATATGCAAATTAGCAATCAAGAAATAAACAAGGCAGCGCAGCACAATTGAGCAGATCTTTAAAGCGCACTATGGCGATCCAGCGCTACGAAAGTATTCTAATTAGTAATCAGGAAATAGAAGATGTGGGGGCAAGGCGAGCAAGCAGGCAGTAGTCTGGCAGTAGGCGCTACGATACCAATTCGGCATGCAGGGCAGGGAGCAGCGTGAGGAGCGACCGCTTCTGATGAAATCAGGACGGTCACAGCGTTACGGCGGGAGAGCGGAGCCTGACTATCAGTGGGAGGGAGGTGTAGCTGGGAGGCGGGAGTGGGGTGGAGAGCCGGGCAGGGAGGCACAACAACAACAACAAAATGGCAGCAAGCCAAAAGCGAAACAGGATTGGGGCACAATATATAAGAAACGCGATGTGAATGGCAGTGGAACCGGCACAATCAGGCACAAAACAAAAATACAGGCAGCACAGTACAATTGAGCAGAACGTTGCAGCGCATTTTGGCAGACTAGCGCTACGATAATATGCAAATTAGCAATCAAGAAATAAACAAGGCAGCGCAGCACAATTGAGCAGATCTTCAAAGCGCACTATGGCGATCTAGCGCTACGAAAGTATTCTAATTAGTAATCAGGAAATAGAAGATGTGGGGGCAAGGCGAGCAAGCAGGCAGTAGTCTGGCAGTAGGCGCTACGATACCAATTCGGCATGCAGGGCAGGGAGCAGCGTGAGGAGCGACCGCTTCTGATGAAAACATAAATACCTAAATACTTATACCCGGAGGGCAAAATTTGTATTGGGCAATTGCGCGGCACGAGTGGTGTATCGTCCGTGAGCGAATAAACACAGGACTTACCCCAGTTGATGACTAGTCCAGAGTTTCTCCCAAAGGAATTAAGGACGTCGAACTATACCCCCAGGGATTTCCGAGGTGAGGTGAGGTAAAGGAGAATGTCGTCCGCATAAAGTGAAATGCGATCTTCAAAACCAGGAGTCCACCTGATACCCCTGAGGGACGGCTCCCATTGCAACCAAGCGGCCAAGGGCTCCAAGGCCAAGGCAAAAAGCAGCGGAGACAGAGGGCACCCCTGTCTCGTACCCCTCCCTAGAACAAAGGACGTCGGCACTCAACCGTTAACAACTACCTGGGCGAGGGGCTCTTCATAGAGTAGCCGGACCCATCCAATGAATACCGGCCCGAAGCCGAACTTCGCCAAAGCTGCCCATAGATATGGCCATTCCACTGTGTCAAACGCCATAGTGGCATCCAAAAAGACCAAAATGGCCGGCTCACGTAGCGTCTCTGCCCTCGCCAGCGCGCCATGAAGACGGCGTAAATTCAACGCAGTGTTGCGAGCCGGAATAAAGCCAGACTGGTCCGGGTGCACCAAATCTCCGATAACTTTAATCAGACGGTTAGCTAACATTATCCAGTATTTGGGTGTCTTTCATAGATTCACATGCCTGAATCATTCCCCGTCGCCGAGACGGGAGCCTCCGGCACATAAAAAAGTAATGTCCTATAGACATACATAGAGAAAATAGGCCTAAGGGCTTCCCCTTAGTAGCCTTTCTTCGTCCTTATGTAAAAAGGACCAAACTCTCACCGTTAGCCAATCAGCTCCGACCTCCCTCTAGAACCTTCCTGGGAGGAGCCTCAGTCCCTCAGATTTTCTACCGCACGTTGTGCTAGGGAGTCTCCAGCCTGAGCTCTCCTCAGGTTTTCTTCGATATCATCAAACTTTCTCTGAAAGTGCTTCTTCGATCTCAAATCTTCAATAGACTACTTCACTACACTGTTCTTACAGTGCGTGTTTCCCTTCCACTGCCTTATTCCATGTCGGAATCGCAGAAAAAGGCCTCTTCCATGTCGGAATCGCAGAAGAAAGCCCTTTTCAAGGCCTGCTCTTCATGTGGAAAGACACGGATCCATGCGGATGATAAGCACGATCTGTGCTTGTATTGCCTGTACCCTGACCACGTCTCTGACAAATGCAGGGTGTGTAGAGCCTTCCCTAAAAAGACTGTGAAGGACAGAGAGGCTCGCCTTCACGCATGGCTCGACAGGCTTAAGGACAGAGACACTCTGGAATCTTCAGAAGGCAGTGTTTCCATGTCCTCGGAAGTCTCTAAAAAGAGGCCCAGGGTACATTCCCCTGGCCATACAGACACTCCTCCTAAGAAGGCTCACAAGAAGTCTTCAGAGGCAAAATCTACGACTTCTTCAGTGTCTGTTCGAGACGATCAAACTTTCAAAAAGCCTGCTCCGTCTACCACTAGACATGCCCAGAGGACTACCTCGGTCACGACCACAGTGTCGACGACGTCGGCGTCGTCGCCCTCAGCGGCGGCAACCACGACTACATCCTTGTCCTCAGGTAGACCTGTTTCCTCTATCATTCTGCTGAAATCATCGTCGAAGACGAAGACCTTGCCGACGACGGAGTCCCCGCCGACAACGTCAGCGTTGACAAGCCCATCGTCGTCAAAGTCGCTACCGAAGAACCCACCGTCGACAAAGAAGACGTCGGCGGGAGGCTCGGACACGAAGCCGTTGACGAAAGTGTTGACGCCGAAGACGCAGGTTACAACGGCGGTGTCGACGAAGGCACCGATAACGGGCTCGCGGTCAAGGTGTGCATCGACGACAACATCTTCGATAAAGGTGCCGTCGACTACCCCGTCCTCGGTCAGGTCATCGTCGACGACAGAAGCTCCGTCCACGGGCGAATCGTCGACGGAGATGGCGCTGACGGCGCCGTGGAAGAAATCCAAGCTAGTTTACCCCGGAATCAACGTCCCCGAGCAGAGTGGAAAGGCAGCCACCTCAGGAAATCTTCCAAAGTGAGGAGTCGGAAGAGGAGGACCAGCCAGGTCCCGCTACCTCTATCTCGGACCTTAACGTCAAATGCCAAAGTACTGATGAGGAGCATGAGGAGTTCACTTATCAGGAACACTCCGTCCACACTAGTGTCCGCAAGGAGGTCACCCCAATGATATGCCTGCCGGCGACCCTTGTCAATGACCTGCGGTACCTGGTACAAGATTACAAACAACGTTTCCCAGATGCGGACAGTGGGGTTCAGACACCTGTCACACGTGCCCCGGCGTCCGCCCCATATCATCCTCCCGCTCAAAGTAGCCGCGAACAGGTCCGGCCTCAGGTGGTGAGACCCCGTGACAAGGTCCACCCTCAGGCAGAGGACTCCTCAGAAGATGAGGAGGAGGAGGAAGAATTAGAGGAAGGAGAGGTCCAAGACGTCCACTCGGACCAACAGGACGAAGATGAATATGTGGCGTCCTCCCCAGCTTCGTCGTCTCCAGCTTCACCACACCCACGCCAAACGGACTCGGTGCCAGCGGACATTGGCGGCTTCCACAAACTGGTGGACAGGGCGGCGAAGAGGTTTCATATGGTCGTGGAATCGACTGACACGGAATGCTTTTTGCATGATTTCAAAGAGCACAGCCAAAAGTCGGCTAAATCTATTCCGATAATTGAGTTTCTATGGGACCAGGGCAAGAAATTGATGCTAACGCCCGCTTCTGTGCCCGCGGCGGTACCACGCCTGGACAAGAAATATAAGGCCCCACTTACGGCGACGGCTTGCCTCAACGGCCACCCTAAACCGGATTCGGTAGTGACTCAGGTGGCCCAGAAACACTCCCGCAACCCGTCCTCCCCGCTGTCCTCGCCTCCTGACAATCGCCAACTCTGGGAGGACATTGCCCCTTACGTACAAGAACTGCCCGACGCAGTCCAGAGCGAGGTCAAGGCTCTCCTTGTGGAAGGTCAGAACTCCGCTGCAGAGAAAATCGACTGTGCTATCGACGCAGCCATGACTGGGTTCCGTCAGCTCGCTGGAGCTGCGGTTCTCCGCCGTCAAGGCTGGCTAAAAGCTACATCTTTCCGCCAGGAGGTTCAATCGAAGGTGCTGGACATGCCCTTCGACGGCCAGCATCTTTTTGGTGAAAAAATCGATGAGGCACTGCAGGCCATTAAGAAGGATACCGACACCGCCAGGGCACTGGGCACCCTGCAGTCACGAAACCAGTCCTTTCGAGGCGGCCGCTCCAGAGGTCAGTCCTCCTATAGGGGTTCCTACCAGAACAGGTCCTCTTACTCGTACAATAACAGAAACCAGTTCCAGCACAGACAGCAACAAGGTAGACAATCCTCCTATGGCAGATCTACCTTCAGAGGCAAAAATACCAAGAAGGGCGCTGGCGGCCGCCAGTGACCGATTACTCCAGCCAGTCCTACACCCGTCTCCATCCTTTCAAATTGGAGGAAAACTGACCCATTTCCTCACCAATTGGCGCAAAATTACCACGGACCGGTGGGTCCTGCAAATGATACAATTTGGACATTCTCTCGAATTCACCAACGTCCCTCCCAATACGCCTCCCCAGAGACGGACGCACAAGCACCTACGCCTCCTTCTCCAGGAACTTTCAGTCATGTTACACAAAGGAGCGATCGAAAGGGTTCCAGCATCCCTGAAGGGGACGGGATTTTATTCTCACTTCTTCCTTGTGCGACAGAAGGAAGACAAGTGGAGACCCATCTTGGACCTCCGGGCGCTCAACACCTTCCTACGGAGCCAATCGTTCAGGATGGTGACGATCCAGGAAATTCTGGGCGCGCTGGAAAAGGGAGATTTCATGACTTCCCTGGACCTCCAGGACGCCTACTACCACATCCCCATCCTCAAGCGTCACAGAAAGTTCCTGAGGTTCGAGGTCGCAGGCAGACATTATCAGTTCAAGGTCCTACCGTTCGGCCTCAAATCCGCGCCACGGATTTTCACAAAGTGCCTTGCACCGGTGGCGGCTTTTCTACGTCAGCTGGGTCACCAAGTCTTCCCCTACCTCGACGACTGGCTGGTGAAGGCACCCTCACCCGAAGGCGCCGCCGAGTCCTCCAACGCCTGCACCACTCTTTTTCAGAAGCTGGGATTGACCCTCAATCTCAGGAAATCTTGCACTACTCCGACGACAAAAATTACTTTCCTCGGGGCTACCTTGGACACGGAGTGCGCAAGGGCCTTCCCCTCAAAGGAAAGGACGGACAAGATACTGTCCCTGGCCACGGTTGTGGCGGCAAAGACACGCCTCAAAGTCCGGACTTACACCTCCTTACTCGGAATGATGTCTTCCTGCATACTCCTCATCCCTCACTGCAGGCTCAGGATGCGCCCCTTACAGGAAGCTCTCACGAGACAATGGGCTCAAAGTACTGGCTCGTTCGAGGATACGATACGGATAACACCGGGCATTTCCAAAGGTCTTCAATGGTGGAGACGTCGAAAACATCTTGCGACTGGCTTGCCGTTTCTCCTTCCGCCGCCCCCTCTGGTAATCACGACGGACGCCTCCATGGAGGGCTGGGGCGCTGTTCTCCAGGACCTTCGGATCAGCGGCAAATGGGAGGATCAAGAGAAACTGCTCCATATAAACCTTTTGGAGCTGAGGGCGGTATATCTTGCTCTACAAGCCTTCCTGCCACGCATCCAGAATTCCCCGGTGCTCGTCAAAACAGACAACACCACGACGATGCACTATCTGAACAAGCAGGGGGGAACGCGGTCGCTCTCTCTATCACGCGAATCGCAGAAAATCTGGAACTGGCTGGTGTTGCACGGAATCTCGCTCAAGGCGGACTATGTTCCCGGGAAGGACAATACCATCGCGGACGCCCTCAGCCGGCAGAGATCCCTCTCCCATGAGTGGGAACTGAACGACGACACTCTGGCTCACATCTTCTCTCAGTGGGGTGTCCCGAAGCTCGACCTCTTCGCAACCAAGGGGAACGCCAAATGCCCAAGCTACGCAAGCTGGCATCCCCAACAGGGGTCACTGGGAAATGCTTTTTCCATCGGCTGGTTCAGCGTGTTTGCGTACGCTTTTCCTCCGTTTCCGATGATCCCGAGGCTCCTCCGGAAGATGATAGCGGAGCCTTGCACCCTGATCCTGATTGCTCCGTTCTGGCCGAGACAACACTGGTTCTCAGATCTACTTCGCCTCTCCATCAGACCTCCGATTCACCTAAGGCAACACCCGAACCTCTTAACGATGTCGAACGGACAGGTACAACATCCGAGCCTCCGCTCGCTCAAGTTATCGGCCTGGCTCCTGAGCACAGAGAGTTCGGCGACCTAGATATCCCGCAGGACTGCAGGGAGGTTCTGGCGAAAGCGAGGGCAGGTAGTACGAACAAAACCTACTCGCTCAAGTGGAAAAGGTTCTGCATTTGGTGTTCGGACCAGGGCCTGCGGCCACTTGATATCACCCCTGAACAGATATTGCCGTACCTCCTGCAATTGGCGCAGTCGGGGCTAGCACATGCTTCCATTAAAGTTCACCTGGCAGCTATCTCTAGGTTCACCAGAACTTTCTCGGGACCTTCTCTGTGGTCAAGTAGGCTGGTCAAACAGTTCCTGAAGGGGCTCTACAGATCCTTTCCGAGGCCTCGGAAAGTCCCTCCCACCTGGCAACTGAACCTGGTACTCAACCAACTCATGAGACATCCGTTTGAACCCATTCATCGGGCATCTATCAAACACCTCTCTTGGAAAACGGCGCTCTTGCTCGCTCTAACATCGGCTAGGAGAGTTAGCGAGCTACAAGCATTGTCCATTCAGGAACCATATCTGCAATTCAGACAGGACAGGGTGGTGCTCAGACCCAACCCTAAATTTATACCAAAGGTGCCTTCGGACTTTCATCTCAATGAACCGATTGTCCTTAAGTCCTTCTTTGCGAACCCTTCCACGGCGGCGGAAAGGGCGCTGCATTCTTTGGATCTCAAACGATGCCTAAAGTTCTACTTGGATAAAACCAAGGATCTCAGAAAGTCTACACAACTGTTCGTGGCCTACAGCAGCCCAAGAATGGGCCTGCCTCTTACGAAACAGAGTATCTCCCGATGGATCTCCTCGGCGATTGCATTCTGCCACGACCAGGCCGGACGGCCTTTGACTGATCGTGTTACTGCTCATTCCACCAGGGCGTTGTCCACTTCAGCGGCGCTATTCGCTGGAGTGCCAATCTTGGACATTTGCCGAGCGGCGACCTGGAAGTCTCCGCACACCTTCTCCAGGCACTACTGCCTGGATATAGAGCTTCAGAAGGATGCGGCAGTGGGCCAGGCAGTGCTACGCCATCTCTTTCAGTGAGGTGAGCCTTCCTACATCCCGCCATCCAAGTATGCACATTCATTATGGTTGTATGTTTTCTGCTTCCGCTGTTTTTACCATGTTGTTGGTGATTTTCATATTGTCTGCCATGACTGCAGAACTACTTGCTTTACAAATGTGCATATATAATTGCTGGCTACTCTGATTCAGGCATGTGAATCTAGGAAAGACACCCAAATACTGGATAAGAAATGCGTTACTTACCTGTAACAGCAGTTATCCAGTATTGGTGTCTTTCATAGATTCACATGCAACCCTCCCGCCTCCCCGGGAAGGACTCACATCCCTCTCTAACTATATTACGCCAACCTAGCTGGGTGCGTACGAAAATCTGAGGGACTGAGGCTCCTCCCAGGAAGGTTCTAGAGGGAGGTCGGAGCTGATTGGCCAACGGTGAGAGTTTGGTCCTTTTTACATAAGGACGAAGAAAGGCTACTAAGGGGAAGCCCTTAGGCCTATTTTCTCTATGTATGTCTATAGGACATTACTTTTTTATGTACCGGAGGCTCCCGTCTCGGCGACGGGGAATGATTCAGGCATGTGAATCTATGAAAGACACCAATACTGGATAACTGCTGTTACAGGTAAGTAACGCATTTCTTTTTGCCAGAATTTTAGGCTCCACATTAAGAAGTGAGATAGGTCTATCGGAGGTACACAATTCACAGGGTTTACCCTCTTTATGTATCACCACGATAGACGCTAGACGCTGGTCACAGGGAAGCGAACCCCTCTCCCTGGACTCCAAGAACATCGAGCGAAGATACGACGCCATTTTGTTCGGACACAACTCGATGGGTATGCCATTCGGGCCCGTAGCTTTTCCAGAGTGGATGGAGCGAATAGCGAGCGCTACTTCATCGGTGGAGAAATCCACCTCCATTTGCTCTCTGTCAGAATCGGACAAGCAAGGCAAAGCGATATCCCTAAGCAAAATATGAGAGTCCTCCTCTGGCCGGTCCGAGACTGGCGCATACACTGTTCGGAAGTGGCAAGCGAACTCCTCCACGATCTCCAACGGATCCGTCACTCGTACACCATCCACTCGCTCAACCACCGGCACCACTCGATTCAGTCTCTCCCTCTTGTCCAGCCAAGCTATCAACATACAAACGGCCCTGTTGCTCTCGACTCATGGCTTTCGCTGCATTCATAACCAAGGCTTTATAATGTAACTGCTTCAGCTGCAAAACATGCACCTTATCACGCGTGACCCCAGACTCAAGATCCATCTCCAAAGCTGCAATATTAGACTCCAGCTGCTCAACCTCTCCATTATGGCGCTTCTCAGAGCTGGCGACCAGCGATAGCGTCTGACCCCATATAACAGTTTTAAAGGCCTCCCATAGGGACACAGACAAAGATACCGATCCCACATTCTCAACAAAGTAGTGATCAATGGCTTTGATCACTCCAGCCCTGGTCTCCGTAACACGGAGATGCCAGGGATTGATTGGGGCGACCCGGCCCCCTGCGTCTAAATGGAGATCTATATGGATCAACACCAGTTTCCCCAAAACCCCCTTCTTAACGTTTCCAGCCAGAGAAGGGAATAAAATATATTTTTTCTACTAGCCAGGGAATTTGTAACCTTTTTATCCTCTCTTACACTCACGTATTAGGTCCCTACACTTCCCTGACACCTCCTGCACTGACACATAGCCTTCTGTCACATAAACTGAGTGCTCCCACGTAGTTCGTAGGTCGCAGCACGCCCCGCCCTGTTAGAGGGACGGGAAGACCCCCATGATGAAGCATGACACTAAAGGCCTTTTTAGTGTGTGAGGGGTATTCAAAAAAGCACATAGTGCTCTCGTCTTTTCAGATCTAAGAGAGAGCCTAGTATCTCACTAGACACAGAAAATATAAATCTATAAAATAGTCACTACCACACATTGATAGAATCTCTTTGTTTATAGGATTTTAGTTTATACATTTTAATCCACACCCTTAATATAGTCCACGCCTCTTCAGAAGGATTCCTAGCAATGCTTCTTGGGGCAAACCCCTTTCACAAACCCACAAGTCCCTCTGTTTTCATCCCACTTAAAAGCCTGTGAGCCGGTGGGTATCAAAACAGGTTTAAGCAAACGCTCAAACCACACCCTCTTCTACTGTGGGTCTCTTTTAGAAAACTTTAGCCTGGACAGTGTGTGTTCTCTGCCTCAGCCCAAGGGTCCGGGTCCTTCTCTTTCTTAACCCAGGGCTCCAGTGACCCTGCTTCCCCACTTACACAGCATTTCCAGTGCAGCAGTCACTCTCCTTCATGTATCAGTGTGTCCCTCTATTGCCTTCACTGCTCTGCAGTGCATTGTCATTACTCCCACCCCTCCTCCTGCTTTACTTTCTCCCACTATCTGCACTGTCAGCGACCTTCTTTTATTACACCCCGGTTGGTTTTCTCTACCGGCATCCACCTCTGCTTCTTCCCCGGTGCAAGCCCAAGTGTTTGTGTTTTGCATCACAGAAGGAAATTGTTTTCACTAAACAAATTTGAAAACTATTATATTTAACAATGCTCGTTGTTTTGGTGCTTTGAAATCCCACTTTCAGTTCTCTAAGGACCCCAGGAAGGCATGCATGGATGTAGGAGCCTCACACTTATAGGAGTGGCATGAACTGCAAGGGTTCAGGACAGTGTCCCTGTGATGACACCCGGAAGTGGAAGTCCACTGTCCTGAACCCTTGCAGTATTACTGTCACTAAGACTTTGGAGTCGGGTATGCTAAAAACATGCCAGGCTCTGGGTGCAGTGAGGACAAAGAATACCTCTCTTATTATTGAACTTAGGGGCAAATGTACAACAGAATGATGGCGCATGGCGTTAAGCAAAACTTGCCAACGCCATGCTCTGCCATTCTGACAATGCAAGGATGCACTGTATTTGCAAAGATATGGTGCACCCTGCAGTTCTCCTAGCGCTGGTGCTGAATTAAGCTGCCTAGCGCCAACGCAGGCACCTTTGCACTATAGTGGAAGGGTGGCTGTGTTGGGGGGGGAATGATTGTTTATGTGCAGGAAGTTGTCCCTTCACAAATGGCGATTTGTAACTTCTATGTGTGCTGCATTGTGCAGCACGCAAAGAAGTTGCAAATCGCTCTTACTTTAATGATTGTTTATATGCAGGAAGGAACACCTTCCTGTACATAAACAATCACTCATGGCGTTCTGCTGTTTCTATGTGTGCTGCACAATGTAGGAAACATAGAAATCGCAGAAATAAAGAGAAATATAGTATTTCTCCTCATTTCCTCCTCAACCTATTCTTAACATGGCGAAATGAGACAAGGTGCTTTATTTCTCCTCATTTCATCATGTTAAGACCTGGTTTTTCACCTGGTCTTAATTTTTGTGCTTCCCATATTTACACCACCCTTGGAAATAGAGTGCAGCGTCAAAATCAATGGGTGTTTGGTACCCACCCCTTTATAGAGTGAAAGGGTGCCTTATTTACAAGGTGGTGCATAGCCATAAGGTAAATCCCCTATGGCCAAAAAGTGACGGTCCTGTGAAGATAGGGGCTTGTAAATAACCCCCCCTAATTCCCTTGCCCCCACGCCTCATTATGGAGCCACTAAGCTTCCAAAAACTGCAGCACTCAAAAATATAACAAGGTTTTCACTTTCTCCCTTCTCTCACAACAGAAAATTAAAAATGTTAATTTACACAAACACCAAACCATGAACACTGCATCGGGTTGTCATTTTTACCATTTGGAAATCAAAATAATTATTAGGTTGTCAAAAGGAAAACCAAAGAAGCTTAGACAATGACAAAGTCCACTTAGGGTTCTTGGACCGGGACTCTGGCGCGCTGTCATGAGTGGGCCTCGGCGACCGAGTGAAGCCTGGACCTCATCTGAACGCCTGCTTTCAATGCACTAGGTGGCGCCAAAGCACTCAATATGCCGGAAAACAAGTCTTTTAGTTAGCATATGATGAGCTCCTTCAGTGTTGCAAACTCCTGGCTGAGGTCATCTTAATAAAGGATTTGGGGCTCGGCAGAGCCTTTTTCAGAAAATTGATACGGGGGACATGCAAGAAGATTACAGCATCCGAGGAAGTGCAGCTAGAAGCTTTGATGAGGCCCAGGGTAAACATCTCGGTGGGTCTCATAACCCAATACATCTATTGGCCTTGGAAGGATGAAAGTCATGAGAATCTGCCATGGACGACATTTAAGGGTCGCAGCTGGCTTGCCCCCTGCTACCCCAGACACTGGCATCAGAAGTGGAGCAACACAGGAGCGCCTCCTCTTGTTTTCTGTCACTTGTTTATTCTTCTTTTAGTGAATAATATTCTATTGTTCACTATTAGTGTAATAAAAAAGCAGCCAAATGAGCAGAAAGCAGACCTTTGGTGGTAGGTGAGGCAGTACAAATCGGCTTTTCAATGTGTGTTGTGTGCGTTCTTTCGGGTGAGAGTGTGTTTAGGTGAGGTAGCGTGTGAATGTGTGAGCATTTGTCTGTGTAAGCATGTGTGCAACTCAGTCACAGGAAGTGAGAGAGAATGTGTGAGATTGGGGGGCAAATACACTACCATCTGACACAACGCGGCACAGCCACAAAAAATACATCAATGGCAGAGTGAAAAACAGTGTCACATCTACTAAAACATGGCGCTGTTTTAACCGCCCCCAGCACTGGTGCATGTAAGATTGCGACCTGCCACGCATACACCTGTTATGGCTGGGTTTTCTGTTTAGATGGGATCAGCCCCCAGGGGCCCCTATGACCCGGCCAAAACGTACTCACCTTCCCTCCTCAGATCGTATTCACAATGGATAGATTTACAGATATATATACAGGTCGCATCTAAGGATGGGGCATGATAATATACATATATATATAGGAATTTTCTACAATATCTTATTCACATCAGTAGGTCTCGCGGCCACCCTGACCCAGACCGGTCTACCCTAGGGCAGATATTGCGCACAATCCGGTGCGACTACACATGGGCCTGCAGAACCCTATGCTCCCGTTTCCAAACGCTCAACAATCCTGTCGAACTCCACGTCAGTATCCCCCCTGGCGCTCTCACTTATTCAAGCCACAATCCTGTGGGTATCCACACTGGTTCGACCCCCCAGTGCTCTCATTAACGCCGCATATCAACGACGACCACATTCCTATGAACACCTATCAGGATAATATCTCAGTTACTTACTCGGAATAAACCTATAATAATAACTTTAAACACGGTTCCAAATTGTATGGTGTACTTTCTGTTCTTGGCATCAAAGGTCCACTCACTTCCTCTTTGTTCGATCACTATTTACCTGATCGGGATTACACCTCCGTTCACATAAACAACTTTCGACTGAAAGATGCATTTACCAAGATTGAACAGGAACACAAGGCACACGATAATTCCATAAGAATTAGGGTATTTATTAACAATAGACACAAATCACATTACTATGCAACATAACTTCTGCGAAGAAAAGGTAAAGATTATAGCTGGTTGGACGTCACCTGATTAATATGAAGTTTGGACTCGGCAGTCATCTAGGTTCCCTTCTTGTCTCTGTGTCCTGGCTCGCCTCGCAGTCACCCTCAGCCGTCACAAGTACACGTCTGCACCGCTAGGCTCAACCTCGTCTGCTTCCCCTCAGGACCTCGGAACCTTACGGATTATTAGCTACCGTCTCTCTCTCTCTCTCTGTATTAGTGCGCTCCGCGCTGCTTCTCGTTCAGTCTATCTCAGAGAGTTTCGGTCTTAAATCTTTCTCCGACTTCAAAGATGGCGACTTGTCCACCATGAACATGAATAATGGCAGAGATGCTAACGGCTAGATGCCGCCTACGGACTAACTCACAAACTGACTAACACCTTCGCTAATATCAAAGCCCGTTCCTTCATGGAAAGTTACGGCCAGTAACCTGCCGCCCACCAAATTCTTGTACCTCCCCGTACCAAGGACACTTTCCCAGCCGGCCGGCCTGAAGTTGTGTCTTCGGAGTGGAGAAAAATACATTCCTTCGATAAGGGTCAGCCTGAACCGGTTCTCTCCAAGCGAACAACAGCTTGAAACTAAAACATTACTCTTCACCTAGAAAGCCTTCTCGAGCTACTGGGCAGAAAGCAAAATGGAGTCTGTCTCGTTTAAGGCCTACGGAGCCCATAATATACATAGCTCCATGAAAAGTAGCCTAGCATGTTAGCAAATGAGCAAATCATGACTAGGACTTATATATCTATCCCCTATCTTAAGTTCATAAGCCTTACTCTAAGGAAAATGGTACGAAAATGCCCTAATATATGTAAGACAGGGTCCCTGTCTATCGGCCTACTCCCTATGCTATGGGGGTGATAGGCTGGAGTCACTCTCCATCATTCTCCTTCTCCAAAGAGCTAGCAAGAAGACAGCCATAACATTACACCCCTTGACTCCAGTCTATTAACCACAAACTAAATGGAGCTAACGTCAGTAGACGAATAATATGAAACAAAATTAACTGATCTTCGACCCTTACTAAGTCTAAAGAATTGCAGCAAGGAAGGGATACACTGAATAAAGCAACAAATAGCTATTAGGATACAAATAGCAACAATAACCCCCCCTAAAATCTGTCGTAGGGAATGCATGTCAGGGAGCCAATTAAAAAGCCAGTCAAAGAAACCCTGATCTATATGTTGTCTAATTTCTGCAGTCAAGTCGTGGAGTTTGTCAATATGGGATTGGATAGCTTTAGAATGGTCAGACAAATTAAAACAGCATAGACCTTCAAAATCGGAACAATCATGACCATGTTTCAACAATAAGTAATCGATAGCCGCACGGTTTTGCAAAATAGCTCTACGTTCACCTTGGGAATCTAGTAATAAGTCTGATAAAACAGTAGACGTTTGGTTAATTGACTTTACCATCCAGCAGGCCATTTTGCCGATTGTTTTGGCATTATAAACGGCCAATGCTGGCACACCAATAATAGAAAAAGCTAACCCAAGATATTCTGATTTGGAAAAAAGATGAACAGAGGAATCACAGTCTTCATGTAATGACATTGAATCACGTACAATACGGGAATGTGAGGAAGGATGTGAGGAAAACATTAGCAAACTTAATCTAGTGATGGCACATGGGCCACCAGAAATATTCGCAGGAATATAGGGCCAAGATGAATTCCCACAAGAAAAGAGCCATCCAGCTGGCAATAGCATTGAACGATAATGGCTAGTCGCTACTACTAAACGTTTACAGGTCATATTATTCTTAACTGAAAGACATGAATTAGGAAGTCTCTTTGAACATAACAGACGTTGATGAAATGAAAAAGTAGTAGCGGCTTGGAGCTTCAGCCGCAGGCATTCGGTAATAGCTTTGGGGTTGCAGGTCATTATGAAGCAAATATCTCCAGGGGTAATATTAAAAGTAGTAATTCTGGAATTAATAGGGACATCAAGGTCTGGAATAAGAGTACATGAGGGACAAAACTCGTGTGCCGCAAAGTCACCCAGAACGACATTAGGTCGGGCATTAGATACATTAAAAATATAGTGCAGCGTCTCAGTGGATGCAGGGACAGCCACCAAGCAGGTCGCTAAAATGTCAGTAACGCTTTTCATGGGGGTGAGGCAAAAATGCGGAGAGTTCGTCACCCGCTTCGCGAGCGTGATCCATAAATTAGTTGAAGCAGCCCACGCAGACCGCGGGGCTCGTATTATCCCATCAACCGGCGTCGGTAGATCCTCTCCTCTCCCGGCGTAGCAGGCCAAAAGGAGTCCAGCGCCGACACATCCTGCAGCAGCAATCCAAAGAATGATCTGGAAGAATACAAACACAGGCCTTAATCATTCTCGTAAGTAACATTTATCAGCTGGGACAGCTTCCCAGCCATCTTTCCCTGGCTTCATCACCAAAACGGTGTTGTCATGACCGGTCGCAATAATATCAGCCTGTTCAGGAGGATTTTTAGGCGATTGCACCCATATTTTAGCTCCAGGAAGATCAGACGATCCGAAGCCTTTTTGTCCTCGCACAGTTAGCAACGTTGGGGCAGAGCCTTTTTTGATCTCACCACTGAAGACAGGCATAATCAGTAATTGAGCAACACGGTCAGACTTTTTAATGAACAAATCTGTCCCACTGCTATTAAGCAGGAGAACCTTAATCTCTCCCTGATAATCACTGTCAATCACTCCTCCGAGTACTTGTACACCTTTCAGGGCCAGGCCAGATCTAGGGGCAATTAATCCAAAACTACCGGCAGGTATAGAAACACCAATGCCAGTTTCAACAATGATCCGATCCTTTCCTGGGAATTGTGCATCATTTAATGCATGCAGGTCGAGGCCTGCAGAACCTGGGGTCGCTCTACATGGAGCCAAAGCACCGGGGGTAATTTCCCAATACGTGACAGTGTTCGAGATAGAATTTGGTGGAGGAAACAAACGCATTAAAGGAGATTCAGCATGTAACAAAGGACGATTATTTAAAATTAACAAAGCTTGAAGTAGGACATCTCTCCACTGGCTGTAACGGTCATCAGTCAACTTGCGCAACTGTTCTTTCAACAAGCCATTCATTCTCTCAATCAGTCCTGAAGCTTGTGGATAATATGGAATATGAAACACCCAATCAATGTTATTTTCCGTACAGAATTCCTGCACCAATCTTCCACGAAAGTGGGATGCGTTATCTGATTGAATTTGGAATGGGACACCATAGTACAGAATAATCAGCTCCAGGGTTTTAATCGTATTCACTTGGGTAGCATTCTTACAAGGGAAAGCGACCAAAAGGCCACTATAAGTATCAACCACTGTGCAAATATATTGACAATTTCTGCTCATAGGGAGCGGACCAATGTAATCAATTTGCCAAATTTGGGCGGGCAATTTACCTCGATGTAAGTGACCTCGAACAATCTGAGGCACCTCTTTTTTCCTAGAATGCTGGCAAATGGGACAATGTAGAATGACATCTTTAATCAAAGAAAAGGGAATATGAATTCCTCTATCGGCAGCCCACCTGCTAGTGGCTTTCTCTCCAAAATGTCCTGCTTTCTGATGGGCCCACTTCGCCAATCCCGCCAAATCAGAATCTTGCATGTCAACCACTGCCTCAGAAATTTTAGACTGTTCATCTGCAATATTATGAAAAAATTTGTCAAGGGAGTCAATTGGAGTATGAGCATCCACGTGAAAGATTGTTACAGTACTCTGCGGGAGCAATTCCCAAATCTCTTGCCATAGTTCTTTCCCCCATAATTCCTTGGAATGCAATTCCCACTTATGAGAATGCCATGTTGGTAACCATACCGCCAGTCCATTCGCAGTGGACCAGGAATCAGTGAAAATATGACATGTGCCTGGTAGCTCCTGTTTCAAAACTTGGTAAACTGCATAGAGTTCAGCATATTGACTACTCTTACCGTCTCCAGTTGTGCATAACAATTTCTTTGTAACCGGATTAAAAGAGACAGCTTTCCAATGTCTTTTGTCACCAATGAACTTCGCAGAACCATCCGTAAACCATACATGTTTTCTATCCTCCGCGGACAGATCATCAAATGATTTACCCCACTTCACGGGAGACTCCTGCACTACGGGAACCGAACACTCACTTTCAGCCTCATTGGAGGGCGCCTGCGCCACTCGCTCATGTAAAACCGCCACACCTTTCGGACCCACACGTGCCCTGTCCTGAATGTACCATTTCCATTTAATCACACTAGCCTCCTGAGCATGTCCAATTCGATGGGACTTAGGCGAACTCAAAACCCACTGCATAATGGGAATTTCAGGCCTCAAAATCACAGCATGGCCTAAGGTCAATTGCTCGGTATCCACCAGAGCCCAATAACAAGCAAGCAACTGTTTTTCAAAAGGTGAGTAACGCTCACCAGCGTCAGGTAACTTTTTGGTCCAAAAACCTAATGGCACTTTTTGTCTGCCCTGCTTTTGCCACAAACTCCAATTGGCATACAGGCCTTCCACGGACACATTCAAATCCACATCACCTTCACTCACGGGCCACAAATCCAAAGCATACTGAATAGCTTCTTTAGCCAAATTAAAAGCAGTCTGTTGAGGCTCACCCCATTCAAACGCATTCTTTTTACGAGTGACTCGATACAGTGGAGCCAAGATTTGACTCAAATGGGGAATATGCTGACGCCAAAATCCAAATAAACCAATAAAGCATTGAGCTTCTCTCCTGTTTCTGGGAACAGCAAAATCAAGTATTTTTCGTTTAACTTGTGGAATCACCTCTCTGTGACCCTCATGCCAATTAATTCCCAAAAATTTTACAGCTTGGGATGGAGTTTGTAATTTGTCAGGATTAATTTCCCAGCCTTTTGCTCGCAAACAGTCAATAATTTGATCTAAATGGGACTGCACCTGATCTTGCGTTTCACCCTGAATCAAAATGTCGTCAATATAATGACAAACCTGAACTTGTGGATTCGTGGGTACTTCAGACAAATGTTCAGCCACCAGCCGGTGACAGATCGTAGGACTATGTACATAGCCTTGAGGAAGACTTCGGAACGTCATTTGACGTCCATTCCATGTAAAACTGAACTGTTCCTGACATTCGGGGGCAATCGGAATTGAAAAGAATGCATTAGCAATATCAATGGAAGCATACCATGTACCTGGATGTTTTTGAATTCTCTCAATCAGTGTGACAATGTCAGGCACTGCAACAGTCAATTTGGGCGTATGTTTATTCAATTCTCGATAATCAACAGTCATGCGCCAAGAGTTGTCACTTTTGCGCACGGGCCAAACGGGATTATTCCAAACAGATGTGACCGGAGTAATGACTCCTGCATCAACCAAATCCTGAATCGTAGCGGTAATTTCATCATGACCACCTGGGATGCGATATTGCTTTTGAGAAATTACTTTTGTTGCCAAAGGTATTTTAATAGGTGGCATGCGTAAACGGCCAACCCGTACGGGTCTGGTCGAAATGTACTGTCGTATACCAAATTGATAGTATCCATCATCCAAATGCAAAGTCATACCTTTCAAAATGTCAATTCCAATGATGTATTCCAAAAGTGGCACAACTAACACAGAGTATTCTCTACGAGGGATCCTACCAATTTTAATTTCGAGTGCAGTCTGAACCGCGGGTGTTTCTTTACCACCCAGACCAGTAATCGTAAAGGACTGTCCATGAAACTTTCTCGATTTACCATGAATTAGAGTGGCCTCCGCCCCAGTATCAACTAACGCTCGGGCCCTTTGGATATTACGATGTTTCCAAAAAATCTCAATATCTACATAGGGTCTGTAATCTCTGTGGGCCCACTTGCGTACCGGAGCTTGACCAATTTCCTAGTCATTTTTCCCGCGTTCTGTCAACCAAGATAAATCAGGGTAAATGCTTTCGGCTTTCTTTGGTATTAGAATGTCTTGTTCATATCCGTCTCCAGTCCGAAACGGATTAGTGTCATGTTCAAAAAGATGTGAATTACGGTCAGAGAGTCTGTTACGACCCTCCCTCCTTCGTACGTCAGGGGAATAACTCCTTGCATCTCGTCGGCTGTCGGAAACACGATCATCACTTCCTCTTCCATGATCATCCTCTCTCCCCCTTCCATCATTACGACGAGGGGATCCATCAAGTTCATAGCGCCGATCGCCACGGCGATCAGAATTCACACATCGTCTCTCATCACCACTGTCATCCGAACCACGATCATACTCATTCTTTCGCACACGACGGGCACCCTCCTTTCGATCTAGACCACGCTTACGAAACATATCCCATAAGCGATTATTCGGTTCACCATCAATGTCTTCCTTTTTGACACCATCAGCAATGAGAGCAAGGAACATGTCACGTCTAGAGAATTTGTAATCACCACCAGTACGACCCTCAGGCCGAGATTGTCTTTCAGGTTTAAACCATTCACCCAGCTCACCAAGCTGACGAACAGATTCAAGCACAACAGACAAAGGGTTGCCAGTTTGGTTAATCAACAATGTCATCATGACCTGCTTGTAAGCAACAGGAGCAGAACGTATAATGCGATTACGCACAGAAGATGTTAAAAGACCATCCAAAAGTTTATCAGCAGTACTAAGAAAGATAGCCGTCTTCATGACCTCCTCTTTTAAACGTTGCGACGCATCGCGCAGAGTGTACCACGGTTTCTCATCAGTAGGCCAATCAGATTCTGTTGGATATTTATGATTACAGCCGTCGGACGCAAGCTGGAGCAAAGAGATTTGACCAGCACCATTATAATTCCGAAAATGATCCTGAATCGTAGAATCAGAACTCAAAGAGCAAAATCGTAAGCAATCAACAGCATCGAGCATAATACCAGCAGCGCCAAGCTCATAAAGACGCACCATCCAGGTAAGCAAGGCCTCACCAGGCCGTTGTCGAAATCGTTGCAGAATGTCACTAACCTCCTGCTGAGTAAAATCTTCAATACAATCAAGAGCTATACCACCCGGATTACCAGGGGCCTGTTGTAATTTCCGTCGAAAAATCGGGTGAGCAGAAACTGCGGGAAGAGTTTCCGAGGAAGCCCGCATCCTAGATTTAACAGCACAATCAGGGCAAGCTACGTCATCCACACGGGAAGAACGAGCACGGTCACAATCGGGAGTTGAATCAATGCATGAAGCAGATTTACAATCACGTCCGGAGCGAGAAGATTCGCGCTTGTCACCCTCCTCTGCCGAGGAGTCAGAAGTATGAGAATCCCAGATATTACCGTCCCACTCATCGGGGTTCCAATCCATTCCAGCTTTCGCTACAACCATACGCACTTTGCGTGTAGATACACGACCACGACGATGTTTATACTTATATCGTGCAATACGGACCGCAGCTCTTTCAGCAATGGTCTGATATGTCTCAAGTTTGTCGGCAAGCAATTTATTTTGACAACGCAACAGAGTATGTGCATTTTGTAATTCAATACACTGTCCTTCCATATCTTTAAACTGCTTATGTAGCTGAACAAACTTCTCATGCATTATTCTATACGCATTAAGAACAATCCACCCTCTGCGTCCTAGAATAGGAAGCTCATCACCCTTCACTACTGGCGCTTTCTGCAGGCACGATACCACATCGGCAGGCTCCGCCTGCTCCAAACATGAAGACCAATTTTCACTCAAACCAGTAGAATCAGCCCACTCACGTGCCAAGGCCTCGTAAGGGGTACATTCCCAGCCGGGAATCTGAATCGGTAATTTGAAAACCGACGATGATTTTTTCGCAAACATAATGATACACAAAAAAGTATATACACAATTATAAACAAAATTTTATACGTACAAGCCGAGCGCAAACCAACAAAATTAACACAACACAATGCACACAGGCTTCGTAAACAGTTCGTGACGCCAGATGTTATGGCTGGGTTTTCTGTTTAGATGGGATCAGCCCCCAGGGGCCCCTATGACCCGGCCAAAACGTACTCACCTTCCCTCCTCAGATCGTATTCACAATGGATAGATTTACAGATATATATACAGGTCGCATCTAAGGATGGGGCATGATAATATACATATATATATAGGAATTTTCTACAATATCTTATTCACATCAGTAGGTCTCGCGGCCACCCTGACCCAGACCGGTCTACCCTAGGGCAGATATTGCGCACAATCCGGTGCGACTACACATGGGCCTGCAGAACCCTATGCTCCCGTTTCCAAACGCTCAACAATCCTGTCGAACTCCACGTCAGTATCCCCCCTGGCGCTCTCACTTATTCAAGCCACAATCCTGTGGGTATCCACACTGGTTCGACCCCCCAGTGCTCTCATTAACGCCGCATATCAACGACGACCACATTCCTATGAACACCTATCAGGATAATATCTCAGTTACTTACTCGGAATAAACCTATAATAATAACTTTAAACACGGTTCCAAATTGTATGGTGTACTTTCTGTTCTTGGCATCAAAGGTCCACTCACTTCCTCTTTGTTCGATCACTATTTACCTGATCGGGATTACACCTCCGTTCACATAAACAACTTTCGACTGAAAGATGCATTTACCAAGATTGAACAGGAACACAAGGCACACGATAATTCCATAAGAATTAGGGTATTTATTAACAATAGACACAAATCACATTACTATGCAACATAACTTCTGCGAAGAAAAGGTAAAGATTATAGCTGGTCGGACGTCACCTGATTAATATGAAGTTTGGACTCGGCAGTCATCTAGGTTCCCTTCTTGTCTCTGTGTCCTGGCTCGCCTCGCAGTCACCCTCAGCCGTCACAAGTACACGTCTGCACCGCTAGGCTCAACCTCGTCTGCTTCCCCTCAGGACCTCGGAACCTTACGGATTATTAGCTACCGTCTCTCTCTCTCTCTGTATTAGTGCGCTCCGCGCTGCTTCTCGTTCAGTCTATCTCAGAGAGTTTCGGTCTTAAATCTTTCTCCGACTTCAAAGATGGCGACTTGTCCACCATGAACATGAATAATGGCAGAGATGCTAACGGCTAGATGCCGCCTACGGACTAACTCACAAACTGACTAACACCTTCGCTAATATCAAAGCCCGTTCCTTCATGGAAAGTTACGGCCAATAACCTGCCGCCCACCAAATTCTTGTACCTCCCCGTACCAAGGACACTTTCCCAGCCGGCCGGCCTGAAGTTGTGTCTTCGGAGTGGAGAAAAATACATTCCTTCGATAAGGGTCAGCCTGAACCGGTTCTCTCCAAGCGAACAACAGCTTGAAACTAAAACATTACTCTTCACCTAGAAAGCCTTCTCGAGCTACTGGGCAGAAAGCAAAATGGAGTCTGTCTCGTTTAAGGCCTACGGAGCCCATAATATACATAGCTCCATGAAAAGTAGCCTAGCATGTTAGCAAATGAGCAAATCATGACTAATACTTATATATCTATCCCCTATCTTAAGTTCATAAGCCTTACTCTAAGGAAAATGGTACGAAAATGCCCTAATATATGTAAGACAGGGTCCCTGTCTATCGGCCTACTCCCTATGCTATGGGGGTGATAGGCTGGAGTCACTCTCCATCATTCTCCTTCTCCAAAGAGCTAGCAAGAAGACAGCCATAACAACACCCTTCACCATAGTGCAAGCGTGTGTGCATTTTGTCAAACATAGGGGAAGTACTAAAAGGGGACACATGGGTCACCCATAGCACATTTTCTGAAAAACAGGCCCAAGTCCTGGCCTTAGCATTAGCATTTTGTTCATTGACTTGGCACACCATGCAAGAATATAACATTTTAATTAGCGTCTTGTCAGAGCGTAAGGGCCAGATTACGCGTCTGGCAGTCTTGCGACTGCCAGATTCGAGGTGGCTGATGTCCGCCTGCCGCATTACGACTTGAAAAGTTGTTGCAGCGGAGGACCACTGGCAGCGCCGAGGCAGAGGTGATCCACAATATAACATGCTCAGTGGGACTGGTGCAGTCCCGCTGAGCATATTACGAGTTCTTGCACCTCCCGCCTTTTCATGGCACGAGAACTGCCAAGAAAAGGCTGGCGGTGCAGAAAAAAAGAGGCCCTACATGGCCCCAATGCCCCCCCTCACCATGGGGATACACTCGGGGGACACAACAACTGACCCCCTGTCTGTACTCCCTAAAACTTCCAGCATGGCATGGACGTCACCATCCATGCCGTGATGGGACTTTTTTGCTTTTCCAATTGCGGTACCCGTTTTCCGGGCATCATCTTGGGAAAGGCGAAGGACAGTCTGCCCGTACACAAGTTCAACTCGTAATACGAAGGACCGTCTGCCCGTACCCGATTTCAACTCGTAATACGAAGGACCGTCTGCCCGTACACGAGTTCAACTCGTAATACGAAGGACCGTCTGCCCGTACACGAGTTCAACTCGTAATATGAAGGACCGTCTGCCCGTACACGAGTTCAACTCGTAATACGAAGGACCGTCGGCCCGTACACAAGTTCAACTCGTAATACGAAGGACCGTCGGCCTGTACACGAGTTCAACTCTTCATACGAAGGACCGTCTGCCCGTACACGAGTTCAACTCGTAATACGAAGGACCGTCGGCCCGTACACGAGTTCAACTCGTCATACGAAGGACCGTCTGCCTGTACACGAGTTCAACTCGTAATACGCCAGGTTTGGCGCAGCTGTGCCGGCGGATAGCTGGTGCAACTGCGCCAAACTCGTAATCAGGCCCTATATCTTTTTAGCAACTTTATGTGAAACTTGTGATTCATAATGCACCGTTGGACTCAATTCTCTTGGTCTGGCCTAATCGCTTCACTCACTCACTACAATTTGGGACAAATATTACGCCCTGCAACCTTCAAAGATCATGTCAGCACCATAATGAACGTGGAATGGAAAATAAGCATTTGTCTGTAGTGTGTTGCTATATTACTCATGCAATTATTAATAAACGTCATGATGTTAATTATTGTGAGGTCATCAGGTTTTAAGGTCATGTGACATGATTTCCTTGTAAAAAATCATATGGTCATATGTCACTTCCTGTGATGTCATGAAGGTCCAAGAGTATGTGATGTCACTTCAGTTACCCCTGGTATGTCGGTGAATCGACATCCATGGAATCTGCCAGCATTTGGACATGTGATGTATAGGTGTAGGAAACTGGCTCTATATATACGACACCAACGTGAGTTATAGTGTGTATAGAGTCCAGGTGACCCCAGAGGTAGGCAGATGTTAAAGTTAGATAGAGCCTTACTCTCTATTTGTGGCAGAGTGGTCGAGCAATAAGGTAGTATCAGAGGACAGGGTTAAGCATTTGATGTACACACTCAGTCAGCAAATGTATTCACACACACTCAAGAACTGAACTCTTGGCCAATTGTTTTTGTATAAAAATATACTGTTGTTTATTATTAGAACCAAGCAAGTCTGGCACATGTAAGCATTAAATACTTTTCAGTAATAAGTTGCTGAATATAGAAAAGTTTGAAAGTGCAATAGAACTTGTACTTTGTTTGATTTACAGTGGATGCAGCAGGTTGCAACACTTAGCACGTACAGTACATTGGAATGATAAGGTTTTTCAGTAAATTACAGGTCAGTTACTTTCTACATTACTTTTCTAACTCAGTTCTGGATACCTAGATTCAGCACTGGGACATTTCCTGTAAACGGGTAAGTAAGTACGTTTTCATTATTCGCATGATTTTTAAAGAATATCTTTAGATTTCAAAACTCCACACTTAGTTGTTTTGTTTTATTGGAATAAAAACAGTGCATTGAAATGAATAGGCTTTTTCAGTAAATTACAAGTAAGTTACTTAGTATGTTACTTTTCTTACTCATTGCTGGATACCTGGATTCAGCACTGGGACATTTCCTGTAAACAGGTAAGTAAATACGTTTTGGTTATTTTGTGCGATTTTTTAAGAATATTTTTAGATTTCAAAACTCCACACTGAGAAACTTTGGAAGAAAATTGTCAATGTTATCCTATGTAGGAAAAAACAGGTTATCGGTTCACAGGTAAGTAATCGTCTGAAGGAGTTAAGGTTCTTCGGTTAGACTCAGGGGTCGCCCAGGGTCAGTGATGCACTGTTGTTGCACCCTCAGCGGCACCTGGGCAGCCTGGTGCAGAATGTTGAGGCCCAATGTTATTCAACGGGGGTAGGGGGCCTTTGGTTGGTGGCTGCTGGCAAGCAGGCCACTGGGTTGTGGGAGCAAATCTCCTACGGTTAAGGTCCGGGCAAATGGGGAATCAAAGTAGCACAAAAGGTGCACCCTCAGCAGCACTGGGGCGGCTGGGTGCAGAGTGCTGTTTCGACGTCGGGCGCCCTGTTGTTTTCTATGGAGAACCTCCGGTTTGCAAAATCACTGCAGGCAGGGAGACAAAGGACTTTTGGGTGCGACCACCACTTGGAGAGGTAAGTTGGGAAGTTAAGGGTTGGTTAGGCACCGTCGGTCTGGGCACTCATTGCTGTGGGGCGTCGGGTACAGGGGTGCCTTTTGGGGTCAGATCTTCTTACCAGCTCCTGTTAGCGGTTAGGGGGGCCTTCTGGATTTAGGCTGCAGGCGTCGGCTGGAGGCTTGAGGCAGGTCAGGGATCGCCGGATCTCGGGTCAGGATCGCTGGGGTGACCTCCTCGTGGTGTTTTTCCACTTGAGCTCGGGCCGGGTTCGGCGGGTGCAGAGTGGGCTGGATTTGCGGTCTCTGGCTGATGCCAGATGTTGCAGTTCAACAAATCCGGTGTTCACAGGAGAAGCAGTCTTTGGAAGTGAAAGCATGCACGTCCTCTGGGATTTTTGAGGTTGCTGGTTGCAGGACAGACAGAGATTTTGCAGGAGCAGGTTCAAGGGGAGACAGGCCGGTAGGGCTGGGGCCAAGTCAGAGGGCGTCTTCCTCTTGTTAGCTGGCTGCAAGGCTGTTCGGTCCTTCTTCTTTTCTTCTTGTTGTCAGGTTGGATCTAAGGAAGCAAGGTTCAGGGTGCCCCTAAATACTAGATTTAGGGGTGTTACAGGTAGGTAAGGGCAGGGACCAATGGGTCCCTTCCCTGGGGTGGGTACATCCCCTACCATGCCACCCTCCAGTGGGAGGGGGCAGGAGCCTGTCCCTGGTGGGTTGGGTCCCTCCACCCTCAAGATGGTGGGGACTCAGAGCTGTGCTTCACCTCACCTCCCCTACCTGAGGGGTGGAGTTGGCAGAGGTGGGCACACCTCTTTCCCTCACTTGTTTTTCCCGCTGGCTCTCCCGCCCAAAGTGGGGGGTAGAACCAGTGGGGACTAGTTGTTGAAAGCAGCAAATGGTCTGGGGAGGGTCGCAAAGGCGGCATGCCTTTGAAGCTTTCCCTTTCGTGAACTCTGCCCTTCCTGGGGGAGGAGGCTTGGCACCTCGTCCCAGGATCTGCATTGTTTCCGGCCCCCAAGAGCAGCAAGCTCTCGACGGAGGGGTCCAGAAACATGTCTGTTGGTGGCAGCCTAAGCAGCCACTCAGTCAGGTCACTAGAAGTTGCCCAAGTTTCAGGGGGCATCTCTAATATGCCCTCTGTCATGCATTTTACGTTAAATCCCACAATGGCATCAGTGTGGGTTTAATGTGCTGAGCAGTTTGATACCAAACTTCCCAGTTTTCAGTGTAGCCATTATGGTGCTGTTGAGTTCATAATGACAAACTCCTAGCACCATATACTCTTAATGGCAGCACTGCACTTACAGTGCCCAGGAATGGCCTTGGGCACTGTAGGAGTACTGGGTTAATACACCTGTATCCTCATCACTGGCATAGGGCACCCAGCTAGAGGTGTGACTGATCCATGCCAAGGTAGTGGTTTGTGGGAATGGCACACAGGGATATGTGCTATGTCGACTCTTCACTTTCTTCTGCACCAGGATACGCAGCCTTCAAAGGCAGTATGTGTGTTTCAGGGTACAGGACCTCTAAGGGTGGCACAATAAGTGCTGCAGCCCTTAGAGGCCTTCTTTGGTCACAGTGCCCTGGGTACCGGTGTTACTATATACCAGGGGCTGACATGTGTCCAGAGATGTCAATTGGGTTTAGGCTTCAATGCAATTTTAGGGAAGGAACACAGGCTGATTAGCAGTAGCCCAGGGCACTCTCAGTCAAAGAACGTCTGCAATTCAGCAAAAAGTGGGGGCATACCATGCAAGAAAGAGGGCACTTTCTCACAATAGGTTGATTACATGTATCTACAATAAGCACATTAATTGAAGTAGCTTATACCGATTGTACAGACAAATAAAGTGAGTGTTTAGCAACAGGTGGGACACTAGAGATAAGCAATATGTATACATTATATTCATGCAATACACAGGAGCCTGCAATTGAGAGCCTGCAATCCTTGTATAAACCCCAATCTCTGATTACCTTATAACAGCAAACTAAGAAGACCCCAGCCGCCTGTAAGAAAGAAATGACATAGCTGCTCAACTGTAATAACTCATTACAGTCAAGTTCTGACGTCACAATGCCTGCTACAAGAGCCAGCAGCCAAAGGCAAAGGCAGATCAGAGTATAATTAAAGCTGCAGTTTTAAAAAACAGAAACGAAACATGACTGTTTTTTCTTCTGCTCTATTTTTCTAGATGAACAGTGATAAGCAGAAAGGAGATATTTATGGCAATATGTTTATGTTTTCAACACTTAAGGTAAATATAGGGAAAACAGAATATGCATGTTTCTACGCATTCTGAGCTACAGCGTTTTGTAAAATCTCACTTGTACTAAATGGATTCTAATATCTTTTTGCAACACATGTCTAAATGTTCTTTAGTGTGTTTCATTTTGCACTAAATATTGTTTTACTATTCATGTCTTCAAACATCTCATCTTTTTCATAACAAAGAGCAACGTGCCAAGGATATAAATGGTTTGTGGGAAGGCGTTTGGCCTCGTTCCTCTATATGGTCAAGGCACTCCTCAGTGATTTGTTATATTCTTACAATGCACAGCAGGGGTACTTTTTTGTCACATATTGCAAGTAAACACTGTATGCTACAGTGACACTGCTCCCATCTTCCTGAACCAAACTCCCTTCTTCTCATTCCCTCTTCTATATATATCCCCACCGCTCTCTCCCCCATTATGCCATTATGTGTTTTAGACCACCGAAACGTGCCATGCGCAGGGCAGTGTGCACATTTTTCCTGCAGCATTACCTTCTGGAAGGAAAGCCAACTGCCCCCACCCTACACACATAGGCTTGACTGGCTCCTGCAAAGCACTTCTACATCTGAGCCAGAAATCAGGAGGTCAGTGTTAGTCCTTCTTGTTTTTATTTGGATAATATCCCTCAGGGGGAACATTATTTTCCTGACAAGTTTCCAGGTCCATGTGTAACTAGTTACTCCAGACCTAGTTTTGTTCTTAGAATTCTGGCGTTTGCTGTCATGGTTTTCTATACAGGGATAAATAAGACTACAAGTTCCAGAGTTCTTAGGAAAAAAAAGGCAATGGCCTAACTAGTCATGCAGGAACCTGGGAAGCTTGGCAGGTTCAAGACTAGGGTTGGGTTCACAGGTAGGGTTAGTTTCAGGACTAGGGTTAGCTTCAGGACTAGGGTTAGTTTCAGGACTAGGGTTAGGTTGACGGTTATAGTTGTTGATGGCTAGGGATCTATTCAGGGCTGGGAAAAGGTTCAGGCCCAGGGATAGGGTTAGGTTCAGCGACTGGGTTTGGTTCCAGGATAGGGTTAAATGTGTAACAATATTTTTGTTAAGACGTTAAATTCCTGCGTTAAGGCATACTTAACGCGATTTAAATAATCGCTACACTTCCTTGTTAATATCGCGAAGCTGCCTTCGCAATATTTTCCCTGGTTGGTTTCACAGCCACGCCTACTTGGCATCTCATTAGCGATGCAAAGTTAGGCGTGCTGGAAACGGGCGCTAAGTTAGCAAAACACGCAATAGCGTGTCTTTGCTGATAAGGCGCTATTATTATCGCCGCTTTTCGGTCAAAAACGGCCACAATAGTGGTGATAATTTTATAGCGCCGCCTTTTTAATATGCTCCTTGGTACTTTTTATTGTTCTGTCTTCACAATATCCTAATTTTATTTATTTTTGTGCTGAGCATAGAGCTGTTTGACCTCATAATGGAATGTTTTACCTTTGTAAGCTGAATATTTTTAAGAAAAAGACACACAGACACGCAGAGCAAATCAAACATTCACCCCCAGTCAAATGATATGGGTTAAATCTATCGTTCTTTTGCTCCCCGTGCCACCCCAGTTTGGACCCAGCCATATGCAAATCACTCTTGACCCTGAGCCTCATGGGAACAGTCCATACCGAACTGCCAAGCCAGGTTCTCCCAGGTCAAACTGGAATGGCATGGTGAGTAAAATTACAATGGATTTAGGCCCTGATCTCTGTACTAGGGTGAATGTATGACTTTGTTCTGCATTCTGTCCATCAAACGTTCTCTTTGAATATTTTTAACCATCATGCCGGTTTAAGGTTTTAATAAACGGGCAATAAATTGACTTATCCCAATGAGCAGGATAATCGTTCTGCCCCTTGTTTGCAGGAGGCACTGCCTGCGCATGGTTGCAATTTGTATACAGTTTTATAGTGTTAGGTGATGCATCCACCCGTTGAATTGTATTTTCCCAATCATTGGTCTGTGTCAGCCATGTTACAATAATTGTGTTAAAATCTCCTCTGTATTTGCAGCAGTCGCCTTTGCAATATCACAATAGACATCTACCAAAGTGTAGGTTAGACCAGAAGTGAAATGGAAGTAGTTAAAATAAAAAAAGATCTGTCAATGTTTCACTTGGTGAGTGTATCTCTACCAACCAACAATTAAGTCTGTTGCAGGTTTTCCTCTGCTTGCTGTGAGGACAGAGGTGCAAGTACATTTTTTGCATTGCATGATGCCATCAAACATCCGCCCAAAGCATGCATTTCAATTTATAAGTGGGGTAAAAGGCTTTAAATAGCTTTAGCCCACAGTCCCAAGAACCTTAGATGTGATGTTTAATAGCATCTTACCTCTGCTGTTGTGACCGAAGTTTAAAAAGAAAACATACATGTTAATATACTAAACATTAAAAGTCTCCATATCTAGAAAATAATTGCAGCATAATTGAAAAATCAACTGTGATTATTTTCCAGGGACCCTCAATTCAGACCCAAGTAAGTACCAGAGAGTGCCAACCCAATTTTAGCCAGAACCTGAACCTGCGTCAGGTGTCATGTGGGCGTTCTGTCGCATGGTAGGCGTTCCCTCGCAGGAAAACCACATAAAAATGACGCATTGAAATCTACAAGATTTCACTGAGTCAGGTTTACAGCGCTGCTGAGTCAAATCATTACGCCTGCTTGAAGCAGGCGTAAGGAGTGATGCACCACGTTAAGTGTGGGCGGCCCCTGTGCATTGCAAGAGTTGCGTTGCGCTTGCGACACGACTCCAGCAATGCGCCGCCCGTAAACCACAAGATGCATCACGCATCTGCCCCTCCTTGCACCATGGACCGCCGCATTGTAAATGTGATGCATCCATGGTGGCGCAAGGGGGGGATTGCGTGACGCATCTGTTCTGGCGCATCCCTGCTGATTTGCAGAGATGCGCCAGAAGTTGTAAATCTGCCCCCCAGCACATAAGAAAAGCCAAAGAAGCTATGCACAATAATGCTACATTGGAATCTCACGGCTCGGAGTGCAGAGGAATAGTGATAGCTAGGGAAAGAGAGCAAACTACCAAACAAGACCATATCTAACTAGTTAGTTAAAACTATCCCTGTGCCAGCTCCCGCGTGCTTCCTCGTGCCGTTTGCTCCCCCTTGTACGATAGTATTGCCTCAGTTTTCCTTCCTAATTCCCACTCTTGCTTTGCAGATTCCCCCTTAATTCTCACTGTTTTTCTTTCAGATTCCCCCTTCTCTATGTTTTTTTCTCAGATTCCACCTTCACTCTTGCTGTTTTTCTATCAAATTCCCCCCAATTCTCATTGTTTCTTCCAGATTCCTCCTTAATTCTCGTGTTTCTCTTTCAGGTTACCCCGTAATTCTTGCTGGGTTTTTTTCTGATTCCCCCTTAACTCTTGCTGTTTTTCTTTCAGTGTCCCCTTTATTCTCACTGGGTCTTTTTTCAGATGCCCCATTAAGTGTCCCCGTTTTTCTTTCAGAATCCCCCGTATTCTCTCTTTACTCACGCTCGCTCTTTCACCTCCACTCTTCGCTTCCAGATCCCCCTTGGCCTTCCTGCCTCCCAGTCACCCGGCCCAGCGCTCTGCCCCCTTCTTAGGTAACCTGCTTAATGGAGGCTGCAGCGAGCCAAACCAGTAGGCACCCGGACTGCGCACCGCGCCCGGACATCTGTTTCTTCTCCCCTCCACAGGTACTCAGGCAACGAGCTTGGATCCTTCAACCCAGGGCCACGCAACAACTGCTACCGCGCATTCCCACGAGACATGGTAGGACTGTTCGTGTGCCGACACTGCCTGCTCCACTGCAACAAAGAACTCTCCCCCAAATTACTCTAAAAACATCATCTACGTGAACCAACTCCACTGCCCACTAATCAACACCCACTCACTCCATAAACATGCCAGCGGAATATGGGACACCATCTCCTCTTACATCGGACAACATCTCTCTCACCAAGACTTGGCCCCACTCTGCATCAGCTCCCATCATCGCCTGCACCATACCCCACAGATACAAGATAAACAATTGCGACCGCACCAAAAAGCAGGATGTTGGAATAGCCATCATCGGCAAAGAGTGCATCAACTGCACCGCCACCTTGGACTCTCCCACCCCATCGTGGAACACCTACATTTCCAGATCAACACCAATCGCAAAACTACTCTCAGAGACACCCTCACCTACAGACCTCCCAGTCCATGCCCAGCCTTCTGTAAGGCTTTCTCAGACTTCATCACCTCCTCGGCCATCCACTCCAAAGACTTCAAATTCCACCTGATAGATCCCACTGACGCCAACTCATTTAACCTCCTCGAAATCATGGACAACCTCAGACTCTCCCAGCTTGTCACCAAACTGACACACATTCCCGGACACACACTAGGACCCATTTTTTCCATTAGCAAAAGAATCAGGTACTGCCATGCCAGCATAGTCACTTGATCCAACCACTCACTAGTACACTTGCATATCTCCTCCACGACCAGCCCTCCTAAAAACAACCTCCAGCTTCCCCTACAGGAGCTGGAAGAACGTAACAGAGGACTTCTGGACTCACACCCTCAACACATTACCGCCACACTACTCCCCCAACCATGAGGAGGCCACTGAAAACTTCAACACCAACTGTGCCAACAAAGTTGCACCACTCAAACCCTCCAAACATAACAGACCCCACCACCATGCTTACTGGTTCACAGAAGAACTTCTAAACACTAAACGGAACTGCAAGAAATTAAAAAGGATCTGGCATGCCAGCAAGACCCCCTCTAACAAAGAGAGATTCAAACTGACACTACGCAATTACCACACACAACTAAAAGACACCAAGAAAGACACCATCGACATCCACCTCAAAGCTGCCTCCAACAGCAGAAAGGAACTCTTCTGCATCGTCAAGGAGTTCTTCAGCCCTACAGCTACAGAGAACCCATCACCCCCTCCCAGGATCTCTAGGAGTTCCTCACAGTTTTTTTTCACAATACAATTGCTACCATCTATGAACACTTTTACCCCCCAACTGCCCCTTGATAGCATCAACACCCTCCCCACTAAAAAGACCATAACATAGCAACTATCATGACATGGGATACCTCACAACACAGGCCACCACCATGAGCTCTATACACTCAGGCGCACCCTGAGAGCCCCGCCCCCACCAAATGTACGATAAAGGAATCAACTCACCACCATCCTCAGCCCCGTCTCGTCAGCATACTTTCTATCAGCCTGGAAGCACGCGGAGGTCAAACCCCTCCTTAAGAATGACCTCTGCAGACCCTGAAGACCTCAATAACTCCCAACCAATCTCCTTACCCCCCTTTCCAGCCAAACTCCTGGAAAAAGCAATAAACATCCAACTTACCAACCATCTGGAAACCAACAAACTCTTGGACCCATCTCAATCAGGATTCTGCGCTAACCACAGCACGGAAACAGCCCTCATACCAGGCACTGAGTACATAAGATCCCTCATAGACAAGGAAGAGGAAGCTGCTCTTATCCTCCCCGACCTCTCTCCAGCATTCAACACCATATCTCACTGCACCCTCCTGCACAGTTTCCACCAAGTGGGTATCCAAGAGAAAGCCCTAAAGTGGACGGCTTCCTTTCTCACAGGAAGAACCCAGAGCATCTGCCTCCCGCCATACTCCTGGGCTCCCAAGGTCATCATCTGCGGCATCCCTCAGGGATCATACCTAAGCCCAACTCTCTTCAACACCTATATGGCCCCCACTAGCCGCCCTGGTCAGATCTCACAACATGAACATCACATACTACGCAGATGACACACAACTCACCCTGTTCTTCTCATCAGACCCCTCCAACAACAAAAACTAACTTCCACTGTTGCATGATCAACATCGCCAGTTGGATGCAGAACAAGTGCCTGAAACTTAACACAGACAAAATCAAGGTACTCATCTTCAGAGACACCACTTCCCCCTGGAATGACACCTGGTGGCAAGCCAAACTTGTCCCCCTCACACCCACAGAACACGCAAAAAGCCTAGGCATCATACTGAACAGCAAGCTCACAATGAGAAAACTGGTGAATGCCATCTCTTTGGCATGTTATGGCAGTTCAAGCTCCTCACTGACAACTACTAAGCCTTCCACAACACCGGTCCAACCTACCTCAACCACAGAGTAAACTTCCTCCAACCCACCAGACAACTACGCTCGGTGTCCCTCTATCTTGCCCACACTCCGCGCATCCTCAGAAGTGGCGGCTGCGCCTTCCAACTTGACTGCTAAACACTGGAACGACCACTACCTCTGTACAGCCCCAACCCCCCAGCAGTTCAGGAAGAAACTGAAAACCTGGTCATTGAACACATAGCCAGGAGCTGCAGCACCATTCCCCCCCCCCGCCCCTCCCTACCGGCGCCTGAATACCCTCACGGGTGATAAGTAGCGCTTTATAAATCCGTTTCGATTGAAAAACTCAGACAGCTCGTGTAAACAAAGTTCTAATGTAGTTAGCATTTCTCAAATGAAAGGTGAGAACTACCTGGGGACACAGCAGTCAATATATCCGAAGTGAAAAAGCTTAAATATTAAGCAAGCCATAGCTCACTTTGGCTGTCTCCCGCTGGTAGTGGATAGGATTGCATTGTTTTCTGTCGTGCCCCACACAGGTACATTTTGTTACACTGAAACTCTGATTCATATGTACACATATCTCCCTCTCCTCCATAGGCAATTGCAAAGTCTTTGTTACATACTCTACTCTTTGCTTTGTGCTCGTTTTCTAAACACTATCTCATGTTAGCGTGTTTTAGAGTCTATTTCTGTCCATGTTAGACAAAGCAATCTGGAAATGAGTCTTTGATGTAGACGGAGCCTCTCAACATGAGTTCCCAAGAATATTTGCCTCAAACCTTTCAGGGGTATTGAGTCTGTGGCACCCTCAAATGCATCCACATCAAATGTGGAATTGACACTGCTCCTCAGACTCTTGAATCCAAATCTGACATTGCGTTTTTCCTGAGAGTAGCTTGTAAACCAGACAAAATAAACATGTATTTTAATTCAATATTTTACTTACCTGGTATGTAAAGGCTTCACACCTCATATCTAAACGACTTCTCTCGTCTGTCACATTGTAAGGTTGCGCTGCAGAAAACACAGGCCAGTTCTGCATCCACTCTGGTAGCTTCAAGAATAAAAGAAAATACCTTCCATTTCACTCTACCTGAGATATCACATGATCGACTGATATCATTACTTTTAAAGCTTCATAAGAGTTCTACTATTGTTGACACTGAATGAAAAAGTTACTTTTGCAAGCACACCAACAACACTGAACAGCATAAAGGGCATTACTGAACATTCATCCCAGTCGGGTTTCCGGTCTCGCCACTCGACCGAGACAGCCCTTCTTGGGGTGACAGAGAGTCTCCGACACGGTGTCGATCAGGGTGAAACTATGTTGGATTTGAGCGCAGCTTTCGACACCGTGTCACACTCCATCCTTCTCGACTCTCTGCGGTCTCTTGGTGTGACTGGTATGGCCTTTGCCTGGGTGGCCTCCTTTCTTGGTGAGCGAACCTTTCAAGTGTTCTCCCCTAAGGCAGCATCAGCGGTCTGTCCATCAGCGCGGGGTGTCCCCCAAGGGTCAATACACAGCCCCCTATTGCTCAATCTTTATGTAAAACCCTTGGCTAACATCGTAGAGCAGGTGGGGCTGACTCTGTTCTCTTACGCGGATGACACCCAGATCGTCTTCTCCCTATCAGGGCGAGACGAGAATAACCCCTCTGCACTAAAGTCGGGCCTCGCTCTTGTGGCTGACTGGCTGCAGAGGAACTGTCTCAAACTGAATGGGGAGAAGACAGAGGTGGTCATTCTGGGAAAAAATAAGAACCTCTGGGGCCCTCAGCATTGGCCAAATGAGATGGGTTCACTTCCTGTACCCACACATGCTGTACGTAACTTGGGCGTCCAAATTGACGACAAGTTAACAATGAAGCAGCAGGCCACTAAGGTCGCAGCAACCTGTTTTTCTACTCTTAGGTGGCTACAAAAGATCTTATGGATGCTTCCCATTCCCTCCCGTAGAACGTTTGTCCAGGCATTGATAACATCTCGCCTGGACTATGGCAATATACTATATTTGGGCGCTGATGTAGCCACTGTTAAAGTATTGCAGGTTGTACAAAATGCAGCCGCGCGACTTTTGAAGAATTTTCCTAGAAGAACTTCGGCATTATCTGTAAGCATGGGCGGAAAATCCGTTTCGCTCGCGGATTTTCGGTAAATTCGCAATCCGCGAGATTCGCGAATTTCCCGCAAAATCCGCAAATTCGCACGCAGCGGATTTTTTTTCTTTGCGGTGTAAGTTCGCAATTGCGAACATGTAGGTGCGGCGGGCAGCAACAATCTCGCACTCGCGAAATTACAAAAATTGCAATTCCGCACAAGAAATCTACTAGCAAGCAGCATAGACCTTCTGAAAATGATTATTTTTATCAGAATAACTCCTCAGGTTGACATTTGCCTGCACTTTTTTAGATTTGAGGCCTTTTGATTTTCTTTGGATAACTTTTGGATTAGAAATCAACTTTCTCATATAAGCTTGGTGGGGCATTAAAGTTGCTGTAATGCTGCTCTGCAGAAAAACGAGTTTTGCAAAAGTGAAAGCAGGTTCAAAAGTTCAAACTCATCATTAGTAACCGTTCCCTGTAGTGCTTCCTGACAAGGGCCCCTCCAAAGTTCAGTTGCTAGTTGCAACAATTGTTCAGTTGCTAGTTGCAACAATTGTATGACCCTGATCTGACCCTCACAGCAGGCTCATAGAATAGCTACAAGTAGGCCACAAAGGTCCTGGAAAAAAAATTGCACTGCAACAGAAAGCAAATTACAGATAAGGATGCAGGTGCCAGACTGGAATTTTAAAACAGTGACACATTAATAAATCAACCCCAAATTAATTCATGTCAGTTGAAGCAGGCAGGTGTGCTTGCTTTTTCCCCTCATAATCTACAGTGATGATGAACCAGAGGGTGGCATAAGGCATTGATGTACCAGAGGGTGGCATGGGTAAAACAGAGGGTGGCAGGGGTGAAACAGAGGGTGCTGGGAACCTATGATGATGAACCAGACGTAGAAACAACATAATCGTGACCGTTGCGAGCCGACATGTAAGTTCGCGATTGCGAACTGTTACAAAACCCTCGCGAACTGTCAGAAATCCTTGCGAACTGGCAGAAATCCTTGCGAACACAAAAAAAAAAAATTTGCGAGAATTCGCGGATTTTGCGGATTGCGAGTTCGCAAATTCGCAAAATTCGCGAACGCCAGATTCGCAAAATTCGCCCATGCTTAATTATCTGCCTTGCATGATTTTCATTGGTTGAAGATCTCTAGCCGCATAAAGTTTAAGACATTGTGCTACATGTTTAGAATCAAGCAAGGCATTGCACCTACATACTTACAAAAGCTGGTGCAACCTTACAGGCCCAAACGTACCTTACGATCTTCGGAAATTGGTAATTTCTCTATACCACGATTTAAGCTGGCAAGGATGGGGGGACGTTCCTTCTCCTATCTTGGTCCCAAATATTGGAATGCCCTGCCCACAGCCCTTAAATTAGAGACCAGTCTTCTTCGCTTTCGTAGATCATTGAAAACGCTGTTGTTCACATAAGTAGTTGGTACCTGTATGCTGGCTATCTGACATCTTCTTCTCCAGTCAGTCCCTAGTGCCGGGAAACCCACTGTGGGTAGCTGTGCGCTGTAAAAGTTTAAATAAATAAATAAAAATAAATTTAAAAATAAACGTTTTCCTAAGCCTGTTTATAATAATATCTCCTTCTGCACTGCAGCTACTGTACCCTCTCATTCCCTTTAAAAACAAATTCAGTCCCCTCACAGTTACCTCCCTGCTCCCAATGTGAAGGGCTGCCCACTGGCTGGAGAGATCTGTAGTCCAGCAGGAGGCCAAGCTGGTTGGACATTTAGCTGAGGCTAGTGGCTCAGAACACGCAGTCTCCTGACCAGTACATGCGTTGATATAACACAACTTATTCAGAGTAGCATTGTGGGGTTCTGGATTCTTTCACCCCTTCCACTGCTTCTGTCCATGTACAGAGAAGGGCGTGACAGACTGGGTCTGCCTGGCTCAATGGTTAGAGCGGCAGACCCTGATGCAGAGGTCTAGCCCGAGACCAGGGTTCAATTCCCCGCCTCGGCGGGTCTTTGGCTCAAAAATTCCACGGGCCTGATAATTCTCGCCTCTGTGCCTATTCCAATCATAGAGTCCCACTCTGCAACTCTGGGCAATAGCTTGCTTAATCTCCACAACGGCCCCCACAACGCTAAGGATGCCTGGCCTCCACCCTGGGGGTGCCCAGGAGTGGACGCCTCACAGAAAAAGCCAGGACGGGTTCCACAGCGGTATTCATACAAGCGCCTTGAGACCCTTGTGGGTGAGTAGTGAGCTATACAAGTATCATTTTACAAGTCAATTCAGTTTAGTGAAAAAGGTGCTCCATCTTAACTTATCTTCAGGTTATTGTGGTACTTCACTCCACACTTCTTCACATCATCATCATTAGATGATCAAACCCCTATTAAGAACCACTGGTGTGCGAACAGCAGGATCTGCCCTGGCGCTACTAAAACTCAATACCTCACAGTTGGTACTGCCTGTGTTTAGCACGATTTCTACGAGAAACCTCTAGACACATGTCTTATTTAGTCTCTGAAGATAGGGGGCAGTGACTGAGTGACCCCTCTTAGTACAATACAACTCATGCCCCCATCCCAAATCTTTTTCCCATTTCCTTTCCTTATAGCTACTATGCTAACATTCAGATTCATATGTTTGAACATTATCAATTTAAAGGTTGATTCCATACTCTCCGCATGCTCGGAAGAGTCTTTAAATAGCTCTGTATCAGCACGAGAAAAACAGTCATGCAAGCCCTGATCACCAGCCTGCTGGACTACTGCAATGCAATGTACGCAGGAACTACCACCAAACTCATGAGAAGGCTCCAGGGGATACAGAACTCACCGGCCAGACAGTTCCTCAACCTGACCAAACGGACCCACATCAGCCAACACCTGAGGAACTTCCACTGGCTCACCCTCCAGAAAATTCCAATTCAAACTACTGGCCCGTATCTACAAAGCCCTCCACGACCAAGGACCAGCATACATGAACTATCGCCTTAACTTCCACAAACCATACAGACCCCACCGCCTCCCTCGCTCTGAGATCGAGCATCCGCCATAGCCACAGTCAAGGCCGCTCCTTCTCCCACCTCGCCACCAAGTAGTGGAACACCCTCCCCCTCCGAACATCACCCTCGCTCACAGACTTCAGGAAGAGACTCAAGACCTGGCTTTTCAACTAAGCCTAGCAACCCAGCACCTGGACGCCCTCACGAGTGATTAGCCTCACTCTACAAGTGCTGATTGATTGAAGTGCTGCTAGCTTATGGCTTTGAATTTTTAACTATAAGGTTTTCGGGGCTTTGGCCGGAAGTAAACTTTATTTGACAAGAACATGTAAATCCTTCTATGCTACCACTCTGCTACGGTGTTTAGCTGGTCGTCCTACACCTGAGGTGAGCGACACGTGGCAGATATGGCCCGGACTTAACCACCACGTAATTGTAGCCGGCAGCGCCTAGCTATTCACCCCCTAGCCATTCTTATGAAGAAATACTCACACTCTGGGACCGATTCACAGAAGGAACTTAAGACTCAATCCTAAACTTACTACCATTTTGGTATTCACAGAATGCACTTACTACTTTTGGCATTCACAGAATGCACTTACTACTTTTGAAATTCCCAGAATGCAGTTACTACTTTTGGTATTCACAGAAGTTAGGATTTTGTCTTAAGTTTGTCCTAAAACAAACTTCAGACTGACTTAAGACAGACTTAAGACAAAATCCTAACTTCTGTGAATACCAAAAGTAGTAAGTGCATTCTGTGAATACCAAAAGTAGTAAGTGCATTCTGTGAATACCAAAAGTAGTAAGTGCATTCTGTGAATACCAAAAGTAGTAAGTGCATTCGGTGAATACCAAAAGTAGTAAGTGCATTCTGTGAATGCCAAAAGTAGTAAGTGCATTCTGTGAATACCAAAATAGTAGTAAGTTTAGGATTGAGTCTTAAATTCATTCTGTGAATCGGGCCCGTAGTCTTTGAAGTGAAGGTTTATTCTTCTCTGAGAAACAGCACACCAGAAACAGGAGGACAGCGCAGTGTGAACTCGCCAACAGATCTTTTCCAAATGACACTCAATCAGCTGGCATTCTAGAATGCCAGCTGATACGTCACAATACAGGTAGGTGTGCGAGGAGGGTACGGGTGCCTAGAGGAGTGGGGTCAAAACTTCTGGAAGGAGACTTACAATACAACACATCTCCTTCCTAAGGGAAGCGGAAAAGGGGTGAAGGAAGAGAGCCAGAAAAACAAGAAGAGAAAGAAAAGTGTGGGTGCGGAGAAAGAAAACGAGGGAAATGCTTAACAACAATATGCATACTATTTATAAACTTGCTCAGGGTAATAATGCAGAGATGAATAGCATTCAGAATAAAGCAGAGACTATTAGCATTCAAAATCCTTAAACGAGCTAGGTTTAGCTATTACACGCCTAGACCTGGTCATACTGTTTTCCTCACTGGCCTGATGATCCAAAGATGTGTTACATATATCAGTTTGACTCGTGAGAGCTTGACCCTGTACCACCCTTAGATCAGTAGCATTGTTAGCAGTACTCTCTTGTAGGTTTACCTCTTGACCCTGGACTTGTGCAACATCAACATCTGGAAGTTGGTCATTCCCACAACCTTTGTCTATGTCAAAATCATATTCATACATCCACTCCATACTCTGTTTATCACATACAAAATTCTCCTCTTGATCTGGGGGTAAGCATACATCCCTTTGGTCCAAAACTTCAAAATGATTTCTCTTACCCATAGTGAGTGCAGAGAAATGCCAGATGTTATATCACTTAGTAAAGTAGAATTGTAAAATACTTTCTTTACTTATAGAGGCTGGGTGTAACGACTCTGTCCTTTCTCAATAAACCCACTACGCTTGACTATAAGAACATGGCCCACTACGAGGGTCAGTGGTCTACACTTGTTTAAAGTTGTGATGTTCTTTGCTAACATTCTGTGAGCGTAACACATTCTCCTTCACTGTTTCATGAAAGCACAAAGCTTTCTTAGCTGTTTCAAGCCAACCAATATTGTCTTCAGACATAGGAGTTCTTCCTCTCATTAAAACAACAAGCATTTGCAATGCAATAGGTCTCGCATTAGGAAAGTTTGAGGTATTGGTATTGTAAATGACAAATATTTTATTTATGTGTTGGTTTTGAAAATAGCAAAATTAATAGCTTTGTCATTTACAATACCAACAGTTTTAACTTTCACAAACGTGACACCTATAGCATTTCTAATGCAATATGTGTTGTATTTACATGACTTAGATATATTAATATTACAAATAAAAAAGGCTTTTATTTTTTTTAATAATTAATACTTAAATAAAAGTTATTGTAATTTATGTCAATAGCTTAAACTTTTGTAAATAACTTTTGGAAAGATTATGTTCAGTGTATTTTATTGTGATGAAATTCCAAGAACAGAAGTGAAATATTAACATCTTTTTTGTGACATTTGTAATAAATTGTGAAACATTGAGAGAACATATTAGAACCAGTTGTTGTTGAATGGTTGCACAGAGTGATGCTGTGGCGTTCAGTGGTGCTGAGTGATGCTGTGGCCTTCAGTGGTGCTGTGGCCTTCAGTGGTGCTGAGTGATGCTGTGGCGTTGAGTGATGCTGTGGCATTGATTGATGCTGTGGCATTGAGTGATGCTGTGGCATTGAGTGATGCTGTTGCGTTGAGTAATGATGTTGCGTTGAGTAATGCTGTGACGTTGAGTGATGCTGTGGCGTTGAGGGATGCTGTGTGCTGAGTGGTGCTGTGGCATTGAGTGGTGCTGTGGCATTGAGTTGTGCTGTGGCATTGAGTGGTGCTGTGGCATTGAGGGGTGCTGTGGCATTGTGGGGTGCTGTGGCATTCAGTGATGCTGAGTAATTCTGTGGCGCTGAGTTATTCTGTGGCGCTGAGTGGTGCTGCGGCGTTGAGTGGTGCTGTGGTGTTGAGTGGTGCTGAGGGATGCTGTGCGCTGAGTGGTGCTGTGGCATTGAGTGGTGCTGTGGCATTGAGTGGTGATGTGGCATTGAGTGGTGCTGAGTGGTGCTGTGGCGTTGAGTAATGATGTTGCGTTGAGTAATGCTGTGACGTTGAGTGATGCTGTGGCGTTGAGGGATGCTGTGTGCTGAGTGGTGCTGTGGCATTGATTGGTGCTGTGGCATTGAGTTGTGCTGTGGCATTGAGTGGTGCTGTGGCGTTGAGGGGTGCTGTGGCATTGTGGGGTGCTGTGGCATTCAGTGATGCTGAGTAATTCTGTGGCGCTGAGTTATTCTGTGGCGCTGAGTGGTGCTGTGGCGTTGAGTGGTGCTGTGGTGTTGAGTGGTGCTGAGGGATGCTGTGCGCTGAGTGGTGCTGTGGCATTGAGTGGTGATGTGGCATTGAGTGGTGCTGAGTGATGCTGTTGCGTTGAGTAATGATGTTGCGTTGAGTAATGCTGTGACGTTGAGTGATGCTGTGGCATTGAGGGATGCTGTGTGCTGAGTGGTGCTGTGGCATTGAGTGGTGCTGTGGCATTGAGTTGTGCTGTGGCATTGAGTGGTGCTGTGGCATTGAGGGGTGCTGTGGCATTGTGGGGTGCTGTGGCATTCAGTGATGCTGAGTAATTCTGTGGCGCTGAGTTATTCTGTGGCGCTGAGTGCTGCTGTGGCGTTGAGTGGTGCTGTGGTGTTGAGTGGTGCTGAGGGATGCTGTGCGCTGAGTGGTGCTGTGGCATTGAGTGGTGATGTGGCATTGAGTGGTGCTGTGGCATTGAATGGTGATGTGGCGTTGAGGGGTTGTGTTGGAGGGTGGAGTTGGATTTTGAGAGTGGAGTTGGATTTTGAGGGTGGAGTTGGATTTTGAGGGTGGAGTTGGAGTCTGTAGTTGTAGTTGTAGTTTACGGGTGGATTTGGATGTTGGAGTTAGAGGGTGGAGTTGGATGGTGTTTTTGGAGGGTTGATTTGTAGTTGGAGGAAGGAGTTGGAGTGTGGATTTGGAGTGTTGAGTTGGAGGGTGTAGTTGGATGGTGGAGTTGGAGATTGTAGTCGGAGGGTGTATTTGGAGTGTGTAGTAGTGCTTGGATGGTGGATTTTGAGGGTGGAGTTGGAGGGTAAAGTGGTGGGCGGGTAGAGTGGTGGTGCTAGAGTGTGAGACTGTGGGCGCTAGAGCGTGGGCGTTAGAGTGGTGAATAGGGTTATGGCTCATAGAGTGGTGGCGCATAGAGTGGTAGCGTGTTGATGGAGAGAGTGGTAGAGTGGTAGCGGTAGAAGGCTGTACTGTGTGTGAGAGAGAGAGTGTGTGTGTGAGAGAGAGTGTGTATGTGTAAGAGAGAGAGAGTGTGTGTGAGAAAGAGAGAGTGTGTGAGAGAGTGTGTGTGAGAGTGTGTGTGTTAGAGAGTGTGGGATAGAGAGAGAGTGTGTATGTGTGAGAGAGAGTGTGTGTGAGAGAGAGTGTGTGTGAGAGAGAGTGTGTGTGTGAGAGAGTGTGTGTGTGTGTGTGAGAGAGAGTGTGTGTGTGTGTGTGTGAGAGAGAGTGTGTGTGTGTGTGTGAGAGAGTGTGTGTGTGTGAGAGAGTGTGTGTGTGTGTATGTGTATGTGTGTGTGAGAGAGAGTGTGTGTGTGTGTGAGAGAGATTGTGTGTGTGTGAGAGAGAGAGAGTGTGTGTGTGTGTGTGAGAGAGAGTGTGTGCAATCAGGCAGTGCCCGATAGACTGGTCAGACAAATCAGTCGAGGGCTAGTTTAAGGAGTTTGTGGGCCTGTTTTATTACCAGTTGAGCCGGATTTTAAGGTTAATTTCTCCGATATTACAATGAACAATGTCTGCAGCAAACACAAATGCATGCAGTCGATCATTCCTTACAAAATACCTATATTGCGGGTCTTTACAAGTTTAAAAATAGCATTGATTTGCAAATGTGATGATGGTAAGCGTGTCTGAAGCGAGATGCGTGTGGCATGCTCTATTTAATGTGCTGTGCTGAAGGTTTGCGTCTTAATTTGATGGTAACTGCTGCTGGAACCTGTGAAGAAGACTATACATCAGCGGAGCTGCGAGAAAAGGGTGATTACACAAGATAAGCTGTAACTTACCTTTAACATCAACGAATCGGGTGGTAATTACAGCACGTGATTTACTTTTTCCCACCACATTATTTAGTCAACTCTGCTGCATAATTTGAGCCATCCCTGCGCTTAATTCCAGCAGACCTGCTTATAGTTTTTCATTAAACAACACTGGCCCTTTCACGAGTAAAGCTTTGAAAGTCCACCACCACCAAGCGAAAAGGAAAAGCAAACGGCGGTCCGAGTGCAGAGAAGTAAGTAAATATTCACCGCTCCTCAAACCAATCAGTTTCACTTTTATCGAGCAGCGCCAAAAAAAGAGTGATTTGACAATGTGGGCATTTGTTGACGGAAGGGAAAGCCTTATCTGCCGAGTTCAGTCCCTGCGAGTCCTGGACCAGGGCATGCTTGGGATGAGCTTGCATAGACAGCTAGTGGAACAGGTCAGTGGGTTGAGCACTTGCTGTTGTGACATGCATGCAACTTGCAGACCACGGGCCGGAATGTTGCCATGGGTGTTTCAGCCGTTCATTCCGCTACAACAGTTAAAATTTAACACTGGAGTTGATACATTACTAATTAGAGCTATGCAGTTCAGTGATGACAGAGCAACTGGGGACACCGAAGGACTGCAAACGGAGGGTCTGATTGTGCTTAATAAGACACCATTGTCCCGGCTGCGCACACCATCCTGCCACGATTGTAAAACAAAACCAGGTCTATAATAAGTTCTTGATGTGTAGGAACGACCTGATTACGTATACTCCCGTTTAATATAGTTAATGGTCTAGTTCTTTGTTGGATATGAAGAAACAGTATTGTGAGTGTAGTCCGAATTTGACTCACTTCCGGTTACGTAGTGTGCGAGTACTATCCCCCTTTTTTTAGACGTACTTCCGGTTGAGTTTACATTCTAGTTGTTTTTATGTAAACTGGAAGTTCATCGCCTCTAATACATACGAGGCTGGAGAGAGACCGGATATTGAATGCATCAGCATTTGCCGCGCATAGAAAATGTATTGAAACTCCGCTATGATTCAGTAGCGGTTGGCCTGCTATTTGGGCCGGAGGCGTGTGTCCCGGGTACCGGAATCTTTGGAAGACAGGCATGCGTGATTTAGTGTAGCCGAATTAGTATTAGCTGCCCTAACCATGAAGCTGCCCGTGACACCCAACCACCGTGTGTGTGGGGGGGGGGAAAGGAGGGTAGAGGGCTGCGGCGGCGTGTGTATGCGTGCGTGTCTGTGTGTGTGCTGTCGGGTGGGGGGCGGCAGCGTGTGTATGTGTGCGCGCGCCTGTGTGTGTGTGTGTGTGCGTGCATGCAGAGGCTGGCTGTGTCTGTGCCGTTAATGCATGCGAGTTAGTCTGCGCAAGCGCGGCTCAGACTCGCACTCCCGCGGTCAAAACTGAGACTGCAAAAGCGCGCGTCTGAGTTGTGTCTATATTCCTAAATATGGATGACAATAGGTCTAAAGCAGACACCATCAATGCTTACGCAATGAATGTAGGTCTGCTCGACCTAAAAATGCTGGAGGCTGTACTCTCACTGAGAGTTACTTTGTAAGCCCAAACCATTTTAAACAATTCGTTTTTCCAGGCCAAACAGTTATTGTTGGCTAACTGCACCATGCCCTTCATGACATGGTTGAACCGTTCTACTGCTCCGTTGCCAGCAGGATGGTAAACAGAGGTTGTTTTGTGCACAATACCATTCCTTTCAAGGTACTTTTAAAAAATAAATATTTGTATTAATTCCACAATGTCAAAGGTCACATACATCTTCCATTCAACATTCTCAGAATTTGTACAATGATTAATCGCCATAATAGAGGGTAACATGGTCACAATCATGGAATGTCTAACTGTCTCTCTCCAGTGCGCTTTCCATTTCCACCAAGAGGGATTTACACAGGTTGCCACGGTGTACATTCCATTTGCCCCATTTTCTGTCTCACTTCTTCGGACACCCTCTTGATTTAAAAACCTCCTTTTCTGCAATCATACATTTATCAAACTCTCTCACCCACAGCAGGAAAGAAGGTTCGCCCGCTGCCCCCCATCCTTTCGCAATCTCACGTTTGACTAAAGTGTAGCCCAATGTGGTCAATTTTTGTTCCACCTCCGTGACATCAGTTGCCTCCCAGATATTGAGAAGACGTAGTTGTGGTGTAAGGGTTATCTCTTTTCCCAAGGCATTTTGGATGTTAGTCGTGGCCCCCTCCCATATTGGTCGCACCGCTAGGCAATCCCAAATTGTGTAATGAAAGGTTGCATCTTGCTGGCAGCCAGAGGCATAGCGGGTCTGTTCTTGAGCCTATTTTTGCCAGGGTAACTCCGGTCAGGTATGATCTGTGCAAGATTTTGAGTTGTATTAGTCTGAAACAAAGAGTGATGGCTGCTTCACTAGGGGACATTAGTGCTGACTGCCAGTCCACATCATCAATGGGTCCTATATCTGCCTGCCATTTCTCTCGAAGTTTGAGGAACGCGTCAGGTAGGTTATTGCATAGTTTTTTTTATAAGTCAGCAATATGGCTTTAGTGAGTAGTGGTCCGTCCAGTAACCGGTCTTCCAACGGGGATGACTCTGGTATGTTGTTCATGTCAGGTATGGCTGTGATGAGGGCGTGCCTAATTTGTATGTATCTAAACACCTCTCCGGGGGCCATGTCGTATTTCTCAGGTCCTCAAACTTCAAGATCGAGCCTTTATTGATTAAATCTCCAATATTTGAAATCCCTATGACATCCCACCTGTCGAAGCCAGACTAGTGACACAGAAGTCTTAGCTTTTGAGTATACCCTAATGGCTTGGCTTTTGTGAGGACATCTGACCATCCGAGACGGGAGTTCGCCTGATGCCAAATTCCAATGGTATGAGCTGTGGGACTGAAGTATCATCCTTGCGAATCTTGAAATACAACGCCCCAAAATACCCCGCTCTGCCCATTTGATATTTGTCTAGTAAATAGGCAGGATCAATAGGGGAGCGATATACCCAGTTGTTCACCACCATTAATTGTGACACCTAATAATAGAGCCTTATGTCCTGGACGGTGATGCCCTCATCGTACCACTCCTTCATTAGTTTGCTCAGCGCTATACTAGGAGATCCCCGTCTGTAAGAAAGTGGCTCTATATATACTGGACCAAAGTAAGGTACAGTGTGTATAGAGTCCCCAGTCTCCAGAGGTATAACAGAGGCTAAAATCAGATGTGACCTTATTCTCTAAAATGGTAGCTTGGTTGAGCAGTAAGGCAGTATCAGAGGACAGTGTAAAGCATTTGTTGTACAAACTCAGTCAGCTAAAGGTTTCACACACTCAAGAACTGAACTATAGGCCAATTGTTTTTATATCAAATGATATAATTGTTTTATTTTAAAACCAACAGGTATCAAAATATACTTTTCTCAATATGAGTGACTTTAGGTAATTACTTTGCAGCAAGGCAATAGACTTTGTATGTACAATAGCTACAGTGGTTGCAATAGGCAACACAATTCTAAACACAATTTAACTTTGAGCTGAATGGGTTTTTCTACATAAATGCAGTTGATTACTTTAAGGATTACTTTTCTAACCACAGGGCTGGATCCTGGATTCTGCTCATTTTTTCCCTTTCCTCCACCCCTGAGTCTAAGTCCAACGTCCAGTCCATTATGACCTTTATCCAGGACTGGATGAACTTCAACCACTTGAAGCTCAACCCCGATAAAACGGAGTTGGTGCTAACGGGTGGTTGCTCCAGTCCCTGGACATCTTCTTTTTGGCCCCCTTCACTTGGCCCCCCTCCCTCTCCTGTTCCCTCTGTCAAAACCCTTGGATTTAAAATCAATAATCAACTCTCCTTACACTCTCAAGTTTCTGCTGTGGTTTCCTCAGCCTTCCTTTCACTTAGGACTATCCGCAGAGTCTCTCGTTTTTTCGCCCCAGAAGCGCTCAAACTAATTCTGTTAGCCATGGTAACATCTCGCCTAGATTATGGTAATATCCTTTACCACGGCATGCCCAACTACCTCTTGAGACGCCTTCAGCTTGTCCAAAACCAGGCTGCTCGGCTGGTTTTCAACCTTTCTAAGTCACATCACGCAACCCCTCTCCTCTTTACCCTGCACTGGCTCCCCGTCCGACAACGAATCTTATTCAAGCTTGGCTGCACCATCTTTAAAGCCCGGACAGGATCTGCCCCCTCTTTCATCAACTCAACCATTCAATCCTACACGCCTGCACGAGACCTTCGATCCGCCTCTCACCATCTTCTCCTGGTACCCCGTTTTAAACGGAAGAAGTGGGGTGGCTCTAAATTTTCTACTACGGGTCCAGTTTTCTGGAACTCTCTTCCATTGCACCTCAGAACCTGCACCCAATACCCCCTCTTCCGTAGAGACTTGAAGACTTTCCACTTCACCCAAGCCTTCCCATCTTAAATACTCATCTCATCCCCTCTCCGACCTGCCTAGTAGCAATTGTCAGTGAGCGCCAAGAGACCGCCTGGTGTACGAGCGCTATACAAATCCCTTCAAATTCAAATTCAAATTCCTGGGACCTAAGCTGTAAACAGTTAAGTAAAAGAGTATTGGTTACAGTTGTGATTTTTAAGAATATAAATGTATTTTCAAAGTTGAGACTTAGAAACTTTTCAGTGAAAAACTAGCAATGTTATCCTATGGAAGGAAATTCAAGTCACAGGTAAAGTAGGTTCTCTTTACTTTTGTATTCCAATACTGGACTCCTAGGTTCAGCACTGGGACCGCTATCTAAGACAGGTAAGTGATTACATTTTAGTATTTGGTACGATTTTTAAGGAATATTTCTAGTTTGCAAAAATCGACAAGAAATTTCAGAGAAAAACAGTCAATGGTTTCCTATGGAAGAAAATTCAAGTTACTGATAAGTACAGTTAGGGTTACTTTTGCAGTTCAGTACTGGGCTAAAATGTTCTGGGCATAGACTACAGGGTCTCCCAGGGTCAGATAGGTACAGGTGGTACACCCTCAGCGGTACAGGGGCAGCCGGGTGCAGAGGTAGTTAGGCCCAATGTTATCCTATTAGAGGCAGGGGGCCTTCAGTTGGTGGCTGCTGCCTAGCAAGCCACGCGGCTGTGGGAACTAGGCCCCTGGTCACTTGGTCAGGGCAAATGGGGAAGAAGATAGGACAAAGGTTGCACTGCCAGAGGCACTCGGGCGGCTGGGTGCAGGGTGCTTTGAGCCGTCGGGCGCTCAATGTTATTCAATGGAGATCTTGAAAAGGGGACAAAGGCTGCAGGCTACGGGATGGAGGATCTTCTGGAGCGGCCAACACTTCGAGGGGCAAGTTAGGATCTTGAAGGATAGGTAGGCACCCAGGAGTAGGGCACAGGGAGCCGTGGGGCACCAGGTGCAGGGGTGTCTTTTGAGGTCAGGAAATCTAACCCCCGCTGGTCGTGGTAAGAGGGGTCCTTTGTCCTGAGGCTGCAGGGGTCGTCTGGGTTGTCGAGGAGGGTCCTTGGGCACTGGATTCCAGGTCAGAATCGCCAGGGCGACGTCCTCAGGGTCTTGGTTCACTCCAGCACAGGCCAGGCTTGGGGGGTGCAGAGTGTGCAGCGTTTGCAGTTCCGGCCTGATACCAGGGCATGTTACTTGCTTTGGGCAGTACAACTGCTCGTGGGAGACTCTAGACCCAGGTAGTCAGAGTCACAAGGCAGTCAGGTCCTCAGGGGTTTTTGAGGTTGCAGATCACTGGAGACGCCGGGGTTTCAGCAGGAGCAGGTTCGAGGGTCAACAGGCTTGTAGGGCTGGGGTCAAATCAGTTGGTGTCTTCCTCTTTTTAGCAGCTGCACGTCAGGTCTTCTTGTTCCTTGTTCCTTGTTCTTTTTTCTTGTTTCGTCATCTTGATCTGAGGAAGGAAGGTTTAGGGTGCCCCTAAATACTAAATTAAGGGGCTTTACAGGTAGGGTAATGGCAGGGACCAATGGGTCCCTGTCCCGGGGTGGGTACACCCCCTAGCCTGCTCCTCTCCTGTGGAAGGGGGGCAGGAGCCTTAGCTGTGATTGGTCAGGGCTCCCCATCTTCAAGATGGCCGGAGCCCGAGGTCGTGCTTCACCTCGCCTCTCCCACCTGAGGGGTGGAGTTGGCACGCACACCCCCCTTCCTGATGTAGGGTTTCCCGCCAGTCTTTCCGCCAGAGTGGGGGTCAGAACTGGTGGGGGCCAATTGCTGAGGACAGCAAGTGGTCTGGAGAAGCTCTCAAAGGCGGAATGCCTTTGAAGCTTCCCCTGACCGTCCTGTGGGAGGAGGCTTGGCACCTCGTCCCAGGATGTGCATTGTTGCAGGCCCAGGAGAGTGGGGGCTCTAGACCCAGGGGTCCAGCAACATGTCTGCTGTGTGGCAGCCTAGGCAGCCTCTCAGACAAGACGTGGATTGTAGGTTAGTCTCAGGGAGCTTCTCTAAGATGCCCTCTGTAATGCATTTCACATTAAATCCCACACAGGCATCAGTGTGGGTTTAATTTGCTGAAAAGTTTGATATCAAACTTGTCAGTCTTCAGTATAGCCATTATGGTGCTGTGGAGTTTGTAATGACAACCTCCCAGCACCATATACTCTTTAATGGCATCATTGCACAGTGCCCAGGAATGACCCTGGGTACTGTAGGGGCACAGGATTCATGCATCTGTGCCCACACCACTGGCATAGGGCACACTGGCGTAACAAAAGTGAGGGGGCCTCCATGCATGGAACTTAGGGGGGCCCCCTCTGGGCTCAATCAGGAGCTCCCCCGGCCAGAGTTCAGTGCTGAGGGGGCCCCTTGGAGCTAGGGGCCCCCCGCACCGCATGGGCTGTGGGGGGTCTGTGTTACGCCCCTGATAGAGGGGTGGCTGATGTATGCCAGGGCAGTGGGTTTGTGGGCATGGCACACAGGGATGTGTGCCATGTCAACTCTTTGTTTAGTTCTGCACCAGGACACAGCCTGCTAAGGCAGTGTGTGTGTGTCAGGGTACAGGGCCGCTAAGGGTGGCACAATAAGTGCTGCAGCCCTTAGGGGTCTTCGTGGAGAAGTGTGGCTCAGGGGTTAGAGGCGGCAGACCTGGAGCTTGAGTTCGGTCCGGGACCAGGGTTCAATTCCCCGCCTCGGCGGGTCTTGGGCTCAAAAATTCCGCGGACTCGTTAATTCTCGCTCCGGTGCCTTCTCAGCTCACGGGTTCACACTCTGCGACTCTGGGCAATAGCTTGCTTAATCTCCACAACGGCCCCTCGCGGTGGGATGCCTGGCTTTCACCTTGTGGATACCCTGCCAGGGCTATCTCACAGGGGAATACCAGGACGGGTTCCCTAAGCAAGCGCCGAGATGCCCCAGGGTAAGTCGTGCGCTATATAAGACTTCATACTTTACTTTACTTACTTACTTCTTTGGTCGCAATGCCCTGGGTACCCAGGGTACCATTTACTAGGGGCTGACATGTGGCCAGAGATGCCAATTGGGTTTAGGCTTTAGTACAGTTTTTAGGGAAGGAACACAGGCCCTGGGAACCTGATTGGCAGGGACCCAGCGCACACCAAGGAAAAGTGCATCAGGTATCACGCAAAAAGTGGGGGGTACTGCAACAGAAACTCACTTTCTTACACCGTCCTATAGCAACGTCTGGATTTCACAATCCACTCCGGAGAAATATGTATCTGAGACCCAGTAGGGACAGTTTTGAAGGAAGTAGAGAAACCGTGGAAGGGCCAACATCTTAAAAAGGGGCAGGTATCTCCAATGCTTAACATCTGCAGGCAGCCGGACCAAGGGAGCGGCTAGATTATGATTATAAAAAAGTTGGGAATCTGGGATTATATAGATTCCCAGATATAGGAAACCTTCTGTGGCTACCTCTACATTGCACCCTGGGGGAAGGCAAGGGATCCGGCCCGAAGAACGAACAGTATCGATTTGCTACAATTGATAGCATAACCCAAGTACTTCTAAAAGTTGGTAAATATATTTAATACCCTGTGTATGGATTTATACGGGGAAGCAAGACAGAGCAGAATGTCATCGGCATACAAGGATATTCAGTCATTATACCCTTCTGCTCACTTCAACGCTCGCGCCATAACATCACGTCGGACCAAGGAAGCCAGCAGTTCCAACACGAGGGAGAAGATCAGGGGGATAGAGGACAACCCTGTCTGTTCTCAGGACACCCCCCGCGCTGCACGGCCACCAGATGTGTGTGTGCCCCTCGCCCCCGCCGCTGCTCATTGCTGTCTCGTTGTGATATTGCCTCGCTGCCCGTGCAATCGTAATACTCTGTGGTTCTGTTAACTGTATTGCCGTTTTTTGCCTTTAACCTTTTGTCTCCTCTTTGCTGTTATCCCCCTGTGAGCGTTGTTATAGCCTCTGTTTTTGCCTATTCTGTGTCCCCGTGCCTCGCCCACCCCGCTCGCCGCCGTTCACGCGGCCACGCCCCCTTCTGTTTTGTACCCTCCCCGCTCCCGCCTCCCAGCTGCTCCTCCCTCCCACTTGTCCATAAATGGTGACCGCGCGGCGCAGGTGAGTGTGACCTGTTCTCAGGACCCCCCGCGCGCCGCACGGCCACCAGCTGTGTGTGTGCCCCTCGCCCCTGCCCATTGCTGTCTCGTTGTGATATTGTCTCACTGCCCGTACGATCGTAATACTCTGTGGTTCTGTTAACTGTATTGCCGTTTTTTGCCTTTAACCTTTTATCTCCTCTTTGCTGTTATCCCCCTGTGAGCGTTGTTATAGCCTCTGTTTTTGCCTATTCTGTGTCCCCCTGTGCCTCGCCCACCCCGCTCGCTGCCGTTCATGCGGCCACGCCCCCTTCTGTTTTGTACCCTCCCCGCTCCCGCCTCCCAGCTGCTCCTCCCTCCCACTTGTCCATAAATGGCGACCGCGCGGCGCAGGTGAGTGTGACCTGTTCTCAGGACACCCCCGCGCCGCACGGCCACCAGTTGTGTGTGTGCCCCTCGCCCCCGCCGCTGCTCATTGCTGTCTCGTTGTGATATTGCCTCGCTGCCCGTGCGATCGTAATATTCTGTGGTTCTGTTAACTGTATTGCCGTTTTTTGCCTTTAACCTTTTATCTCCTCTTTGCTGTTATCCCCCTGTGAGCGTTGTTATAGCCTCTGTTTTTGCCTATTCTGTGTCCCCCTGTGCCTCGCCCACCCTGCTCGCCGCCGTTCACACGGCCACGCCCCCTTCTGTTTTGTACCCTCCCGCTCCCACTTCCCAGCTGCTACTCCCTCCCACTTAGCCATAAATGGCGACCGCGCGTACGCGCAGCAGTCACGCGCAGCGGGCGCGCCGATTGTGCGCCGAAGGCGCGCCAAAGGTAAGCCCGTCTGCGCCTGGACCGCGCCCAGCGCCAAGACCCCTGGCCCCCACCGTCGCCAGACAACCCGACACACCTACGACGCCGCTGCACTCAACGCACTCAACGCTGGCCGGAACCCCGCCTGCTGCCGGGCCGCTCCAAACCACTTCCACTGACCCTTCCCCTGCACAACCTGCAAGTTCACCTGTCTCCGAACATGCATCGCGCCAGCCAAGCCGAACCCCAGCAGCGACCTCAAGTGCATCCTGCTCAACACCCGCTCCGTCCACAGACACGCCGTCGAACTCTGGAACCTGCTCGACACAATATCACCAGACGTCGCGTTCCTCACCGAAACCTGGATGAAAGCCTCCTCAGACCCCGACATCGCCATCGCCATCCCGGATGGATACAAGATCATCAGGAGGGACCGCATCAACCAGACTGGGGGAGGCATCGCCATCGTCCACAAGAACACCATCCGCATCACGACCGACCCCAACAACACCTTCGCCGCCGCCGAGCACCTCCACTTCCAGATTCACACCGACCCAAAGACGACCCTCAGAGGCACCCTCATCTACAGACCCTCGGGACCACGCACACAATTCAGCAAAGACATCACAGACTTCATCGGCCCACACGCCCTCCCCTCCGCCGACTACATCCTCCTAGGGGACCTCAACTTCCACCTGGAGAACAACAAGGACCGCAACACCGTCACCCTGCTGGACAACCTCGCCAACCTCAGACTCAAGCAACTGGTCAATACCCCCACCCACTACGCCGGCCACACGCTTGACCCCGTCTTCTCTTCCAGCAAGCACATCGCCTTCAGCCACTCCACCGGACTCCACTGGACCGACCACAGCTGCGTCCACTTCAGCTTTAGAAAAACCACCACCCACCACCACCCGCAACAGGTTCGCCACAGAAGCTGGGGCAAGATCACCGCCGACCAGCTCACCACCTCCCTCAGCCAGAACCCACCTGCCAGCACACCGGACCGCAACGAAGCAGCCCGCAACTTCACGCAGTGGCTGGCTGCCTGCGCCGATGACCTCGCACCACTGAAGAACCCTCCCAGCAAACCCAGAAGCAAGAAGGCCCCCTGGTTCACCGACAAACTCAAGGACTCCAAGAAGACCTGCCGCACCCCTTAGAAAGCCTGGCTCCTCGACCGGACCAAAGACAAAAATGACCGCCCTCGAACACGCGACCCGCAAGCACCACCAGCTCATCCGCACCACCAAGAAGAAATCACTGAAGGACCGACTGGACAACAACGCCCACAACAGCAAGGAACTCTTCAGCATCGTCAAGGAGTTCTCCAACCCCAGCACCGACAACAACGACATCACCCCTTCACAAGACTCCCTCGCCTCGTTCTTCCACCGCAAGATTGCCGACATCCACAACAGCTTCGGCGCACCACCCTCGCACCCAACCGACGCACCCCACCGCCACCCTCCGCTCCTGGACCGCAGTGACCACCGAAGACACAGCCCGCACAATGAACACCATCCACTCCGGATCTCTGACTGACCCCTGCCCCCACCACGTCTTCAACAAAGCCGACTCCACCATCGCACCCCAACTCCGAGACGCCATCAACACCTCCTTCGACACCGCCACCTTCCCGGAAAGCTGGAAGCACGCAGAGCTCAGCGCCCTACTGAAGAAACCAACAGCGGACCCCACCAAACTCAAAAACTTCTAACTTATCTCGCTCCTCCCTTTTCCTGCCAAAGTCATCGAGAAGATCGCCAACAGACAGCTGGCCGCCTTCCTGGAGACAAATGGATCCCTCGACCCCTCGCAGTCCGGTTTCAGAGCCAACCACAGCACCGAGACCGCCCTCATCGCAGCCAAAAAACGACATCCGAGCCCTTCTCGACAACGGGGAAACAGCGGCTCTCATCCTCCTGGACCTCTTCGCCGCGTTCGACACTGTCTGCCACCACACCTTAGTCCAACGCCTCAGCAACACCGGCATACAAGAGAAGGCACTGAAGTGGATCATCTCGTTCCTCGCTGGGAGAACACAGAGAGTCCGCCTCCCCCGTTTCGTTCCGAGGCCACCGAAGTCATCTGCGGCGTCCCGCAAGGATCATCACTCAGCCCCACCCTCTTCAACGTCTACATGAGACCTCTCGCAACCATCGCACGCCAACACAACCTCAACATCATCTCCTACGCCGACGACACCCACCTGATCCTCTCCCTCACCAGAGACCCGACACCGCCAGAACCAGCCTCCACGAAGGAATGAAAGACGTCGCCGAATGGATGAAGAACAGCCGCTTGAAACTGAACTCAGACAAGACGGAAGTCCTCATCCTTGGACCTTCACCCTCCGCCTGGGACGACTCCTGGTGGCCCCCAGCCCTGGGCACCGCCCCAAAGCCAACAGACCACGCACGCAACCTGGGCTTCATCCTGGACTCCTCCCTCTCGATGACCAGACAAGTCACCGCCGTCTCCTCGTCATGCTTTCACACCCTCCGCATGCTCCGCAAGATCTTCCGATGGATCCCCATCGAAACCAGGAAGACCGTCACCCAGGCCCTCGTCACCAGCCGGCTGGACTACGGAAACACCCTCTACGCCGGAACCACAGCCAAGCTACAGAAAAGACTACAACGCATCCAGAACGCCTCCGCCCGACTCATCCTGGACATCCCCCGACGCAGCCACATCTCCGGCCACCTGAGTAACCTACACTGGCTCTCCGTCAACAAGAGGATCACGTTCAGGCTCCTCACCCACGCACACAAGTCTCTCCACGACCTGGGCCCCAAGTACCTCAACGACCGACTGACCTTACACACGCCCACCCGCCAGCTACGATCCGCCAGCCTCGCCCTCGCTGCCGTACCACACATCTGAAGAGCCACCGCCGGAGGCAGATCCTTCTCCCACCTGGCTGCCAAGATATGGAACGCCCTCCCCATCCACATTCGGCTGACCCAGGACCACCTCGGCTTCAGGAGACAACTCAAGACTTGGCTGTTCGAGCAGTAAGCGGCCCCTCCCCCCAAGCACCTTGAGACCCTTCCGGGTGAGTAGCGCGCTATACAAGTGTTATGATTGATTGATTGGTGCCTCTTTTTAACGAGAATATTTGAGATGTATAGTGGTTTACACGCACTTGGCCCTGTACACAAAAAGTCGTCTCACCCAACCAATGAACTTCGGGCCAAAGCCCATACGTCCCAGGACTTCAAATAGGTATGGCCACTCAATTGAATCAAACGCCATGGAGGCATCAAGGGAGAACACCACTGCATCTTCCTCTATAAACTCTCGGCGTGCGAGCACATTGTGAAGACGCCGTATATTGAGCGTCGCAAGGTACTTTTTAAAGATTTCTGAAGGGAACTGTGGTCAGTTGTCAGTGAGGATGTACATGGGTAAAGCCTTCCTAGTGAACACATTGTCGAGGAATTTGATAATACTAGCTGAATCAGTCTTGTGAAGTATGTTCACTTCAGGCCACTTAGAGATATGATCCACATCCACAACAATGTACACCTGTTCACCCTGTTCTCTTATTGGTCCCATTATGTCAATACCTAGTCTCTCCCTAGGGCATACTCGGCTAGACAAGGGGTGTAACGTGGGCCTGAAAGGAACCTGCAACATGTCAGAGTTTTCACATTGTACACAATTCCTCACCTTCCTTTCAATCACAATGTAACATCCGGGCCACAAATACCAAATCGTAACTCTGCATTTGGTTTTATTGATTCCTAAGTGCCCCACGTGGCAAATCTCTAAGATTCTACTGGTTATGGATTCAGGAGGTACCACTTTTCCTTGTCTTAAAACTAGACATTCTTCTAATGACAACTCATGTCTCAGTTCCCACAGATTCTAAGCTCCTTGCGTATATCTTTCTTCCCAGGCCATCCACCAAGTATCATTTTGCCTAAATCTTGCAAAACAACGTCCTCATCTCGTGCCTTCATCCACTCATCCTTGGAAACACCTGGGAATTCCTCAATGATATTAGCAACACGAAACTCCTATCTCATGGCTTCTACATTTTCACTCATGGGGACAGACTAAGGAAGTCAGCAACAATATTCTTTGTACCAGGTACATATTGCACATCATAATTCAAATCCAACAGCCTCACTGACATGCAAGACAGTCTAGGTGAGGAAGCATACAGCCCCTTAGGGGTTAACACCTTTGTAAAAGGTTTGTGATCACTCCGTAATAAGACTTTCTTACCCCCAAACAAATTGGCGGAAGTGCTCCAGACCCCCCCCCCCCGCCCCCCACCACACATGCAAGAGCCTCAAGCTCAATTACAGAATATTTCTCTTCAGTAGGCAAGGCAAAACCTGATGTGGTCCTCGGTACCCATCATGTTCTTCTGAGTGAGCATAGCACCTATGCCCCTTCCGCTAGCATCAGTAGTGTTAATACTAGCTAAATTGGGATCGAAACCTTGTACGGCAGGGGCATTACAAATATCATCTTCAAGAGAGACAACGCATTTTTGACACTCCGGGGTCCATTCAAATAACTGTTGTCTGATATCATACGTTTTGGTGGAAAGATTCTTCACAAATTTGGAATACAATTCCACCAACCCCAAGAATGCTCGCACTTCTTCTCTATTCTTCTCTTCTCTTATGGCCCCCAACAGTTCTTTTTTTGGTTTGATACCCTCTTATGTGAATTCATGGTCTAAATATGTCACTTGCTTATTTGTGAATTTACATTTTTTGTATTCAGCTGTCATATCTTTTTCTTGTAACTTGCACAATACTTTACACAAATTTCGGGCGTGCTCCTCTTTACTTCTACCCATCACCAAAATGTCATCCTGAAAGATGAGCAGGTTCTCAAAGTTGTGTTGATTTCTGACCCAAAGTATGCATACATTTTGCGTACAACACCTCCTCATAAACAATAGTGTATGGGGATACGGAGTCAGCTACAATTACTATGGTAACGCGACCAACAGTCATATTGCACATTTGTTTTTTTCTTGTCTCCAGTATCTATCAAGTACTTGCGCATCATCCACATTAACTACACACATAATAATTTCAAAGTCATTTGAAGACTCAGAATCATACTCCTCACTCTGTGCAATTAACTTGACTCTATTGTTGGTTTTTTTCTGGCAAACCTTCATCAAATGACCCACTATGCTATTTTTGTGAGTGTTAGGATAACGAACCGCAGAAACTCTTGCCTCGCACAGACTCTTCAAGCACATAGGCTTATCTCCATTTGATAATACATCGGACAACCATTAAGGAAATAGATAACTTGCCTTACAAAAAGCCCTGGCAAAACACGTGTCGGCTGTTCTTTTCATTTACAATTATTTTTCAAAGAAAAATGAAAAAATCACCTCAACAGAGTACCTTACTCCTTGGACTTACCTGAATCTGGTATTAACCGAGAAGCTCACATGATAGTGAGGGCACAACCCCATCAAACAAGCAAAACTCAATCACATACCATGTGGACTCTGGGTGAAACTACCGGATTGGGACATTCAACAGCCTAACTTTGGGTCATGACAGAGGGAATGTGAACCCTGGTAGCACCCACTAACAAAATACATCACTCACCTTTTGTCATTGGCCAAGTGTTGGCCAAGTGTTTAGTGCTACCACATGTGTAGCACTTCTTTTGTGAGGAACTTTTAATACTGTTTGGGTGATCAATCTCAAACACATTTTTATTCCTATAGTTGAACGACAGAGGGTGAGGTTTCACCCCACTTATTTTGACAACAATTGCCGGTTCGTCATGCTTTACTTTGGTTTCCGACAGTACCAGTTTGGCACATCTACCAGTTAACTCAGCCCTTTTCACAATGTCGATCACCTCTTGGAAGGGCGTTTCACCTTTGGCTCATAGCGAGTCCTGGAAGGCAGGATTGGCTGAGCGCATAACAATCTGATCTCTTATAAGCTCGTTGTGCAGTTCCCCAAAACGACATGTTAGAACCAAATTTTTAAGAACTGCAACGTAATCCTCTACAGATTCTTCCTTGCCTTGTTTCCGGTGGTAGAATTAGCATCTATCCACTGAAACACAAAATGTGAGTTTGTAATAATTGTCTAAATCCTCCAATGCATTTGTGTATAAGGCCCCCTGATCACTTGAACTGATTATTTTTATTAATTTGATTATGTACTTTGAGCTCACCAGCTCCCAAGCAATTCAATAAAATGTTATTTTTCTTCTCAGGAGTTAAGTCTTCCTCTTCATCTTTGAATGTAGAAATGTAATTAGTGAAATATTCACGCTATACCTCCCATTTTAATACAGGCTCTCCAGCTGCTGGTAAAAATGCTTGTGGTGGTGATAAATTATACACATTACCTCCGTCCTTGCTCCACAATTTTGGAACTCTCTTCCTCTCCAAATGAGATCCAATACATCCTACCTAGAGTTCCGCAGTACTCTGAAAACCTTTCTGTTCTCACAGGCTTTTTAACAATCCAAAACTTCTCCCCTTCCAACCCAGGAACCGTTCTCCTCAATAGCGCCATGAAACCGCCTGGTGTACGAGCGCTCTACAAATACCCTTCAAATTCAAATTCAAATACTTGAAGCCATAGTGAGGATGTGGTTGAACAGTAAGTTACATTTTAGCCATCCACTGAGTATCACGAATAATAGTACTCGAGTGGTAAAACACAAATATACAGTTAGATTGCAGCTCACCACCAGATGCAATGCGTAAATGTGGCAGTCCGCCCTGCCAGTACAATGTGATTAAAAGGCGAAGACAACTTTAAGAACAAAAATACCTTAGATGAGAATCCACCTTTGCTCCTTGGGCTGGTAGAAGGCATTATGTTGAAAGGTGTGATTGATTATAACAAGAATTAGGAGGGATTATTATTATTATTATTATTATTATTTTATTTTTGTAAAGCGCGTAGTCACCCAGAGGTATCCCAGCGCTAGGGACCCTAATTCTGAAGTACGGTGGGCCAGGGACCAAGAAAAAAAAGGAGGAGGTGGGGGGACAAAGATTCAGAATAAGGAAAGGGCAAACAAATATGATTAGGGAAAGAGATGAGTCTTTAGCTGCTTCCTGAAGCGCAGATATTGTGGTTCAAGTCGCAGGTCACGAGGGAGCGAATTCCAGAGACGTGCAGCCTGGACCGAAAAACGTCTTCCTCCTGATCGGGCTTTCTTGAATCTTGGGGCGTTAATGAAGTTTTCTGCGTCTGAGCGGAGGGATCTTGTAGATTTATAGGGGGTGATGAATTTGCTAAGGACTGGGGGGCCTTGATTGTGCAGTGATTTGTGGACAAGGCACAAGGCCTTGAATTTAACTCGCTCCCTTATCGGGAGCCAATGGAGGAGTTTGAGAGCAGGTTTAGCCGAGGTTCTGGCCGGGGTGTTTGTGATAATCCGGGCAGCGGTGTTCTGGATTCTCTGAAGCTTGTTGAGGGTCGCTTCAGGAGCGCCCAGATAAATCACATTACTGTAATCCAACCTCGATATTATAAGGCCTTGGATTAACAGTTTTTGGGACTTGGGGGGTAGGAGGGGCAGGACTTTCCTCAGAGTTTGTAGGAGACCAACGCAGGTCCCGGCTACCTTCTTTGCTTGAATATTGAATGAAAGATCAGAGTCGATCCAAACACCCAGACTTTTTACCTCTGTTTTTGGTTCAGGGGGAGGGCCCAGACAGGCTGGCCAGATGTCCGGGGAAAGTGAGATTCCTTTTGGACCAAGCAGAAGGACCTCGGTTTTCGTCCCATTTAGCTTAAGGGCTGATCTATTCATCCAGCGGTGGACCTGCGTAAGGCAGTTGAATAGGTCAGCTGTGTGTTGTCTGGGGTGGGACAGAGACACCACTAGTTGCGTGTCGTCAGCGTAGCTGACGACGCTCACTCCGAATGGGGTGATAACCTCCTCCAATGTGGACATATAGATATTAAATAATGTGGGGCTCAGGGAGGAGCCCTGAGGCACACCACATTGGAGGGGCATTTTCGGAGGAGCGGGCGTTCTTCTCCCAGATCTGGTAGGTCCGTTGGGCCAAAAAGGATGAAAGCCAGGACAGGGCTGTACCTTCCACGCCAACTCTTTTAAGTCTTTCAATAAGGAGTTGGTGGTCAACGGTGTCGAACGCCGCACTAAGGTCGAGGAGGATCACTGCCACTGATCCTCCCCCATCCAATAGTGCTCTGGCCTCCTCTACCGCTGCCAGGAGGGCGATGTCAGTGCCCTGCCCTGGTCGGAAGCCCGTCTGGGAGCTTTTTAGTTTATTATTGACCTCCAGAAACTGTGAGAGTATCCTATTGACTAATTTTTCTGCAATTTTGCTGACTCCTGGGAGAAGGGAGATAGGCCTGTAATTGGCCAGATTCTCTGGGTCAAGAGATGGTTTCTTCAATAGGGCTTTTACGACAGCCGTCTTCCAACTCAGGGGTACAACTCCTTGTTGGAGTGAGGCGTTGATCAGATGAGTGAGGGGGGGGGTGATAGTGGAAGCTACCTCCTTGAGGATCCGGAGTGGAGCAGGGCCCCTAGGGGAACCGCTCTTCATGGAATTAAGCATGTTTCCTACTTCATCTATTGTAACTTGGCCCCACGAGGAGAGACAAGTAGGAGATGACGGGCATGGAAGAACGATTTCTTCACACGGGCTCGAGGGAGGAATGGAATCCAGAATTGTTCGGATTTTATCATGGAAGAAATTAGCCAGTTGTTGGCATTTCTCTTGATCGGCTTTAGGGTCGGAGGGGAATCCCGATCCCTGTTCGGGGTTTTTAACAGCTCTTTCAGGATAACATATGATTCCTTGCTGGAGCATCCCGCTTTCTCTATTCTCTCCTGAAAAAACACGCTTTTGGCTTTTCGAATAGCGGTTTTATAGGATAGAAGAGAAGTAGAGTAGATGTTTTTGTTAATTTCCGATTTGTCCCGTCTCCAAGAGCGTTCTGTTTTCTTGCACTCCTGGCGCAGGGCTTTGAGCTCTGGAGTGTACCACAGCGCCGGAGAAAGTCTTTTGGGATGTTTGAGGATTGCAGTTTTTGGGAGCAGAGTATCTAGAGATGAAGTAATCCACTCACTAAACTGTTTATCAGCCATGGTGGGGTCGGAGGAGAGCTCGGGGATGGAGCGTGCAAGGGTGACGGCCCATTCCTCAGGTAAGAGTTTGCGCCAACGTCGGTCAGTTACCTGAATTTTAGAGGTTAGGGGGTTCAGCGTGGGAATTTCCCAGGAAATAGGGACCAGAAAATGGTCCGTCCATGGGAGAGTCACAGGTGAATTGGTGGTAATAGTTGGTATATTGGTGAGGATGGGATCCAATAGGTGGCCCTTCACGTGGGTAGGCTCATTGTTCACCAATCGGATATTTAGTGCTGTTAGATCTTGCCGAAGGTCAGAGGCTACCCGATCCGAGGGGTCCATAAAGTGGAAGTTTATGTCACCTAGCATAAGAAAGTTGGAGGTGGACGAAGCTAGCTGTGATGCTGTTTCGATGACAGCATTGATGAAGTTCCCGGGGGCACCTGGGGTGCGGTAGATTAACAGCCCTGCCAGGGAGTGAGCTGGGGAGGTTTGGATGGAGAATTGGCAGCTCTCACAATCCTCAATACCGGCGTTGGACGTTCTACAAGTGAATTGTTCCCTGAAGATTATAGCTACCCCCCCTCCTCTCCCTTTGGGTCTGTGTAAAGCTTGGCAGAGATACCCCGTGGGGAGGGCCGTGACGATGTCCGCATCGGTGCTCTCTGATAGCCATGTTTCCGTTAAGAATAGTAGGTCGAGATCCTGATCTTGAATTAAAAGATTTAACTCGATCGCATGTTTAGGGAGGGAGCGGCAGTTAAGAAGTCCCATCTTCACAACGGCTTTTGTGGATTTCAGGGGGGTCGGGTTGCAGCGCGAGCATGTGGTGTGGTGAAGAGACACTATAAGTGCACAATCCTCTGCAAATTTGATGCGTTGGGAAAAGAAAAAAAATGTCATTAAAGATGGCGGACTGACCAAGTTACACTCACTGTATGATGCATTTGCATTTGACTGACGTCACCACAGCTAGCATTAGGTGTAATTGACGTTCAACAAGAAACTGAAGAGGTAACTGCCGCAAGCGCAATGCTAAGCTAGAACGCAGCTTGTGGGACAATGAAGTCGCTCTGTGAGAACCTCGCCAAAGTCAATAGTCACCACTGAAATGAACCGGAATGGAATGCAGCTTTCGTGGCAATGACATCTCTCAGTGAGCAATTCACCGAAGGCAAAAGTTACCTCAGGAATGTACCAGAAAAGGTCACCCAGGATCAACTGCTCAGCTATCGATGGAACACCAGTACACTGGAACATCCGAAGACTCCTGAAAGCTGCAAGGAGGGCAGTGAAGGTACTGCCGGAGCCGGAATGGCTCAACAAGTGCTTGTTCGATGGTGTGCTGTAATTGTCACCATTCTTATGAAGAAATACTCACACATAATGTTTGAAGTGTAGGTTTATTCTTCTCTGAGAAACAGCACACTAGAAACAGAAGGACAGAGCAGTAGAACACAGCGTGTCGACTCCCCAACAGATCTTTTCCAACTGACACTAAATCAGCTGGCATTCTAGAATGCCAGATGATAAGTCACAATACAGGTAGGTGCGCGAGGAGGGTGAAGTGGTCTAGATGCCTCAGGACTCTTGACCCCCATACCCCTGGCCCGGAAGGGCCTCCACACAATGTATCACTCTCTGGCCAGGTGTGGTCAGAGAGCTTAAATAAACGGGTGGAGGTCGCTCGGGACTTCCGTTCCAGAGTGTATACCTGAGTGGTTGTGTCTCTATTGTGCTCTTGCAGCTATGCCACACCTGTGGCGTGTAGCCACACCACACTGGTGACTAGGGTCGGCATCCCTCTCAACTCTATAACCCACCTGGCACTGCCACCTCACCTCCCTCCAGTGACACCTGGAACAGAAAACATGGCAGAGGAGTGACGACGACGATGGCAAATCCGCTGACTGCATGCAGCTGTCCTGTTTGACTCACTGCAGAGTCCATGGGTCGCGCCTCAGCGGGACGTGCTCTCACCGCGCAGCAGCGTTTGAAAAGAAGGAAAATTAAAGGTACCGCAGCATTACCGGCACTATGCACCCCTGCTGGACCCTGCACCTCTGCTTCCACCGGCCTGCCAGCCACAGATCCCAAGAGAGAGCCTGCGCGCACTTGGCCTCACAAGCACACCAGCACAACGCGCGCATGCACGTTTCGCCCCTGCCGGTCTACCTGACCAGGGACATCTTAAAGATTTTGGGGGCCCTGGGTCAAATGTATTTTGGAGGCCCCTGTTAGGAACCGCTTTGAATTTATGATCTAATTTCATCTTTCATGCCATCTTTGGCCATGTCACTGACAGTGCACAGGCACACTCATCCAATTTCTAAGTTTTTTTCCTTCTAATATTCAGGCATAGTGACTTGAGTTTTTAATATTGTAATACAGCAGCTGCTCATGAATATTAGTGTAAATAATCTGTGATCCCCCTCCCATTTATCTTATGTGAGGTCACTCTTTCATCTAAAACTTTTTTTATGGATGTTGAATAAAACAATTACCGTTTCTCTATACAATCTTTGTAATAGAGTCTCGCATAGCACTCACATTAGAAATAAATTAAAGGAAAACAGTATTTAAAACAATCAGTTTTAAGAATTATTAAGGTCATCAGGGCAAGACTCTTCAGAATGAAGCTGTTCCATCAGGGGGCCACTTGTAAGGCTGGGGCCCTGGGCCAGAGCCCACTTTGCCCATGCCTTAAAACGTCTCTGAACCTGACTAACGAACGCTGCAACTTAGCCCAGAACTACACGCGCGTGGCAGTGCGCACCGCCTTCCTGCATCTACACACCAGCCTGCTGTACAACTGACTCCACAAAGGTGCCCCATGAAAAGGGGGTGACAGTGAGAACTGGAAATTTGTCACTGCATCCCAGGGCAAGCCCCAAAAGGAAGAAAAGAAAAAAAAAGAGAAAGACAGAAAGCCTACAATAAAGACTCAAGTACACAAGTACAGCTAAGAGAGCTGCCAGCACATGCACGGCCAATGACCAAAACAAGGAAGTAAGAGCCCAAGTCATCCATGGATGCCGAAACAAAAACATTCGGACCCTTATTCTGCGGCAACCAGGGATCACTTGTCATGTGCTTATCTAGGTTCCTGATCGATACTGTGACCTTATGCCCCTATTCGGCTATAAAGCCCTTTATTCCCTATATTGGCATAACCGTTCAAGTGCGATTTTCTGAAAAGTCATCTCTGGCCTCACACGAGCAGAGCCACAGAGCCACATTCCAGCATGACTCTCTGCTACTTCCTTTGCGACCAATTAGTGCAATGACAGAGCAGCAGTCACTATCTGATATTCCTAGATAACACTCCGAGTTCTTCAACAAGATAAAAACTTAGCAAACCTGGAAATCCCCGCTTGCTATGTTTTGATTAGTAATGGAACTCTAATGAGCAACTGATAACTATCACTTCCTAGTGACATCTTTAATTGACGTCTTATGTCCAGCAAACTTGCGTCAAACCCGGCACCTGTCAGGTATAAATATTACCAACGTTGCCTTAAGCAATGAGCGAGCGTTGCCTGTTGCTGATGCCAGCTGCCTGCATGACCAGTGTTGGTAACAACTAGCACTCTGTCGCTGCAGCCTGCTATCCTGTGGTGGTGAAGCTACTGATTACCATTATCGCCGCTACAGCGCGAACTGTGGTTCAGTACGCTTGAGGAGCCGTGCAGCCGTCCTCTGCGAAGACATCCAGCCCAGCTGCCCGCGGACGCTGTCACCCCTCCTTCCTCGACGCGCTGAGAGAAGCCGCTGCATTTCTCGTGCAGAGAAATCCAGTCCCGGCGCTTCCGGTTTACCCTCGCGGGTGACTGGGATATCGAGAGAGACCCCTGAAGGAGATACCAATCCTCCATCATTCTATTCAGAGGTATGGTGTTGACTAAACCCTTAGAAGAGAATTCTTGAAACAAACCTTGGCAAAACCAACTTAACTTAAGCTACTTACTTACTCCCCTTCTCACGTGTTAGGCTTAGGTCAGGCACACTGGGGTAGGCTTAGTTAGAAGCACCAGTTGAGTATGTTAGCCTAATGTATATATGACTGTATATATGTTTTATTACTTTTAAACCATTGTATGGCTAAGAAACCATATCAATGCTTTTACAGTTCTATTTCGCAATTCTTATCTTACTGTACGTACTTTTTATAATAACAGTTATTGCAATTGTGGCAATACATTTCTCTTGTATGAGAAGCAAGACTGTTCAATAAATGTTAACCTTTATTGATACACGCCCGTCTCTCTATTCTCTACATACCGTGAAAGTAAACTGCACTAGACTGACTGAGTGAAATCTATGTCTATTGTTTCACACGACCCTAGAGATCGACTCTTGATCTGAGGAGCAAAGTTGTCATGTTGCACGGTTGTTGGAAAACTGAATCCCTTCTTGTCTGTGCCAAGGAAGCTGATCACTTCCTATGCAGAGAAGATAGTTTCCAGTGACCTCTGAGCTAGTTGGTAACACAACCCAATTAAGTTTAGCATAGTCAGTGGAGGCCTGGAATATAGCCAGTTCCACGTCGATACTACTGTTTATGTTATTCCAATGCGCAGGGCCTAGTGGGAAACTAGGAACTACACTACATGGCGCCCTAACGTTTGGTAAGGCGATAAACTAACGTAAGACTTGTAGAGTAACTCAGTCGTGCATATTTCACACCCCTTTCTCCCGTAAATACTCCAATAGACGTCTGGAGTGGGTGAAAGGTTAAAAATCCGCCCGACCTTAGTAGGAAGAGATTCCTATGTAAAGCTCCGGTTTATTCAACGTTGAAGGATACAGTGTTCCAAAATATTGTGCATCTAATCTTTGTCTCCTTGGAGACCTACTCTGCAAACCTCGCATTTTTACAATGCCAGAAAACGGCACCTCTGGGGCCGCAGTAGATGCGACTCGGCAAGGTCCCGAACAAGCAGACCCGGATGCTATTATCATCCCGGTCCAGTTAAGAAGATCTATAACTTTAAAACTTATAGAAAACGGACTGACACCTCAAGGTGGTACAGTAATTTTCGTGATAGAGGCTCACGAGTATCGGCAGACAGAGGTATTCTATTCATGGATAAACTTTCCAGCGGTAAACGCTATAACACAAGAGTTTCACTATTATAAAATAGAGGAACCTCCGGATGAGTACGCCCCTTTCGAGGAGGTTGAAATTCCACTTAAATTTCAAGAGCACCTGCTCTGGTTTAATGGCGCCCTAAAACACAATGATCACATTACCAGGCTCGGTCCACTAGGTAGACCAGGAGCCACGTGGCCGGTTCTAGCCAGCTACACACCACATCCTGACATTGCAAAAATGTCCAAGGAAGAGCTGTTAGCACAGCTAAACACATTAATAAAAATACATAGGCAATTAGTCCAATATGTAATGCGGATTGCTACAATCCAGCCAGCTGTTAAAACACCACAGCTGACCCCTCATCAGGGGAACACAAATAAAATTACACCACAGAACATACAGTCATGTCTTGGTAAAACACCCGTAAAACGGGAACAAATTCCTTTCTGGTTAGCCCAGAAAATCACTCAAATAGAGGCAGTATTTCCTGATACTACCCCTATAGAGAAACACAGAATCTTGACCATCTGCCTTCCTATGGGAATCGCACCACACGTGGAGGACTGCGACACTTGGGGTACAGTCTTTGCTTCCATTTACACAAAAACACACGGTGTTCCGTCTATGGCGGTAATACCAGAAGTGCTAAAACAGATTCAAAATGAATTCGGTCCAGAGCCCGCTTTAAATCTGGGTATGAAATTACTGAAAGATTTCAAGCAGGTCACAGCTATATTATTAGCTAATGTAAAGGGAGAAGCAGCATCTGTGGCGATTCGCCAGAAGTTGAGGGAAACAGATATAAAAGATCCTGTTGAGCTAGCAAAAATCATAGAAAAGTGCTATGAAGAATTAGGTAGAGACAGCTTGGGTGGAAAACCAGTTAAGCCCCAACTGCTCGAAAATCCTGAAAAATTATTTATTAAAAATAATTTAAACACTCCTAAAAAGAGCTGGGATGGAAATAAACAATCCACTCCCAAGGAAAAAGTTTTCCAGTCCAGAGGAAGGTCTCCTCGACGGAGGGAAAGAACTCCGACTCGAGAACGCCAGTCTCCCCAACGGGAGCCCTCTGAGAAAAGATATAACCTTAGAAATAGGGATAATATAAAAAGACCTGATAGATATCAAAGTATTGATACACGTCCCTCTCGATCTCTTCCACAGAATTCGGAAAGAAGAGGACGGTCAGACCCAGGAGAGCACACCAAGTCCAAAGACAAGGAACCTGCTCAAAATAAGAAATCTCAATTTCAGAAAAAGAAGGTAGCCAGTATTAGAGTAATCAACCATGCCGAGAATACTGAGGACACAGTTGAAAAACGGGGAGTGGGCATTGACAATGTTGGACAGTGCAGCAGAGATCAGTATAGCGCGCAAGAACTTGATGAGTCATCTGGAGACAGTGGACACGAATGAATACATTCAGGTTGAAACTGCCGACGCCAGACTTAGCGAGCCCCATAAAATATACGAAATAACATTGCGTATAGAGGGTGATAAGACTAGGAAAATTAAGGGTCTATTTTGGGATAAGCTCTCAAAAGGCTATGATATTCTGTTAGCTGAAAAAGATTGGCCCCCGGAGTTTGTCAGGGAGTGCCCTCGTGGCAAAGAAGTGATTATGCCTGCCTTCTCGAATCACATACCGATTCACAAAAAATACACATATGCAAGGAAATGGGCAGTAGCCCAGGCACCTGCATTGTATAAAAATCATGTAGGATGGGATGAGGATTCACCTCCTCACAAAATCCAACTAAAAAGTGAACCAACTGCCCAACGGCAGTATCCCATAAAGCAAGAAGCTAAAAAACAGGTCAGGGAGATCTTAGATCAACTTGAGTACCAGGGGGTGATTGAAACATGCACCTCTCAAATGAACAATCCTTTGTTTCCTGTCTCCAAGCCAGACAATTCATATCGTCTAGTTTTGGACTACAGGCATCTTAATACATGTTGCAAAACTTTTGCAGTACAGAACTCGCATAGTGCAGCCCTAATGAATAACATAGTTAGGAAAAAATATAAAACGACATTAGACATTTCTAATGGTTTCTTTTGTCAAAACATTGCACCAGAAAGCAGATACTTGACCGCTTTCTCCGCATTTGGGTCGCAGAAAAAATTCTGTCGACTCCCACAGGGGTTCAAGAACAGCCCAGGACTATTCTCAGCTAGAGTAACAGAGTTACTACAAATCTATGATGATGAAGCATTATCTTACGTAGATGATATTTATCTCACAGACGACGACTTGGATACTCACTTGAAAAGAGTGAACACCATTATACTTGGGTTCGCAGCAGAGGGTTACAAATTCAACTTTAAAAAGTCCCGAATTGCCCATCTGACAGTACTTTTTTTAGGGTACGAATTATCAAGTGAAGGGAAAAGCCTAGCGGACAACTTCTTAGAGAAGTGCGCTGTACTCCAAGCTCCAAAAACGCTGAAGAATTTACAGTCAATACTAGGTTTTCTGAATTTCGGAAGAACTTACATCCTAAATTACGCAGAGAGGGTTAAACCTCTCTACGAATTAATAAAACCTGATTTAAAACAAATCAATTGGACTCAAAAACACACAGAAATTTTGAGATCCCTGCAAACAGACATTTTAGCAAAAACAAAATTAGATACACGTGACAACACGATCGATCTTGTAATCCGAGTCATCCCAGGAAGATGCGGATTCACGTACCTGACCTCTAATGAGGGAGAAAAGGTACCAATTTCAATTAAATCTCACTTGTACACACAAGCAGAAAAAACATTCAGTCACACAGAAAGAACTGTGAACGCAGTGCAAATCGCATTAGCAAATGAACGAGAACTAGCACACGGCAAACGGATTAATATCCTTACAGCGGAATCCGCCTTCGAGGCGTTATTCAGCCCAGTAAACCTGCCTAGAGTGTCACTGGATCCAAAATGGATACAGTGCATAGATTCTCTAGGAGCGGAAGACGTGAAATACTATTTTGCCCCTCAATACGAAGAACTGAATGATTTAGAATATGAAGAAGAATATCCTCTGCCAATCGAAATCCTGCCTCTCCCATAATACGCATGTATAATCTATACAGATAGCTTTGTACAGCATTTTAATGTAGAGAGTAAATCCTACAATGCAGCATGTGCGATCATTAAAGGTCGTTGGCTGTGCGGTAAATTCAGACCGAAAGTAACAAAACTGAATCTGTAAGAAACTGTTCGGTTCAAAGAACTGAGATCAGATCTTTAAAGATGGCGCTCGAAAATGTAGAACGCGAATTCCCCACACTTATCGTGTGCGATTCTCATTTTTTGCGTCAATTCTTACAATAACAAACTGCAGAGTTGGATCGAAAACGACTACAAAGATGACACAGGTGCCACAGTAAAGCATAAAAAGCTCTGGAACGAGGTAGCTCTTTTACACAAAGAACTACAAAAGACTCACGTGATTCACGCACAGAGTCTTCAACGTGATGGCGTTCACGTTGCAGGGAATTCATTGGCTAATACAGCCAAAGCGGAAGCAACTAACCCGGCTTCCGCAGCCACAAAAAAGCGTACAGATAAGTATATAGACGGGGAAACCATGCTGGCAGTAAGAACGACCGTAAAAGGCGACTGTGCAGCACTACCCGTAAACTATCCACTCAATTATGCATACATAATCGATGCAAACTCCGTTCCGTTTGCTCGAATCCCTGGAGTGGGGGATAGAGTAATTCCAAACACGAACAGGAGAATATTTTTAATAGCAGACGCACACATGGGTTTGGGTCTTAGGCACAGAGAGATCAAGGAATCACTGACTGAATTACAATCAGCATTCTGGTGGCCGGGAATGAGTGTAGAACACCAAATATATGCAAACAACTGTGAAAACTGCAATAGGGATCGCAGTGGCGAACCTTGCTACCGGCTACCAATCAGAAAGAGCGTAACGCTGCCTACACCCCATCCTGCGTCCTATTAATAGTTAAGACGAAAAGCACTTACATTATGAGGCCTCCAGCACTCGGCTGACGCTAGAACTGTTATAAAAAGATTAGCGAGTCCATATCGGCACATACGCAATTACCACGTTCCATTCTGACCAGGGTCCTGCTTTCAGCTCTCGAGCCTATAGGGAGGCCATGGCCAGCATGGGAATTGGGTTGCGGTATTCTTGTCCGTCGCATAAGTGTGGTAGAAAGAAAAAACCGGGATATAAAGCAATCTATAACAGCGAAGGTATTAGGTTCAGGCGCTGGGTGGGTCAAACATTTAATAAGTGTCCAGACTAGTCTTAACAACATGCCAAGAAATTCTCTAAAAGGTTTCAGCCCATACGAACTATTGTTCGGAATTAGAATGAACGTTCAGGACCTCGATAGTCAGATGTCAGTGGTACAAAAAGAAACAAAGCAGTTTGAAGTAAAAGACCGTTTGGCTGTTTTACAGGAACTGAATGAAACAAGAAAATCATTAAGCAACATAAAGTTAAAGCAACAGCCAAATACCACTGACGAGGCACCACCCGCAACAGCCCCAGCAAGGCCTGTCTGGATTCCAAAGATTGGGGATCTAGTCAGAGAAAAGATCGCGGTTAAGAAGGAATTTGGGCCTTCTTACAGAAAAGCAGTACCTGTCTTGGCAGTCACCGGAACAAGATCAGTTGTGCTACCGCCCTTGCTGGTAAAAAGGAGAACAGAATCGTGTCCATCGATCTGGTAAAACCACAAGCATGTGGCCTATAATCAACAGTAGGCCCAGTGGACTCCCAAGAAACAACAGAATACCCAAACTTGCAACAATCCAAGAGGTTCAAACTGAAAGACTCATCACATTCGATCAGCCTGCAGTGCACAATGAAGGACTATGCAATAATGCCATGGAACTCGTGCCTCTTGAAACACAGATTGAAACAGTTCGTCAAGAAACAACACCAGTCTACAATGATGTGGCATCAGAAAGTGCTACCGAAAGACAGATTGAAAGAATTGACAGAACTGCCTCTGGTTATTTCATCAACTTCGACAACTTCTCTGAAGATTTAAACGACCCCGAAGTGATGCCAGAAACAAAAAAGTATTCTAAAGAAAATACAACAGGACTCCTTCAACAAATCAAAGAACTATATCTGGATTCACCGTTGATTGAGCATTGGATTATCTCAGGGGTATTCATACTCCTACTATGCCTAATTTTAGTTTTAATTTTAGGGAAGTTCATTACAATTGAATGGACACAGCAAGTCAGAACATCAACCTAGTCCTGAAACCACACAGATCATCCCACGTGAAGAAAAGAGAACTGTCAACAGTAAATGTCACAGCAATTCCAATACCTGGTGGGGTAGTATGGGAGAAAACAGACTATGAGATCTATGGTCCGGTCGAAATCCTGAAGTATCCTCATCAACTAAAGGTTTCCTTAAGTGACTTTGTTACACCTAGTACATTCTCTGATGATTGGGACTTTAACAGTATTAATGACATGATGTCTGATTTAGTAATGTCAGCTAGATTCACAGATCATGATTATTTACAAGGTTCATCTAGTTATGAGCAGTTATTCTGTTACACCCACTATGGGGATCATTACTTGCATAAATCTGCACAGCCTAGAAATGTTTTTATGTATAATCAATGGGAACATTGTTCTACACCACCTAAAAGCAGTTCTAAAGCATTTTTTGAGAAATTCAAATATTTTTCAGGGTTTAACACCAGTGATGCAGAAACGTTTTATTATAAACTGTTAGATAAAACAGGAATGAAAACGATGCTGACAAATTCTAAATTGATATATTCAGAAGCATTTTATGACAAAATGATGACATTTGGTTTTGATTATTGGAAAAATAATATTGAAACGAAAACAATTTGGGGTACAAAAGATTGGCAGGTGCAAGGCTTAGAAGCACTGTTTAGAACCTGCATGATACCAGAACAAATGTTATTTTTAAATGACACTGTACACCAAACATCTTGTCTTGGCCTAGCTAAGAACAAAGACCTTAAAACACCGTCTATACCAAAGCCAATAGCTGAAAATGCAACTGCAGATAATGAGTTAGACGTGTCACACATTTTACATTTCAACAGAACACATCCTGATTGGAAAAAGTGGTTAATCTGGCCTACAGACACAAATAACTGTCAAGATAGGTTCCTGAATAAAACACAGGGGTTAAAAATGACCAGATTAGACCCTAGATACTCCCAGAGACAACATCCAGGGATTGTAACCACATACAGTGTAGGGAAACTCTGCCTAGAATGGCTAACTACATCCACACTGGCTGAAATTAAGCAACACTTGTCTTTATTAAAAGATGGTGCTGATTTGCGCGATTTCATTCTTGGACCACGCAAACAGCGTCAAAAGCGTTTCATAGCGACCAGTATCTATGCAGCTTACAACGAGGCTTGGAAAGTAAAGCAAATTGAAACTGCTGAAAAAATACGAGAAATTGATCGTATTAATTTGGAGAAAACACTTTCTGTGGTAGACAATGGGTTAATGACTCTGTCTTCCAGAATATATTCTTTGGACAATATTGTATCCTCTGCCTTTGATGTGATAGACTGAGATTTGCTAATGTTACAACATGGCCAGTCTCAATTACGCTCTATTATAGAACTAGGCTGGACGTTGCAAAATCTTCGTTCAGGCTATGTGCCTTGGCGTTTAATTAACACAACGTCATTGTTTTCCATTTTTAACCTTACTGATAAACAGATCAGTTTGGCACAGAAAGGAGCAGACTATACAATCTTGAGCATCGAGAAACTCGAGAGATTACCATTGACAATGTCAGAGAGTCCTGTCATTGAATGGATAATACACGGGATTATCACAATTCCGATAACAACTTTCCGATTTCATAAATGCCTTGAATACATACCTGCTGGCCAGTATGAACAATTGGGTAAGGGATATATAAAATCCGAATGGAAATTACCATACACTCATTCTTGCTATAGTGACAGCGACAAAAATGTATTTCTTAGTGGTGACAACTGTAAACACTCACTAAGCGGTATACTTTTGTGTCAGGGTATTAATTTACATTTCCATCACGGAGCATGTGATGGAAATTCAAACAACCTCTCATGCCACCAGCTAGTCACACCTGCAACTCAGATAGAGCCCTTCTTTATGCAACTCGCAAACGGGAGTTACATTCTAAGAACGGATCACAGGTGCTGTGGCCTCGCGCCCGGACTAAGTTATCTAGTAGAAGTAACGTCCATGGTCAAATGCTGTATGCAAGCATTGTTTCCGAGCGGGCCTCCAGACATAGTGACTCCCCTCTGGCCTCGTCTGAATCTCTATTCTATACGAATTGATACATTAAGCAAAATGAAATCTGTGCTTTTACAGACAACAGTGCCTATAACGTCATCTAAAGAGACGTATGATCTTCTAGTCGCAAGGACGGCTACTGAGGTCCATGACCTTTTATCAACAAATTGCCCCGTGCATTTCGTACAAATGCTCGACCAACTCCTTAACATGTCTAGTGCTACAAGCATCCCAGGCATATTTAAGACAGTCTTTACGGGACTGCTAACACCCTTCCAGGCAATTTTGGGAATCTTTCCTAATTTTGTGCACTCCATCTTTGGTGGTATTCCACTATTTTTGGGACTCATCGCAGGGATTCTATTTTTGACCCTCCTGCTTCGATATGGCAAGCCTCGGCTCAGACATAGCTCCCATGGGAATGGAAGAGACAATCCTAGCAATGCGCTACAGGGACAGGATAACTAACGTCCTCGGATTGGCCAGGCTGAGAGATCTAAACATGACCTGGTTCCTTTCATTCAGACCGATATGGCAAAATTGCATTTTACCTGTGCTACGGTGTATGCTTTGCGGCGAGGAATGCGTGTTGGACATCTGTCTTTCACTTCCATCAGCAGTACCAATGGACGTCGATACTTTGCTCAGTCCAATAACGGCTCACGCATTGTGTTGTCCCCAGCGGCTACCAATCCTGATGACGGCATTCGTGGAGACTCCTGTACTACAGCCAAGTGGTAACAGTGGAGCGAGTGACAAAAGCAACATCATCCAGGTACAACGTTCTGTGAGCATTGCTGGTCCTGCCTTCGATGACAGCAATCATTCTCACACCTGCCAAGTTACAGCGCTATCTAATTTGGTTGAACTATCACCTGATTTTGTAGACCAATTCTTTGCGAGCCTGTCTGATACGATGTTCTCACCCATAGAGAAACAATAACTTTTGAGAAGCTTTCCGACACACAGCGTTCCCATGAACTCTGAATTCGGCCTTCAGTTTTGATCAACAAAAAACTGCCAGGAGCTTTGGAAATCTATTTTCTTTTGAATTGGACAATTTTTCTAATATTGACCACTTTTTGGCACGAACAATTCTTTGCTTAACGTAAAAACTATTCTTAGAGAACAGAAGCTTCACACTTCTATTTCTACACACATCTAGAGACATAACAACATAACACCAGCCTCTAGCACACATGTAATTACAATGCATTTTTATGTGATGATTTATCTCGCATTTCTTCTGTCAGAGATACTTCATGTGTAATTCTTTATGCATAATCGTTCATTGATTTCATATGCAATAATTTTTGAATGATTACTATGTTTTAAAACTACGTACAGTACCTAAATTCCATGTATTACAAGTACGCCTATTTCGAATGCATTTATGTATTTTGGGGTGGGCTATGTTACACAATGTTACACATGCATCTAATTGCTTAGTTTTAGTAATTTTGATGGACATGAATTCGTGGAGTGGGTGTCATGTGCTTATCTAGGTTCCTGATCGATACTGTGACCTTATGCCCCTATTCGGCTATAAAGCCCTTTATTCCCTATATTGGCATAACCGTTCAAGTGCGATTTTCTGAAAAGTCATCTCTGGCCTCACACGAGCAGAGCCACAGAGCCACATTCCAGCATGACTCTCTGCTACTTCCTTTGCGACCAATTAGTGCAATGACAGAGCAGCAGTCACTATCTGATATTCCTAGATAACACTCCGAGTTCTTCAACAAGATAAAAACTTAGCAAACCTGGAAATCCCCGCTTGCTATGTTTTGATTAGTAATGGAACTCTAATGAGCAACTGATAACTATCACTTCCTAGTGACATCTTTAATTGACGTCTTATGTCCAGCAAACTTGCGTCAAACCCGGCACCTGTCAGGTATAAATATTACCAACGTTGCCTTAAGCAATGAGCGAGCGTTGCCTGTTGCTGATGCCAGCTGCCTGCATGACCAGTGTTGGTAACAACTAGCACTCTGTCGCTGCAGCCTGCTATCCTGTGGTGGTGAAGCTACTGATTACCATTATCGCCGCTACAGCGCGAACTGTGGTTCAGTACGCTTGAGGAGCCGTGCAGCCGTCCTCTGCGAAGACATCCAGCCGAGCTGCCCGCGGACGCTGTCACCCCTCCTTCCTCGACGCGCTGAGAGAAGCCGCTGCATTTCCCGTGCAGAGAAATCCAGTCCCGGCGCTTCCGGTTTACCCTCGCGGGTGACTGGGATATCGAGAGAGACCCCTGAAGGAGATACCAATCCTCCATCATTCTATTCAGAGGTATGGTGTTGACTAAACCCTTAGAAGAGAATTCTTGAAACAAACCTTGGCAAAACCAACTTAACTTAAGCTACTTACTTACTCCCCTTCTCACGTGTTAGGCTTAGGTCAGGCACACTGGGGTAGGCTTAGTTAGAAGCACCAGTTGAGTATGTTAGCCTAATGTATATATGACTGTATATATGTTTTATTACTTTTAAACCATTGTATGGCTAAGAAACCATATCAATGCTTTTACAGTTCTATTTCGCAATTCTTATCTTACTGTACGTACTTTTTATAATAACAGTTATTGCAATTGTGGCAATACATTTCTCTTGTATGAGAAGAAAGACTGTTCAATAAATGTTAACCTTTATTGATACACGCCCGTCTCTCTATTCTCTACATACCATGAAAGTAAACTGCACTAGACTGACTGAGTGAAATCTATGTCTATTGTTTCACACGACCCTAGAGATCGACTCTTGATCTGAGGAGCAAAGTTGTCATGTTGCACGGTTGTTGGAAAACTGAATCCCTTCTTGTCTGTGCCAAGGAAGCTGATCACTTCCTATGCAGAGAAGAAAGTTTCCAGTGACCTCTGAGCTAGTTGGTAACACAACCCAATTAAGTTTAGCATAGTCAGTGGAGGCCTGGAATATAGCCAGTTCCACGTCGATACTACTGTTTATGTTATTCCAATGCGCAGGGCCTAGTGGGAAACTAGGAACTACACTACACACTCTTGAAGACATCCTCATCATGGCACAGTCGCATGACCTATCGGATGCCAGGGTGACAGCAATGGACATTGCGATAACCCAACAAGTGGAGAAGCCGGTGACTATCAAGACTGAAAGGGCAGATGCAGTACGAACCCAGAACAGAAGCACCTGAGGGAGGTGGCCAAGTAAGAACACACAAGGGTCACGCTGTGGATACTGTGGAAGGGAAGAGCACCCTCAAGAAGAATTTCCTGCGCAAGGACGGACGTAAATGTAAATGTATGTATACTTGTAAAGCTCACTATCACCTGACAGGCATCTTGGCGCTGTATACCGCTGTGGAACCCGTCCTGGCTTTCCCTGTGAGATGCCCCCTACTGGGCACCCCCAAGGTGAAACCAGGCATCCCAACGCTTTAGGGCCGTTGTGGAGATTAAGCAAGCTATTGCCCAGAGTTGCAGAGTGGGGGCCAGGGTGTGTCCAAGTGTGGCACCACCAGCCACCAGTGCATGCAGAGGGGGGCCACGGGATCGAGGAACTTGCAGAAGAAGACCACTATCAAAGGAGTAAAACACCTGGTACTCGAAAATCCCGAAAACCAAAAAGCGCTCAAAACACTGGCGAGGCAAAGGAAGTACCCAGAGGACTCATCCACCAAAGAGGAAGGCGAGTGCTACCTTATCTCCTTTGCCTGTGACCTCAAGCGTAGGTGGCACCCACAACCCACATGCGCCCTTGAAATCCCCGGATCACAGGTCACCGCGCTGACCGACACAGGAGCATCCGTTAATGTGATGGGGTGTCACAGTAAAAGCAGCTGAATCCAAGTCCTGTATTCACCCTGTCGCATGTTAGGATTCTCACATATGGCAGTCAAACACTCATACCCCTCAAAGGTAAGATGACGGTGCAGGTAAAATTAGAAAGCCACAAAATCACCATTTTTTTTTTTTTTTTTAAATCTGTTTTATTGAAACACTTGACGTACAGTTACATTTCTTGTGTGCATAACTCAAAGGGGAAACAACCATTGGAGTAGCTCGTACAGTATCAGAGCGAATGTTGGCGACGGTTGAAAATCCAATAAATGCACTTGTAAATAAAAGAACTCCATCTGTTGTCATATGGGCGGACATTGCATGCACCAGACCGTTCATTCCATTGTTATATCACAGTGTAATTCGCAGTGCCGATCCTACCAGGGTGTCTGACCTTACCCGTCCAGGCGGGCAGCCTAATGGCCAGCCGCCCCCCCGGTGTCCGTAACCTTCTGGCTAGTGATGAAGCGTGATGTTCCTCAACAGCGTGAATAACCAACCAGGCCCGGTTCCGGGCAACGTGTATGTGTGCTGTGGACGGCTAGGATGTTCAGTATTTCGTCGCCGTGGGGTAGAGGGTTGCGGCAGTGGTTTGCATGTGTGTTGCACTCCTGTGTTTAGTCGCCGTGCGTTAAAAGTAAAAGGTGTGAGTGGGAAAGGCAGAACTAGCGTGGTCAACTGGGGGGCGACCTCTGCCGTGGGTGCCACTGTTCCAATCTGGGGAAAAACAGGAAAGAAAGTGAGGGTGTAATGAACCCTAACTCGGGGAGGGGGGGGGGGGGGGGGTGCTGCAGTGTGGGCCCTGTCTTGATAGTTCCGGGTGGAGTGGTCCCGCAGGGTGCCGGCCTCAAGTGTTCACGGGGAGGTGGTACGAGTGGTGCGTGGTAACTCTAAGTCCCGGGGTGGGGGTGCATTGGTGGAGTCGACTGTGTGTGTGGCCCCTGCCGACAGGTGGAGGGGGGGGGGAGGGCGGAATGGGCGGAGAAGTGGGGGGGGGAAAGGGGAGGGGGAGGGGCGAGCGGGGGGAGGGGGGAAGGGGGGCGAGCGATGGGTCGCAGGGATGGTATTTCATGTCTGTCTGCGCGCGGCTCTCGTTTCTCCCCTTTCTCACTACGCTGCCTGCTGCCCGGACGTGTCCCCCTGTTCCACTGGGGAGGAGCCATCCCCTTACATCACCCCTTGATCGTGGCAGACCCTGGTGAATGTTCGTAGGAAGCCCTCCCATATCTGGGCTATCGGTATGGCCCTCCGCCCCGCTGTCTCCTCCCTACGTAGCACCGTGCCCTCTGCGGTCGCCCAGTAGATGAGGGAGGCACTCCAGTGTTTCGTCAGGGGTGGTTCCGCGGCTTTCCAGTGGCGAGTTATGAGTCTTTTGGCTGTTATCAGCCCCAGATCCCAGAACCTCATGTGCGCCTTGTTATGTTTCGTCCTGGTGAGGAGGCCCAGCACACAGGTATCCCAGTCGTGACGAACGCCCAGCGCCGTCCCTTTCGTCAACAGCGTGTTGACATCGTGCCAGTACGTCCGCAGCTTGGGACATGCCCACAGCATATGTAGGAGATCCGCGTTCAGTAGCACGCATCGTGGGCATTTGGAGGTATCCAGTCCAAAGTATCGGTTAATCTTGTCCGGCGACAGGTATGCCCTGTGTGTGATGTAGAACTGTATGATTCTGAATCTCGAGTTGCGGGGAATGTGTTGCGGTCCCTCTAGAATCCTTTCCCACTCCTTATCCGACCAGTCCTCCCCCCTGTCAGTAGTCCACCTGTCCCTGAGTGGCTGTAGGGAGCTCGTTGTGTGGGACCTCAGCGCCTGCGTTAGCCAGTGTACGACGTGTGACCCTGCCCCCATAACGTGTAGGTATTGAATTAAGAGGTGTGTCTCGGGTTCCGTGGACATATCGCCCCAGTGTTCCGTGAGGACCCGTATCATTGATGCATGCATCAGGAATTGTCCCGCTGGCAGTCCAGGATTCTCCACTAGCCCCTCGAACTGTACCAGGGTCCCGTCGTCATATAGATCCGCCATTGTTTCAAGTCCCACCTGCACCCAGTCGTGCAGGCGCGCTGCAGTCACTACTCCCCCAGGCCTGGGCAGTCCCTCCAGTGGTAATGCTGGGGCGTAGGGTGTAGTCTCCTTGGTCAATTTTAGTGCACGCTTGTAGCATCGCAGTGCCACTGCTACGTGCAGTTGCGTCTCGTGTGTCGCGCCTCTAAGAGGGTGGAACAGTGCTAGGGCCTCCGCATGGGTCATGGCTGGGACTGTTGAGGCCGTGTCGTTCAGGTTTCTACCCGCGAGCCAGGCCACCACCCACTGGAGCTGCGCGGCGAGGTAGTAATGCTCATGGTTCGGGACCGCCAGTCCCCCCGAGGACGCCGGGGCATATAATTTCTTCAGGGCCACCCTCGGTCTCCCCGCATTCCATATAAGTGTTCGTGCTAGGGCCTCCAGGTCTTTGAAGACCCGAGCTGGGACATACACCGGTAAATTCGAGTAGTAGTACAGAAGTCTAGGTAAGACTATCATTTTGGACAGGGTGATTCTGGCCGGGACGTTAAGCGGGAGTGTGCCCCAGAACCGGATCTGTGCCCGCAAGGAATTTATGGCTCGAATCAGGTTGCCATCCAATATATCCGCCGCGTTCCTGTAAATGTGAATGCCCAGGTACTTGAAGGTGCCGGCATAACATGTCAGTGTCGTGTCCCCTAGCTGTACTGCGCACTCCTGCATATCTGGGTGAAAGGGGAAAACCTCAGACTTACCCCAGTTGACCCTCAGTCCCGAGTGTGTTGTGAATTCGCGAAGGGCATCGGTGAGCCCCGGGGGTATCCGTGTCAGGTCTCTGACGTAGAGGAGTAGATCGTCGGCGTATAGGGAAACCGCGTGTACCCCGTCTATCAATGGGATGCCCCACTCGGCGCCCTGCATCCTCAGTATCTCCGCCAGCGGTTCCATGGCCAACGAGAAGAGTAGAGGCGATAACGGGCAGCCTTGTCGCGTGGCCCGTCTCACCTGTATGGCATCCGATATCAGGCCCCCTATCCGGACCCGAACGGTAGGTGTTTGGTATAGGAGTCCCACCATGTCCAGATAAGCGTCACCCAGACCAAACTTTTGCATAACCGTTCTGAGATACGGCCACTCCATCAAATTAAATGCCTTTTCCAGGTCTAATACTATGCAACCCGATTGTGGCCAAGGGTCTCTCGCGTACTCCTGCACCCTGAACAACCGGCGGATGTTGAGCGATGTGCTGCGTGTGGGTACAAACCCGTTCTGGTCAGGGTGGACCAGGGTGGGTGTATATTGGGCCAGTCTCCTCGCTAGCGTAGAGGCTAGTATTTTGTAGTCTGTGTTTAGGAGGGCGAGTGGCCTATACGAGCCCATAAGCGCCCCCTCTTTACCCGGTTTCAAGAGGGAGACCAGCGTGGCTTCGCTCAGAGAAGGGGGCAGGGAGGAGTCTTCCAGTGCCGTCTCATACAGTTTAACGAGTTCAGGGATCAGGAGGTCCTGGTATGCTTTATAGAACTCCGCTGGGAGTCCGTCGGGGCCAGGGGATTTTCCATTGGAAAGCGCCGCTATGACCTCCCGGAGCTCCTCAGGGGCAATGGGCGCCGCTAGGACGGTTCGTTGGGCGTCGGTGAGTGCCGGTAGCGGCACCTGGTGGAGATATTCCTCCGTGTCCGGGGCGGGTGAGGGCAGACAAGAGCGATACAGTGCTTTGTAATGTGCGGTGAATGCTCCGTGAATCTTTGACTGCGTGTGTAAGGGCATCCCATTTGCATCTAGCACTTTTGTGACTGGTTTCGTCCGGTCTTCTCTGGCGATGAGCCACGACAGCAGCTTACCGGGTTTGTCCCCCCTATCGTGTGTGCGCGCCGCATGAGCCGCAAAATTCAGACATCTGAGCCTCTCTAATAGCCTTTCGTGGGTCGCCTGCAAATGTTGTAGCCCAGCGATGTTCCCTCCCACCGAGTCCCGCTCATGTCGACCCAGTTCCTCCTCCTGTAGGAGAGTAGGGTCTGCAATCCTATGATCACCCAGATTTTTTGCTTTTGTTTCACTGGTTTACGACTTTCTCTGGCTGTGGGCCTGCCAATCAGACCCACAGCCTAGCTGTTCTCTCTCTAAATTCCGATATGTGCCCTAGGTGCATTTACCAATTGGTACTGGGCCACCTTATCAGACCCTGTAACTCAGGGCATAGGTGTACCCAGGGCCGCCATGGGCTGCAGCATGTATTTTGCCACCCCTGGCTGGCCTCGTAAATTTGACACAACTGGCTGCACGACAGCTGGGGCGAAGACGTGTAACCACCCTTCGCTTTAGGTATAGTAGCTCTATATCTAACCATACAATGGACACCCGAGTTCCTATCAGTCACTCCTATGGCAGGCCTTAACAATCCTGAAGGCAGAGTGCGTGGGCTCGTGTGAGTTAGGCTCAGGCCCGAGCCGAGCCCGGCTGCAGCTTGCGGAATCAAAACCCAATAGCTGTTCCATGATAACGCGTACCACCTCGGTAACTTCGGTGTCGCGTTATCAAGGCATGTCGAGTAAGGTGTCATACGAATCGGGATGCTGCCCTCTCACCAACTCTGGCGACGAGGTTAGCATTCCGCCCTTCTAGAGGGACACGACATGTACGTAACTGTGAACCCCGGTTAAAGTTAACGAAAGCCTCAGCTCCACAAAATGGATGCTGCCACCACAGACACAAGTCTGACCTCCTGCTGCTGGGAGTCCTTCCAGCGAGGAGCACTTGGACAAAGGGTTTCCTGTCGAGGGCGCTGTTCGCACCGTCCCAGACAGGGTTTGTGTATTCTGGGTAGGTAGGGCTTTGGCGAGAAGGTGACTGCGGAGTGGCACCCCGGTGCTCACTACGCATCTGCCGGTTAGAACCAGTTCCAGGGGCGACAGCCCTGGCCTGGGGAAAGCCCGGCAGGGGAGAGGGGCGTAACTACCCCCCTTCCTGGTCCCACCCTTAGGGCAGGACCTAGTCATGTACCCACCCCTTTCTTTAGAATAAAGGCCGGAGCGGGGACCCTTCCAAATTAGATCATCTTTGAATCAAGAATACTTTCTACGAAAGGACTTCAAGACTCTTCTCAAGATTTCTCCCTTGTGGCTAAGGAGTAGTCACCCTGCATCAGCGGGCACCATCTAAGAACTCTGCGGTTTGCTGTAAGTCCTTCCTCAAGGAATCCGACGGCCCAGCTCGACGAGAACCGGCTTCCCTGGCACCTCTGACCTCTACCCACGTCATCAGCTCAGCTGTGATCTGTGGGTGCGACGAGACCTCGAGGGACCGGCCATCATCAGAACCTGCACGCTCTTAAAAACCAGCACGACCATCGAGGTAACTCTCTGGTGAGTGCTCTGGGGTCCGAGAAGCCCCGACCCTGAGCCGCTCCAGCACCGAAGTGCAGTCTCCCAGCATCTCCACGATCTGCGTGGGGCCCTTCTGCTCGCTGCTCAGCACGTTGTCTGGTCACTAGCCGCTGGCTTGTGCCCTTCTGTGACGACATCCGAGAATCATCACTGCCGGTCTGGTTGCTCCAGACTGGCCCTTGCTTCCATCTTTCCGAGAAGCACCCCGGACCCTCCTGGTCCACTCAAGACGCCGACAGCGACATCCGTCGTGGGACAGCTCGCACCTCCACCGTGGTCGCCGACAACGCCTCCTGGTCCGAGAGACTGCAGAGCCTAGCGTCGCCCACTCACCTGGTCGAGGTGACGGCCAACCGGTGCCTTCCTGGTACCCTCTGACTACTGGCTAGTAGTACGAACTTGGTCCCCTCTGCTTTCAGGTTTCATCAATCTCCGATCCAGGCTTGGATCTCTACGAACTATTCAGCACTGGTCGCCGGCCAGCAACTCCTTTCTTCCGGCTCCTGGCTCGTCAGCGAAGACCCCGACGCCTGTAAGACTTGTGCAGCCGCAGCCCTCGTGGCTAGGTAACTCGGCATTTCGGTGCCTGCATAGCCTCCTTACTCTAGGGTCCCGAGTCCCTCGCTTCCGACTTGCCTTAACCTTTCCGTGTCCCCGGACACTTGTTTTAAACTGTGCACTTGAAGTATTTGCTAAAGAGATTTGGTTTGTGCTTAGTACCCTGTCCTCATAAAGAGTACAGGGCTGTTGTGATTCTTAATAAATATACTGTTTATTTTCATAACACTTGTGTGGTGTCCTTTCACTGGGTGTTCAAGGGGTACATGTGTGGTAAACAGCTGGCTTAACACGCCCTCTCGAGTCTTTAGCCTTAGACTGCTCGTATCCACGCTACTAGGATAGCTGGTCTATAGGTTGACTTACAACCAAACACCATAAGGGTCGTTGGAACGATACATAGCGGTCGCTAGAATAGCGAACGTTGCATATCGGGCCAACTTCTCACATTGGTGAGCAGCGGTTGGGATTTGAGCTTGCTGTTGTTTTACCACACGTATCCTAAGAATATCTTGTTGAAAGATCGCACAAGTACTGTTAGTACATATAACTAAAGCTTAGAATACTCTGAGTTCTACTGAACCAGCTGTTGTAGCTCCTCAAGGCTTAGCACACCTTGGCTACAACTCTTAGCAAGGGTACAGTAGGAAAACACATAGTGTAGGTAGGTGCATCACTTACACCACACTAGAAACAGTATGTCGGGCCAAGGAGGAAACTCTGAGTCTCCCCTTGTGTCAGTTGACCCTCCACAGGTCATCCCTTCAGGATATACTGTGCTGAGCTTCAAGGAGTTAAGACGATTATGTCACTCCCGGAAGATTCAGCAGGGGTCTAACCCCACAACGTCCTTTCTGATTGGTCTCTTGGAGACTTATGATGCCAGAAGAGCTGAGAAACTTCGTAGCTCTTCTAATCCAGAAGGAGACATGCCTCCCCTCGAGGGAACCCGGGACGATCCTGACCTCATTCACCTCGCAACCGAGAACGAGGATGTGGAGGAGGATGAGGATGAGGATCTCTCTGGGGACGAGGCAGATAAGGGACAGGTAGAAGTCGTCAGACTAACACGGTCCAACTTAAGCAGACACGATAGTGGTACGGGGGGAACCCCGGCGCTACTGTCGGTTCCGCTTAACCTGGGGAATGGACGAGCCCGATCTCTGTCAAGAGACTCTGGCAGATCCCTCCATACCAACGGCTCTCACAACTCTTCTCAAAGAGGGATGACGTCCCCTCAGAGGAGAGTGTACGAAGCGAAAGAAAGGGCAGCTAATCTAAGGATCGAAAGGGAAGAACTTGCCCTGGCCAAGGAAAAGCTTGCTTTCGCTAGAGAGCAACAGTTAAGTGGGGCAATCCCCACTGGTGGCAGCAATGTACCTAGTAATAGGGAAAAGAGTTTCGATACGAAACACCTTGGGAAGATAGTGCCCCCCTTTAAACAAGGGGACGACATCCACAAATGGATTACTGCTTTGGAGAGGGCCTGCACTGTGCAAGGTGTTCCCCAGAGTCAGTGGGCAGCTATCTTGTGGCTCTCCTTTGAAGGTAAAGGAAGAGACAAGCTCCTCACCACAAGGGTAGAGGACGCTAATAATTACCAAGTCTTGAAGAATACACTCGTTGAAGGGTTCGGCCTAACCACTGAGCAGTACAGGGTGCTGTTCAGGGATACCCAGAAAACGCAGTCTCAAGATTGGTCTGATTTTGTCGATTGTGCCACTAAGGCTTTTGAGGGCTGGTTGCTGGGCAGTAAGGTTACTGATTATAAGGGATTGTATAATTTGATGATGAGAGAACAAATTTTAAACAATTGTCAGAACCAGTTGTTGCATCAGCATCTTGTCGACTCGGATCTGACCTCTCCCCAAGAATTGGGGCAGAAGGCAGACAAATGGGTTCGTACGAGAGTTAAACAGAACCAGGGCCAGAATCAAGGTGGTCAGAAGAAAGCAGACCAAAAGGGTAAAGATTCTAAAGGGGAACAAAATGACCAGAAGTCTTCGACAGGTCCCCAACAACCCAAAGAGGGTGGGGGTCAGGCTCCCCAAAAGAAGAAAGAAGGCCAATCCAAACGATGGTGCCAGTACTGTAAAAGTAAATCTCACTGGTTTAGTGAGTGCACCAAGAAAGGAGGAGGGCAGACTCCTGCCACTGCAGCCCCTAAGGCACCTGTGCCCCCTAGTACAGTCAGCAGTGGTAGTGCGCCTCCCAAGGGTTTAGTAGGGTTAACCCTGGGTTCTGAGGGGCGTGACAACTTAGTTGGCACGCTCACTCAGGCTGTCCTTGTCAGTACAGGGGACGTGGACGTGTCCCCTGACGTAAGCCCCAATACCTTGGGCAAATACCGACAGACGCCTTTCATAAATGGAAAGATGGCTCAGGCCTATAGGGACACTTGTGCCAGCGTCACCATGGTGACGCCTAACTTTGTGGACCCTGGACAGATCATGCCAGGTACAGAATTCCTGGTGACCAATGCAAGCAATGTCACTACCAATCATAGTATGGCAATTGTAGCTTTCTCCTGGGGAGGGGTAACTGGCCAAAAGAAGGTTGTAGTTAGTCCAGACCTCCCAGTGGATTGTTTGTTGGGCAATGATTTGGAGTCGTCACAATGGTCAGAAGTGGAGCACCGGACTCACATGGAAATGTTAGGTTTGCCAGCACATGTGTTCGCTGTGACTAGGTCGCAGGTCAGGAAATGCCCCACCGAACAGGTGCTGGATCCTGGAACAACGGACCAGACACCTCCCAAGAAAAAGAGCAGTAGGGTTAAGGCTGCGCCTTCCCCCTTGCCCCAGGTCGAGGATCAAGTCTCAGAGGAGGCTGACCTACAGGAATTGAGGGAAACTGAGCCGAGAGAGTTCGAACTTGATCAAGTTGAATTCTTGGGCTCAAAGGGACCCTCAAGGGAAGATCTGGGGAAGGACCAGTTAGACTGCCCTTCTCTTGAACCCCTCAGACAGCAGGCTGCTGCTGAGGCTGCTGGGAACGCCACAGGTACCCACAAGGTATACTGGGAAGATGGACTCCTGTACACTGAGTCGAGAGACCCCAAGCCTGGCATGACCAGGAGGCTGGTCGTCCCCTTGTCTCAGCGTGGTTTCCTACTTACCTTGGCCCACGAGATTCCCTTAGCAGGTCACTTGGGCCAGACGAAAACGTGGGACAGGCTTGTCTCGCACTTTCACTGGCCACACATGAACGAAGATACCAAGGAGTTTTGCCGCTCCTGTGTCACTTGCCAAGCCAGTGGTAAGTCAGGTGGCACGACAAAGGCCCCCCTTATACCACTGCCTGTGGTGGGGGTACCCTTTGAACGGGTGGGGATCGACATCGTCGGTCCCATGGAACCACCTACAGCATCAGGGCACAAGTTTATACTGGTGGTAGTGGATCATGCCACCAGGTATCCTGAAGCTATTCCCCTTAGGACCACTACAGCACCTGTTGTGGCAAGAGCCCTAGTTGGAGTGTTCTCCAGAGTGGGCTTCCCTAAGGAGGTCGTCTCCGACAGAGGTGCAAACTTTATGTCGAGCTACTTAACTGCTATGTGGAAGGAATGTGGTGTCAACTACAAGTTCACTACACCCTATCATCCACAATGCAATGGGCTTGTTGAGAGATTCAACAGGACCCTAAAAGGGATGATTCATGGACTACCGGAAAAGCTTCGGCGTAGATGGGACGTCCTGATCCCCTGCCTCTTGTTCGCCTACAGAGAAGTCCCACAGAAGGGGGTTGGCTACAGCCCTTTTGAACTTTTGTACGGGCATCCTGTAAGAGGACCCCTGTGTTTGGTGAAGGAAGGATGGGAGAGACCTCTCAAAAAGCCTGCAGCCAACATAGTGGACTATGTGCTCGGCCTCCGCTCGCGGATGGCTGAGTACATGGAAAAGGCATCTGAAAACCTTAAGGCCAGCCAAGAACTCCAAAAAGCTTGGCATGACCAAAAGGCTGTCTTGACTGTTTACCAGCCCGGACAGAAGGTGTGGGTGTTGGAGCCAGTGGTCCCAGCAGCACTCAAGGACAAATGGTCCGGACCCGAAACCATCCTGGAGAAAAAGGGAGAGGTCACCTACCTGGTTGACCTGGGAACTCCCCGGAGCCCCCACAGGGTGCTTCATGTCAACAGGCTCAAGGCATATGTCGACAGGAAGGACATGAGTTTGCTCATGGCCCTAGATGAGGGACAGGAGGAGGAGAGTGACCCTCTCCCGGACCTGCTCACTCAGAATCCTGACGATGGATCGGTAGATGGTGTTGTCTTTTGTGGCAGCCTCTCCGAACATCAACAGAGCGACTGTAAACAGGTTCTTCAGTCGTTCAGACATATGTTTTCTCTAACACCCAGCCAGACCGATTGGTGTACCCATGAGGTTGACACTGGTGACAGCTTACCCGTGAAGAGTAAAATCTACCGGCAGCCTGATCACGTTAGAGACTGCATCAAGAGTGAAGTGCAGAAAATGTTGGAGCTGGGAGTCATTGAACCCTCGGATAGCCCTTGGGCTAGTCCCGTAGTTCTAGTGCCGAAACCTCACACCCAGGGTGGTAAGAGAGAGATGAGGTTCTGCGTAGACTACAGGGGTCTCAATGCAGTCACTAAGACTGACGCCCACCCAATACCAAGGGCAGACGAGCTTATCGATAGATTGGCTTCGGCCAACTACCTAAGTACGTTTGACCTGACAGCTGGGTATTGGCAAATCAGGTTAGCTGAGGACGCCAAGCCTAAAACCGCATTTTCAACCCCTGGTGGGCATTATCAGTTCGTGGTGATGCCCTTTGGTCTGAAAAATGCACCTGCCACCTTCCAACGGTTGGTGAATCAAGTCCTTACTGGGCTGGATGACTTCTGTGCGGCGTATCTTGATGATATTGCTGTCTTTAGCTCCACCTGGGAGGATCACCTGGTCCACCTGCGGAAGACATTGGAGGCGCTGCAAGCAGCAGGCCTCACTATCAAGGCCACCAAGTGCCAGATAGGGCAGACACAGGTTGTATACCTGGGCCACCTTGTAGGTGGAGGCCAGGTTCAGCCACTGGAGAGCAAGATACAGTCGATCAGGGACTGGGCTCCTCCAACCACCCAGACTCAGGTTCGAGCTTTCTTGGGCCTGACTGGATACTACCGGAAGTTTGTCAGGAACTATGGTTCCATCGTGACACCATTAAACGAACTGACAAGTAAGAAAATGCCAAAGAAGGTTCAGTGGACAGCGAGCTGTCAAAAAGCATTCGATGACCTAAAGCAGGCCATGTGCACGGCGCCTATCCTCAAGAGTCCGGACTACTCCAAACCATTCATTGTCCAAACAGATGCTTCTGAGTTGGGTGTGGGAGCTGTTCTTTCTCAACTGAATTTTGATGGTCAAGACCAGCCCATTGCTTTTATAAGCAGACGGCTGACCCCTAGAGAGAAAAATTGGTCAGCTATTGAGAGGGAGGCCTTTGCTGTGGTTTGGGCCCTGAAGAAGCTGAGGCCATACTTGTTTGGCACTCACTTCAAGATTCAGACCGACCATAAGCCCCTCTTGTGGCTAAATCAGATGAAGGGTGAAAACCCCAAACTGCTAAGGTGGTCCATTTCCCTACAGGGGATGGACTTTACAGTGGAACATAGACCTGGTACTGATCATGGCAATGCCGATGGGCTCTCCAGATATTTCCACTTAGAACAAGAAGACTCACCTGGTCAAGGTTAGCTAGTTGTTCCGACGTTTGGGGGGGGGTCATGTAGGAGAGTAGGGTCTGCAATCCTATGATCACCCAGATTTTTTGCTTTTGTTTCACTGGTTTACGACTTTCTCTGGCTGTGGGCCTGCCAATCAGACCCACAGCCTAGCTGTTCTCTCTCTAAATTCCGATATGTGCCCTAGGTGCATTTACCAATTGGTACTGGGCCACCTTATCAGACCCTGTAACTCAGGGCATAGGTGTACCCAGGGCCGCCATGGGCTGCAGCATGTATTTTGCCACCCCTGGCTGGCCTCGTAAATTTGACACAACTGGCTGCACGACAGCTGGGGCGAAGACGTGTAACCACCCTTCGCTTTAGGTATAGTAGCTCTATATCTAACCATACAATGGACACCCGAGTTCCTATCAGTCACTCCTATGGCAGGCCTTAACAATCCTGAAGGCAGAGTGCGTGGGCTCGTGTGAGTTAGGCTCAGGCCCGAGCCGAGCCCGGCTGCAGCTTGCGGAATCAAAACCCAATAGCTGTTCCATGATAACGCGTACCACCTCGGTAACTTCGGTGTCGCGTTATCAAGGCATGTCGAGTAAGGTGTCATACGAATCGGGATGCTGCCCTCTCACCAACTCTGGCGACGAGGTTAGCATTCCGCCCTTCTAGAGGGACACGACATGTACGTAACTGTGAACCCCGGTTAAAGTTAACGAAAGCCTCAGCTCCACAAAATGGATGCTGCCACCACAGACACAAGTCTGACCTCCTGCTGCTGGGAGTCCTTCCAGCAAGGAGCACTTGGACAAAGGGTTTCCTGTCGAGGGCGCTGTTCGCACCGTCCCAGACAGGGTTTGTGTATTCTGGGTAGGTAGGGCTTTGGCGAGAAGGTGACTGCGGAGTGGCACCCCGGTGCTCACTACGCATCTGCCGGTTAGAACCAGTTCCAGGGGCGACAGCCCTGGCCTGGGGAAAGCCCGGCAGGGGAGAGGGGCGTAACTACCCCCCTTCCTGGTCCCACCCTTAGGGCAGGACCTAGTCATGTACCCACCCCTTTCTTTAGAATAAAGGCCGGAGCGGGGACCCTTCCAAATTAGATCATCTTTGAATCAAGAATACTTTCTACGAAAGGACTTCAAGACTCTTCTCAAGATTTCTCCCTTGTGGCTAAGGAGTAGTCACCCTGCATCAGCGGGCACCATCTAAGAACTCTGCGGTTTGCTGTAAGTCCTTCCTCAAGGAATCCGACGGCCCAGCTCGACGAGAACCGGCTTCCCTGGCACCTCTGACCTCTACCCACGTCATCAGCTCAGCTGTGATCTGTGGGTGCGACGAGACCTCGAGGGACCGGCCATCATCAGAACCTGCACGCTCTTAAAAACCAGCACGACCATCGAGGTAACTCTCTGGTGAGTGCTCTGGGGTCCGAGAAGCCCCGACCCTGAGCCGCTCCAGCACCGAAGTGCAGTCTCCCAGCATCTCCACGATCTGCGTGGGGCCCTTCTGCTCGCTGCTCAGCACGTTGTCTGGTCACTAGCCGCTGGCTTGTGCCCTTCTGTGACGACATCCGAGAATCATCACTGCCGGTCTGGTTGCTCCAGACTGGCCCTTGCTTCCATCTTTCCGAGAAGCACCCCGGACCCTCCTGGTCCACTCAAGACGCCGACAGCGACATCCGTCGTGGGACAGCTCGCACCTCCACCGTGGTCGCCGACAACGCCTCCTGGTCCGAGAGACTGCAGAGCCTAGCGTCGCCCACTCACCTGGTCGAGGTGACGGCCAACCGGTGCCTTCCTGGTACCCTCTGACTACTGGCTAGTAGTACGAACTTGGTCCCCTCTGCTTTCAGGTTTCATCAATCTCCGATCCAGGCTTGGATCTCTACGAACTATTCAGCACTGGTCGCCGGCCAGCAACTCCTTTCTTCCGGCTCCTGGCTCGTCAGCGAAGACCCCGACGCCTGTAAGACTTGTGCAGCCGCAGCCCTCGTGGCTAGGTAACTCGGCATTTCGGTGCCTGCATAGCCTCCTTACTCTAGGGTCCCGAGTCCCTCGCTTCCGACTTGCCTTAACCTTTCCGTGTCCCCGGACACTTGTTTTAAACTGTGCACTTGAAGTATTTGCTAAAGAGATTTGGTTTGTGCTTAGTACCCTGTCCTCATAAAGAGTACAGGGCTGTTGTGATTCTTAATAAATATACTGTTTATTTTCATAACACTTGTGTGGTGTCCTTTCACTGGGTGTTCAAGGGGTACATGTGTGGTAAACAGCTGGCTTAACACGCCCTCTCGAGTCTTTAGCCTTAGACTGCTCGTATCCACGCTACTAGGATAGCTGGTCTATAGGTTGACTTACAACCAAACACCATAAGGGTCGTTGGAACGATACATAGCGGTCGCTAGAATAGCGAACGTTGCATATCGGGCCAACTTCTCACACCTCCACCCTATGTAGGTCCTTCTCTACCTGTCGTTTGAGATTCCCCTGTGTGCCTAAACACTGTCCCCTAATGACCACTTTGAACGCCTCCCATTCCATCTGTAGAGAGGTGGCAGAGCCTGCATTATCCTCAAAATAATGCACTATGTGTGTAAACAGTGAATCTTGGAAGGGCGCGTCTAATAGGAGGTCCTGCTGCAGTCTCCAATTGGGGACAGGGGGGCGAGATCTCGCCCATGAGACAGTTAACATGTGTGGGTTGTGGTCCGAGTGTGTTCTACCCATGTAATGCGCTTCCGTCACTAGCGGGAGTAGGTCATCCGTGAGCATGAATATGTCCAATCGGGTGTGCAGGGTGTGGGCTCCTAAATAGTACGAATATACCTTGGCCGTTGGATTCCGGTGACGCCACACATCATGCAGGTTCCAGTGTGAGGCCCAGGCTATAAGAGCTTTCATGGCACCCACTACTGGCGCATTGGGTAGTGGTGGGAATGAGCGGTCCAGTGTGGAATCCAATACACTATTGTAATCCCCCCCCAATATCCAGGGGATTCCATGCCAGTGTGCTAGGGTTGTGGACACCGTTTCGAGGAAGCCCTGTTGTTCTGTGTTGGGGGCATAGAGCGACGCCACCACCAGCGGCCGCCCATCCAGGCGTCCCTTCACTGCCACAAACCTCCCCTCCTTGTCTATGTGTGAGTCTTCAACCTCAAACGGGAGCCCTGGTCTCACCCATATCAGTGCCCCCCTAGCGTAAGAGGAGAACCCAGTCGCATAGATCTGACCACGCCACCGCCTGCGCAGGGTGTGTATCTCAGGGGCTGTTAGGTGTGTCTCCTGAAGGAGTGCTATCTGCACCTTGTGTCTCTTCAAGTACGAATAAATCATGTACCTGCGTGCGGGTGTGTGTATTCCGCGTACATTCCAGGTACACATTATGACTTCAGCCATCAGTATACAACAAGCCAATCACACCCGTTCTCCCCCCCGTTCCAAGCACCTCCTCAAGGGGCCCTCCATCATCCAGTTTCAGAGCGTCCCCACCCTTGTCTGACCAGCACCCGGAAAAGTCCAGCGAGCACCCCTGTAGGTCATGCATGCAGCGTTTCACAATAGGGAAAAGGAGGGTAAACATTAACTGGGGGGAATACCATCGGGTCGGTTGCCAAACGTGCAGCCGTCCAAACATTCTACAAAAAGTACGAACAATCCATTCTGGGGGGTTGCTGCCCATCACGCAGTCCAAGTGTCTAGTGAGTGTCTGCTGAGCGTGAAGGCGTGAGTGCCCTTCCAGGGGGGTGAGAAATATAGGCCTGAGTGGCCGTCAGGCCAGCCCACTGCCTGTTTAGCAGCGTGTCCAGAAAGTCATGGGGCCACTACCCTGGTCAAGTTTGGAGCTGGTAACCATCGCCCACCCATAGGGACCCTGCAATGTGGTGGCCCATGTGGCGTGGGTGCCACGGGGCGACTGCTCCGTAATAGGCTATTGCAATCGTGACATTGTCTTAACTTACTGCGTGTTCAGTGTCCGTCTCCCTCGGGCCGTGCTGTGTCTATGCTTTTATCGCTGAAAGCCCCGTGGTGCGGCACTTCTTTAGCCATACAGGTCCGATGTTTGTGGGGTGATGTCTGGCAGCCCATTTGAGAGCTGCGAGTCCGGGAGACCATAGATCGCTTCATCGTCGCTCGGCGATACCCTGGGGCTGGTGGCAGGCGGGGAACGTTGTGACGGGGAGCCGCTGAGCTCCGAGACCATCCGCAGGGCTTCCCGTTGTTCCCTGCGCATTTCCTCTTCCGGTGGGCTCGCGCTAGGCTGGGTGCTGCTGGCCGCGGGGGAGGGTGACCTGGCGCCACGTCTCCTCTTGGACCTCCTGCGTCTCCTCGGCCTGTCCGGGTTTCCTGATCGCTCCGTGTTCTTATCCGTCCCATTGTCCAGCCAGGCTTCCACGTCTTCCGAGGAGTCAAAGAAATGTGTTTTTTCATTCGCTATCACCCTGAGTTTTGCTGGGAAGAGGAGGGAGTATGTAAGTCCCAGTTGGCGTAGCCTCCGCTTCACCATTAGGAATGATTGTCTCTGGCGCTGCACCTGGATCGTGTAGTCTGGGAAAAACATTATGTTTGCATTTTCGACTTGTATGGTGCCCAGTTTTCGAGTTTCTCGCAGAACAGTATCTCGGTCCCTGTAGTTCAGGATACGGATCAGAAAAGGGCGCGGGTTAGAGCCGGTGTGGAGTGGCCTGGTCGGGACTCTGTGCGCCCGTTCCACCACGAAATATGGCGAGAGGGTGCCTTCTGGCAACAGGGTGCGTAGCCAGTCCTCCACGTGGGTGGTCGGATCTTTGCCTTCCCATTTTTCGGGCAAACCCACTATGCGGACGTTGTTGCGTCTCGCCCGCCCTTCTGCATCCTCTGCCCTGTCCTCCAGGAACTCCACCCTGTTGAGGAGGTCTTTAATCTGTTTGTCCGACTGGGCGACCCGAGGTTCCATGCCCGTCACTGTGGTTTCCAGGGTTTTGGTGCGCTCAGCTAGCTTCTTGTGGTCCTCCTTCAGGTGCGTGAGGTCTATGGCGACTCCGTCTATTTTCGCCTCCAGGGACGTCCGGGTGGACTGGATGGAATTTTCCAGGCGTTCCATAGCTGCCAGCACCGAGTCCAACCTGGCCGTCACCGGATCCGCGTCCGTCTGCTTCTGCGCCTTGTCCATTTTGCCCTTTTGGGACGTGCTCCCTGCTCCTGTGCGTTTTCCGGCGCCTCCAGACATGGGCGGGAACTGGCTCTCGGAGGATCCTGGTGTGGTGGTGGTCAGTGGTCGCGTCGATTGTCAGAGCCACTGGCTGGGGTTTCGGCAGTGTTCCCAGTAGGGACTGCGTCAGCGTTCCCAAAGTGAGGTGTTGAAAGTGTCCGCCGTGGAGCCTCACGAGGGGTCTAGTTGCGCACGTCGCTGTGTGGCCCAGTGTTAGCTGTGCCTCTGCTCGGTTTTCAGCCAGGGTGATGCGCTGTGCTGCTCTGCCTCCGCTGAGGTATAGCGCTGGATTCATGTCTCTCCCCCGCCGTGCCGGCCCCCCAGCGATGCCGTGTCTCTGTGGGTGCTGGCGTCTACAAGCGTCCAGTCGTGTGCTTCGGTGGTGTCTGTGGTGTTCAGATGGCGATGCCCTCCCCCGGCACCCTCCTTGCTGGGCAATTCACTCGGCCTGGGGGACGCAGTTATCAGCGGGACCCCCCTAGCAGGCCCCAGCCGAGGCAGTTAGCGCGGTCAGTCTATTCCCCGGGCTACCTGCCGGTCGATGGTGCCCTCTGGTGCTTCACCACTGTTTCCTCACGGTGTGGGCCATGAGCGCGGCCTCCGGGGCGCCCTGTCAGAGGCGGTTCGGCTGCCCAGCGACTGGGTCGGGCTTGCGGTGCTGTGAGGGCCGGGGCCCGTTGATCCCGCTGTGCCAGGGGGGAGTCTCCGCTCGGCGCCGACTGGGCGTAGGGCCCTTTAGATATGTCCTGCGCTCTTGCACTCACCGCTCAAGTTCGCTGCAGGCGGCGCCGGGGGTCCGATCCTCGACCCGGGGGGCGCCCGAGTCCTCCGGGTGCAGCTCTATGGTGTCCGGGCGAGCATGCAGCGCGCTGGGTGTCCAGATGTCCGCTGGGTCCGCTCCCCTCTATGCCGATGTGCAGATCGAGGGGTGGGGGAGGGGCTCCTCCTCGCGTCCCATTCAATCTCGGCAGCCCGGACGTCGGCCCCGCTCCGTCGCTGGTGTGCCCCACTCCCGCAGTCTGGAGTTGCCAGTCAGGTCGCCGCCACCTCTCTGTTTCTGCTGAGGGCCCGTCCCGGCGCCGCCACCTTCGTCCAGGGCGCCCCGATTGCGAGGCCCTCACTTCCGGTCTCAGCCTCGGACTTGCCTGGTGGGTCCCGCCGGGTCCGCGACTGCTCCCTCGGCTGCGGCGGACGTTCAGGTGCCGATGCGGTTCCTGGGCCAGTCGGACCTCGAGACTCGGTCCGATGCTGGGTTATAGTCTCACGGCCGCCCGTCTCTAGTTTCGGCCGACCAGGTGGAATTTTTGCCGGATAATTTAACCCCTGATTATGGGATCACGCCGGAGCTCCGCTAAAGTGCAGCCAGTCTCGCTGCGCGCGTAGCCACGCCCCGCCACAGAATCACCATAACATTCAATATGGTGAACAGGGAAGGTGACATTCTTGTGGAGAGCCATACAGCCGAGGATCTCTGCCTGGTCACGTTTCCCAATGCAGTCAGAACCCTGCAGACCGAGGATGTTCTAGAACTGTTCCCACAACTGTTCAAAGGACTTGGGAGTATGGAGAGGCAACCGATAAAGCTACACATCGGTAAGGCAGTGAAACCAGTGACCTTGCTACACCGATGCATACCCTTCCATCTCCGACCACTCGTCGAGCAAGAACTCTACAATCTCGAACAGCAAGGGGTCATAGAAAAAGTCACTGGGCCAACACCATGGGTTTCCCCCATAGTGATAGCAGAGAAGCTGAAGCAGCCGGGAAAAATCAGGCTATGCATTGATATGCACATACCCAACCTGGCGATCAAGCAGGAAAATCAAAAAAGGGGGTTGCTGCACTGTTCCTAGAGGAAGAAGAGGTGGGGGGATTCTTGCTGGCGTGACCAAGGGGGGATTTCAATGATACCCTGGGGCATCCATTATGTTGGATGTATTTGCCTCACACACCCCGAGGAGTGTCATGCTTCATCATCGGCGGTTGCTCCTCGTCGGGGAGGCGGTGCAATCCCCGACGGGCACACCTCAGAGAGGGGCTCTTTGGCGGAGATCTTTTTTCCAACTGCCTATTGGTGAAGTGGGGGTATGTGGGCAGGGTGGTGTATACCTATGGTAAGGTGGTTAAAATGTAACAAGGGGTACCGGAATGGACTTTATTCTGGGGGTCCCCTGGCTACGGTTAAAAGGTGAAGCTAGTTTCCTAGGTGTCAACCAAAGTGAAAACAACAACATGCTCGTATCATATGTGTTGTATTGTTACCTTAGTGGATCCTCCTATGCCTAATGATCATATCCTAGAGGCCACATGAGTGTTCGGCAGGGCTGAACTACAGCGCTGCGCCCAAGGTGTGGCTGAAGTCTGCTGTGTCCGGGTGTAGTGACCTACCCATCCCCGCCGTGCTCGAGCCCTGCCGAACACTCATGTGGCCTCTAGGATATGATCATTAGGCATAGGAGGATCCACTAAGGTAACAATACAACACATATGATACGAGCATGTTGTTGTTTTCACTTTGGTCCTGAAGAATCGCGGTAAATATACCATTAGCGAGAAACATGTTGACCACATGCACCGCTAGTATCTTCTAGGGTCACACAACATAATAGGTTGACACCTAGGAAACTAGCTTCACCTTTTAACCGTAGCCAGGGGACCCCCAGAATAAAGTCCATTCCGGTACCCCTTGTTACATTTTAACCACCTTACCATAGGTATACACCACCCTGCCCACATACCCCCACTTCACCAATAGGCAGTTGGAAAAAAGATCTCCGCCAAAGAGCCCCTCTCTGAGGTGTGCCCGTCGGGGATTGCACCGCCTCCCCGACGAGGAGCAACCGCCGATGATGAAGCATGACACTCCTCGGGGTGTGTGAGGCAAATACATCCAACATAATGGATGCCCCAGGGTATCATTGAAATCCCCCCTTGGTCACGCCAGCAAGAATCCCCCCACCTCTTCTTCCTCTAGGAACAGTGCAGCAACCCCCTTTTTTGATTTGACTCTCTAGTACTCTGTACGGACACTAAGCTGCTACTGGACCTTCCACCATCTTGAGTGGTTAATAGTGTCCTCTCGCCTCCCCCCCCCCCCTTTGAAACCTGATCAAGCAGGAAAGACACCTGACACCAACAGTCGACAACATCCTGGCTGATCTGAACGGGTCCTTCTGGTTCTCCAAGTTAGACCTCAATGCAGGATTCCACCAGTTGAGGCTAGCCGAGGAGAGCCGGTGCATCACAACCTTCTCGACCCACATAGGACTACACCGCTACAAGAGGCTGAACTTTGGAATCTCCTCAGCTGCGGAGATATTCCAAAATGCCGTCCGAGAAGTACTAAATGTCAGGGTGAGTGGTGCGCTATATAAATGCATTGATTGATTGATTCTGCAACCATAGAGGAACATTACCGTTACCACTGGGCCACTCTCCAATGTCTCGCCAAACATGGATTAACCCTCCACCAGGACAAATGTCTGTTCTTTCAAAAATCCATTGAATTCTTTGGCTACCTGTTCAGCCAAGACGGAGTCAGGGTAGCTCCCCGGAAGTCGCAGGCCATACAGCAAGCCAACCTAGGGTGGAGTGGTGTGCAACAGAATGATGGATTTAACCCAGATCCTTGTGACTGGGGTTGAATGCTTGCATTGTATGCTCAGACGTGAGTCCCATGCTCTTCACACCACTGGAGTCAAGCTATCCTGGCTGAAGATGGCCGATAGCCAGAAACCGGTCCTAGGATGCTTGATTCCGGTCCAGGAAATACATGGCTTGGCAGTTCGGGCAGGACTGTTCCCATGAGGCGCAGGGTCAAGGCTGATTTGCATATGGCCATGTCTGAACTGGGGTGGTGTGGAGTGCAAAAAAACGATGGATTTCGGCCCAGATCTCTGTCCTGGGTGAATGTATGACATTGTTCTGCATTCTGTTCATCAACTGCTATTTTTGCATTGTCAAGCATTCTGTTCATCAATTGTTTCTATTGCATATGTCGCCCTAAGTGGGAAGGGTATGCCCAGATATGGGTCCCGTACTCACTACACCACTGGATTCAAGCTAGCCTGGCTGAAGAAGGGTGATGCCCTGAAACCGGTCCCAGGATGCTTGTTTCTGGTCCAGGGAGGACTGGTTTGGCAGTTCGGGCTAGACTATTCCCACAAGGAACAGGGTCAAGAATGATTTGCATAAGGCTGGGTCTAAACTGGGGTGGTGTGATGAGCAAAAGAATGATGGATTTAACCCAGATCCTTGTGACTGGGGTTGAATGATTGCATTGTCCAGCATTCCGGCAATCAATTGTTTATTTTGCATATGTTGCCCTAAGTGGGAAGGGTATGCCCAGACGTGGGTCCCGAGATCAATACACCACTGGATTTAAGCTAGCCTGGCTGATGAAGGGTCATGCCCTGAAACCAGTCCCAGGATGCTTGTTTCTGGTCCAGGGAGGACCTGGCTTTGCAGTTCGGGCTGGACTGTTCCCACAGGGAACAGGGTCAAGACTGATTCGCATATGGCTGGGTCCAAACTGGAGTGGTGTGCTGAGCAACAGAATGATGGATTTAACCCAGATCCTTGTGCTTGTGACTGAGGGTTAATGCTTGAACTGTCCAGCATTCTGTCCATCAATTGTGTCTTTTGCATATGCCAGCCCAGACAACAGCATCGGAGACCTGGAGCTTCCTAGGGATGGCCACTTACTCCGGGCGGTTCATACCGAACCTGGCCACAATAGCTGAACTGCTGCGCGCCCTGATGAAGAAGGATGCTACCTGGAGGTGGGGCAAAGAAGAAGCCTTCCAGTTGATCAAGTCGGCACTCCTGGGAAAAACCACCATGGCGTACTTCGACACCACCCGGATGACAGAACTTCTGGTGGATGCCAGCCCCGTCAGGCTAGGAGCGCCAGACAGAGCCAGGAAAATGGGCTCCACTCACGTTTGCGAGCAAGGCCCTCACGCCGACAGAAGCCCGCTATTCCCAAACTGAAAGAGAGGCACAAGCGATTAAGTGGGCCTGCAACCACTTCCACTTGTATGTCAGTGGGCACCCCTTCAGAGTGATGACCGACCACCAGCCGCTGATCCCATTATTTAGAGGCACCGCACCACACCCTCCTACAAGGATTTAGCGCAGGGCGATACACAACTACAGCACAATCAAATGGAACTGGTATATCATCCTGGGGCACAGAATCATGAAGACTTCCTGCCACGGCACCCACCAGAAATGGCAGAAGAAAATACTGAGCAGGAGCTGCGAACATAAGAGTACATCAACACGCTGGCCCAATGGGCATGTCCGCGAGCCCTCACCATGGAGGAGATCAAGACGGAGACCAGCACAGATGCCGTGCTCCTGAAAGTGATGAACTCCCTATGGAAGGGTTACTGGGAAGACTTCCTTCACTGCACCAACGGATAGAATGAGGAGGACAGCTAGGGAAAGTTCTGGAAAGTATGGGATGAGCTGAGTGCCGCTCCAGATGGCGTAGTGCTAAGGGGCTCCCGGATCGTCATTACTGCAAGTCTCCAGGAGCGAGCCACAATGCTAGCTCATGAAAGAAAACTAGGGGACTGTGAGGATGAAGTCACAGATGAGGGAAAAGGTATGGTTCTCTGGACTTGAAGCAGATGTGGACGCACTAGCGAGAAACTGCAGACCCAAAGACTTCAAAGGTTCCTACAGGAATATCGTAGCACCCTGCACTGCACAACACAGAGGTCGCCCTGGTCCCTGATGCTAACTGGACCCCGTCAAGACACAATCCCCATCGCGGACAATTGGGTCCCCGAGCTGTGTGACCCTGCCAACACTCAAGCTTGGTGAGCAGCAAACAACAAGCGGGCTAGTGGGAAAAGAAGAAGAGCAAAGGCTCGCATCATAGAGCCAGGGTGTACTGTCCTAGTACGGAACCGTTGCAGCGGAGGGAAGTTCCGCACAGCGTATGAACCTGGGCTGTGGACCGTGCTGAAGCTCAATGGAACTGCCCTTACAGCCCAGCAAGGAGAAGAGACAATAACCAGGAACATATCCTGGTTCAAGAGAATACAAGGATCAGATGTAGAGATGATGTCTCCCGGACCAGTGGAGATTGGAGAAACCAAAGTTGAGGGCCTCACACCGTGCCTGTACGAAGAGCAAGCCGTGGCAAATTCACCTCCAGCCCAGGCAGCAGAGGCTGAACCAAGCATCACCACAAAGGCCTTGTTGTCTAGCAGTCCTATGAGGAGTCAAGGGGACCGCCAACGCAAGTGCAATCTGATGCCCAATCCAAGACCAAGCCAAAGACTCACAGACTTTATGTGTTGATTTATTTAATTTGTTTTGAACACTAACTTGGGATGGGATGTAGCGGCCTAGATGCCACAGGACTCATGACCCCCAGACCTCTTGCCAGGAAGGGCCTACAAACAATGTATCACTCTCTGGCCAGGGGTGGCCAGAGAGCTTAAATAAACGTGCGGAGGTCGCTCGGGACTTCCGGCCCAGAGTGTATACCCGAGTGGATGTGTCTCTGTTACGTTTTTGCCACTAGGCTGAATCCGTGGCGTGTAGCCGATGTTGTCTGCTTTTGGTTACCCAACAACGCGCAGGCATGGAGGGGGCTTTCTCAGTTCAGACTCCTGCTGAGCCCATAACAAAGGCGGAATCTGAGGGGTCATCAGGCCTCCTTCATAGCTGCCTAGGATTCAGAATGCCTATGTGTGACATTTTCATAATTTTGGTGAAAATATGAGTGACATTCAACGACTATGAGTGACACTTTCTCACAAGCAAAATCAAGCTATGAAGATGAGGGAAGCATATATATATATTTATATTAATCACCAAAGCAATCCCGTTACCGAGGGCACACTTTCACACAGCTGGTGCGAGTTGCAGGGACGGGCTTTCCCTGTATTTTAATTCACTACCGAAGAATTATACTCGCACTCCTCCAGGGTATTGATTTTAGCAGGTTTTATTATATCATTGTGCCATTACAGCACACAGCATCTTAACCTACGCGTTTCGATCTCACGATCTTGTTCACGCTTACAAACATTTGTCCTTCTTTGGTTTCAGTCTTTTATACCAGTTGGTCATAGCAGCACTATTATGATGCATTATGGTTCTGGTAGTTACTGTTCACTTTTAAATTCATACATAGTCCTACAGACGTATATTTGTCTTAGTTTGTTTGGTTTTACAACAACTGATTTTGCATCAATTATGTAATTGCATGTATACACCCACTTGTTTAACTGTTACATTATCTTCATTAACAAAATCATTTTTTCCGTACATGCACGCAAAAACTGATTTTGTTAATGATGATATTGTAACAGTTAAACAAGTGGGTGTATACATGCAATGACATAATTGATGCATGTAAAATAAATGAACATCCACTTGACTCACTCAGAGATTTACTGCGAATGCGCTGTTTTTAGAACAAAATCAGTTGTTGTAAAACCAAACCAACTAAGACAAATATACGTCTGTGTACATCATGCCAGAGACTATAACTTGATTAATGCACAAAAATATACCACTAAAAGGAAACAAAAGGGACTATGTATGAATTTAAAGGTGAACAGTAACTACCAGAACCATAATGCATCATAATAGTGCGGCTATGACCAACTGGTATAAAAGACTGAAACCAAAGAAGGACAAATGTTTGTAACCGTGAACAAGATCGTGAGATCGAAACGCGTAGGTTAAGATGCTGTGTGCTGTAATGGCACAATGATATAATAAAACCTGCTAAAATCAATACCCTGGAGGAGTGCGAGTATAATTCTTTGGTGGTGAAATATATATATATGCAACGAAAAACTGTAAGATGTTGAAGCAGCTGAAATCGACGGGCACTCACCTAGTAACCTTGCAAACTGATCGCACAGTAAAACAATTGTATAACTGTGCAGTATATTTTAACCCGACCAGGCCCGAGCCCGGTCACGCAAGTACCACACACCACCATTGCACGTCCTCCGTCCCCTCAGGGACCCCTGCCTTCGAACATATCGACCTCGTGGGCCCGATCCACTGCTGGCCCGCGCGCCCATCCGGGGCGCCATCTTGGACACTCCACCACGAGGCCGCCTGGCCCCCGATCGACCTCAACCCTGGGCCTAGCCAGGCCTCAGACATCCCGGCACCACCATCCACCCAGGAGGTGAGCGGGCTACTTGGCAAGTCAATGGGAGAAAGAGGTGTCGATGGCTCTCCCCCGCCAAGTGCCGCTCGGCCATCGCCTCCCCGGGTGCTGGCTCCACCCCCCTGCTGGGTGTCGGGACTCCCTCATCCCGGACCTCCCGACCTCCAGGTGCGAGGGTCCGGACATCAAAGAACATCAGCCCTATAACTGGGGCAGCTCCAGAGCAGGAGGGCAGTTGTATCTTGGAGTCGAGAGACGCAAAGAACTCATCCTTGACGGACTACTGGCGCTGCCGTAGCTCTGCCTTGTGCACCTTCGTCTTGCCTGCTGGCGCTGCCGCAACCTTCGTAACCTTCCGATCCTTCATCGTCGTCGGGACCTGCTGGCGTGGCCGCGGACCGTTTGTAACCATCATCTCATCGGGACCTGCTGGCTCCGCCGCGGACCGTCGTTTCCTTCGCCCATCTCGGGACCTGCTGGCTCCGCCGCGGCCCGATCATCTAGAACGCCGAGCTCGAGGATTGAGAGCTATTTCCACCTTTTTGGTAACAAGACTGTCCCGCTACCCTTTTCCCAAACCAGAGACCAGAATCGAGGGGACCCCTGAGTCCAGACCTCCTTGTACCATTCCATCGTACTTAAAGAATTGCCTATAAAGTCTCGTTGAACTTTACCCTTGTGTGGTGTCCGTCTGTGGGGGGGGAAGTTACTTGTCTGTACGATCGCTGGAGACGGCTCTCCCCGGAGACCTCTCCCCTTATCCTCGGCCGACCCTCCCGGTCCGTCTAACATTGGTGGCCAGCGGCGCGATCCGAATCACCGCATAATCGTACAGAGAGTAGCTCACCCCACGACGAAATCACGATGACAACTAAAGAAAGCGGAGCAACCGAGAAAGTCCAGATGGAGAAATTGGACGAGTACAGCCATCGTGAACTAAAACAATTCTGCATCGAACTAGGTATCGCTACCACCGGACTAAGTACCAAAGACGATTTTAAGCATGCCTTAGAATCTTGGGCAGAAACCGGGGCTGCCGGAACCCCCGATCAAAGCATCGCAGCAAAAACCACCACGGCCCCTGAAGAGCGAAGAACGGGTCTCTCGCAAGACGATATCCAGGAACGAGAAAAAACCCGACTACACGAGCTGGAAATGGCCCGGCTCAAAATGGACATTGAACTTAAGTTGGCCGAACAAAAAATCAACTTAGAGCACCTGCGTCTCCGAGAAGAAAGAGAGGAGAAACAGAGACAAAGGGAGCTCGAGGAAAAGAAACTGGCATATGAACACGAGCGAAAACTAGCTGAGATCGACTTACGCAAGCAGAATAAAGAAGTAGGGGTGTCCGAGCAACCCCACACCCCAGGGGCAACAGAGAAAAAGGTACACATCCCCAAGGATGTCGTTCGAGAATACTTCCGAGAGGACGACATCCAGCAATGGTTTAAGGCCTATGAAATCGCTATGACTGCACACCGGATCGATAGAAGCGATTGGGGAGCCGGTCTATGGGGGAGATTCCTCAATGAGGGCCGCGACGCCCTGCTACAGCTCCCGGACCACCAGATGACCTCCTATGACCATATGAAAGCTGCACTCCTCACTCGCTATGGCCTCACACCCGAGATGTACCGTCAGAGGTTCCGAGACTGCACCCGCATCCCGGGTACAACTTGGGTGGACTATGTAAACTACTTTAGCCGAGCCTTCGAGGGCTGGATCAAAGGAAGCAAGGTCACAACCTACGAACAACTGTTCAATCTTATGGTATGGGAGCACCTGTCGAACAATTGCTTCATTGAACTCCGCCAGCACCTCCTCGACAGCAAGTTAACGGATCCCCGGCAGCTCGCAGCCGAAGCTGACCGGTGGGAAATCACCAGAGTGGGCCGGAATGGGTCCTACGAACAGAACCGGAACAACAATGGTCAGCACCGTCCCCGAGGAGGAGGAGGGGGCCAAGGACGAGGAAGAGACAACGCCCCGGTCGCCCCCGCTACCAGCACCACCCCCCCGGCCAACCGGGGCAGCACCCCGGCGCGACCGGGATACCGAGCCAATGTTACGTGCCATCGATGCCAACGAGTCGGCCACTATGCAAACGACCCAAACTGCCCCCAGTAACAGAGCCCAAGACCCCGCCAAGTAGCCGCTGCTGCTCTGGGGGAGGAACAGATCTCAGAGGAACAAGAGGAATATGAACAGGAACATCAAGAATGGGAGCCAGCCGCCATGGCTCTAGCCTGCTTAGGGGGGAAAGACATGGTCCCGCGGGTCCCCCTACCCGCTAACACCCAGAAGTACAGCCAATGGGTGAGCATCAATGGACGCCGGGCCGAAGCCCTTCGTGACACCGGGGCCAGTGTAACAGCCGTCCGCTGTCACCTGGTGACCCCAGAACAGTATCTACCAAACATTCTCTGCCCTGTACGTTCCGCCGATAACTCGGAAAGTCTGTGCCGGATGGCCTGCGTCCCCTTCGAATGGGGAGGGGTCGCCGGCATGTTGAAGGTAACGGTCCGAGACGATGCCCCCGTAGACTGCCTCCTGGGGAATGACCTTGAAAGCTCTCCGTGGGCAGCCGTAGAACGAAGAGAACACCTGGGGATGTTAGGCGTCCCGGACTGGGCGTGTGTCACCACCCGGTCCATGGCCGCCCGTGCCAACCCCCGCCCAGAGGAACCCGAATGGCCGGCGCCGCCGCCTCCGGTCGCCCCGGCCGAAACCACCGACCGTGACGTCCCCCCAGAACCAGCTCAACCTCCAGACCTCGCTAACCTCGACCAGTGGCCTCAAGAGGGGGGGCCCACGCAAGAACAATTTCGCCAAGAACAGAAGACCTGTCCCTCCCTCGAGGGACTCCGCCAGCAAGCGCTCGCCCAAAGCGCAGGGGATACCTCCGGAACACACTGGATCTACTGGGACAATGATCTGCTGTACAGTGAGCAAAGAATCGCGGAGCTGGGGGCCAGCCGAGTACTAGTGGTGCCCCTCCGTTTTAGAGACTTTCTGCTAAACCTGGCCCACGATGTCCCCCTGGCGGGACACCTGGGTCAAGATAAAACCTACAGTCGTCTGGTGACCCACTTCTTCTGGCCCAAAATGAGGAACGATGTACACCAGCATTGCCGATCTTGCCCCACGTGCCAAGCCAGTGGAAAGAGCGGCCGCAAACTAAAAGCCCCCCTGCAACCTTTTCCCGTGGTCACCACCCCGTTCGAGAGGGTCGGGATCGACATCGTGGGGCCCCTGGACCCGCGTACAAAACAAGGCCATCGATTCATCCTGGTGCTAGTGGACCACGCCACCCGCTACCCCGAGGCTGTTCCCCTGCGAACTGTGACAGCCCCGGTAGTCGGCCGGGCTCTAATGGGGATCTTCTCCCGTGTGGGCTTCCCCCGAGAAGTCGTCAGCGACAGAGGCACGAACTTTATTTCTAAATATATGAAGTCCCTCTGGCAACAGTGCGGGGTTACCTACCGATTCACGACCCCCTATCACCCTCAAGGAAACGGACTCGTTGAGCGGTTCAACCGCACGCTCAAAGGGATGATCGGGGGGTTGGAAGAGCCCCTCCGTCGCCAGTGGGATGTGCGGCTGCCGTGCCTCCTCTTCGCATATCGAGAGGTCCCCCAGAAGTCCCTGGGCTTCAGCCCGTTTGAACTGCTGTATGGACACCCAGTACGGGGGCCGCTCAGCCTAGTCAAGGAAGGCTGGGAGATGCCCCCTCTCAAGAACCCACCAGATGTCTTCCGGTACCTCCTAACCCTCCGCAACCAGACCCGGCGGTTCAGAGAGCTGGCAAAAGCCAACCTAGAGGCCAGTCAAGAGGACATGAAAAAGTGGTATGACCGGAATGCCTCCTCCATCGAATTTGAACCTGGGCAACAGGTATGGGTGATGTCCCCCACCGAACCCTGCGCCCTGCAAGACAAGTGGACGGGGCCCTTCAAAGTAGTCGAGCGCAAGGGTCCTGCCACCTATCTCATCGACATGGAATCTTCCCGGAACCCCCTCCGGGTCCTCCACGCTAACAGACTGAAGCCCCACTTTGTGCGTTCAGAACTCAGCCTCCTGATGGCCACAGACAATGGGGCTGAAGAAGACTCCGAGCCCCTCCCTGACCTCCTACGGACTCGGGAGAAAGACGGCTCCGTGGATGGGGTCCGACTCTCAGAGGCCCTCACCCGAGAGCAACGCCAGGAGTGTCGAGTCCTCCTGTCACAGTTCGCCAGCCTGTTCTCCCTCACCCCAGGTGTCACTTCCTGGTGTGTGCACGATGTGGACACGGGGGACAGCCCCCCTATCCGCCACCGGGCCTACCGCGTGCCAGATCGGGTACGGGCCTGCGTCCAGGAAGAGGTAGCAAAAATGCTCACGCTCGGGGTCATCGAGCCCTCAGACAGCCCCTGGGCCAGCCCTGTAGTACTGGTCCCCAAAGCGACCGCCCCAGGCACCACACCGGAACTCCGGTTCTGCGTTGACTACCGGGGCTTGAATGCGGTCACCCGAACAGACGCACATCCCATCCCCCGGGCAGATGAACTAATTGACCGCATGGGAGCTGCCCGCTACCTCAGTATTTTCGACCTGACGGCGGGCTACTGGCAAATCGGCCTCACACCCCGGGCCCAAGAACGTTCTGCCTTTTCCACCCCCGATGGCCATTACCATTTCAAGGTCATGCCCTTCGGCATGAAGAATGCTCCCGCAACATTTCAGCGGCTCGTCAATCAGGTCCTGGCGGGGCTCGAAGGGTTCAGCGCCGCCTACCTAGACGACATCGCTGTATACAGCCACCATTGGCCCGAGCACCTCCACCACCTCCGAGCAGTGCTACAAGCCCTTCAGCGAGCTGGCCTCACGATCAAGGCCAGCAAATGTCAAATTGGTCAAGGGTCTGTAACCTACCTCGGACACCAGGTGGGAAGCGGCCTGGTGGCCCCTCTGCAGCTCAAAATTGCTGCCATCCAGTCCTGGCAGCCCCCCATCACCCAGACCGAGGTACGAGCCTTCCTGGGCCTCACGGGCTATTACCGAAGGTTTGTGAAAGACTATGGTACTATAGTGGGGCCCCTCACAGAACTCACGTCCAAAAATCAACCCAAGAAAGTCAACTGGACCGCAGATTGTCAAACAGCATTCGAACAATTGAAAGCCGCCATGTGTTCCGCCCCTGTGCTCCAGGCCCCCGACTACAGCAGGGAGTTCGTCGTCCAGACGGATGCCTCCGACCATGGCATTGGGGCAGTCCTGTCTCAAGTGAACACCGAAGGCCTTGATCAGCCAGTGGCCTTCATCAGCAGACGACTCCTACCACGAGAACAACGCTGGAGCACCATAGAGAGGGAGGCCTTCGCTGTGGTATGGGCCCTCAAGAAGCTCCGGCCCTACCTCTTTGGCACACACTTTCGGGTGCAGACCGACCACCGACCCCTGCAGTGGCTGATGCAGATGCGGGGGGAAAACCCGAAGTTACTACGTTGGTCCATCTCCCTACAAGGGATGGACTTCACTGTTGAACACCGGCCTGGGCCAGATCACGCCAACGCGGATGGCCTGTCCCGGTTTTTCCGCCTCGACGAGGAGAGTCCCCAAGAGGATGGGTAACTCTCCCCGCCTTCAGCTGGGGGGGACGCATGTTGGACAGGCCACATGAAGGGCCGCTCTCCCCCGGCCCGACCAGGCCCGAGCCCGGTCACGCAAGTACCACACACCACCATTGCACGTCCTCCGTCCCCTCAGGGACCCCTGCCTTCGAACATATCGACCTCGTGGGCCCGATCCACTGCTGGCCCGCGCGCCCATCCGGGGCGCCATCTTGGACACTCCACCACGAGGCCGCCTGGCCCCCGATCGACCTCAACCCTGGGCCTAGCCAGGCCTCAGACATCCCGGCACCACCATCCACCCAGGAGGTGAGCGGGCTACTTGGCAAGTCAATGGGAGAAAGAGGTGTCGATGGCTCTCCCCCGCCAAGTGCCGCTCGGCCATCGCCTCCCCGGGTGCTGGCTCCACCCCCCTGCTGGGTGTCGGGACTCCCTCATCCCGGACCTCCCGACCTCCAGGTGCGAGGGTCCGGACATCAAAGAACATCAGCCCTATAACTGGGGCAGCTCCAGAGCAGGAGGGCAGTTGTATCTTGGAGTCGAGAGACGCAAAGAAGAACTCATCCTTGACGGACTACTGGCGCTGCCGTAGCTCTGCCTTGTGCACCTTCGTCTTGCCTGCTGGCGCTGCCGCAACCTTCGTAACCTTCCGATCCTTCATCGTCGTCGGGACCTGCTGGCGTGGCCGCGGACCGTTTGTAACCATCATCTCATCGGGACCTGCTGGCTCCGCCGCGGACCGTCGTTTCCTTCGCCCATCTCGGGACCTGCTGGCTCCGCCGCGGCCCGATCATCTAGAACGCCGAGCTCGAGGATTGAGAGCTATTTCCACCTTTTTGGTAACAAGACTGTCCCGCTACCCTTTTCCCAAACCAGAGACCAGAATCGAGGGGACCCCTGAGTCCAGACCTCCTTGTACCATTCCATCGTACTTAAAGAATTGCCTATAAAGTCTCGTTGAACTTTACCCTTGTGTGGTGTCCGTCTGTGGGGGGGGAAGTTACTTGTCTGTACGATCGCTGGAGACGGCTCTCCCCGGAGACCTCTCCCCTTATCCTCGGCCGACCCTCCCGGTCCGTCTAACAAGAATGCCTATGTGTGACATTTTCATAATTTTGGTGAAAATATGAGTGACATTCAACGACTATGAGTGACACTTTCTCACAAGCAAAATCAAGCTATGAAGATGAGGGAAGCATATATATATATTTATATTAATCACCAAAGCAATCCCGTTACCGAGGGCACACTTTCACACAGCTGGTGCGAGTTGCAGGGACGGGCTTTCCCTGTATTTTAATTCACTACCGAAGAATTATACTTGCACTCCTCCAGGGTATTGATTTTAGCAGGTTTTATTATATCATTGTGCCATTACAGCACACAGCATCTTAACCTACGCGTTTCGATCTCACGATCTTGTTCACGCTTACAAACATTTGTCCTTCTTTGGTTTCAGTCTTTTATACCAGTTGGTCATAGCAGCACTATTATGATGCATTATGGTTCTGGTAGTTACTGTTCACTTTTAAATTCATACATAGTCCTACAGACGTATATTTGTCTTAGTTTGTTTGGTTTTACAACAACTGATTTTGCATCAATTATGTAATTGCATGTATACACCCACTTGTTTAACTGTTACATTATCTTCATTAACAAAATCATTTTTTCCGTACATGCACGCAAAAACTGATTTTGTTAATGATGATATTGTAACAGTTAAACAAGTGGGTGTATACATGCAATGACATAATTGATGCATGTAAAATAAATGAACATCCACTTGACTCACTCAGAGATTTACTGCGAATGCGCTGTTTTTAGAACAAAATCAGTTGTTGTAAAACCAAACCAACTAAGACAAATATACGTCTGTGTACATCATGCCAGAGACTATAACTTGATTAATGCACAAAAATATACCACTAAAAGGAAACAAAAGGGACTATGTATGAATTTAAAGGTGAACAGTAACTACCAGAACCATAATGCATCATAATAGTGCGGCTATGACCAACTGGTATAAAAGACTGAAACCAAAGAAGGACAAATGTTTGTAACCGTGAACAAGATCGTGAGATCGAAACGCGTAGGTTAAGATGCTGTGTGCTGTAATGGCACAATGATATAATAAAACCTGCTAAAATCAATACCCTGGAGGAGTGCGAGTATAATTCTTTGGTGGTGAAATATATATATATGCAACGAAAAACTGTAAGATGTTGAAGCAGCTGAAATCGACGGGCACTCACCTAGTAACCTTGCAAACTGATCGCACAGTAAAACAATTGTATAACTGTGCAGTATATTTTAAATGTTTGATCTGGAGGAGCACAAACTGATGATTTAAAACATACCACTAGCTGGGGTTGGCTTTGCTAATAAAAATACATTTCTACCCAAATTGATCCCTTTTAGCATTAGGTTCTGTGATATGCATGATGCACGTTCTTTGCAGCAGGCATATTAACCCTCTGTGCAACTGGTGACTCAACTTGCACGAGACAAATCTCTCTCTCCCCAGAAAGAAATCCCATGTTCTCTTTAACTTAACAATGGGGTTAGTGCTGGGGAAATAACTTCAGCTGCTCGGCCTGTACACTGTAGCTGCAGTATGTGGAGAGGGCAGGCTAGCACAGTGACGTAGATGATTCTGACGCTGCTCTCTGTATACCATAAAGTACTGCGTTGCATCTAATCTGCAGCAGTAGACTGTGAATTTGTAAATCTATCTCTGATGAAACAGTATGCTTTTTTCAGACAAGGGTCAGAATTTTCAACATCTGTTTAAGGTGTAAATCATTCACGGTTAAGCATTACCCTGCCTCTCAGGACCGGATTAATTACGGGGAATGCTACACTGCCTGGCAGCTTATTTTGCCTCATGTATGTTGTGTCTCTTTTACTAATTAACATTTTTTTTACATCTGTGTAACGGATTAACTTTGATTCTCAGTCACCCTTAGCTCTTTTTCAAATAACTATTTGCTAATTACAGCTCCTTTGGCCTCTGTAACAGTGGAAGCGAAAGTGCGAACTGGGAATATATGTTCTGATCTTTTACGAGAATGAACCTCCGCTATTGATTGGTCTTAGTTTTAAACCAGAATCTCATTTTAGCCCAAATTGTAATAATTCAACACAGGATCGATAATTTCAAACTTGAATGTCCCATTTTTTAGACAAGTGATGGGAGCACTGCATTATAGCGCTAAATGTTGACACTTTTACATTAAAAAACGGATCATTAATCAAATGTAAAATACTTGCCTCATTTGAAGAGTGCGTGCATGGTGTGGCACGCTGTCTACACCTCCTCTTACTGTGACCAGACACAGCCTCCAGAGAACACTCTTGCTTCTGCCCCACCCCCAGCAAGGGAAGACCGCACATGTTGAGGAAGACTCCCCTGTCCTTTGATTTAATTCCGGGGGCTGCAATTCCTGGTGGCAGCAGAGATTTTAAACGAAAACATCCTGCTGGATCCGACTGAATCCTTTCGGTCCCTGTCTTTCAATACGAGGCAGTTGACTGATTAACTTTATTCGTTTAGCAGCACTGATGCTGCAAGTACTGCTGAGTACTAAACGTAACTTCTCTGTGTGGGCAGGCCATACCGCTGCACGCATGTACCAGGCTATGTAGTCAGGTCAGCCTAGCTACATAAGTTACGTAACACAAGCAAAACACCGTCCAATCAGGGTAAACCAGCTTGGTACCATCAAAGCACAGCAGAACTCGCATTGGCTGATGTGCGCTGCCTGCTTTGTCTTTCTTTAAAGTTTAACCATACGAAATATCAGACTCTACGAACCATGAAAACCGGTGATACACTCAGCTTTTAAGTAAGCTGACTTGCGTGACAATAGTTTTACATGCGGCAATGCGGTAACCTAACTTAAAATGCGTTAGTTTATCGCGAGATGTGTGACACTTGGCAGGACTGCTCCGTTTGTTGGAGTCTCCTGGCTGGGAGCAGTCAGGAGCTTCCCACCTGAGGCAAATGAAGCGAAAGGGAAACAAAGGGTCACACCTTGTTAGCACTTAACACATACTTAAGAGAAGCAGCTTTTCACTTTGTTCACGCTCTGTTAGGGAGATATGCATGCACTGTAAGAACATCAGATGTGTTGGTCTTCCCCTGTATTTACACAAAATAAATGTAACTTATATAGTGCTTACTACCCGATAAGGCGTTGAAATAATATAAGTACCACTATTTTTTCATTTAAAAGCACTATGGGTAGAGAAAGTTTATGCAGACAAAATGCAACATTGTTTTATGAGTAGCTTACTTAAGTGTGAATTTTCTGCCTAAATCAGGAGGGTTTCCCTATATACTCGAAATATGCTCAAATGTACTCATGGTAGACATGTTAAACATATATGTAAGGGCTTAGTATCTGATGTCACTTCTTATGAGGCCACTTCCTGTGATGTCACGTGCTGTGATATTACGTGCAATGATGTCACACGCCGTGATGTCACGCGCTCTGATACCACTTGCGTTCTAATTAACTAGATTAATCCCCCCACTTCTTTTTAGGTCGAGGACTCCGTCGGACTGCGTAAGCAGTGGGCAGAGCTGCGAAGATTTTATGTTTCTTAGAGGGGGCTTGGAACCCGCCCCTCTTCTCCATTGGCTGGCTTCCTAAACGGAGGCCAACCATTGGAGGAGAGGGGCATCACTCGGTTCAAGCCCCGTCTTTTTCAGATATGTGGGCGTTTTTTTAAGCTTCTTTCTATTTACTTCCTCTCCTCTTCCCATTGGCTGGAATTTTACCTTCCAGCCAATGGGAAGAGGAGAAAACGAAAACCACACCCCCGAATCGCAAAATGACGTTGCTTTCTCCGAGGCATTTCTGCCTCGCCACGGAGAAAGATGGTGGTGTGCATGGCGTCCCCCAAGTCGGTAAGTTTTCTTCCCTAGCTGCGCTCGTCTTTTTTTCTTGCCTTTTTCCCTAGTTTATCACCCTGGACACTCCTTTTCTGCCTACTTCGTCCCTTTACCTCTGTTTCTCCTTCCGGTCGTTCACTCTCTTCATTTTCCCGTTCTTTTCTTCCCCTCGTCTCCTTCGCCCTGCATGTCTCTTCTCTTGCCCCTGTACCTCCCATTATCCCTTTCCCACGTGAGAATTTTTTTTTCACTATCCTGAACTTCGGAAGCCGTTGGCATCCCGGGAGCATTATCACACACCCTCGAAATAACCCAGAAAGCTTTCAGCTCCATATTAGGGAAAGAATCGCTGTCACAGAGCTAGTGAACACAAAATTTATTGACAAGGCAGTGTGACTGGAGGCTGCCTGTACACACTCTCCGAGCGCGCATCCCACTCCCCACGTTTATAAATTTAGCCTGTTTGAGCCGGGCGCACTTGTCTCTGTCCGGCCGCGTCCAGGGCAGCGGCTTCGCCTCCTGCTGCTTGCCGCGCTGCTGATGGCTCTCCTATTCGCTATCCTAACGTCCCAGCAATAACGCGCTTTTCAGCTTCAGTGTGAGCTCAAACTGCCCCGAACCAGGAGTTGAAGGATCACCCTGTGCACAAGAGCACGGGTGAGTCTGCACGTGGAATGGGAACATGCGATATAACCCGCCCCGCCGCAGCGCCAGCCTTGTGCATGGCCCCTTCGGGACTGCACAGGTGCGAGGAGGGTACTGGAGGACACAGGGTATAAACCCCCTCCAAAGTATGCATTTGGGGTGGAGCGCGCGGCGGCCCGCGAGGGGAGACAGGCTCTCTTAAAATATTATGATATAGCGGCCGAGGGTGAGGAGCGTCAGCCTGGGCAGTTATATCATAGTATTTTAAGAGAGCCCCCCCCCATGCCATTAAAGCAAGCAAACCAAGGACCCTAGCAGCTCCCCCCCATCCTCCGACGCCCCCCCCTGCAACGTCAATGGTCGGCTGATATTGCGGGCAGTTACCAACAACTTTCCTTTCCCCTTCCGTCATATCCTTTAGCTATCCCACCAAATCTTAACCTTTACTCGCATTGCCCCTCTATGCGCGTCCCTTTCCTCTCCTTGTTCCTCTGACCCATTGCCGAGCAGGACCCAACCTGATCTCCAGATGGCGACCCCCCCTCCCCTTGCACCTCACTCTCAGCACTGCCAGCCCCTACCGCTCCCCCCTCCCTCTTGCCCTTCACCCACCCGTTGCACCCTCTGCGTTAAAGGACTGTAACTCGCCCCACCTCTGGACTAGCATACAGCTATTGAGACAACCCTTTAAGGGATTCTCGGATATCCTCGCCTGTCCAGCGGATTTTCACAACAGTTAGTACGATGCCAACAAGAACACCTCTGCCCACTGTGAACGAGCGGGACACGGAAAATGTGAGTATTCTGTGGGGAACTTGTTATTAGTGAGCCATCAGTCTTTGAAAATAGCTTGGGTGACTTAGGATATGGTATATTGAGATTAGTAGCGCTCTAACAAGGCTTTTCTGGAAATTCTGGCATAGTTTGAGCTTCATTTAAACAGCGCTGGACGTTAAGAGAGTTTTGTAGTTTCCTGCTTGAATTGGTTATATTATTTATTGATTGCACATGAGTATCTGTCAATTGAAATGATAATTTGATAGCAGTCCTCCTGAGTGCCTTAAATGACCTGAGCCAGTGCACTTCCATCTTTTGTAACCTGAGCATGCCGCTGTCCTGTGTATACACCCTCCAGTGTAACCTGAGCGAGCCATGACACAGTGTATGTCTAACCTATACTTCCTGGGTCTGAGTATGGTTATTTCTTTTTAAGATAAGTTGTCCTGATCTTGCATGCGTGCAGCTTGCACTGTATTCTCCTGCGTATTGTGATCAAGTTTGTCTTGTGCATGCATCTTCCTGTTGTGTATAAGTTGCATGGAAAAGTAAGTCTGTGCTATCGTTCTAGCATGCTCAGTACTATGCCTCAATATCTGGGAGGCTGTCCCCCTGGCTGTGCTTGCTCTCCTTCCCCGTGGCTGTGCTTGCTTCCCTGCCCCCTCGTTGTGCTTGCTTCCCTGCCCCCTGGCTGTGTTTGCTCCCATGCCCCCTGGCTGTACTGGCTCCTCTGCCCCCTGGTTCCCCTGCCCCCTCGCTGTGCTTGCTTCCCTGCACCCTCGCTGTGCTTGCTCCCCTGCCCCCTGGCTGTGCTTCCTCCCCTGCCCCCTGCCCCCTGGCTGTGCTTGCTCTCCTGTGTGTATGAGGCTCTGGGTGTGTATGTGGCTCTGGGTGTGTGTGTGGCTCTGGGTATGTGTGTGGCTCTGGGTGTGTATGTGGCTCTGGGTGTGTGTGGGGCTCTGTGTGTGTGTGTGGGGCTGCGTGTGTGTGTGTGTGAGGCCCTGTGTGTGTGGGGCTCTGTGTGTGTGTGTGGGCCTCTGTGGTGTGTGTGTCGGGCTGTGTGTGTGTGTGTGTGTGTGGCTCTGTATGTGTGTGTGGCTCTGTGTGGGTGTAAATGCAATAGGTCATGCATTTGCGAGCGATTAAGCTATTGGCATTGTAAATGACAATGCCAGTTATTTAACGATTAAGCTATTGGCAATGTAAATGACAATGCCATTTATTTAGGATTTAAAAAAAAATGTCATGAGCAATGCCAATAGCTCTACCTTTAATAATGCCAAGACCATTGCATTGTAAATGCTTGTTTTAGGACTTGTGCCATTTGGCCCAAAATAAAATGTATTAGACAAGAACATGTTAATCCTTTTATACTACCACTCTGTTACGGTATTTACCTGGTCGTCCAACACCAAAGGTGCGCGACCCGTGGTAGTAATGGCCCGGCCTAAACCACCACGTCAGCCTAGCCACCAACGCACCCAGCAGTCCCTAGCTGGTCACCCCTAGCCAGGCCTGTGTGGGTCGCGACCTGTTGCCACCACCGGTCCCCAGGTCACTGCCCGGTTCGTGACTCAGCACCGGCGGAGCCCGCAGCCGGACTCTGGAAAGCTGCCATGACAGTGTTTACAAACCGCGAGACCACGCTCGGCCTCCACGGCCAATCAACACTTCCGAATGCGCTGCAGAGCAATAGGATTGGCCGAGGTTGCGAGGAGGCTCAAATCCGAGATTACTTTACAAATGATCAGTCCCACCCCCTCATGTTCTCAACTCTCGAGAATATGTTCAACCACGGGATTGGGTGCATGTGACCCGGAAGTACTGAGCTTACCGATTTGTCGCCCCTGCTTAGGTGAGTGAGGCCCGGCGGAAGTCGGGCCGAGTGCACGGGCGGTCCGTGTCTGTAACGGACGGGTGGTCACCGTAGAAGAAGGGGCCGAGGGACTCAAGTCTGCCTGCAACCAGAAACTCCGGTTTTATATCACTTCAACAAAGAATTCGTTTGGTTCTTCTGCTAATCCTCCAATCATAACAAAGCTCAACCCTGCCACCTGTCAGAAGGAAGCAATTCAAGATACCGACTGAGCACAACAGAAGAATAAACCAGTTTTTAACGTAATTCAGAATTGGCTCTCCTTTGGGGGGCATATTTATTTAATAGGACAGTCTATCACAGAAGCCAGGCTGGCGCTGGCGGCGACCTTCACCGGAGGGGGCGACTTGCCCCCCACGTTAATTGGGACTCTGGGGATGTCCTACAAGCCCATCGCCCCAGCACCGACCACAGCCAGCAGCACGACAGCCACGACGGGGAGCAGCAACAACTCTGGTCCTGGAACGCCTGTCCCACAAGGTATTGAGCCAATAACATGGTAATGGGGCTGAAAGGAAATCTGTTCCTCTAGGTAATGAGTCAATAACATGGTAATAGGGCTGTAAGGACAACTGTCCCACCAGATGATGTCCCAGTAACAGATGGTGCTGCAAGAACACCTGTCCCACCAGGTAGGTAATGTTTCTAGACAAGGTGGTAAAATGTCAAAGGTGGCAGTCTAACCAGGCAACAACCTATGGCATACTGTCCAGTCCCAGACCCCATTCCGCCAGGTAACGACCCAGTTCAAGTGTTGGAACATCTAAGATTTCTGTGCTACCATACACTTAGCAAGTGCAAAGTGGAAGATGCACTTAGGGCATAATTCACACCTATAACGGGCAAGTTGAAGGTTATGAAAATCCACCTGCAATCCGTTCATCCTTGTAATGTCAAGGTATGTATATTGTATTGTCATGTATTTGGTTCTGTGCATCATTCAAGTGGTGCTAACATTCTTTGGGGCGCGTTCCTCTTGGTGTTCTAGATATCTTGTACGTGATGTAGAACCTTAGAGGAGAGTGGCCTGGAAGAAGAGTTAAAGCCAGATGTAATGCTGTTGCTCTTGCAGTACATTGGTGTTTCAGTCAGAATAAAGTAGTATGCAACAACAATTGGTTCTGTGGGGAGTTGTATTTCTTTAATACAAACTTTATTTCATTCACAAATATTTAATGTAGTACTAGACACTCAATCACGTCTTGGTACTGACCTCAAATTATAGGACACCAACACGCAAGAGTTTGAAAACTACAACCCCCCCACAGAACCAATTGCTGTTGCATACTACTAGATTTCCCAGGTTCTGAGAGCTACTGGGTCACCCCATTTTTATTAATGGTCAGTCAGAATAGAGCTTTCAAGTATTTTATTGCACATGTATTACTTTAAAATATTGGCGACGAGCTGATGGAACACCAGGGAACCCACAACGCAAGGTTTTTCTGCGTTTTATTTTGGAAGGCAATCCAATTTTGTTCTTTGGCAGTGGATGTTGGTGGAATTAATGTATATCTGCATTTGCAGTAGTTGGTGTGGATGACAGTGGCTTGTGCAACTTAGCCGGTGTGAGAAGCTGGTTTGGTATATGATTTACACTTATGTAAGTGGGCACCCTGCACCAATTCAGACAACCCTTATGGTGATAGGGAATTAGTCTTCAGGTTTAAAAACAGAAAAACAAATGGGAAACTGTATGTTGCTAAAAGAGGTCCTTTTGGTTTTGGGATGGCAGGATCAGGTAATACACGATATAGAACTCCTATAGCCCAGAACCAGTCATGATTTTGAATGCAATATTGGTACTGCAATGTTTAAGAAGTACTCTAATGTGTTCAAGGGCGAAATTGGTAACTTAACAGAATTAAAAGCCTGTGTAGTTTTGAAAACTAATGTATGTCCCAAAGTTCACATGGTGAGAAATATTCCCATCGCTTGGGGATAAAGTTGAGAACTCAAGAAACTTGTAAATGCTAATATAATTTAGCCTGTTGAATCTTCTGAATGGATATCCCCAGTTGTGGTCGCTAGATGCCGCGATGAGAAGCTCAGACGTTGTATTAGCTTGTGTCACATCACTGAAAAGCAATGTTATAGTAGATACATTTCCACTTCCCAAGATATCAGAAATGCTGACGTTAGTTAAAGGTGCAAAATGGTGCTCTACAATTGATCTTTTTGCGTCATACCATCAAATTCCACGGCAGGAAGAAAGTAATGCACTGCCTTTATTACCCCAATAGGCTGTTATCAATATAAAAAAAAATGCCATTGGGGTTCGCATTGGCTGCTGCTATATTTAAGCATCAGATGTTTGCGACAATTCAAAATTTAAGATGTTTCCAGGGTTACATCTTGATTTTTGGGAAGGATAGACAAGAGCGTGATGAGGTTCTGGAGGAACTGCTGAGTACTTTTGAGCGCAGAGGCTAAACTATAGAGTATTCTAAGTGTACATTTGCTATTCAGTCAGTAACCTATATAGGAAATGTCTTGAGTGAAGAATGGGTTTCTCCTAAACCGGCCTTAGTCGAGGCTATTGAAAATGCTCTGCATCCCTCCAGCAAAAATAAAGTTAGGACTTTTCTTGGCCTGATTGAATTCTACTCTAAGTTTGTGAAGAGATTCGCGCACATGGTCTATAATGTAAAGTAACTCTTAAAAAGCAAAAACATTTTTTTTTATAAAAACTTATTTTATTAGAAGTCTGATTTGAATTTTGTAAGGGAAGTCAACTTGCAGTTGTCAATAATGCAATATTTACATGTATAATATAATTAAATGTGAGCATTATTTTTATCATGGCATTTGTAAGCAAAATTAAATTTTTGTTGACTCGGGAGTGTCGAAGGGAGTTTGAAGGCATTAGAAAAGCTATTGTTACAGCTCCTGGTTTGAAATGTTTTGACCCTTATTTGGAGAATATCTTTACTGCTGATGCTAGCAAAAAGGGATTGGGGGGCGGGGGGGAGAGGTACAGTCTCAAAAAGATGCTACAGGTAACGAAACAACTGTTGCATAAACTTCTCGTGCACTATCTTCAGCTGAGGAGACATTTTCCGTAGTTGGAAAGGAAGCTCTTGCATGTATATGGGCCACTGAACATTTTAGGTCCTTTGCGTGGGGACAGCAGTTCAGTTTTCACAGTGATCATAAGCCATTGGTCAATTTATTAACTACTGAACGTTTATTTAATGCTTCGCAAGAAAGGCAAAAAGATTTATGTACAAAATGGAGTATTTGCCTGGGAAAAGTTATGTACTGGCTGATTTCCTGTTAAGGATGCCGGTTGCTATCGGGAATATGACGGAGATGAATGGGAAGAGTTTTAGGTCGCTCTTATTCATGATCCAGATGTATCAAGTTTGAATGAGATAAAAATTGAAGCATGAATACACTAAGGACACTGTTTTGCAGAAATTCAGAATTTTGGTGAAGCGTGGGTGGCCTAGGAAATTTGAAGGTACAAAATAATTGAGGCAATATTGGGAAATTCGGAATTATATCTAATTCCGGATTTCACCCTTGGGGTGGCAGGAATGTTCCACTGATTACTGAGAGATGTCGTAGTGGAAATTTGTCACACAGGTTACGGGGGGATTTTGAAAACTAAGCAGAGGGTGAAGAGGTGGTATTGGTGGCTGGGAGTATACTTAGGTGTGGACAAAGTGGTGAGAAATTGTGTGTTTTGTGCTAACTCAGATAAGACCTTAAGAACTTTGAGACCAACCATGTATGAACCCATAGTTCAAAAGAATCCTTGGGACACTGTGGCAATGGACATTATGGGAACCATTGGTCATCCAGCCAAATGTAGCATTGCATTGATAGCCGTTTACACAAGATGGCCTATAGTTAAGGTGGTGGGTAAGGTAGACTTCATGGAAGGTTTTTCAATTCCTTGGCCAGATGTTCATGGATGAAGGGTTGATGGTGCAAGTCATTAATGATAAGGGTGCACAGTTCACTTCCAACTTGGCCAAGAGGTATTTTGAGCCGGTGGGAGTGAAACCTAGAGGTACTTCACTTCATAATCTTAGCAGGAACACAATTACTGAGCAGTTTAGTAGAGTAATTAAGAATGCAGTGCAATTGGTAATAATGAATAAAGATGCTTGGGAACAGCAAGTTTTCAAAACGGTATGGATGTATAGGACCACCACCCATGAGGCTTTGGAAGTGTCTCCTTTTGAGGTTATAAGAGGAAGAGAGGCTAGACCAACTATAAACCTGAGTGGTTGCTGCACACCTCCTGTGCAATGTGTCAGTTGAGGAAGTGAGGAAAAGAAGATTATTGACACGCAATGAAATAACAAAGAGATGTATGATTTGAAGAGAGGTTCACAAAGTGTGGAGGTCAGAAAAGGAATGTGGGTGAAGGTTAAGAAACCTTGGAAGGTGAGGAAGGGTGAAAGCCAATTCCATGAACCTTTTGAGAGTATACAGACTTTTATGTAATGTGGTTTAATTGAGCGAACATAAGGTTTGGAATCTTAAAAGGATTGCAGTGTTGTGGAGTAATTTGGATGTGTATAATAAAGGGTTTGAGCTGACAATCAGTGTTGTTGGGAAACCTTTTTGATTGTGATGAGTTGGAGTGTAATCCTACTGGAGTTGAGATCCAGGTGTTGTTGGAGGGTGGCTCTGGAAGTGAGAATAGTCAGAAGGAGCTAGAAGATAGTGTTATTTCAGATAGTTTGGTCCTGCAAGAGGAGAGTGACTGGGTGGACAACAACTAAGAGGGGAGAATTCTAGATGGAGACTGCTCTAATAGAGTTCTGGCTGAGGGCAACTCGAGGGTGGAGGAGAATAGTTGCAGTAGGAGGGCGAGTGAAGCCTAGGTTGTTGTTGGACTATGTGTGTGAAGATGTCAATGGGGGAGTAGAGGGATATCTGTATTAGTATTTCATTGTTACTATTATTTGTAGTATACTTTGTGTTCTGTTTTTCATTTTTCATAAATAAGGTAAGGTTTGTAATGTTACGTTATGTATATTGTAACTTCATGTATTTGTTTCTGTGCATCATTCAAGTGGTGCTAAAATGTCTTGGGACGCACTTCTCTTGGGGTTCTAGGTCTATTGTACTCTATTAGAACCTTGGAGGAGAGTGGCCTGGAAGAAAAATGAAAGCAGAATGCAACTGCTGCTGCTCTTGCTGTTCCAGTCAGAATAAAGCTTTCAAGTATTTTATTGCATGTGGATTACTTTACAATCCCTCATAACGATAACCCAGTGCAAGTTGGCTAGAATGGAAGGGCGCCAGGTACTGCATAGGGCATTAGATCCAGGTACTTCTGGTTACAGCAGCTAACTGTTCCTAGATAACGGACCGAAGCATGTGTATCATCCTGGGTAACCGCCTAGTCCAAGGTGATGTAGCCAAAGGTTGGTTATTCTCCTCTTATTGATTGATAAGGAGACATTCCCTAATGGACATCTACCCTACTTGGTAGTGGCTCCTATGAAGTTCCAGAGCTGAAAGGATGCTATTCCTCAGTAGAGCCACAAGGAACCCCTTCCGAACAGGTAATGACTTGGGTTAAGGTTGCTGATCTACAATGGCCCTGTCTCCAGGAGATAACAGAGTGCCACCAGAGCTAGAATGAATGGGGATCCTATCCTTCTGGATCCCAGTTCCAGCAGCTACTATTGAGCCTAATCGGGGGGGTTTGTTTCTCCATAGTACAACATGCTGAACTTTTCCAAGTGTAATTTGACAACACTGGAACATATTGAGCAGTGCCCGCACATTGTCTGCAAAGTGCAGGCAGTGAGGTTGCCTTCTTATTTTCGCAAAAGGGACTAAACAAAGGCCAAATTTTTAAGGAGCCATCAGCCTTTCTTTTGTTCTAATATAATCCTCTGTGGGAGCTATGTGGAGCCTATCGCTGTTGCAATTGGGTTCCACCCAATTAGTACATCCACGTCTTGCTTTTTTGATCACCCTGTTTTGGACTTTTTTCTAAGGGGAAGTCTCACCACTTGTGTTTTACCCACAATAATCGCATGGCAAATGGACGGCACACGTTTACCTCCATTGTCCGCCTATTAAGAAAAGGGTGCTGCGACACAGCAAGAGTAAGGGCCACTTGGCTGGTTACAAGTGAGCATGTGTGCACACACTGCACTTGGAAAACTACTGCTGTGCGCTGCCGGTAACTACGACCAGGTAGCCTGGCACAGAGGGGACTCTACAAGGTTAGTTGTTGATATTGGGGGGGGGGGGGGGGGGGTCGGGGTGGTAGGCCTTATAATATTGGTGGGCACTCATTGGTAAAGTAAGCATGGTGTGCTGTTTATCCTCAGTGACACTATATTATACAGATAGGGAGAAAATCTGAGTTAGAGTGCAGTTTTGCTTCTCCTATGCCTACAGTGTGTCATAAGGTGTGAAACGGGTGCCCCGTTGAAATACGCAGGTCTCAAGATCATGCATATACATCTTATGGGTTATCCAGGATTTTCATATTTCTCCGGCTCCGCTCCGGATTAAAGTCCAGTCCTTACATCACCCTGCTGGAACAAGTTAATTATTCTGCTCCCCAGTTGAGGGAACCAAGGCCTCCCCACACACAAGGATTAATTAACATTGCTTCCCTCCTTTTCTCAGGAGGAAGGGATGGGGAAGAAAACCTACATCTGTTAATTGACTGTCACGCTGTTCAGGGCTGTGACAGCCCAGCCCTACTGAACATAGGAGGAAGCCCATATGTCGGTAGCCAACACAAGACAGGGCTCCCCTTTGACATTTTGCTGGAAAAGTCCCTGGCAGTGATATCAGCTAGGAGCAGAGCTGAGGCCCCTAGAGAGGATATGAGCAGTGACCTCTTGATGACGTCCTCTTGGAGTGTCCCAGCATGGTGTGTAAGACGTTTGGGGATTGGTGGAAAGGTGATGTGGCACCCTACGATCGGCCAGATTTGCCTGGATTCTAGAGTTTTCCACCCCCATTTAAGAACTTTTGCCCAAGGGAAAGTGGGTTCTTGTTGAAATCTGGACCTGGACTTCAACAGCGCCAGAACCATGGAGAACTGGAAGGGCAAGCCCCCTGATACCCTAATGAACTAAGGTCTCTGCCTACAGTTAACCCCGGGACCACTAGGTCTCCCCAGGACCAGGGAAGCTGGTGCCCTAACATCTTCCCCACCTCCCCAGTCCCTTGCCCCAACCAGGACCATTGGGGAAAGATCTGGACTTCTGTGCCCCAGCAGGAGGAGTGGAGACTCGGAGACAAAGGAAAGGAGAAGCTCTGGTGCGTGGAACTAATAAAAACAACTGCAGAAAGCACTTTTTTGGATGTGAGGAGGGTTTGCTCAATCTGCTCCTGGTAGATAGATCTCACCAACAAGAGTTAAGGGAGCCCAGAATTATCCACATTAGCCCAACGGGGCCCAAGTTATGGCAGTTTAATGGTTGGTGACCTTTGACCCCACAGAAAACAGAGCACCTGGGGCTCCTCCACATCTTCCTAAAAACACCTCCGGGATGAGCCAGTGCTCAAGGGGGAGGGTTTGGCAGATGCATATTAATTTTAATAGCGAGGGAGCGGGTGTGCCTTTGCTTCATTGCCGTGAGTGCAGCACTCTCCAGAGGTTGGTTATGTGGCTATATTTTATAGCTCCTAAAGATGATAAACACAGACATGTTCTGTTTATATTCAATGCTTTTGTAAACATTAATGCTCATAGTAATTTTCAATATTTTATAGTAATGAAATCATTTTACATGATATGATCAGTGAAATGATGGTGGTTTTAAGATGGTTTATTTGTCTTTTAATGTGGTGCAGCTTTGACAAAGTCAACTGGCTTGCCTTAGATGTTGTTATGGTGACCCATTGGCCTGTTTTATTTAAAGTATCTGAAAGAAACACATTCGTTATAGATTCTCTACCTTAGAATTACCCCCAGGCGTCAGACTGGATCCGGAAAGTTTTTTCATTAGCAGTACCTATAGGCGTCGAAAGGTGGCGTCGGTTGGCTCCGCCTCCGTCGTTGCCATTGTGGTCGCCGGGATGCCATCGCGGTAGCTACTTTGACGCCGCAATCACGCGCTGCCGTCAGTTCTGTACACGACTTTTCGCGCCCTCTTACCTATTTCCATAAAATACAAATCTGTCATGTGTTGCTATACAATGTGCTTTGCAGGAGACCCATCAACTCTCTATTCTACTTTATAAGTCACAGCTAGGCCTAGACAGAACACAGATCTGTCCAGGTAGTGCAATTATCACCAGTTATTTCATCATTATTATACCATGTGATTTACTGGGCACACAATGTTCTTTGCAGCAGGTGCCATAACTCCATCATGTATTTTAAAATGCAGCCTTTACATATTTACAGAGTTTCAAAATAAATGTATATAGCGAGTGTCAGACTGATTTTTATGACTCCACCCCTCGTGACCCCACTCCCTTTTTGTTGCCACACCTCTCCCCTCACCTCCGAATTTATAGGTTTCCGGAGTAAATGTAGGAGAGTAGGATCTGCTTACTATGGTTACCCCCACTTTTTGCTGTGTTTCACTGGTTTATCGACTTTAGTCTGGCTGTGGCCCTATTAATCGGCACCACAGCCTAGCTGTTCTCTCTCTAACTTGATTACCTGAGGTACACTCCAGATTGTTTACTGGGTTACCCTTGTGAGTTCCTAGTATATGGTACCTTAGGTACCAAGGGCATAGGTACCCCAGAGGCCTACCAGGGGCTGAAGCATGTATTATGCCACCCCTGGGAAGCCTTCCAAAATGGCACCACAGGCCTGCACTTGCAGCCTGGGTAAGGTGGTGTTTTCACCCCTTACTTAGATATAGTATACCCATATCTACCTTTTGAAACCGACACATATAAACCTATAAGTCACTCCTATGGCAGGCCTTGACAATCCTGAAGGCGGTTTTGTGAGAGTGTGCCCTAGCATGAGCTGAGCCCCTCTGCAGCTTCCGGAATCCCTTCCTTATAACTGTTCTGTGATCTCGCCATACCATGTACTCTTAAGTGCATTATAATCCTCGCAGTTAATGCTAACTTTGGAATGGCTTTATCAAAACATGTCGTGTTTGGTGTCAAACACTTTGGAATACTACCCCCCTGCCAGTTCTGGCGGCGGGGTAGCATTCTACCATTCTAGAGGGAAAAGACATGTACACACTTACTTTCTCGGTAATAGTTTAAAAGAGCCCCAGAATCACAAAATGGATGCTGCTGCCTTTGACACAAGTCTGACCTCCTGCTGCTGGACGAAACTCCAGCAGGGGAGGCTTGGACAATATGTTTCCTGTCCAGGGAGGTGCCAGCACCTCCCCAGACAGGCTTTAGTGTATTGGAGCAGGGTGGGTTGCATTCAGTGAATGCTTTTCAGACAGTGCCTGTCCCCGTGCATTTCCCAGTTCAAACCGGTTGCTGGGTCACTCAGCCCCAGCTCTGCCGCGAAACTGGACATGGGGAAGGGGTGTAACCACCCCCTCCCCAGGTCCTCCCATAGGTAGTCCAACCCCTAAACTTAGTTTAACCCCTAAACTTAGTATAAGTATACAAACTCAGTCCCTGGGGCTTTAGATTACCCTGGACGAGACTCTGATAAAGAAATCTTGGACCTTGGACATTCCATATCGCCTGGAAGACAGAAGAAATCTTCCTTGGGGTCAAGGAGTGACTCCCCTGTTCAAACAGGCACCAAAGAAGCATCTTGCCGGTCTGCATTTTTGAGCCTCCCGAAGAATCTGCGACAAAGGACACGGACTTCCAGACATCTCCGAGGCTAACACGAGTCCCCAGCGAAGGTGAGACCTGTAGCTATCACGAGAGACGTGGGACCGGAACTCCTGGAAATCCTGCACATTTGCTAGTGCATCAACTTCCTGAGCTTTCCCAAAGTTGGGCATTGGGCTACTTGTAGTCCAAGCCTTGAGCACCTTTTGCATCGATGATTGTGGGCCTACACTTCACGGGTGTTCCGTGGTCCTGCATTCAGCATTTCAGCTCAAGGCTCCTTCGCGATCCCTAGTCCGTCGACTGGTGGGTCCCCACGAAAAACAATCCTTTGTTTCTTGGGCTTCCCTGGTTGCTCCAGACTTGCCCTGAAAGGTGAGTCTCTCAGACCTTGCTGGTCTGCTCTGAAGCCAATCTTATCATCTTGCGTGGGTTGCTGTTGCCAAGGCTTGTTGGGTCCAGTCCGGATTCCGACGCTGCAGCACTCAACATCCTTTGTGGCACAGCTCAAATCCAGCTCCTGGTCGTCGTCGACACCTCCTGGTCCTCGTGGCTGAAGAGTCCAGCTTCACCTGCATCACTTGAAAGCACCCGACATCTGCTGGCATCTTCTCCTCGCCATCCTGGTCACTGGCTAGTGAACCAGACTCTGTCCTCTCTGCTTTCAGGTTCTTCAGATCTCCGATCCACCCATGGATCCATCCGGACACTTTTCTCTTTGTCGCCTGTAGCACTTCTTTGCAGCTCTCCATTGGAAACGACGACGACGAAACCTGACACAAAAAAGACATCTATGCACCCGGCTTCCCTGGGTGAGGTAATACGAGTACTTTGGTGCTCCCGTGGGTCTTGACTCTCGAAGTGTCCAGTACTGAAGGGGTTCCAACGTAGTCCACTCCTAAGTGTCCTTATCCTTTTAACTTTGTAACTTTAACTTTCTCCATAGAAGTCAGTGGTGATTTGCGGCTGTGTTTAGAAACTGCATGTGTCCCCTGTGGGTCTCCTGCGTCCCTACCATGGGTGGTTCCTGGGTGCCCCAGCTGTTCTACAGGCCCTAGGCCTTGTCTCTATGCTCTGAGCAGTACTTGTACCACTTTCTTAGTATATGGTTTGTGAGGCCCCTAGGGCAAAAAGTATACTGTGCTAACTTGCAGTGTGCTATTTAAGTTCTTGTATTGCACTTTTGCCTCTAGCCTCATAAAGAGACTAGAGGGGTTGCGTTTAGAATAAATACATATATATTTATTTAGAAGTTTTGTATAGAGCTAGCTGGACCCGGGGGTATCAGAGAGCTTCACAACTGGTACAATTATGAGCAATTTTTGGTAAAGACAAACAACTGTAATTTACCAACTTAAGACCAATAACAAACAGGGTTACAGTACAGATCTTCAGGCTGAGGGGTAACAGGAAGAGGAGTTAGTTGCCCTTTCCAAACTCGCTTGTGGATTTCTCGTTACGATCGGGAGCGCTCAAGGAAGAGGGCTTTGAGTAGGATCTTGAATTTTGTGAAGGAGGTGGTCATTCTGATGTGGGGTGGGATTTCCAGATCTTATGTGCATTTCCCGCGAAGGATTTATTTGCGGTTTTGTGTTTCCGTGATTTTAGTGGGCTGTGTAGAAGCGTGTTGGAGCTTCTGAGGTTCCTGGACTGGCCAGCCTTTTTGAGTTTGGTAGCCAGGTATTCTGGTTTACCTGTGTGCAGGGCTTTGTGCGTGAGACGGGCTGTACGGAAGCTGGCTCGTTGATCAATGGGGGGCCACTTCAGTTACTTGAGTGCCGGAGAAATTTGTTCGAATTTCTTAGTTCATGTGACCATTCTTGCTGAGGTTCCTGGACTGGCCAGCCTTTTTGAGTTTGGTAGCCAGGTATTCTGGTTTACCTGTGTGCAGGGCTTTGTGCGTGAGACGGGCTGTACGGAAGCTGGCTCGTTGATCAATGGGGGGCCACTTCAGTTACTTGAGTGCCGGAGAAATTTGTTTGAATTTCTTAGTTCATGTGACCATTCTTGCTGCGGCATTGAGGGTAGTGGTCAGGGGACCTAGGTGGGATTTTGCTGTCCCGGTCAGGGCTGCGATTCCATAATCAATTCTGGAGAGCACCAGTGCCTGGGTGGCTTGTTTAAGATTTTCGGGGGGAGGAAGGGTTTTATTTTGTATAGCAGTTTCAGATTCAGGAACGCACTTTTGGCTGTCTTTTCGATGTGTTTTTTCATGTCCAGTTTGGGGTCAAGTGTAATACCTAGAGATTTCAGCGAGTCCGTTGGCTCAAGAGCACCATTGAGGGCGTCAATGGCTTTGAGCCATTCTTCGATTTGGGGGTTTTCATCTCTGTTGGCAATGAGGAGAGTTTCTGTTTTCTCTTGGTTGAGTTTAAGGTGGTTCGCTGAGAGCCAATATTGGACCTCTTTGAGCGTGACATTTAATTTGTGTATGTCTTTAATCGAGGTGGTTTCCAGATAGTTGTGTGTCGCCTGAGAGTCCTGAGAAGTGTGGTGAGGGGTTCCATGTAGATGTTGAAAAGTTGGGGGGAGAGAGAGAGAGTACTGACCCTTGTGGAACTCCTCTATTGACGGGATGGGGGTCAGACTCAACGTTATTGATTTGTATTATTCTCTGCATGCGGTTGTGAAGAAAGGAGGAGAACCAGTTTAGTACCGTCATTTCAATGCCCGCTCTTTCATGGAGGACTTTGAGGAGCAGGGTGTGATGAACTGTGTCGAACGTGGCCGATAAATCTAGGAGAGTGAGAAGGCTGCCTTGATCGGAGTCAAGTGACTTGTGAAAATCGTCTAAGACATTTAAGATTGCGGTTTTGCTGCTGCATACCTTTTTGAATCCCTTTATGAATCCTGATTGATGAGGGTCTAGTAGCTTGATATTCTCTAGGTGTTGGGTTAGCTGTGGAAGAACATATCTTTTTAGAGTTTTGGACAAAAGAGGAAGGTTCGATACCGGTCTGAAGTTGTTTATGTCCTCAGTGTCTAGCTGTGTTTTTTTTTTTCAGTAACGGCGTGACTTTCCCTACTTTGAGGCAGTCTGCAATGATTCCCGAGCTCAGTGAGCTATTGATGATCTTGCACCAAATTGGTGCTAGGGTAAGCTTCAGGTCTTTAGCCAGGCTCATGGGTAGCTGATCTAGGGAGTGGGATGAGGGTTTAGCGGAGGCGATCAGATTGACTAGCTCTTCTTCCTTGATGGGGCGGAAGGAAGAGCAGTGAGTAGGTATGTTGTTTGCCTCGAGGTCTCCGTGGGGGTGGCGTGAATTGTGCTGAGCGAGGGATCAATTTAGGCGATTTTTTTTTTTTTTTTTTTTTTTTTTTTTTTTGTGCTGAAAAAGTTGGCAAAATTGTCGCAGTGATGTTTTGACGCTATGTTGGATGTCATCGATTTGGATGTTTGATTCCTAATGATGTTAAAGAGTTCTTTGGGGCGGTTTTTTGCATTGTCTCAGGCGGAGCAGAAAAAAGTTGTGTTTTTGTTCCTAATGTGTTTTATTGTCGTTTCTGCGTGCTGCCTGGAGTTGATCGCGGTGGAGGGAGGAGGGCTTGTTCCTACAGATTCTTTCTATGGTTCTGAGGTGTCTTCTTTCGTCATTGATGTCGGTGGTGAACCAGGACCTGGAGGGGTTGCTTATGGGTTTTTTTTAGTTTCAGGGACGCCAGAAGGTCCAAGGTGAGCGTCATGTTGGAGTGGTAGAGGGAGGTGAGTTTGGTGGTTGAGAGGTGCTCCGTCATGCTTGGGAGGAGCGTGCTTAGCCCTTCTTCTAGTGGAGCCCGAGGGACTTGGGCTGTGTTCCTGGCCCATTTGGGAGGGGCCTGCAAAGGGGGTTGAGATAAGGCCGGTTGGTTGATATGGAAATGTATAATGTGGTGGTCCGACCTGTCCACGGAGATGATATAGTCCATAGTGATTGTGTTTCTGTCCGAGATTATTGCGTCCAGGATCTTTCTTCTATGGTGTGTTTCTTCTGAGCAGTGTTGGGTCATACCGTTCTCTAGCAGGAGGCTCTTGAGAGATTGGATGAGCGGATTTTTTGTTTCATTCCATCTTAAGTTGAGGTCGCCCAGAATTACAGAGTTGTCGTTGCTGAGTGCGCATTGGGTGATCAGGTCAGAGAGCTGTGTTGCGAATTCGTTGGAGTTGCCTGGAGGGTGGTACAGGAGATGACAGCGGCCTTTTCGTGAGCTATTTGATGTTGACCGACAGGCATTCGAAGGAGTTATAAAGGCACGAGGAGCATTCTAAATCATTTTGTGAATGATTGCTATGCCACCGCCTCTCTGTTCATGTCTATCTTTGTGGATAATTGGGAATGCGGGCGGCACCAACATGTCCATGCTGGGGTAGGACAGGGTGTTGAGCCATGTTTCCGTGATGAAAGCTACGTCTAGGACATGGAAGAGGATGGGTTCTGCTATTTCAGTTGCATGTTTAGAGGCAGATCTACTGTTGATGCGTATGCAATTAATGGAAGGTTCTTCTTCGGGCTTCGAATTGCTGGGCTGGGCTCTAGGTAAGGAGGATAGGTGCGCTGGGGGTCTGGTGGCTCTCCGGGGGGGAATGCTCCCTACCCACTCAAGTAATAACTTAGATCGAGGATTTTGGAGCGGAGTTCACCTGTGGGACCTGTGGGACCTGTGGGACCTGTGCTAGGGTGGGTGGAATCACAATCTGTGAGCAAACTGCGGACTTAGGTTAGGGGTTTGTGGGTTGGTCGTGTGATGCGGCAAGTGTGGTCACTTCCTGAGGGGAGAGGTTGGGATTTGTTCTTCTAGGCCTATCTGCTCGAGACCTTAGTCCACGTTTTGGTGGGTGACGGGCGAGATCTTGGGGGGGGGGGGGGGGGGGGGAGGGGTCCGGTGGGGGGGCGGTGATTCATTCCTTATTGGATGGGAAGGGGGAGCTACGGACTGGTGGGTGGGCAGACGGAATTTCGGGCCACAACCGTGGAGAAGTGTGGCTCACTGGTTAGAGGATTCAGAAAAGGGGGTGGTGATGAACAGAGTGTCTGAATTAAGCAGACCACTCTTACCCAGTCCAAAGATCAGGGCTTGATCCATCACCGGGCCGAAGACGGCTGTAATGCCAGAAACCGGTCCCCGGAAGCTTGTTTCCTTCCCAGTGTAAGAATTGGCTTTTGTAGTTTGGTTTGCCCTGTTCCCATCATGCACTGGGACAGGAACAGACTAATTTGCATACAGCCAGGTTCTGAAACTGGGATGGTGCAGTGAGCTAAAAAACGGTGTTGGATCTAGCCCTGATCTCTTGACTGGGTGAGAGCTTTCTGCTTAATTCAAAGACTCTGTCCCTCACCACCCCATGTTGTAAATATTTTTGTCCACCCTAAGCGTGGAAGGGTATTCTCAGATGTGAGACCCTTGCTCATTGCACCATCAGGATTCAAGCAAACCGGGCCGAAGACGGCTGTAATGCCAGAAACCGGTCCCCGGGAGCTTGTTTCCTTCCCAGTGTAAGAATTGGCTTTTGTAGTTTGGTTTGCCCTGTTCCCATCATGCACTGGGACAGGAACAGACTAATTTGCATACAGCCAGGTTCTGAAACTGGGATGGTGCAGTGAGCTAAAAAACGGTGTTGGATCTAGCCCTGATCTCTTGACTGGGTGAGAGCTTTCTGCTTAATTCAGAGACTCTATCCCTCACCACCCCATGTTGTAAATATTTTTGTCCACCCTAAGCGTGGAAGGGTATTCTCAGATGTGAGACCCTTGCTCATTGCACCATCAGGATTCAAGCAAACCGGGCCGAAGACGGCTGTAATGCCAGAAACCGGTCCCCGGGAGCTTGTTTCCTTCCCAGTGTAAGAATTGGCTTTTGTAGTTTGGTTTGCCCTGTTCCCATCATGCACTGGGACAGGAACAGACTAATTTGCATACAGCCAGGTTCTGAAACTGGGATGGTGCAGTGAGCTAAAAAACGGTGTTGGATCTAGCCCTGATCTCTTGACTGGGTGAGAGCTTTCTGCTTAATTCAGAGACTCTGTCCCTCACCACCCCATGTTGTAAATATTTTTGTCCACCCTAAGCGTGGAAGGGTATTCTCAGATGTGAGACCCTTGCTCATTGCACCATCAGGATTCAAGCAAACCGGGCCGAAGACGGCTGTAATGCCAGAAACCGGTCCCCGGGAGCTTGTTTCCTTCCCAGTGTAAGAATTGGCTTTTGTAGTTTGGTTTGCCCTGTTCCCATCATGCACTGGGACAGGAACAGACTAATTTGCATACAGCCAGGTTCTGAAACTGGGATGGGGCAGTGAGCTAAAAAACGGTGTTGGATCTAGCCCGATCTCTTGACTGGGTGAGAGCTTTCTGCTTAATTCAGAGACTCTGTCCCTCACCACCCCATGTTGTAAATATCACTGGTTAGAGGAGGCAGACCTGGAAGCAGAGGTAGGACCAGGGTTCAATTCCCAGCTCGGCCGGGTCTTGAGTCCTAAAATGTCCATGGACTCGACAATTCTCGCTCCGGTGCCTATTCGTTTCACGGGTTTACACTCTGCGACTCTGGGCAATAGCTTGCTTAATCTCCACAACGGCCCCTCGCGGCGGGATGCCTGGCTTTCACCTTGTGGATACCCTGCCGGGGTTATCTCACAGGGGAATACCAGGACGGGTTCCCTAAGCAAACGCTTAGAAACCGGTTAGTGATTTGCGCTATATAAATTCCTGTACATTTTCATTTACCCAGGATTTCGAGCTGCGCTTCCAAAAGGTTGAGGCGATGGGTAAGATTATTAGAGGGGGAGAGTGGGGGGAGGATGGAAGGAGCTGGGCTCTTGGGGGAGGAGAGGGGGTGGGGGCTACACGACATGTTGCTTCTAGAGGGGTTCAGGGGAAGCGGAGGAGCTGGCTCAGGGTTATTGTCCATCTACGATAGGGATGAAGGAGGGGGGATTGTGTCCCCGTTGTGGTTGGGAGTGGTGTTCTCTCTGGGAGGGTGGCTGTGCTCTAGTTGCATTGAGGTTGGCGGAGGGGGGGGGCTGTGGGTCGGTTATGCATGGGATACAGACTTCTCTTTGGGGCGGATGTCTATGCTCTGGGTTATCGTGCTGGTGGGGACGGGGCGGCTGTGGATCCAATGTGGTTGGGAGAGAGGCTCAGCTCCTGGGAGGCTGGCTGAGATATATGGGGGGGGGGGGCATGGTTGGACGATAGGAGAAGCCAAAGTTGAAGGGGAGGTGGGGTGGGTGGAGTTTACGGTCCGATTAGGGGTGGGCTTTGGGAGAGTGCGCAGGCAGGATCTGGTGACTTGATGATTGTTGGAAGCCTCCCGTAGGGATGGGGGGGGGGGGGGGTCCCGCGAATGGTGTGTGTTGTGGGATGCAGCCTTCTTGAGTGAGCGGAAAAGGGAGCTGAGGAACTCGAGGATCTCGTCTTTTGCCTGAATTAGGATGGTGCTGTTCTCAAAATGGTGACCCAGGATTCGATCCTGTCAGTGTAGAAGATGACGTCCATTTTTTATGTTTCCCTCTAGATGGGCAGTGGTATGTGTCTACAATTAGCATTTCGGGATGTTGCCTGATTGCTTTGTGTTTAAAGTGTTTTTTTGCTTTGAAGGAGAGTCTGTGGGGGAAAGTTATAGCGAAGGCGTTCTGTCCGTGGGGTGTCCGGTAGTTAGGTGTAGGACACGAATATGTGTCCAATTGTAGGGCCGGTCTCCTAGCTTTAGGAGTTACTGACTTTGAGTGGTGGCCATTATGGGGGGTGTCTTGTTTGAAGTGCCCCCCTCGCTCTCCGCTGGGGGTGGTCACTCCAGCCCCAGGGGGGGGCCCTCCGGTCATCTAGACGTTGAGGTGGGGCACCAGTGCACCCCTGACCCGATCTCCTTGATATACCTGGTGTGGTTCTCCTTTCATTTGATTATTCAAGGGATTATAGACTGGTAAAACAAGCTGCTTTACATTCCTTCAAGACTTAGCCTGAAGGCTGCTCTCCACAGCTACCCATATGATAGCTTTCTATAAAGGTTTTCTTTAAACCTACCATCAATAAGGGTCGTGTGGACTGGTGCAAGGTGCCCACTAGAATATTGGACATCATATGCCAGGCCAACTTCTCACAGTAAAGTTTTCCCAGTTGTAGTACTGAGTGCCACGAATAATTTACTACGAAATATAAAGAGCAATCCACACCCTAAAATGGCTCTTACGATGTTCTGCGGTTTTACCTACCAAACGAATGGCACTTGTTTTTATCTATTTCCAAAAGGACTACAATGGAGTCATATAATCACCAGCGTTTTAAGCTTTCAACATGCAAATCCTTTGTTTTATGGTAGTGTCTTGATGGTTCATAGTTTTGACAGCATGTAGAGACCTGTTTCAGTAACCACGTCTGATCTAGTTCTGCCTCATGTGGCAAGTCTGGATTATCGATTTCAAAACACCTCTATGATGTAAAGGTAGCATGAACTGATTAGAGTTCTGGGTCTGTACACATTTTATTTTTTAAATATGGTGGGTTTTTTGTTTGTTCGTATTTATTTTTTTATTTTTTTTATTTTTTTTCAAAGTAGCAGAATACAATACATACAGAGTTGACCGCCTACAACCCATCTCAGGCCGGCATTACTTTACACTGGCATATAAGCTGATTGACAAGAAGGGCAATGAGTATACAAAGCATATGCTCAAAAAGAAAATCAACAAAGGCGATATTTCTCTGTTGGCAGACGTAGACCCGCTCTGTGCATGCGTATACAAAACAGTAAATTTTAACTTTTCTCCCCTCCACCCTCCCCCAAACACCCATCCCGCCCCTTCAACTCCCCAGTTGCTGCTCCAAATGTGTAATAGTGTGTGGACAATGAGTGTAGTGCGGACCACGCCGCATGACCTGTCCGATAGCCCTAAAGGACCACCTTATGAATCCCTGCCCTCAGGTGTGCCCTGTCCCCCCCCCCCCCCCCCCCCCCCCGTCCAGTGTCGAGTGACGGAGTATCCGCTGTCCTGACTGCTTCACCGGTGTCTGTGTACGTGGTGTGGCTTGACCTCGTCTCACCCCTCATCTGCCTATGGGTCCTCATCAGGGGGCTCCGGTTGTCCCTCTCCCTCCCGTGCAGTGGGTACCTCTTCCGTGTCTCTGGAGTTTAGGTAGGTCTGATACAGGCCCCAGAAGTTCCTAGGCCGACTCCGGGGTGGAAGCAGCTCACCATAGAGCTCTGATTGCGTGTTGCAATACAGCATGTCATTGGACCATTGCTTCAGCGTCGGTAGTGGGCCCCTCATCCAACACATTGCCACAACTCTTTTGGCAAGGAGCATGCCCATGCTTACCATTTTTCTCACCGCTAGAGGAAGTTTTTTCGTGAATCCCAGCAGGGCCAGGGCAGGATCCATAGCCAACTCCAGCTCTACAATAGTGCTCATTTCAGCAAACACCCTATGCCAGAATCGCTGCACTCCCAGACACGTCCAGGCCATATGCAGGAAGTCAGCCACTGGGGCATGGCATCTCTCACATTCCAGCGTGTCGCGGAATCCATACCTGTGTAGCCTCTCCGGCGTGTAATAGACACGGTGCAGGTATTTGGAGTGGACCAGGCGATGCCGTCCGTTTAGCGAGATCTTCCTGGAGGCCGCACAGCAATGTGCCCACATGCTGTCGTCTATCTGGGCATTCAGGTCGGTCTGCCAGGCCAAACGCGCTTTAGTGTATTGGAATGCAGTATGTTCGTGTCCTATTTTGTAGAGCTTTGTTATGAGTTTTTGCGGAGCCGCGGTGGCAATAACATATGTGAGCTCCGGAACCTCCGGTGGTTCCTCCAGGTCGGGGCTTAACAGCTCCTGGAATGCACTCCTTACCCTATGAAACTGGAAGCGCTGGAGCAACGAGGGCCTCGCTTCTCCTCGAGTCAGCTGCTCCCACGTCTTGACTTTTCCATGTTCGAACAGGTCCCCCAAAGTGTGGGCACCAAGTTCGCGAAGGACCTTGCAGACCCCCGGTTCCGCCAATGTGGGGCGCCATAGTGCCCAATGGATCAGCATGTTCGGTGCGTACATCAGAACTTTGTCTTGTCTCTGTAGGACGGAATGCCAGGCATGATTAGTGGCCAGTAGGGAGTCTAATGTTCCCACTCTGCGGTCCATTGGGCCACTGACGGTCGCCGGTAAGGGGACCGGATCCGCAAACAGTCTCTCCAGTATCACGTGTGGAATGTCCTGGCTGCCATGAATCCACGTATGGAGGTGAGAGGCCTGCGCAATTCTGTAATAGCGCTCCATATCTGGCGCGGCTAGACCCCCTTGTTCATATGGTAGTTTTTAAGGACCTCCCATTTCACTCTAGGTTGTTTGCCAGCCCAGGCCAATCGTACAAGAAGTTTATTAAGTGTGGCAAAGAAGGCCTTAGACAGTACGACCGGAATGTTATTGAAGAGGAACAGAAACCTCGGGAGGACCTCATGGCCGGCTTGGGTTAATGTGAATGGATGGGGGTCCTTCTGTTGAGGAGGGTGTGATGTAGGAATCCTCTTCTCACTCTTCTTCTGTAATCCCAATTAGCCTTTGGCACAATGGATAGAAACAAGATACAGGGGATTACACTGGAGAGAGACAAACCTTTTCAAAATCCTAATGTTTGCTGATGACCTCAGAATTTTGCAGTCAGTCTCTGAGAGGTCTGTCAGTCCTTTTAAAAGAATACCTCTTTCAAGGAGTGTGGAGATTTAAGGCGAACACAGCCAAATCTTGGGCTAGAAATTGAACAATCTTTCCACGTGAGCGTACCACATAGAAGGGGATACAAACGGAACACTTTCCACCCTAGGGCTGATGTTGATGGGGTGGGGTCGACTTCTCCACATCCCATTTCATGGCTCAGTTACTTTACTTTTTCCGACGAGAAGTGTCACAGAGAAACATTGGTGTTTCATGAACCATCCTTGGTCAAGAAGACCATTGCGATGGGGCCCTTTGAATACGGAGAACAGTGCGGAGGCATCTTTATCTCATGGATCACTAACACAACCTTGCAGATATGAGATAGCTTGTGTAAATATGATGTCTCACTCGCTTCTGTATTAAGGGCGCTTGGTTAAGGTCTGGTAGGCGGCAACTTGTAATAAAGTAACCTGCGCGTGGGCCTAAAAAAAAAATCTATGAATGGATGGAAACTGCCTTTGTCCTAAAAGAGGATACCAGGCGTTGGTTCCTCCGCCGCACAATAAATGTGGATGCATTACAACACTTGCCTCCATGAGAACAGTGACTGGAAACAAAGTCTGGGATATGTAAGATTCTGATGAATGCCCAAACCAAGCCCAAATTGATCTTCCTAAGTGCTTGGTTGGGAGACCTCTGTGGGATATATACGAAGGAAGCCTAACAGCTAAGCTAGAAATGTGCAAGCATTGAGAATACATTTTATAATTTTTACTGTTTCACATTACAGTAGTCTAAATACACACCATGGGCCAAATGTACGACCATTTCTTTTTGCGACTCACAATTTGCGAAATATAACAATTTGCGAGTTGCAAAATGGAATGCACTAATGTGTCTCAGACAAATTTTGCAATTCCCAGTGAGGCCGCAAATGGCCTGCCTCATCAATATTCATGAGGCAGGTCACAATTTGCGACACTTTGGGAATTGGCAATAACACAGGGATGGTGGCCTGTTGGAGGCAGCAGACCCCATGCCTGTATTTGCTTTTGAAATAAAGCAACTTTTTTTAAATGTAGCAGGCAGTGGTCCATGGGACCACTGCCTGAACTTAAAAAAAAAAAAGTTTTCTATGCCAATTATAAAGGGAAAAGGGTTCCCGGAGGACCCCTTCCGGTTTGCGACTGGCTTAACACCTACTTGAAGTATGCAGTAAACTTCAATTGTTTTGCAACTGCATTCCGGTTGCAAAACAATCGTACATTCCCCTACAACTCGTTATTAGGAAGGGATGCCCTTGACACGCCCCTTCCTAATAGTGACTCGCAAACCCTATTTTGCAAGTCGGTAACAGGTTACTGATTCTCAAAATAGGGTTGATACATGCTACAATCCTTTGAGTGGACACAAAGGGCCCGAATCTCTGCTTGCAACTGATAAAAATGGTCATATGTGTGGCCCCGTGTGTAGTCCGAAATCAGAGCTCCTTTGAAGGGGATGGGTCAAGGAGTCGTGCTTACTCTGGCATGGTTTGTACTTTCAGGATTTCTGGGGTCAGGTACTAAAGGACATAACCAAGCGAATGGGTTTCAGGTAACTCAAAGTCCCAGGTTGTTCTATTTAGATGTACACCTCCTGATGCGCACACATGTCCTCCTCCATGACACAAATATTGCTGCTTTTAGCTTAACAGTACATCTGCAGTAGATGGGGCACACGTCAATCACAGTGAGCCTTAGAATAATATGGTGGGATCTAGTACCTCTTGGAGATGGGAAACCTTGTCTATTTTGAGAGGGACATTTAGACAAATGAGGCCTAGAATTCAGTGGGTCACAACCTGTGGTCTGAGGTGCCCTGGTGGTCCGCATGGCCTACTCGGGGGGTCTGTGACTGTATTACAAAATGAAATAATGTTAAAATTAATATGTGTAAATAAATTATCTACGCATAAAGAAGCTAAATTAAAATGGGGTGAAATGTTTTCTATATTGATTGTGAATTAAACTAAATATTTAAATATTTGAGCATTTGTTTGGTTTATACTTGTTTTTGTATTTTTGTGTATTGTTTTGAGGTTCAAATCATAAAAATTGCTTAGGCATGGGGTCGCCAGCTTACAATAAGGACTCAGTGGGGGTCCCCGGATTCCAGTAATGATTCAGTGTTGTCCACAGAAGTCAAAAGCTTAAGACTCGCTGGGCTAGATCTTACTAAACATTTAACGCTCTGTCTTGTGCTAAATATGGAGAGTATTGGACATCTAGATGTTCTAATACCTTGTATTATATTGGTGTAAGAGGGGCCATCATTGTACGCCTAGGTAGCTATTTTATAATAGTCATTGTGAGTAATTATGAAGAGAAGTCTGATATAGAGGTGAAGATACTTGGACATTTTTCTCTATGACCTGGGGCTTGGCAATAGTGTTGCTGGGTCGCACAAGCAGAGACAGGTTGACAGTTTTGCTCAGTATGTCGTTATACAATGTTAACAACATTAAAATACCAACGTTTAACAAAATGTAGGCGAAACTTAAATATGAAGAGTTGTTGAATATAACCTCAATTGTCATTGTTTGTTTCTTTGTCAGTGTGAAACGAGGGTTTGTGTGGTGGCTCCTGTGAATGCCGAGGCCAAACACCCTTAAGCAATATCCAAGTTCCCAACTAAACATCCCTCTATGTCAGCCCTTTCCAGCTGCAGCAGTGAGAAGCTGGTTTATTTCACGTACTAATCTATCTGGAAAAAACTGCATTTTTTCCTTTTTGACGCATTCTTTTGTAACTTGTCTCTTTCCCATACACTCCATTTTCTGATTCCCTAAGAACAGTCTTGTAGATAGTTATCTAATTGTTTTGTGTGAAGCCCTGCTAAAGACATCTTGAGGACATTTAGAAATCTTCCTGGGAATTTTATTCTGCTTGTTTTTTACCATTGGCTTTGTAACTCACATTTTCTGGCTTTTTATGTGCTGCATTTATTTATTTATTTATTTAGTGTCCAGGGTGAGAAACCTTTTCACCCAAACTCCATCTTGTATTCTTCCACAAGTGGTCCTTTCTGTAAACAGTACAAAAGGGGGTGGTGATGGACGGAGCATCTGAATCAGTCAAAAGATCTGGGTTTAATCCATCACGTTTCTTTAGCCCACTCTGCCACCCCAGTTCAGATATGGCTATATGGCTATATGCAAATCAGTCTGACCCTGTGCCTCGTGGGAACAGTCCAGCCCGAACTGCCAAGCCATGTCTTCCCTGGACTGGAAACAAGCTTCCGAGGACCGGCTTCTGGCATTCCAGCCGTCTTCAGCCTGGCTTGCTTGAATCCAGTGGCAAAGTGTGCAAGGGACTCACGTCTGAGCATACCCAGCCACACTTATGGCGGCCAAAGGGGGGGGGGGGGGGGGTGATGGACGGAGCATCTGAATCAATCAAACACTCACACCCAGTCAAAAGAACTGGGTTTAATCCATCACCGTTCTTTAGCCCACTCTGCCACCCCAGTTCAGACATGGCTATATGTAAATCAGTCTGACCCTGTGCCTCGTGGGAACAGTCCAGCCCGAACTGCCAAGCCATGTCTTCCCTGGACCGGAAACAAGCTTCCGAGGACCGGTTTCTGGCATTCCAGCCAGAAACCTGTAACACTCATGGAGCACCCTCGGGAGGTTGCTTGAGATCTGGAGATCCACCAAGTACGTGGACTCCCCCTTTGGGCATGAAGGGCATTGTCAGTATCTAACTTGGATCCCACCCTCTCCACAAAGGTGAAATAAAGAGCTGATAAACTTCAGAGCAACCGCAATCCAAACGCATATCACACTAGCTATTAACTTCTAAACTTTAGCATGCTGTGTTCAACCTCCAGATTCAAGCATGTTTACCCACAACTTCCAAAGCTGCAAACTACGGTGTGTAACACATTCTTTGCTCAAGGATATGTCTCGTCAGTTGGTGCTTCAATTCACATGACAACCAAACAACCCCTAATCTTCCCACCACCCATTGTGTATCACTCCACTGCTTCCAACACGCTCGTTTTCCATCCTGTGTGCTTGATTTTCTTAAGCAACTGTTTTGTCTCTTGCAGTTTCCAGTGTGAGTGTGCCTTCACCGTCTGGGTCACTAGGTGGAACCTCTGCTCCCTTTCGACCACTCTTCAATGACTTCGGACCACCATCCATGGGGTACATGCAGGTAAGGCGAGTGTATCTTCTGACGTCTGTGATTAGGAGATGGGCGAGAGGGGAGAAATGTGACTCCTCCTTCTCCTGAGTTTAGTCTATCCATCCTCTGGTACTAACTTGGATAGTTTCTGCTGGTAGTGCAGTATCAGGTGTACTGCTCTTAGGAAGAACTCATTCAGTCATAAGCCCTGCCTCAACCCTCCTAGTATCCTACTGGTCAAAATATGTGGCTAAAAAAATGGGCCACTGAAGTGCCACAAAGAAAAGCGGTTTCGAGGCACGAGCTGTGCAGAGAGCAGAAACTGCTGCATAGCAGTCCAGTCTAGAATCACATCCGGACGCACAGAGGAGGGCAGGTGGACTCAAACATGCAAGACACTGGGGAAGAGGTGGCAAGTATAGTAACATTAGAAACTCTGGTGCAAAGGGCGGCGGTGAGGTGGCGAGGGGAGCCAAACACGCTAATATGAGGAAATGCATTCTTGTAGGCACTATGGAGGCAGCATCTCCTGAGACAAAATGCAGGAAGTTTAGGACCACGCATAAGGGGATCTGTGGGATCTAGCAAGGAAGTGTCACCACGGTGCAGGCTTGGCCATGCACAGAGGTAGAGCCATGTTATAAAGGGAGAAGCAGGGATGCATGGAGAGGTACGCATGTGTGAGACCCAATGAGTGGGTCCCATGAAGAGACTAGTCGGAGATACAGTGGCTGCCACAGAGTTGACATAGGATTGTGGGCTCCCGCCTGTAGACTTCAGTCTGTTACTTTTACAAGGATTTGTGTCTTCTCTGAAAGAAGCTGCATTGCCATAATAAACAGCTCCGTGCCAGATGAGAACATGGGGAGTGCTTCCGCCTTCTTGGTGTGGATGTGGTGTGAGGTTTCGCTCCTGGAGTACGGAATCTATGTGCCTTCGTTGGTCCTACCTTCTCCTCTGTAAGTTTCGGAGCGGGAGGAAGAGAGAGGGGTCATGTTTGGCTCTTTGCATTCCTACCCACAAAAAAGCCTTAACTGTTAAGAGAGGCATTTGCAGAGAGCTACCTACTACTGAGCCCCATGTGTGGGCATCTATACCCCCAATCGCACTGCTCAACCCCGGTGGCCATCTTGTTTCCAGGCACATGGTTGACTCCTGTAGTGTCTTAGAAGATACTGATGCAAAAAGAGACTGACCTATCCAGTATAGGTGGAGTGACTTCTTCACAGATGAGGCAAATAGAAAATGGTCTTTCTCTTCCAGGGGATCCTCATCAATAGTCATAATCACTGAATACTCCCGCTCATGTGCGGGGACCCCGGAAATAATAAATTATATATGAAAACCATATATGTACAGATATATATCATTTTTTCCCATACCAATGCAGCCCCCAAATAGAGGCTAAACAATTCAGTTGCACACATAAGAATTGCGTTTGTCAATACATAAGACACAAGAGGGCAATTAGCACTTGAACTCTGTCTTTTAATGAGTTAGAACACTCATAAAGAGCAAAACCTGCCCGTAAGCAGACATTGTTAGCTTATAGGCTGCATTGCAAAACAATAGCATGGAAAATGAAAGCATTTTCAACAAAAACTGGCACTGTGCCTTTAAGGCAGCCATGTCCCCTAGCTTCCCATCATGCCTCGGGGTGACAGTTGGGTCAGTTGTTCTTTCCGGCTCCTTCTGTCAGGACCCTGGATTCACAGCTCTCTACTTTTTGGCTTTTCAGTCAACAAATTATTGGTTTTTGGGGTTTTCTTGGCTTCACTCGACGTCTTTTGGCATTTGAGTACAGGATAACCCATCTTTTTGGGACAGAAGCAAATTTTTTCTGTCAAATGCCTTCTTTATTCGACCCTTGCCCTGCCTGTGGCAAGAAGGCCAAGACAGATACACATGAGGTGTGTATTCTGTGTCTGCCTCGTTCCCACTCTACTTCCTCATGTCCACACTGCAGGAAGCTGTCTAAAAGAACTCTCAAAGACAGGGAGAGAATCCGGATCTATGGCCTCTCAGAAAGAGGTAGGTCTCCTATGAAGTCGAAGAAAAGGACGCGTTCGACGTCTAGGCGCAAGGTCCCGGTATGTTCCCCTTCGGCGTCTGTCTCGACGTCTAAGGCTCCGGCGGCAGGATCGTTGTTGAGGGACCGGGCGTTTTTTCAACTTCCAAGGCCAAGTCCCTGTCGGCGTTGGCGCAAGTCAAAAAGTAATTCCCTTTGGGCGAATTAACCTAATACATAAGTACTTACACACATAAAGTGAACTAACCAATACCAGACATATAACAGGAAGCAATGAAAATAAGTGAAAAAATTCAATACATGTGAAAACACTATGGTGACAATCAAGTATAAAACAATTTATTAGCATACATTACATTTGTTAAAAATTGGGAAACACATACAAGACGGAACAGTACTTAATAAAATCAACATTCCATTAAAAAAAGGAACTACAGGGAGACAGGACTAAACTCAAACAAAACAATATTTTTGAATTTTCCTTAATGTAATCCCAGATTTGCTCCTTTAGCATCGACGCGTTTCGGCGGGTTACTTAATCTAATACCGCCTTCATCAGGACAATGTATACAAATGTTTCCCAATGTTTCTGAAAATTAAATAAGATCAGTCTTAGTCATAAACTATAAACACAACGGATCAGATTTAACAACAGATTCAAGCAATATCTTTAAAAAACATAGTGTATGAATTCTACTCAATTTAAAAACACACATAGACATTGCTTCCAACCTACACTAAATACAACATATATCACATACATGTAAGACTGACCAATTTGTGTCCAAAGATTAATGCAAGAAACACATTTCATTACATAGGTAAATACCTAATATTTTGCAGTAAGAAAAAAAGCCTTTCTTAGTTTCTAATTACTGAGCCTGAAACCAGGAACATTTAATCAGGCATTGCTACTTGCTCTTAAAATTTTTTGGGAAATAATTTGATTTAATTTATTTTAAGTACCCGGGGTGGCAATACAGAGAGCAATGATATGTCACCTACCTCCGGTAAGAAAAGAATCTCTATCTCATAAGGGGTATGTTGCCTCCTTGTTGATAGGTAGAGATAATAGTCCCGCGAGTTATCTTCCTGATTTTAAAAGATTACCTAATTTTGACAGGGATTAGAACACACATTTAGTATTTGTCACAATCAGTCTATTCTTTCCAATTAACATACACTTCTCTTAAGTATTCATTTCTCTAACTATCACCCTTAGTACGGAATGTCTACCAAAGGAGCCTATTTCATGGTCACATTCTGTCAATGCGGGATATAAGTATACCCGCTAGCTAAGGGGATCTACGGCCCTGAGCCAAGCCCCTTTAATAGCATTGTCATCCTTCACAGTATCGGGAAAGTTATAATGGTGCAAAGGCATTAAACATAATTCATAACATACAGTGCAAGGTCTTATAACTGTATCTACTCCGGGCATTCCCATAAGGAGTGTGCACGTAATGCCAAAATGGCGACACAGAAATGATGAAATTTAGTCTAAGCTGTTTCACTTACTGATTTAAAAAGGGTAACAAGTACATATTCGTACTCTCAATAGTGGCGCATCCAGCATAATGGCTGTCAGCTGAAAGTAGAAAAGACGCAGTTAACGGTATAATCACATCAGGACCTGGTCTTTTTACTACTAAATGCAGTATCCAAATATACTCACACAAGAGTTAAGATTCCTGCGTTTCACACACGCGGTAGTGATATTTTCATTAATGAGCCCACTCGACAATAGAACGAGTATCACCGTTGTAGGGTTCCAGTAAGATACCCCAAATACGAGGCGAATCCCTCTGTTATGACCCTGTAACAAAACCAACACACAAACTGTGTAAAGGCCTGCCCCACTATAAATAATCCGTAAAGGCAAAAAAGCGCCCGTATTGTGCAGCGCATTCTAACCCAGTGCCGCCTATTACGTATTTCACCTGTTAAGTCTGCTATACGGCGTCCCGCGTGGTTGTCGTCTCGTCCTACCGATTGGAAGCTGTAACGGGGGACTCACGCTGTTATATATCCGGAAGAATAATGATTGTGAGTGAACTTCACTGCATGACGAACACGGAAGTAGTAGATGTGGGAGAAAGACTACCCAAAATACATTACGTATTTCCAAATGGAAAGTTAAATGGGCAATCTTATTACACGCAACTAATAAATTAGATGTGAAAACAAAGTAATTTGAAAATAAATAGATGCTGCACACCCCTAAGTTTTGAGTGTAGCAATATTTATATTGGCCCAACATGAAAGTGTTAGATATTGAAAAAAGACTACCCGTGGTGCCTGCTACTTTTTCACTTGAGAGGCTTATGGGGTCCCTGATATTGTTGAAGCCAACAAGGTTCTTTCAAGAATAAGAAACCTTTTTATAGATACACTGCTGCTCATCCATAAATTATCAATGTAGCAATATTTATATCGGCCCGACGTGAAAGTGTTAAATATAAAAGACTACCAGCGGTGCCCACTATATTTCTGTTTCGTGGGAGATATTTATGTGGGCCAGGATTTTGGCAAAACTGGCATCCTATGTTTTTTTTAAAAACGGATAATGCTACACATCCCTATATAATGGGTACAAAAGTGATAACAGATAAAATCAAAGAGAGATTCTTAGACACCTTTATAGCGGGAGTCAGATTTCATGACACTCCATTACAATATTTGCCGAAATGTTTCTGGGGTTATATATACATCTCTCCTAAATGTGATACGTGCTAGATATAAGCATTTAGGCATATTATCTCGATAAAAACGAGAATCAAAGATAAACCAACATATAATACGTGTTATGGATATATCAACCCAAAAACCAAAGGAGGTTCTTGCTGTAGTTCACCGTATTCAAAATCAGTTAGATGCACAGATAGACTGCCCCTAGGCTACCGCTACTGAAACAATCATGACGCAATCAGGTCATTATAATAATGAATATATAGCAAATAAATAATATGGCCAATCAAATAGAACCAGAACGGTGTCTATAAGACACCCTATAATCGGTCTGATTAGGAACCATTCAAGAAGCGAGTTCAAACTGCTCCAATGATTCGATCCCATTCTTCTCTTGAGTTAAGGCCCCTTCTAACTGTATCGAGGTAGGAAATATACCACTGCTCTCTCTCCTTTCTTCTGGAGACAATATTGCCACCTCTTTTTCCTATTTTTATTTTTTCCATTACAAACCAGCCAAATTCAAATTCCTTGTGTCCCATTTCAATGAAATGGGCAACAATAGGAGCCGTCAATTTTTTAGTTTTAATGGCTGATCTGTGTTCCTGTCGGCGTTGGAACAGCGTCCAGCGGCGAGAGAAGATCCTTCGCAGTCGACTACTCGGCAACGATCGACGTCGAGACACAGATCATCGACGCTGAGGCGTAAGTCACCTACTCCGACGTCGAGACCGAAGTCTCAGCGCAGATCGCCGTCGAGACCGAGATTGTCTGATATTCTATCGTCTGCATTGAGGCAGGGCCGTCCGTCGACGCCAGCAAGACACTCGCCGTCGAGGCACCAGTCTCAGTCAGTTGCATTGTCGATGTCGAGATGCAGCCCTCCGTAGAAGGAACGAAGCTCGACTTCTAGGCGCAGCCGCCCGCTGAAGGAACGAAGCTCGACGTCGAGGCACAGCCGCCCGTCGAAGTAACGAAGTTCAACGACTAGGCGCAGCCGTTCGTCTGTCGAAGGAACGAAGCGCGACGTTGAGGCGGAGCCGTCCGTCGAAGGAACGAAGCGCGACGTCGAGGCGCAGCCCTCCGTCAAAGGAACAAAGCTCGACGTCGAGGCGCAGCCCTCCGTCAAAGGAACAAAGCTCGACGTCGAGGCGCATCCCTCCGTCAAAGGAACAAAGCTCGACATCGAGGCAGGTGTCTCCGTCGAAAAGAGCACGGTCGAGGCAGGAGTCTCCTTTGGCTAAGATCGAAGTCTAGGCACAGTCCTTCGTTGGCGAAGCAGTCGACGTTGAGGCACAGTCCTTCGTTGGCGCAGCAGTCGACGTTGAGGCACAGTACTCCTTTGAGGGATAGAAGATCGGGGTCGACGTCAAGGCACGGATCTCTGTCCAGACGATCACCTCCGGGGCACACACTTTCCAGATCTGCGTCAAAGCAAAGATCCACTTTGCAAGGGACGTCGAGACGGAGGTCTCCAATTGTGTTATACCCAGCAAGCCTCTCTGTCTCCTGCATCGACGTCGAGAGCATGCTCACACTGGTCCATCTCCAGTACGCCAGAGGTGGTTATCTCTTCTTCAAGCAGCCAGGGTTCACACTCCGATTCCCATCATGCTGCGGAAGCTCGGTAGGAAGTGGGGAAGTCTCCAACACGATCCCCTGATAGTGCACAGAGGCATGCATCTGTCCACCTCTCTCCCAGATGGTTGCAACCCCTGCACCATTGGGCAGATAGTACAGGTACAATGGAGGCTAGAAAAGAACCCAGCCCGGCTCACAGGTCTCCACTAGCTTGTCTAGCTCAAGCGACAGATCTGGCACCCCCAAGAGGAAGAGCGCGTACTGGCACCCCTGCACCAGCACCTAGGGGAAGGTCAAGATCTCACTCCCCAGCACCTAGGGGGAAGGTCAAGATCTCGCTGCAGGAGAAGGCACAGGTCTCCTACTCCTTCCACCTCCTCATCGTATTCCTCCAAGAGAGACTATTCGCCCACTCTTACGGATAGCCCACCGTCAAGAATATCTCCGGTGGATGACGTAAGCACGTTCCAGGAGGTTCTTGCTAGGGGGGCGTCAGAACTCTGCATCCCCATGCCGGTTCAGCAGAGTACTTCTTCAGACATTTTTGAAACGCTGAATCAGAAGGCCTCCTCTCGCCCATTACTGCGTCTGGTGCCGGGCCTGCTGAAACCAGTTATGGACATTTTTCTCACGCCAGCCACCCTCAAAACTGCACCGGCGAGAATTCTTAAGAAATATCGCCCGTCGGTGGATAATCTTAAGTTCTTAAAATCCGATCTAAAGCCATATTCCGTAATTGTGGCTGCAGCTAGAAAAACACATTTGGTGGTCTCCTCGTCCACAGTCCCTCCTGACCAGGAGAGCAAGACTCAGGACTCGTGGGGTCGGAAAGTATGTGGTACCTCCTCATCCATGCTCAGTCTCCAGTGCGTCAACTCTATTGGAAGATACGATAGAGCACTATGGGATTCACTGCAACAGTTCTCTGAGAAACTACCCAAGGAGGACCTTAAAGACTTTTTGAGGAAGTCCTGCAAGAGGGCAGCTTGGTGGCTAACCAAGTGATAAGTGCGGCAGCTGATGGAGCGACTATCTCAGCACATTCGTACGCACACTGAATTTGTGCCAGGAGATCTTCATGGCTTCGCCTAACAGCTCTGAAGTCAGAGGCACAATCTAGAATCGTCAATCTGCCATTTTCCGGGTCATCGCTGTTTGGGCCACACACCGATGAGGAGATGGCGCGGATGAAGATTGAGCTGGATATCCTGAAGTAGGTAGGATTAGAGAAAAAACAGAGTTCCGTCGTCGCTAACGCAACACTCACCGCCGATCGTTCCAACACAGGGTTCAAACTCCTCACTAGGCACAAGAACCAGAACCAACCAGGTCAGCAGAGATTTCAATTTCCAAATCTATTATGTAACCGGGGAAGAGGAGGGAACGGTCAGTCCTCCACCTCTAGCAAAGCAATGAGTTTCTGCTTCCTCCAGTGCCGTGCACCGCTCCAGTGGGAGGAAGTGTGGCAAATCATGTACAAGAGTGGTTGGACATCACGAAAGACAGTGGGTGCTGACCACGATTCGAAATGGGTATTCTCTACGTTTCAGACGTCCTACCTCAATCCCTCTGGTAACATCAAATTACCAGATCAACATACTACAGAGAAAAGCAGGCATCCTTCTCCAAAAATCAGCTACAGAGAAGGTCCCGTGGTCACAAAGAGGTCGGGGAGTGTATTCCAGATACTTCCTGGTGAAGAAAAAAGGTCAAAAGTCGGAGTACAGACCCATTTTGTATCTAAGAGCACTCAACAAGGCTGTCAAACGAGAAAAATTTCACATGCTTGCTCTCCACCAAATATATCCTCACCTTCGCGAAGGAGATTGGATGTGTTCGATGGATCTACAGGATGCCTAGTTTCATATTCCGATAAATCAATAAGTCAAAAAGTCTTTTATAGCGCAACATATCACCGTTAGGTCAAAAGGCGCTTGCAGAAAGATCGACAACCTAGGTTCTTATATCGCATCAATTAGGGACCAGCTAGGTTTTTCATTCTCTGTGGAAGCGCAAATGATTTGGAATGGACAAGATGTATGAAGGAAGCTTATTCCAGAAATGGGGGGCAAGATAGGAAAAGGATCGTCCATCTGCGATTTGTCGTCTGAACATCCCATTCTCAATTCAAGGTGCTGCCCTTCGGGCTACAATCGGCTCCCCAGGTGTTCACAAAGTGCATAGCCGTGGTAGCAGCTGCTCTGAGGCGCAGGCGCATCTTCGTCTACCCTTATCTGGACGATTGGCTGATCAACGGCTCACCCCAGGGAGTGAAGAAACATTACCAACGGTGTCCACGGCTCTGTCAAAAGCTGAGCCTGCACGTAAACTACCAAAAGTCTATGTAACAGCCCACTCAAACAATCCTCTATTTGGGAGCACTGAGACTCCGAGCAAGGAAGAGTGTTTCCTTCGGAGGAGGGACAATTATCCCTCATCCAAAAGAAAAGAAAATTCTAAAAAGCAACTGGTCGTCCGTGTGGCAGATAGCATCGGTACTCGGATTGATGGCATCCTGCATTTTTCTGGTGCCCAATGCCAGATTGAAAATGCATACTCTACAGCAGGATCTGGAAGACAAGTGGGACCAGAGGGCGTCTCGCTGAGAAGACCAGATCTGTCTATCAAAGGGTGCCAAAGCTTCAATTCCATAGTGGATGAACAGAGACAACCTGGAAGTAGGAGTTCCATTCAATCAAGCTCCTCAATCTCAGACTCAGATCACAGCTGTATCTCTAAGAGGATGGGGAGCCCACATGGGCTCTCTTCAGACGCAAGGCCTATTGTCCTCGAAAGAACAATTGTACCATATCAGTATGCTAGAGCTCAGGGTGGTTCATCTGGCTCTCAAAGCGTTCTTTCCTTCGATTCAGGCGAGTACCATTCTAGTAAAAACAGACAATACCACCACAATGTACTACCTGAACAAGCAGGGGGGAACTCGATCGAGGACTCTGTCGTTGGAAGCGCTGTCCCTGTGGAATTGCTGCTGAGGAGGAAGCTATCCATCACAGCAGTTCATCTGCCGGGGAGCAGAATTCAGAATTCACAAGCGGACGCTCTGTCGCCACTCCGCAGAGCAGCAAGATTGGGTCATCAGCGACAAAGTGGTCGACAACATCTTCCAAGCTTGGGGCAATCCAAGCATAGATCTGTTTGCAGACGAAGAAAACAAAAAATGCCAAGACTTCGCCTCGAGATACTACCGACCAGGATCGAGGGGGAATGCCCTTTTGATCGACTGGTCTGGGGCATTTGTGTACGCTTTTCCAACCCTGCCTCTCATCCCGAGAGTGGTGACCAAGCCGTCACACTCGGACACTACAATGATTCTGATCGCTCCGGAATGACAGAGGCAGTGGTGGTACCCGGACCTTCTACATATGTCACTGAAGCCACACAGGAGGCTGCCGTGCAGACAGGACCTGCTGTCCAAGATAAACAGGGGGATCCATCATCCTAACCTTCCATCACTGAACTTGGCAGCATGGCTCCTGAGGTCCTCCAGTATGGACATCTAGGTCTATCTCAAGACTGTATGTCTATACTGAAAGAGGAAAGGAGACCTTTCACCAGACACTCCTATGCTTGCAAATGGAAACGCTTCTACATGTGTTGTGTGCAAAATAATTGTAGTCCCACCAGGGGGCAGGAAGATGTAGTTTTACTACACCTAGTAAGAGCAGGTTTGAAATTCTCTTCCATTAAAGTGCACCTTGAGGCCATTACGGTTTATCGGCGTTCGCCTTCTCAACCCTCCTTTTTTCAGTTACAAGTGGTGAAGGATTTCCTTCAGGACCTTAAGAAGGTATACCCTCCGGTGCGGCCCCCTTCACCTCCATGGGAACTGAATTTGGTACTGTCCAGACTGATGGGTCTGCCTTTTGAACCTATCCACAAGGCGACCTTGCAACACCTTACGTGGAAGGTCGTGTTAGTGGTCATCACCTCAGCTCGTAGGGTGAGTGAGATTCAAGCCCTCTGCTCATAAGAACCCTATCTGGTTTTCCATCTCAATTGGGTAGTGCTCAGAACTCATCCGCCCTTCCTTCCCAAGGTGGTATCGGATTTTCACGTAAATCAAACCATTTCACTCCCGACCTTTTTTCCTAACCCCTCCAACCCAGCGGAGAGGGCCATTCACTCATTAGACCTTAAAAGGGTTTTGAAGTTCTATCTAGAAAGGTCAAAGTCTATAAGAAAGGCTGATCACCTCTTCATCAACTATGGTTCAGTCAGAACTGGTTTCCCAGCAACAAAAAGGTCCATCTCCAGATGGATAGTTTTTTGCATTAAACGAGCTTATCAGTTAATAATAATAATAATCAGTTAGCAGGGAAACCGCTCCCAAAGCTCATTCCACAAGAGGGAAATCGGCCACAACTGCTTTCCTCAATAATGTACCACTCTCCGAGATTTGCAAAGCTGCTACTTGGAGATCAATACACACGTTTACAAGACACTACTGTCTTGACTCCGATACCTGAGCGGACGCTCAAGTAGGGCAAGCCTCCTTGAGAAATCTGTTCAACAGCTGATTTCTTTGTTTGTTGTTGGAATCTTTTTTCTGCAGGTGGTTGATGGGCTTGCTATTCTATTCAGTGCTTATGACTATTGATGAGGATCCCCTGGAAGAGAAGGATAAGTTACTTACCTGTAATCCTAGTTCTCTTCCAGGGGTATCCTCATCAAAGTCATAAGCAACCCACCCACCTCCCCAGACAAATGAGCTTATTTCTGAAGTGTTAAAAGATATCTTTGGGCCCTGTTCTTCAAGTTTATGCAAAGAACTGACCCAACTGTCACCCCTGAGGCATGATGGGAAGCTAGGGGTCATGGCTGCCTTAAAGGCACGGTGTCAGTTTTTGTTGAAAATGCTTTCATTTTCCATGCTATTGTTTTGCAATGCAGCCTGTAGGCTAACAATGTCTGCTTATGTGCAGGTTTTGCTCTTTGAGTGTTCTTACTCATTTAAAAGACAGAGTTCAAGTGCTAATTGCCCTCCTGTGTCTTTTATGTATTGCCAAATGCAATTCTTATGTGTGCAACTACATTGTGTAGCCTCCATTTGGGGGCTGCATTGGTGTGGGAAAAAATTATATATGTTTGTATACATATATGTAGAGCTGTACATATATGGTTTCCATATATAATTTGTTATTATTTCCGGGGTCCCCACACATGGGCGGGAATATTCAGTGCTTATGACTTTGAGGATACCCTTAATAAATAAAGATGCAAAGAACATTTTACAGTAGAATAGCAAAATGTTTTTTTCTTACTTGCATTTTTTTGTGAACTTTTTATTTTGAAAGCAAAGAATCCACAATCTTGCTTTTAAGCTTCTGTGAAAAGGTGTATCTAATCAGAGAGCATTCTGGAAGCATTAAGCATAGCCTCATATTACTAAACTTTGAAATCGTGTGTACACCTTTTTTATACCGGAACCACTGTCATGCAGTCTGAGCCTACAACATTTACTTCGAACGCTCACACTAATAATAAAGGCTACAGTATAAACACATGTAGACAAATATTACCTGAACTACAGACAATGCCCTTCCCTGATCCATAATGTGGTACTGTAAACTGACAGCCAAAGTGTTTCTGCTGTACAGGGTTGGGCTTAGTTGTCCCAAGGACAAAATACACATGAAAACTTGTTGGCCTTGACTCCCAACAATGTCCAGCGTCGGGCTATAGGAGTTCCACATCCGAGTTGACACCCACTTTCTGCAGGCCACCGGCAGACGGATCCCCTGCAGCCTGAGTGGCCTGAGACTGGATGGTGCAGGCCACAAGCGATGCTATCCACCTCAACACATGGGAAGGTCTCCAGCGCTCCCTGTCCCTGAGTGCGAGTGTGGACGGCCTGATGCTGCTTAACTTGGAGTGAAGAGCCTGTAGCACTAATCGCAGTACCGGCAAACCGCCATCAGGTGGCGCCACATCCATGACATACAGAGAAAAGAATAGTCCATGAGTCACTCTTTATCCACCACTGAAAGAACATACAAGCTAACCCCCCAAGAGTACCTAACACCGAGACCAGCTGAAGACCAGGGGCACTACATAGCGGATAAATCCTACCAACCAACGAGGTTTCATATCTCACTGCCCCTTGAAAGAGAGACTGCCCTCACGGCATGTCATCTGTCTCTATTGTGCCCTCTTTTGAACTCTCTGCAAGACAGGCAGTCTCAGGCAGTAAAATGGGCACTCTGGATTGGCAGCAACGGCAATCCCCAACGACCATCAGAGGCATTCTGCTTTATCTAGCAGGTGAGAACATCTACAATCTCTCCTGCACTGTGGGAGAAGCCGGGCGGTGCTATGGTAGAAACAAGGCAAATCCTTGGGAGAAACAAGGCAGCTCCATGGGAGAAGCGGGGCAACTGTTTATGTGCGCCACCCTTGTGACTGCACGGAAGGTGTACTTTTCCCCTCATTCCAATCCTGATTATTAAGATTGCCTTCTGAGACAATTAAAACAGAAGCCTCAATGAGCTCTCCAGCATGTGACGAAAGCCATGCGTTGTTCATACAAGGGTGTGTCTATGTTACGGTGAGGGGATAACTACTGCAGGAGCATGGCAAGCCACTCACTCCCAGATCCTTACACTGACTGATCTCTGGCGCTTTTCATTGTCCAGACATTGCACATGTGTGTGGCACTCATGAAGCACCTTTTAATCAAAAAGAGCGACAAACACCAAGATGACCCCTAAAGCAGTCACAGGGAAGATCTGTGGTCCGTGCGGTGGCAGCTTCTCACATGTAGGAAACTGCCCAGCAAAAGGGAAACTGGGGAAATCGATCACTCTGCAGGAATCACTCAATATGAGGATACAGTGCCCTGCCGAATAAAACTACTCTGTAATCCTCCCTAATCAAAATTTGCCAAAAACAACATTGCAGATGATGATGAAAAGAACCATACATGTAGTTTACACCGGGGAAAGAAAGGTGAGAAATAGGTGACCAACATCACAGTACCAAATCAAAACCAGGATAGCAGCTTGTCCTCACCATCTTTGACAATCAATCAACGATTTATAGAGTACTGCTCATTACCCGTGAGGGTATCCAGGTGCCCGGGGGAAGCGGCTGCTGGAATTTAGTTGAACATCCAGGTTTTTTAGGCCATTTCTGAATTTCTGTAGGGTGTGGGTGCAGTCCGGAGGTGGAGTGGAAGGCCTTGGTTTTGGCAGCCAGTTAGTAGAAGGTGCGTCTATCGCTTCTGCTTTTGTGGAATCGGGGCATGTGGGCGAAGTAGAGGGTGGCGGAGTGTAGTTGTGGTTGAGGTAGGCTGGCCCTTTTTTGTGCAGGGGCTTGTAAGCGTGAGTCAGAAGTTTGAACTTGCACCTCTTTTGTACGGGCAGCCAGTGGAGCGCTCTGTGGGGTGAAGGGGGCTCTTCTCGGGAGGTCGAGGATGAGCCTGACTAGCATTTTGGATGGTTTGCAGTATTTTTAGTTAGACTTATAAGGCGCTCAGCTACCCACATGGGGTCTCCCGGCGCCGCTTGAGGTGTCACTGAAAGCCCAACAACTATCACAGGGGGAAGAGCCAGGTTTTGAGACCTGTCTGCAGTCGGCTCAGTAGTTTTGAGGTGATGCCCACGTAGAGGAAGTTACCGTAGTCCAGGCGGCTGCTAATGAGGGCTTGGGTGACGGTGCATCTGGTGTTGGTGGGGAGCCATTTGAATATTTTCCGGAGGGAGAGGAAGCAAGCTGCGTAGACAGCGTTATCTGCTTCTTCAGGGTGAGCTTGTTGTAGAGTATGATGCTGAGGTTTCTGGTGTGGTCTGTGAGAGTGGGCGAGGAGCCCAATTCTGCTGGCCACCAGGAGTCTTCCCATGTGGAGGTGTTGCTCCCAAAGAGGAGTACCTCAGTTTTGTCGGTGTTAAGTTTGAGGCATTTGTTTTGCATCCAGCTGGCTACGCTGGTCATGCACCGAGGTGTGTGGCTAGGGCTTCCTTTTTGGCATTTTTTAGGCATGTTTGAAATTTGAGAGCCACTTTGAAGTTGGTGCAGTCGCTGGGCGATATGTTGGTGCACCAGATTCTTTTTAGTAATTTTTCGTTCAGGAGTGAACCAGCTGGTGTTTGGAGAGTCTCCCTTATTTTGTGGTTTTGAGGTGTGTGACTACGTTGGCACATTTGGTGATCCAGGTGTTGAAATTTTGAACAACCACCTTGAGGTCGGTGGTGATGTAAGGGGGGAAGGTGTTGAGGGTGTTTTTCCGGTTCGAGGCATGTGGGCTGCTGAATTCATATCTGTGCATAGACCGCCACCTAGTGTTGGGTCCGGATGATTGCACATTGTTGTCCTGGAAGAGTCTTCGAAGTATCACGAGATAGGTGGCTCCTCCCCTGGACTACAGTGCGCATGGGCATCGCCTCCATCCCCAGATTGTTTTTTTCCGCCATTGGGTTCGGATGTGTTTCGGTTCCCTCTGTCGGAACCGATAGTTGTTCAACTTCTACTCGAGACCAAAAGGTCTTTAGGCTGGGCGTCGGTATAGTTGCGTACGGGTTTCTTTCTGACTCTCAGCTCCTATCTCTTGCTGCCCTTCCACGTGCCTTCGGCGCAGACGGGCCTACACTACACCCTTTGCTATGGAGCGGACTCCATTCAAAAAGTGTCCGCTGTGTCACTCCAAATATTCACACCTCGACGTGCACCCTGTGTGCAATACCTGCTTGTCGCCGGATCACCGCGAAGACACCTGCATGGCGTGTTCGAAGTTCCGAAGCAAGAAGACTTTAAAGATTCGCCGGGCCAATCGGCTCCAGGCTCAATTGTCGGCTTCGGCGCCCCCACCAGATGACATTTTCCAGGAATCTGTCGAGGGAGAAGACGACGTGCGAGAGTCGGACTCTGGCCCCGCGTCCGAGGAGGAAAACTACGACGCGGGTGAGGCGGACTTTGACGAAGTCTCCGACGAGGTAGGGGACGACGATCAGGCTTGTGCCACGATGGGAGATAGCTCAGAGGAGGAGTATCCCCAATCAGACTCAGGGGTTATTCCCCTTCATACGGCCCAGGTCGAGGGATCGCCTTCGGGCCTTACCCAAGATCTACCTATCAGTCCTACGTCCCCGCCTCCGGGCCCGGTCACGGACATTTCTAAGCCATCACTTATGTTGAAGAATACAAAAGTGAAACCAACTGGTCACGCACCCTCGGATGCGAAACCGAAACTGAAAGTTGCGTTGGTAAAGAAGGTTCTGGAGGCGTCAAGTTCCAAGAAAACCAAAATTGCCGACTTGAAGAGCCACGCCAAGATGGCCGACCCGAAGCCATCGGGGTCGACGCCAAAGGCGAAGGCCTCCGACGCGACCGCGTCGGCGCCGAAAGGGGTCGGGGACCCGAAGACGGTTTCGAAGAAGCGTCAGGGCGACGACGCGCCTAGGCATGGGGCGTCGGCCCCGAAGAAGAAGCCTACCGGCGATCAGGCTCTCGAAGATGAGGGGTCGCTCGAGCAGGTGCAACCCTTGGCAACCTTTACAAAGAAAGTGGGGGAATCCTTACAGCGGATCCGAAAGCCCACGGTGGTTCCCGATCAGGACACTGTAGTGCCTACGCTCACGCCTAAGCCTACTAAAGAGAAAACGCCTATTCGTTTCACCCTTCCACCCAAGTCGGCGCCGAAGGCCTTCGCGCCAAAACAGGGCGGACATTCAGGGGAGGTGTTAACGCCGAAAGCTGCCTTGGTGGTGTCGAAGCTTCGGCTCCAACCGCTTGCGGTAGAAGAACGTCGTGAGGTCATCATCGACGCCAACACCGGGAAACTGTCGCTCCTCAAACGGAAGAACACGTCGGAGCCGGCGTTCGAACCTTTTAAGATCCCGCTCAAGAATAAAAAGTACTCTGCGGACTCTTCGGCTCTGGTGGAACCTGTGTCCCCACAGGCCTTGGAACACTCGCCGACGCATTCCCCAGCGGCCGATGCGGACGAGGAAGATGCCGAGTACAACTATCCTGCGTACTCGGATCCGGAGGAGGAGCATGTGCCTTGGGCCGCAGGAGGCGACACAGAAGACCCGCAGTCGGGTCAGGACACTCAACTTTTCGCCGCCAAGACGTCCCCGACAGAGGACTCGGCGGCCTTCAATGCTTTGATAGAGAGAGCTGCGGCGAACCACGATGTCGAGCTGCACTCGGACCCCGTGGATGCGGACTTCTTATTCGACACCTTCTCGGTAGCCGAAAAGCAAGTCAAAACGCTACCGATGCTTAAAGGGGTGCTTAAACATGCACCGGAGGTTTTCAAAGAGCCCACCCGGGCGCGGGTGGTCAACCCTCGCATCGACAGGAAATATAAGGCGGCACCCACGGATCCCACTTATATCAAGGGACACTTTCCATTGGACTCCTTGGTTGTTTCCAACGCTCGGAAAAGGGCGAATTCTCAGACTACTGGTGACGCTCCTCCCCCAGACAAAGAGTCCAAGATCTTTGAGGCCTCGGGCAAACTCATTGCTGCACAGGCAGCTAACATCTGGAGAATATCTAACACCCAAGCCCTGCTTGCACGTTATGATAGGGCCCATTATGACACATTAGAGGCCATTCTGCAACACTTGCCTGACCAATACAAGGAGGCAGGAGAGATGCTCATTCAGGAGGGTAAACTCATTACAAATGCATCCATCAAATGTGCTCTAGACGTGGCAGATACAGCCTCTAGAGCCATCAATACAAGTGTGTTACTTAGACGTCATGCCTGGCTTCGAATTTCGGGGTTCAAGCCCGACATCCAAACCACCATTTTAGGTCAAACAGTGAATCCTGACCATCTGTTTGGCCCTGAGGTGGATGCCTCACTAGAAAAAATGAAAAAGGATACCGAAACTGCAAAGTCAATGGGGGCTTTACAGAGTCAGCAGTTTCGGGGTGGTTCCTTTCGCCGTTCAAATTCAAAAGGCACCTCCCGGGGACAGGCATCCCAGTCCACACAATACTACAAGGGTAACACCCAGCCCTCGTATAACAACAAGGGTAGAGGTGGTTACAGAGGCAATAATACCAAAGGCAGGGGATGTGGAAACAATGGCTCCAGGTCCACCACCACCAACAAGCAGTGACGTCTTGTCACTGCCCCCGACCATGCAACACCGGTTGGGGGGAGACTTCAGCAGTTCCTGCCGGCGTGGAAGAACATCACCACGGACAGGTGGGTGAGGTCCCTTATCCAGTACGGGTACTGTCTAGAGCTTACTTCCATTCCACCAGACATACCCCCAAAAAGCCGTCCTATGTCAGGCGAGCATTTGACCTTGTTGCAGCAGGAAGTTCTAGTTATGCTGCAAAAAGGGGCAATAGAGCTCGTTCCATTGCGAGAGCGGGGAACAGGGGTTTACTCCCTCTATTTCCTAATTCCCAAGAAGGACGGATCCCTCAGACCTATCCTGGACCTCAGGCCCCTAAACTGGTACATACTCTCGGAGCACTTCCATATGCTCACGTTGCAGCAAGTGCTTCCCCTGCTCCAGCAGGGGGATTTTCTGGCTACACTGGATCTGAAAGATGCCTATTTTCATATCCCCCTACATCCTTCCCACAGGAAGTATCTCAGATTCACGCTCTTAGACCAGCATTACCAGTTCAAGGTCCTGCCGTTCGGTGTCACCACGGCACCAAGGGTATTTACGAAGTGCCTAGCGACTGTGGCGGCGCATCTCCGTCGCCAAAACGTCCACGTCTTTCCTTACCTGGACGACTGGCTCATTCAGGCAAGGACGGAACAGCAGTGCGTAGACCATGTGTCACGCACCATTCATCTCCTGCACGATCTGGGTTTCTCACTGAACTACCCCAAGTCCCATCTCCAGCCCGCCCACGTGCGACAGTATCTGGGCGCGACAATCAACACTCTGGCGGCCACTGCGCAGCCAAATTCAGTGAGAATCGCCAGTATCCAGGCGCTGATCCAACGGTTCAGACCCCAACACTCGCTTCCAGCGAAGGTGTTCATGCAGTTGATAGGCATGATGGCCTCCTGCATCTCCATTGTCCCGCACGCGAGACTACATATGCGTCCGCTTCAGGAGTGCCTAGCACGTCAGTGGACTCAGGCTCATGGGCAACTGACAGACCTAGTGTTGGTGAGCGGTCGGGCATACAACTCTCTGCATTGGTGGAATCCACAAAACCTTTGCAAAGGCCGACCATTCCAGGAGCCTGTCCCACAGATTATCCTGACGACGGACGCCTCTCTCCAGGGATGGGGAGCGCATGTACTCCATTACACTGTGCAGGGACTATGGACACTACAGCAGAGGAAGATGCACATCAATGTGTTGGAACTGATGGCAATCTTCATGGCCTTAAAGGCGTTCAAAGTACATCTGTGCAACAAGGTCGTGTTGATCCGGACGGACAACATGACGGCCATGTACTACATCCAGAAACAGGGGGGCACACACTCTCCACAGCTGTCTCATCTGGCTCAGAGCATGTGGAAGTGGGCCATTCAGAGGAACATCTTCCTCATGGCAGAGCACCTCCCGGGCAAGGACAATCAGATGGCGGACCTCCTCAGCAGGCACAGCCATCAGATGCACGAGTGGGAGATACATCCATCGGTACTCCAACCGTACTTCCAAATGTGGGGTCATCCAGAGATAGACCTGTTCGCCACAAAGGAGAACGCAAAATGCCAAAGCTTCGCCGCCAGGTTCCCACACCCCCAATCACAGGGCAATGCGATGTGGATGAACTGGTCAGGCAGATTTGCGTACGCTTTTCCCCCAGCACCTCTGATACCGCTGGTGGCACGCAAGCTCAGGCAACACTCGATGACGCTCATCCTGGTTGCTCCAACGTGGGCTCGCCAACCATGGTATACCACGTTTCTGGAACTCTCCGTGGTACCGCATCAGAGGCTTCATCTCACTCCCAGCCTTCTGACGCAGAGCCATGGCGACATTCAGCACCCAGATCCGCAACAGCTCAACCTGGCGATCTGGCTCCTGAAGTCCTAGAGTTTGGCTACCTCAATCTTCCTCCCGATTGCATGGACATCATTCGGGAGGCAAGGAAGCCCACTACTAGAGCTTGTTATGCGGCTAAATGGAAGAGGTTTGTCATCTACTGTGTGAACCACGACATTGACCCGCTAGATGCTTCCATTCAAAACATCATCTGTTACCTTTTTCACCTGTATCGATGTAATCTAGCGTACTCTTCCATCCGCATTCACCTGTCTGCTATGGCAGCATACCTCCAAAATAGGCAGCACCTGTCACTCTTTAAGGTCCCTGCTATCAAGGCCTTTCTGGAAGGACTCAAAAGGGTCATTCCACCAAGGACTCCACCAGCTCCGGAATGGAACCTCAACGTGGTTCTTACAAGGCTGATGGGTCCTCCTTTTGAGCCACTGCACTCTTGTGAGCTTCAGTTTCTGACTTGGAAGGTGGCTTTCTTAGTAGCAATTACATCGCTACGGAGGGTTAGTGAGTTGCAGGCACTCACCATCCAAGAACCTTTTTTCCAAGTACATGCTAACAGGGTGGTGCTCCGCACTAACCCTAAATTCTTACCCAAAGTAGTCTCACAATTCCACATTAACCAAACAATTGAATTGCCGGTGTTTTTCCAAAACCCAGAGACGCTGGCGGAGCGCATGCTCCACACCCTTGATGTGAAAAGGGCCTTGATGTACTATGTGGACAGGACTAAAGATTTCCGCAAAACCAAACAACTTTTTGTTGCTTTTGCCACACAACACAAGGGAAACGCTATCTCCAAGGCGGGGATTGCTAGATGGATAGTAAAGTGCATTCAGATCTGCTACGCTAAAGCTAAGCGCACTCTCACTATCCCACCGAGGGCCCACTCCACTAGGAAGTTAGGGGCCTCTATGGCTTTCCTAGGTAACATTCCCTTAGAAGATATCTGTAGAGCAGCCACATGGTCTACCACACATACTTTCACTAAGCACTACTGTGTAGACGTGCATTCCAAACAGCAGGCAGCTGTTGGTCAGGCTGTTCTAAAAACGCTTTTTCAGACTGCTGCAGCTGGCACGGGCGGCCGCCGTTAATGGAGGGACTGCTATGTATTCTATGCACAGATATGAATTCAGCAGCCCACATGCCTCGAACTGCAAATGCTACTTACCAGTATGCATCTGTTCTTGGCATGTAGGGCTGCTGACATTCATATCGCCCGCCCTCCTCCCCGGCGCCTGTAGCAGCTGCAGTATTTATTCATACAAACACATATGCTCATAGCATGGTCATCACTCACATTCTTCACTCCATCTCTGCCAATGGCTAAAAACAATCTGGGGATGGAGGCGATGCCCATGCGCACTGTAGTCCAGGGGAGGAGCCACCTATCTCGTGATACTTCGAAGACTCTTCCAGGACAACAATGTGCAATCATCCGGACCCAACACTAGGTGGCGGTCTATGCACAGATATGAATGTCAGCAGCCCTACATGCCAAGAACAGATGCATACTGGTAAGTAGCATTTGCATTACCTTGCTCCAGCTCCTATTGATGGTGCTGGTCTGGTTGGTGACTGTGTTGGGGTGGCGGAGATGGAGAAGTGGATGATTGAGTGGTCGGACCAGGTGATCTCAGAGGTGTGTATTTGATTCTGTTGCTGGCTCTGAAGATCTTTTCCAGAGTGTGTCCACCTATGTGCGTGGGGTCGGTGACCATTTGGGTGAGGCCGAGGTTGTTCATGCTCTCTATTAAATTTGCTGTGTTGACGTCGCTTGGCTTGTGGAATTTGAGGTCTTTGAGGAAGGTGAAGTTCTCAGAGCGGATGGCCAGAGGGTCTAGGAAGTCCAAGATGTCCTTGCAGAAGGTGGGGTGGGGTCCTGGTGGTTTCTATGCCAGGGTGCCCCTGATGGTGGACTTGCTCTCTGTTGAATTTGAAATTGAGGTGTTCCATAATGGGGGTGGTGATGGCGGATGTTGTGCAGTGGAGGGACTCTTTGTGGATGAATGCTATTCCACCTTAATATTTGTTTACTCTGTCTCGGTGTATGATCTTGTAGCAGTGGTGGCGATGACTGGGTCAGAACCAGGGTCGAGCCATGTCTTGGTGAGGAAGGTGACATCGGGGGTGAGGGAGGTGATGGTGTCCAAGATTTCTGTGACGTGTTTGTGGAGTGATACTGGTGCCTCCTCGATCAACACCATGACAAAGAGCCATTATGACCTAACATTGCAACCGGTATTTAAGCACACTAAGGTGAAAGTATTTCTCTACGGGGGGAAAGTCACCACTGCCCCAGGTTGTGTTTTCACTCAAAATGGACTCTTAAGGAACACTCTGTAGCATCCAAAATAGATGTCACCAGAAAAGTGAAAAGAGAGGGTTTCGCCCATCTTTGTCATCCGGAAACCTCGCTAGCCAGAGAAAGTGAGCAGTTGCATAGATAGGTGTCTATCAAACATTGCCTTCTGCCAAGAATGCCACTTGAAACACTCTGTAGATGACCTAATATCAGAGATCAACAGCTCACAGTAGTTCTCCAAAGTCTACCTCAACTTGCAGTACTACCAGTTGCTCCTGAGTCCCCAGTAAAGGTACATGATCACTTTTGCACAACTCACCATGGCCTCTTCTACTACAAGAGGCTGATTTCCTGAATCTCCAGCACCACAGACGTCTTCCAGAATACCATGAGGGAGTTGCTGGTAGGCCTAAGTTGGAGTAGTCGACATGAGTGACGACATCATAGTACATGCTGCATCAATTGAAGAACACCACATTGCCTCCAGAATCTCTCTCAAAGACTGAGCAACCGTAGCCTCGCACTAAGCTGGAGGAAATGCAGATTTCTTCGATCCAACAACGATCTATGTGGACACAGGTGTTCGGCCCAAGGAGACACAACCAACCAACCAAAGTGGAGGACATTAAGTCCAGCACCACCCACTACGTCAGTATTGAAAGTTATGAGCTTGGCTTATTAGAGATGGTGACATTGCAGCAGAACTATACAAAAACACCCTTAACAGGAAATGCTGAGAGAACTGACTAAATCAACAGTCTTGTGGCACTGATCAAAAGGCGACCTTTCAAGCTTCCAAAGCGCTTGGAAGAGACAACCCTAATGTACTTTGACACTGCTGGAGAAATATTACTGTCCATTTATTCCAATCCCAGCAGGCTGGAATCTCGATTTGGGGGGTTGATGCCAGAGACGCTTGTGAATGGAGTGCTGACCCCCATATAGCAGCGCTACTCTATTGAGAAAGAGGCTAGCCCTGCTCTCCATTTCCATCTATACCGCCTCTTAACCATTCACCACAGACCACTAATTCCTCTATTCAAGGGGTCTACAGCCAAGCCTCTGCCGAGAACTGATAAGTGGATACTCCAGCTCCAAGAACATTCTGGTAGGTAAAAAGGCAGCAGATTTTCTGTCACAACACCCTGACCCGCAACATCCCATGACCTGGACGAAGCATGTGAGACTGAAAAGTATGTTAGGCTCATTGTATTGCATTCAAGAGCCCAACCCATATTCTTAGTTGTCATCCTTTCGGCCACCAGTGCTGATTAGTTTCTGCTTGCCTTCAGAGCAGTTCAACAGGGACTGGATGATTCTCCACAGCTTATCTATGTGCACTTATGAGGCCCAGCCCAGTTTGGTCTCCGATCCCTTCACAATGTGTGTCACAAACTAGCAACAATACTAGAACATTGCTTCCTCAAGGGGATCCAGCGAATTAGTCCCCCAACCAACTCGCTCCTGTTTCCTATCTAAAGTCTGGTTCCCTGGGCTATACCAGACAATGCAATAAATGGTGAGGAAATGTTTTCATTGCCAGGCGACCAATTCCCATTAGTCTTCAGCACCCCCAAATAGTCCCACTCCACCCAAGGACGAGAGTCAGTTTGGACTTTGGTTCATTTCCTGAAGGGTATTGCATGCTGGAGGTTATCAATGGCCTTTCTAAATATCCATAAGTGAAAGATGTTGGCTCCATCTACACTGAAGCAATTGTCTTGAAGCTGGAGAAAATGGCACCCCTTGGTGTCTCTAAGAACTGCCAGTGGACCCGATTTTTAGAGCCAGAAGGTGGCTAAGTATCTTTCTTCACTATGAATCCAACAGCGGGAAATAACCCTCAGCTGGATGCAGGCAAGTGATGAAGTAGAACACCTTATGAAAACATCTGTCCAATTCAGCCAGATAGCTCATGCAGCTGGTCAGAACACCAAGTGAGCTGTCTGTTTTTCAGGCAACACCCTATCTTACCATAGAAAGTGCTCTGACTCATCTTACCCCTGCTGGGGACCATAGTACACAGTTTTCTTCTAAATTGCACATCCTGGGCTCCTGAGCCTCTGGATAATGAAAGGACTTTAGCCTGAAGAAAAAACTGGAACAAAAACAGCAGTTTCAGGTGAAGTTAGGCTACCAATATCAGTCTCTGGTAATGTATATGGCGCTCATGAGAGATCAGCATCCTGGTAGCAATTGTTTTTCCCTTTCAACTTCCCAATGGAAGATGGTAATGGAGAGAGGGACTCTGTTGATGGCAGAAAAGGGGACAGAAATGTGTCATTCTTTCATGCATTGAAGGGAGAAATTGTCTCAAACGATGACCAGCAGTTGGAGACGAGTGATACTATTGGTGGGTGTGGAAGATTTTGCCATTCAAATTGCATCTAAGTGTGAAGAAACTGGAACAACATTCCTGGAGGCCAGTGAAAGTCCCACTTGCAACCTGCACAGCCAGTGCTTGACATCCTCCAGCTGACATTATCTGGGGCTTCCCAGGCTGTTCACTCTAGGTATGATCTGAGAGAAAAGCCCACACCTTCTCAGTGGTACCAAGACTTTATCCATTTAATATTATTATATTACATTTTGTGTTTTGAGGCATCTTACTCGAACCCCGTCTCTAATGCTGATTATTGGTTGTGGCTTGTGATGATGTTGTGCTAAATAAGAGTATACCTGTGTTCCATTCTCCTTTCTTTAGGTCGGCGTTAGTCTGCGTTTGTGAACTCTCTTGTGAAAATGGCCTCTGGTTGAGGAAAGACCGGTTACTTTGAGAGCTGGTCTTTTGAAAGGGGCTCACAGTGGCCATCTTGGTAATTCTTCTACTTCTATAAAAAAAGAACTATGTTAGTTTTATTAACTGCCAGGGATGGGTAATGACATTTGCAGAATGGTAGACGCTTGTCCGAGTGTCTTGTTTCTGACAAACCTTGGAGATTGCAGGATAGGCCCTTTATGTCTGTACCTTTTCCAGAGAAACCTTGGGAGAAAGTAGCTCTTGATTTATCAGGCTGTCTCAGCCTTTAACTTGGGGAGATGAAGTTTTTGACATGTCTAGTGGAACAGTACTCAAAATGCATTCATTATTCTTTTGTGGGTGCTGCATCTACCCGAAATGCTATGAATTTCTTCAAGACTGTGTTTTTTATTGAAGGTCCTCCTAAGTATATCATCACAGACAATGGAACCCATTTTTCCTTACGAGAAATGTGACTTTCCTCTCACAGGATATTAAACACATGCAGGTTGCTCTTTATAGCCTTTCTTCTAATGGTATAGTAGAAAGGGTCAACTATTTCTTGAAGGAGTGTATACAATCCAGTATGTCAGCTGGTTTAGGTGTTGACAAATATCTTAAGTAAAATGTTTGGTCGTATCTTACTACACCTCACTCTACCACTTGTGTGTCCCGCTTTAGACTTTTAAGGGGGAAAATTGCCAGTTTTCCTATTTGGTTGGGGTCTACACATGAGTTTAAAATTGAGGACGAGAATTCACTTGATGGGAAAATTCGCAGTCATGTATTTCAGAAACTGTAGAAAAATAAAATGTACATGAACAATAAGAGGAAGGCTAATGAAAATGAGTTTGAGGTGGAACTATGGGTTCTGGTCAAGAAACCCATGAAGATTACGAAGGGGAAATCTAAATAGTCGTCACCTGCCAAGATTGATATTTTCTAAAACATAAATTCTTTTGAGCGGTTAAGGTTGGTGGATTAAAAGTAGTGTTTTACCCATCACAAATTCGCAAGCAGAAGTTATTATGGGAAAACAAAATGTTGTGAACAACGAGAACTCCAACATTGCTGCTGAATCTGGCTTGGAGACTGATGTCCGCCTCTGGACTAGTTTGGATTAACTTTCTGGTAACAACAAACCTTGCCACAAAGTGATGCTTGTTTTTCTTTGCCTATTTCCACTGATTTAAATGAAGTGGTTAAGTGTATTCAGGCTGCCAAGCTTTCTGATTTATCTTGAATTAATTCTCACTTGGGGGTGAGATTAGTGCTCTATTTGTTTATTCATTAGTGTTTTATTTTATGGTTTCTCCTTTCATTAGGTCACAAGGTAGTAGCCTGATGCATTGTATATGTTATACATTCTACTGTTGTGTATATTTGATTCACATTCAACTTCCAGAGTGGTGACCATGGTTCTGAATGGTCAGTTGCTGCTGGTAGTTCTGAGCTGCTGGGCGCTCGCCTGGTTGTGGACTCATTTCAAGTAATAAACCTCTGGCTTAAAAATACACAGCAGTCTAGTGGGTTTTATTTCTACAGCCTGGTCTCTTGCAGGAGTCTTTCAGACAAACCAAAACTTGTGTGCCCGTAGAATTCATTGTGTCTCCAAAAGGCCTAGCTCTCAGCACGGAGGGCCTGACACCTTGCTGGTGCATTAGTGGCTAGTGTCAGGAGTGTAGATATGTATGTCTACTTTGAATTGGAAGTTATGTTTGCTGGTTAGCGTCCTCTCTGCTCCTGACTCCACAAAGTCTGGGCCCTCACTTGTCTGCTCTCATTGGCAGAGCCTGGTAAACAGCCTTCCACCCCGTCATTCATACCGCAGCAACCCTGGGGTACAAATGGTTCTTTTCTTTATAGTAAACCAAGCATAACCTAAACTATCCCGGCCTTCCCATTCCTCCGATTGCCTTGTGAGCAAGGACTGGTAGGTGTCTCGCTTTGAGCAGGCGTCCATCTCCTGTCGTGACTCCTGGCCTGTGCATTTGTTTCTACTGTCCCCAATGCCCTGCCCTCCCTTCGGGTGCTGGTCGTGAAGTCTCCTTCCAAGCAATCGCCATGACAGCCTAGTGGAGCTCAGGACAAAAGCCATTGTCTTCTGGAACATTCTAGAAAGTGGAACTACATAGCACATCCTTCTGATCACGTGCTTGCCTTGCATGTGGGTGAAATGTGCCCCCTGTCTTTAACTGTTCCAGCTCTGCCTGCTTTTCTTGTTTGCCCATCACTCAGCCTGTTATTTTGCTGCTTTGTTTGTTCCCCCTCCTTCCTGTTGCCTTTGCCTCTCTTCATTGTTCCCGCCTTCCTTACTTTCGCTCTCGTTCTCTGAATCTCACGGTCTCTTGAGCCTTTGCCCTCTCTTTTCTGTTTGTGTCTCTCCTCGCTGTCTTGGTTTATGCTTGCCATTTTTACTCTGGGCACTTCCTACTTTCCTGTCTCTTTCCTGCACTGACCTTGGTGCAACTGGGAACACCTATACTCCATGTAGTATTTCCTTCTACTTAACAGTTCACGCTTTGCTTGCCTGCTTTTCCCATAAGCAGTTTTATCTTCTCGTGTCTCTCCTCTTACCCGTTCCTGCCCCTCCCCAGCAGTATCTGTCCCTCTGCTTCCCCTACACCCCAGTTGTTCCTGCCCCTTAGCTTCCCTTGCTCCCCAACAGTATCTGGCCCTCTGCTTCCCCTGCTCCCCAATTGTATCTGCCCCTCTGCTTTCCCTGCTTCTCAGTGGTTCTTGCCCCTTCTCCTGCTTCCCGGTGGTTCCTGCCCCTTCTCCTTCCCCTCCCTAGCGGTTCCTGTCCCTCTGCTGCCCAGCGGTTCCTGCCCCATTATTTACCTTCCTCCCAGTGATTCTTACCCCTCTGCTTCTGCTGCTTTCCTGCGGTTCCTGCTTTTCCCTCTGCTCCACAGAGGTTACTACTCCTTTGCTCCTCTTTCTCCCCAGCAGGTCCTGCCGACCTGATTCCACACCTTTCCAGTGGTTCCCGTCCTTCTGCATCGCCTGTCCAGTCAGTTCTTGTTTTCTCTTTTCCCATCAGTTCTGGCTTTCCCTTTCTGACCTGCCCCATACCAGTTCCTGTTCCTCTGCTTCCTAGCAGTTCCTCGTTCATGCTTTCTCTGCTCCCCACCGGTTCCTACCCCTCCTTCCCCTGCTCCCCAGTGGTCCCTGCCCCTCTGCTTACCCGGCTCCACAGCGGTTCCTGTTCCTCTGCTTGCTCTGCTCCCCAGTGGTTCCTGCCACTCTCCTTCCCCTGCTCCCAAGTGGTTCCTGCCCCTCTCCTTCCCCTGCTCCCCAGCGGTTCCTGTCCCTCTGCTCCCCAGTGGTTCCTGTTCCTGTCCCTCTCCTTCCCCTGCTCCCAAGTGGTTCCTGCCCCTCTCCTTCCTCTGCTCCCCAGTGATTCCTGCCCCTCTCCTTCCTCTGCTCCCCAGTGATTCCTGTCCCTCTCCTTCACCTGCTCCCCAGCTGTTCCTCTCCCTCTCCTTCCCCTGCTCCCCAGTGGTCCCTGCCCCTCTGCTTACCCGGCTCCCCAGCGGTTCCTGTTCCTCTGCTTCCTCTGCGTCCGCTGCTCCCCAGTGGTTCCTGCCCCTCTCCTTCCCCTGCTCCCCAGTGGTTCCTGCCCCTCTCCTTCCCCTGCTCCCCAGTGGTTCCTGCCCCTCTCCTTCCCCTGCTCCCAAGTGGTTCCTGCCCCTCTCCTTCACCTGATCCCCAGTGATTCCTGTCCCTCTCCTTCACCTGCTCCCCAGCTGTTTCTGTTCCTCTCCTTCCTCTGCTCCCCAGTGATTCCTGTCCCTCTCCTTCCCCTGCTCCCCAGCTGTTTCTGTTCCTCTCCCTCTTTCCCCTGCTCCCCAGCTGTTTCTGTTCCTCTCCCTCTCTTTCCCCTGCTCCCCAGCTGTCCCTGTCCCTCTCCTTCCCCTGCTCCCCAGCTGTTCCTGTCCCTCTCCTTCCCCTGCTCCCCAGTGATTCCTGTCCCTCTCCTTCCCCTGCTCCCCAGGGATTCCTGTCCCTCTCCTTCCCCTGCTCCCCAGGGATTCCTGTCCCTCTCCTTCCCCTGCTCTCCAGCTGTTCCTGTCCCTCTACTTCCCCTGCTCTCCAGCTGTTCCTGTCCCTCTCCTTCCCCTGCTCTCCAGCTGTTCCTGTCCCTCTCCTTCCCCTGCTCCCCAGCTGTTCCTGTCCCTCTCATTCCCCTGCTCCCCAGCTGTTCCTGTCCCTCTCATTCCCCTGCTCCCCAGCTGTTCCTGTCCCTCTTATTCCCCTGCTCCCCAGCTGTTCCTGTCCCTCTCATTCCCCTGCTCCCCAGCTGTTCCTGTCCCTCTCATTCCCCTGCTCCCCAGCTGTTCCTGTCCCTCTCATTCCTCTGCTCCCCAGCGGTTCCTGTCCCTCTCATTCCCCTGCTACCCAATGCTTCCTGCCCCTCTCCTTCCCCTACTCCCCAGCGGTTCCTGTTCCTCTGCTCCCCAGTGGTTCCTGTCCCTCTCCCTCCCCTGCTCCCCAGCTGTTTCTGTTCCTGTTCCTCTCCTTCCCCTGCGGTTCCTGCTCCTCTTTTCCCCCTGCTCCCTATTAGTTTGTCATCCTTTGCTTCCCCTGCTCCCCCAGCAGTATCTGCCCCCCCTGCTCCCCAATGGTCCCTGCTTCCCCTGCTACCCTCTGCTTCCTGTCCCTCTGCTTCCTGTCCCTCTGCTTCCTGTCCCTCTGCTTTCCTGTCCCTCTGCTTTCCTGTCCCTCTGCTTTCCTGTCCCTCTGCTTTCCTGTCCCTCTGCTTTCCTGTCCCTCTGCTTTCCTGTCCCTCTGCTTTCCTGTCCCTCTGCTTTCCTGTCCCTCTGCTTTCCTGTCCCTCTGCTTTCCTGTCCCTCTGCTTCCCCTGCGGTTCCTGTCCGTCTGCTCCTCAGCGGCTCCTCTCCATCTGCTTCCCCTGCTCCTCAGCGGCTCCTCTCCATCTACTTCCCCTGCTCCTCAGCGGCTCCTCTCCATCTGCTTCCCCTGCTCCTCAGCGGCTCCTCTCCATCTGCTTCCCCTGCTCCTCGGCGGCTCCTCTCCATCTGCTTCCCCTGCTCCTCAGTGGCGCCTCTCCATCTGCTTCCCCTGCTCCTCAGCGGCGCCTCTCCATCTGCTTCCCCTGCTCCTCAGCGGCGCCTCTCCATCTGCTTCCCCTGCTCCTCAGCGGCGCCTCTCCATCTGCTTCCCCTGCTCCTCAGCGGCGCCTCTCCATCTGCTTCCCCTGCTCCTCAGCGGCGCCTCTCCATCTGCTTCCCCTGCTCCTCAGCGACGCCTCTCCATCTGCTTCCCCTGCTCCTCAGCGGCGCCTCTCCCTCTGCTTCCCCTGCTCCTCAGCGGCTCCTCTCCCTCTGCTTCTCCCGCTCCCCAGTGGTCCCTGCCCCTCTGCTTCTCCCGCTCCCCAGAGGTCCCTGCCCCTCTGCTTCTCCCGCTCCCCAGAGGTCCCTGCCCCTCTGCTTCTCCCGCTCCCCAGAGGTTTCTGTTCCTCCTCTCTCTGTCCTCCCCAGCGGTTCCTGCCCGTGTTTCCCCTGATCCACCACCGGTTCGGTTCCTGCTTCCCTTGCTGCTAGCAGTCCCTCTCCTTTGCTTCTCTTGCTCCACATCTGTTTGTGCTTCTCCTGATCTCCACCGGTTCCTACCCCTCTGTTCTCTTTCTCCCCTGCTGTTCCTACCGGTCTGCTTCCTCTGCTCCCCACCAGTTTCTGCTTCTCTGTTCCCCACCGGTTCCTGCCCCTCTGCTCCATAGCAGTCCAGCAATGTGTAGTATCACTAATCTGTTAACATGTTCTTGTCTCCCAGGCCAAGAAGCCGCCCGGTTCTCAAGTCTGCCAGAGTACATACTCTGGCCTGCTCCCCATCTGCTCATCAGTGCTACACTCACCCTCTTTCTTCTTATCTCTCCATCACTTCCTGCTCCTACTGTTTCATTGATGATATGATAGTTAGTGATGAGTCTAGTAATGTGCGGTAAAACTAACCTGTTGAACATGTTTTTCTCTTCCAGGCGATGAAGCCACCTGGGTCTCAGGCCTCCCAGAGCACATACTCTGACCTGCTGTCTGTGATAGAGGAGATGGGCAAAGAAATCAGGCCAACATACGCCGGCAGCAAGAGTGCCATGGAGAGGCTAAAGCGAGGTGAGGAGAGCCTGTGTAATCCATCTCACTAGATCTGTCACCTTTCAGCCATCTACATGCATTAATTTTGTGAATTTACATGAAATTATTTTGAGTGTATACTTGGTACCGAAAACATATGCGGATACCAGCAAGTAAAAGATTTGTCCGCATCAGATCACATCATTACTAATAAAGCGCCCAAAATTCATGTGGACACCTAGACGCTGATACAACACCGAGCCATTTTGTTATCCCAACAAATCAATCTTTAAAGACTCCTAAAATGGAGGAGCTGCTGAGTAGGTCTTCTGTTCTCTGCCAAGGAGTTTCAGAAAGTGCTCGCAGTATGATTTTTCCTCTGGCTTACCTCCTAACACTCTTGGCTAGTACAAGAAGCTGTTAATACATTCTTGGGGCAATAGCGACTAGGACTCGTAAGGCATGTTGCAGCTGAGCACAAAATGTCAGTTTTTAGACCATGCATGCAGGTTTTGTCCAAAACATGTTATTTGATAACACAGATGTGTTTAAAGATGTCAGAGTAGCCTTTCAGGTCCTCAAGAAAGATGCTGACACTGCCTTGGTTATAATTTTCATTCCTTTAGAACAGGCTTCTCTGAAGAGTAGCTCTTTAGCTATTGCAGCTCTCCAGCTATCAGTAAGTAGCTCTCCTCTGTGGAGCTCAGCCTACTAAATTAGAAGTGTTTATTTGGATGAATATATATATATGCTTGATTTAATAAGCGCATTTAGGCTCGATTTGGAAAGCCATTTTAATTATCTGCATTGGGTGCGGAGCATCTGTTACATTTCGTAAGCTATCTTGTTACCTGTCCAGGACCTCCCCCTATCAGTCACTGCCCGGGCCGCTCTCAGCCGAGCATTGACGCTGAGAGCACGGCCCAGGGGAGGCCAACTTGGCTTTGGCGGCCATATTGGGGGTATTCCAGCGCTCGGACGCGCTCTAGTCAGCCATAAAAGGGGACGACCGTCTTCTCCGCGCAGCGGACGCGCATTGCGGATGGGCTGGACTCTAGCCGTAGTCATGCCAGAGTCCTGCCCGTCTGCGCCCGTCAGCGCCAAGGAGGAGCCAGCGGCCTGTCATGCTGCTCAGCCCCCTATTACCTCTCCTGATGGCAATGGGGACCTGTCAGGCTTCCTTATTTCTCTCAGACCCCACCGGCAGGCGTGCCATCACACATGCTTCCCGAGCAATTGCATCATGGTTTTATTTGTAGCTGCACGACCAACCCTAGTCCGTCATATCATGTCTACTCCGCTAAGTCATCTAGGGTCGAGGTGAAACAGGACCCCCCCCCCCCCCCCCCCCCCCCCAAAGAAGTGGGCTTCCTTATTAACGCTAGTTCCCTGGTTAGTAACAACTTTGCTTTCCGAGATTTTGTCTCGGAAAGAAAACCTTCCTGGGTCTTTTACCTGTCGCATGGAGCCCCGCCCCTCTCCCCAGAAATCCTTTCAGGCCCTTTTCTTCTCTCTTAGTACCTCCCCGAAAAAACGTTGCCGGTATTCTTATTTACAGACCCCTGGGCTCCAGGTCCCCGTTTTCCGCCGATCTACTTGAAGTAATCGAATCATTCATTAATAGGCCTTCCCTGACTATCCTTGGAGATTTTAATTTCCATCTAGAAAATCTCAACTCTGCTGACACGACGTCACTTGTGGACTCACTTGCTTCTCTCAGCCTTTCCCAAAAAGTGCTATCCCCTACCCATTCTGCTGGCCACAGCTTAGATGGGGTGTTCACTAACGATCCCAGGCTAGAGATTGGTTCCCCTTTGCCCCTCTCCTGGTCTGATCACAAAGCAGTCCCCCTGGAATTTGTCTCAGGTTCTCTCCCTGCCCCTCCCACGGACATGAACTGTTGGGTTCTAAAGAGGAACTATAGGGGCCTGTCCAATGAATCACTTGGCCCTCTTATTGCCAGCTTTAAGGCTCCCCCCTCTCAGGATATTGACACCTCTGCCCGTGAGCTCGCAAGTACAATCTCTAGGGCTAGGGACACCCTAGCCCTGCTTAAATCTCACTATTTTGCTAGGAGACGCCCGTCAGCGCCCTGGTACTCAGAAACTCTTAGACTTCAGAGACAGGAGTGTAGGAGACAAGAAAGGCTTTGGAGAGCTTAGCCTGATGCCGACCTACGGAGCAAGCATAAAAATCTCCTTAAGAGCTACAAAGCGGCGGTGTTAGCCGAAAAGCAAACCCACTTTTCCAAGCTAACCTCATCCCTCACTTCCCCTGGTGATCTCTTCAAGGTGGTAGATACCTTATCTCTTGTTCAACACCCTGATCCCATACTTCCCTCTCAAGAACTCTGTGATCAGATCTCCACCTTCTTCCATACTAAAATCCTGGATATTTACACAGCTCTCCAGACCCATAACCTCTCATGTTCCCCCTTCCAGCCTAGACTACACCTCAGCTCCCAATGACTTCTACTCCGATTTTCCCCTCCTCACGACTGAGACCCTGGATAAACTCCTAGATTCGACTAAATCAGGATCTCCCCTTGATCCCTGTCCTCTCAAAATTCTAAAAAACTGCAGGGACACTTTAATTCCCCCTTTGTTGGAAGTTATGAATAGAGCCATCTCCAGTGGTGAGTTTCCAGCTTCCTGGAAGACTGCCATCGTTAAGCCCCTCCTAAAATAAGGCCTCCTTGGATCCTGGGATTCTGAAGAACCCTGGAAAACGATTGCTCTGATTTCCGACAAATAGCATACTACCTTGTGAAATACATTTCAGAAGTTAAAGCTCGCCAATTTTGGGAAATTTTACTATCCCGTTTTATTTATATGCGCTTTTGTACAGAACAAAGGAGAAGGGGTATAAAACGAAAGCAGTTGTGAAGTTCTTTCAGCCACACAAGGCAGTTGTGATTACTTGACCAGGGCCGACACAAAAAACTGACATGGAAAAAAAGTCTTCAAAACTGCACACACACGTTTAGTTCCTTCCTTCCCCTTCTTTATTTTCCTTCCTCTCTCCATCCCGTTTCTTATTTTCTATTTACTTTATTTTTTAGTCTTGCTTCTTTCATCATTTCTCTATTCCCTTACCTCCTTACCCTATTCTTTTTCTTTACCTCTTTTGTTTTGATATTTTTCTATCCTTTCGATGATTTTTGTGTTCTTTAGGTCAAGGACCTAAAGACTCCCCAGACTGCGCTTGCGCACTCTGGGGAGGAGATTTAATGATTCTTAGTAAGGCTTTAGAACCTGCCTCCCTGGCCCGTCTCTCCCTCATTGGCTGGCTTCCTAAACGGAGGCCAGCCATTGGAGGAGCGATGCGTCACTCCAATTTAGCCCCGTCTTTTTCGGATTCGGGGGCGTCATTTTTGCTGTTCTTTAGACAGTGACGTCATCTGTCACTCAAAACAGCAAAACCATGCCCCGATTTCGAAAAATTCAGAAGCCTGCAGCCGCCATTTTCTTTCCCCCGGAGTGAAGGTGAGCCTCGAGCCTCTGCCTGTGCCGTTTTTAGTGCTCCTGCACCTCTGTTTGTGCCGTTGTTCTAGCTTTCCTTTATTTCACCGGGAGCCGGCCGTCTCTCCAGCAGTGGGCTTTCCGCGAGAGGGCCTCGCTGGGGGCAGTCATGCAGCGAGCGGCAGCGGGCTCCTTCGCCTCTCTCCGCTTCGATAACCTGGCCCTGCGCGCACTGCCGGTTTTGTGTATTTATTTAATTCACCGGGAGCCTACCCCGGATTAAAACTATTGAATTAATCGGCCGGAGAAGCTGCATGCAAACGCATAAAGATGCTAAATTGGAAAGAAGCGGGCCGCATAGATTATTATAGTTGAAGCCCTCGAGACGAACAGGACATTTCGCCATGATGATCATAGAGAACGCCTGTCCCGGATGTGATTCTCTGCTGTCCGTCAGATCTGGAGCCCGACACGTTCTAACGTTAGTAACCATAGAGATGTGGCCGATCTGTGCCGGAAATCCTAGTCTGTGCTGGGAACCATAGAGCGCATGCCGTTGTTCTTCGCCGGAGCGCTGTGATCGGCGCACACTGAAGATGTCTCAGCTACAGCAGGAGGCGGTGCAGGAGTTTGTGGCAGTGACCGGGGCCGAGGAAGAGAGGGCGTGCCTCTTCCTGGAGGGCGCTGAGTGTAACCTACAGGTGCAGTTGGGAGAGTGGGTTCTAGAGATCAGAAACCACCATCAAAAAAATGTAGTGCTAGAAACGGCCACCATCCCCTAACACCAGGTCTGGGAGAGAGCAGTTTCCCTTTCACTCCTTCGACAGTCCATTCTATGGTATAGCACCAACACAACCGTCATGATGGCCCATCAACACCCTCCCCCTTTCAAATGGTACATCACTTCCTCACCTTATTCCATCTCATAGTGTATACCATCGTACTCTTGATCCACCCTGGTAGCAGCTGCAAAACACACTTCATCTGATCTGGTGCAGCCGCCCAGTCTCGCCTCATCTAGTTTGATACAACTGCGGCATTTTCCCTCCCCTTGCCTGGTCTGCACTGTATCAGTATATCACATCTAATCTGGTGCAGTTAGAGCAACTGGACTTAGAAGAGCGTGGGAAACCCCATTTTGTGACTGAGGTAGGAAATTATGTGGTATAAAAAGTCAAGTCATGCATCAGTGTGTTGTAAATTCAGTGGTAGTGTTGTCTGTTTTTTCATCTGAACACATTGATACAAAAGTGATCCCTATGTTATGCAGCCTACAAAGGTATCTTAAAATGGAAACGTATACAGGTTCACCAGATCCTTTTGAAAATAGTATTCTCTAAGAAATAACTATTAGAACTGACTTAACAAAAAAAATCACCTCATTAATCCCGGTTTAATATACTAATCAACAGCTGAGACATGACCAGGCAACTTTTACAAATTGTCTGTTATTTCCCTTCATTGCATGTGTTTTTATATTAACATTTGTTCCGTTTGAAATCGGATCAGTTGTTTTCAGTCATTAACATTTGCCAGTTATTCGGCAGAGGGTATGTTTTAGTACTCAACATGTACGATACGTTAGTACTGTACAGTACAATGCTTTGCTACAGTTGAAATTCCCCAGTTGCATTCTGCGTGCCTGCATGTTAAATGGAAAGGTGCTCCAGATGCAGCATGTATCATTGATCTACTGCAGGATGAGACAGTTTGTGGCTGTGCACTGTCCGTGCTAATGTATGCTAAGTGGAAAGGCTTTGTGTTAGCTAGAGGGGTTTAAGTGTGTGTGTGTGACTCTGTGTGTGTGTGTGTGTGTGTGTGTGTGTGGGTGACTCTGTGTGTGGGTGGGTGGCTCTGTGTGACTCTGTGTGTGAGTGGGTGGCTCTGTGTGTGTGTGTGTGTGTGTGTGGGGGGGGGCGGGTGGCTCTGTGGGTGGGTGGCTCTGTGTGTGTGTGTGAGTGGGTGGCTCTGTGTGTGTGTGGGTGGGTGGCTCTGTGTGTGTGTGGGTGGGTGGCTCTGTGTGTGTGTGTGTGTGTGGGTGGGTGGCTCTGTGTGTGGGTGGGTGGCTCTGTGTGTGTGTGGGTGGCTCTGTGTGTGGGTGGGTGGCTCTGTGTGTGTGTGTGTGTGTGTGTGTGGGTGACTCTGTGTGGGTGGGTGGCTCTGTGTGACTGTGTGACTGTGTGTGTGTGGGGGTGGGTGGCTCTGTGGGTGGGTGGCTCTCTGTGTGTGTGTGTGTGGGTGTGTGGCTCTGTGTGTGTGTGTGTGGGTGGCTCTGTGTGTGTGTGGGTGGCTCTGTGTGTGGGTGGGTGGCTCTGTGTGTGTGTGTGTGTGTGTGTGGGTGACTCTGTGTGGGTGGGTGGCTCTGTGTGACTGTGTGTGTGTGGGGGTGGGTGGCTCTGTGGGTGGGTGGCTCTGTGTGTGTGGGTGGCTCTGTGTGTGTGGGTGGGTGGCTCTATGTGTGGGTGGGTGGGTGGCTCTGTGTGTGTGTGTGTGTGTGTGGGTGGCTCTGTGTGTCTGTGGGTGGGTGGCTCTGTGTGTGGGTGGCTCTGTGTGTGTGTGGGTGGGTGGCTCTGTGTGTGGGTGGGTGGCTCTGTGTGTGGGTGGGTGGCTCTGTGTGTGGGTGGGTGGCTCGGGTGGCTCTGTGTGTGGGTGGGTGGCTCTGTGTGGGTGGGTGGCTCTGTGTGTGTGTGTGAGTGGGTGGCTCTGTGTGTGTGTGGGTGGGTGGCTCTGTGTGTGTGTGGGTGGGTGGCTCTGTGTGTGTGTGGGTGGGTGGCTCTGTGTGTGGGTGGGTGGCTGTGTGTGGGTGGCTGGCTCTGTGTGTGGGTGGCTCTGTGTGGGTGGGTGGGTGGGTGGCTCTGTGTGTGGGTGGGCGGGTGGCTCTGTGTGTGGGTGGGTGGGTGGCTCTGTGTGTGTGGGTGGGTGGCTCTGTGTGTGTGGGTGGGTGGCTCTGTGTGTGTGGGTGGGTGGCTCTATGTGTGTGGGTGGGTGGCTCTGTGTGTGTGGGTGGGTGGCTCTATGTGTGTGTGGCTCTGTGTGTGGGTGGGTGGCTCTGTGTGTGTGGGTGGGTGGCTCTGTGTGTGTGTGGGTGGCTCTGTGTGTGTGTGGGTGGCTGTGTGTGGGTGGGTGGCTCTCTGTGTGTGTGTGTGGGGGTGGCTCTGTGTGTGGGTGGGTGGCTCTGTGTGGGTGTGTGTGTGTGTGTGTGTGGCTGTGTGTGTGTGGCTGGGTGGCTGTGTGTGTGTGTGGCTGTGTGTTGGCTGGGTGGCTGTGTGTGTTGGCTGTGTGGCTCTGTGTGGCTGGGTGGCTCTGTGTGTGGCTGGGTGGCTCTGTGTGTGGCTGGGTGGCTGTGTGTGTGGCTGGGTGGCTGTGTGTGTGGCTGTGTGTGTGGCTGGGTGGCTGTGTGTGTGGCTGTGTGTGTGGCCGGGTGGCTGTGTGTGTGGCTGTGTGTGTGGCTGGGTGGCTGTGTGTGTGGCTGGGTGGCTGTGTGTGTGGCTGGGTGGCTGTGTGTGTGGCTGGGTGGCTGTGTGTGTGGCTGGGTGGCTGTGTGTGTGGTTGGGTGGCTGTGTGTGTGGCTGGGTGGCTGTGTGTGGGTGACTCTGTGTGTGGGTGGGTGGCTCTGTGTGTGTGTGTGGCTCTGTGTGTGTGTGGGGATGTGGGGGTGTGGAGCTCTGTGTGTGGCTCTGTGAATACTCTCTACTACTCACCTATTGCCATTGTAAATGACAATACCATTTATTTATGTTTTTTTAAAAAAATGAAGAAAAATGTCATGAGCAATGCCAATAGCTCTACCTTTAATAATGCCGAGACCATTGCATTGTTTTATGTCTCCATTTGTTTTCTTTGCCTATCATTTCTTTACTCCAGTATTGGAACTTTCATAGATTCCCATTGCTTGTATCATTCCCCGTCGTCGGAATGGGAGCCTCGGTAATTATATATATATATATATATATATATATATATATATATATATATATATATATACCTAGGTAAATACACCCTAATAGGTGTAAAAAGGCCTCATTATCTTTTGCAGCCTATTGCTGTCATTATGTAAAAAGACCCAAAGTCCCCTTAGCAACCAATCAGATCAGCCTCACCCTGTAGAACCTTCCTGAGAAAGCTCAGAGCCTCAGATTTTCTACCGCTTCGTTGGTGACAGGGAGTCTCCTTAGAGCTCTGCTCTAACTTCAACTTGAGGTACTGTTTAAACAGTTTTTCTTTGAGGATTTCTTTCAGCTTTGTCATGGCTGATAAGGAAAAGAAGAGCCTTTTCAGGTCTTGTGCCACTTGTGGCAAAAAACGACTTTATACAGAGGATCAACATCAAGACTGTATTTACTTTCTATACCCAGACCATAAGGTTGATAAGTGTAGTATATGCAGGAGAATGTCTGTTAAAACCCTCCGTGATCGTGAGGGACGGCTGCTTCTGTGGCTCAGGAAGTTGGAAAGGAGGGATGAAGTAATGTCTGGTGATGAGGAAGATGCCAGATCGACATCTTCAAAGACTTCATTGAAGAGGGGCGGATCGTCTGTGGACACTTCAACTGAACCCCCCTTAAAGGCTGTGCGTGTGACCTCTGATAGGTCTGGCAAGCCAGGGCCTATCGAATCTCCTCACGTGAGTGTAAAGGAGAGGGAAAGGCAGGCACTGCAGGTGCAAAAGGCTAAACTGGATGAGAGCTCGGCTGGGCCTTCCCACCAGGTTAAAGTAGCCAAGTCCGTCAAAAAACCGACTGTAGAGGCCTCTACAGGGGTCAAAAAGGACTCTAAAACATCTGAGGTGATTTTGTCTCCTCAGTCGTCGACGAGCCACCCAGCGACGACGAGGACGACGACGAGAGCGTCGACTAGGACCTCTATGTCGATTCCGTCGACGAAGACCGGATCGACGACGGCGTCGTCGACGATGACCACGTCGACGGTTACCACCACGTCGACGAAGACCATCCCGTCGACGATGACTATTCCGTCGACGGTGGCAATCTCGATGACGACGATCCCGTCGACGAGGACGACGAGCCCGTCGACGACGACAGCTCCGTCGACGTTCCCGTCGACGGTGGACCCGGCGACGATGATGGTTCCGTCGACGATGCCGTCGACGGTGAAGGGACTCTCGTCGACGGTCCCGTCGACGACGATTCAGAACAAGGAAACGGTGGATTTGTTTTCAACGCCGTTGACGACAGGAGTGCCAGAAAACAGCAGAAGGAGGAGGATAACCCCAGATATGACTTCTCCAAGGAAGGTGCCATCACTTCCTCCACCCCTTTTGTTGGATGAAGACGACTACTCAGAAGAGGAAAATGAGATGTATGGGGATGCTTACAGTCCATCTCAATTGAATCTGAAATACCATGATTCGGATTTGGATGAGGAATATTATTATCAAAAGGAACAGCGGCCAGAAAGACAGGTTGCATACCAAGATACCCAACCGCAGCAGGGCATGGTAACGATGCCTATGAGTCTTTTGACAGACTTAAGGGCAATGCTGGAGGAGTATAGGAGCAAGAAAGGGTCGCAACCTGTGGAAGGTCAAGCACAGGTGCAACCGCAGGTGGTGGCAGCACAATCAGTACGGCCTACACAGGAAGAACATGAGAGGGAATATCCTCGGCAAGTCCAAGTGGATACCTCGGATGAAGATGAAACGGGGCAAAACCAAGATCAAGACCAGGAGAGTGAATGGAACCAATATATAGCTCCGGATCCGGCTTCACCAGTGCCAGACCCGGTAGTCGCAATCCCAGTCTTTCTCTCGCCAGAACGCTCGTGGACGACAGGGGCGTCAGGGCAAGGACGCTGGCAAGCGTCAATAGCGGCCTCCCGACTCTGCCAACTGTTCCTCCGCTTCTGAGATCTCCAGTGGGCGGCAGGATATCACAACATCTGAGCAGCTGGGAAGAGATTACATCGGATCAGTGGGTATTAAATATCATCCGGAATGGGCATACTCTAGAATTCCAGGACTTTCCACCTACAAGAGCTCCCCACGCCACTACTTCCAACCATCTGAACCTTCTTCAAGAGGAAGCTCAACAAATGCTTCAAAAAGGGGCGATCCAGCGTGTTCCCCTATCACAAAGGGGAGAAGGTTTCTATTCCAGATTTTTTCTGATCCGAAAAACAAAACAAAAGTGGCGTCCTATCCTGGACTTGAGGGAGCTCAACACCTATCTCACGAAACTATCGTTTCGGATGATTTCACTCCAGGACATATTGCGCCTCTTGAACCCAGGCGACTACATGGCAACATTAGACCTGGAAGATGCCTATTTTCATATCCCGATCCATCCAGCTCACAGACGTTTCCTTCGCTTTACAGTAGGCAAGAGTCACTTCCAGTTCATGGTGCTCCCATTTGGATTAAAGTCCGCTCCTCGGATATTCACAAAGGTGCTGGCACCGGTAGCTGCATTTCTGAGGAGACAGTCGCTGGAAGTATTCCCGTACTTAGACGACTGGCTGCTGAAGGCCCCAAGCTTGCAGGAGGCATCGAAGGCAGTGGACACGTGCTTGAACCTCTTTATTCATCTGGGTTTACAACTCAACAAGGAAAAGTCAGTTCTTCAACCTGCAAGTACGGTGAAGTTCTTGGGAGCGATACTCAATACTCAGGAGTGCAAAGCCTTCCCATCGGAAGAGAGACAGATGAAACTCATATCGTCAGCCACCCGTTGCCAAAAGAGAAGTTGGATGACGGTCAGGATGTACAAATCTCTTCTAGGGTCGATTTCATCCTGTATTCAATTGATTCCGCATTGCAGACTGCGAATGCGCCCCCTGCAGGAGGAGCTGGACCTTCAGTGGAGACAAGTGGAAGGTTCGTTCGACGACAGGGTGACGATAACCCAGCGGATGAAACGGTCGGTTTCATGGTGGATGAAAAGATCTCACCTCACTGTGGGACTCAGTTTCAAGGCTGCAAGGGCTCCTCAGGTCATTACCACGGACGCTTCTCTTCAAGGTTGGGGAGCGGTCATGCAAGACCTCCAGGTAAGTGGTCACTGGACTCCGGAAGAACGTCGTCTACATATCAACGTTCTGGAGCTAAGAGCTATTCGACTGGCAATGTTGGCTTTCCTCCCAAGGATTACAGATTCAGCAATCCTGGTGCGGACGGACAACACCACCGCAATGCATTACGTCAACAAGCAGGGAGGCACAAGATCGCCACTGCTTTCACAGGAAGCCCAAATACTGTGGGAATGGGCGATAGCGCAGAACATCACACTCGTAGCAGAACACCTTCCAGGAGTGTGCAACACGAAGGCGGATACGCTAAGCCGCCTGAGAGCAGTCTCGCACGAGTGGGAATTGGAGGACGCAGTGATCAAGGACATCTTCTCCCGTTGGGGGACCCCAGCGATCGACCTGTTTGCAACACCGGGGAACAAGAAATGCCGGTGTTACGCAAGCAGGGAACACCATCGAGGGTCACTGGGGAATGCCCTTTCGATGTCCTGGTCAGGCGCGTTTGTTTACGCCTTTCCGCCATTTCCCCTAATTCCTCGAGTCCTCAAGAAACTCAAGATGGACAGGTGCAGGATGATACTAATAGCGCCTGCCTGGGCTCGCCAATTTTGGTACACGGAGCTGCTTCTTCTATCAGAGACACCGCCCATTCATCTGCAACCCAAACTGACACTTCTCTCTATGTACAACGGCCAAGTTCTTCACCCGAACCCGATCTCGCTTCAGTTGGCGGCTTGGCTCCTGAATACAGAGAGTTTAAGGATTTAAACATCCCAGAAGAATGCAGGACCATCTTGGCACAGGCACGAGCCCCTAGCACTAATAAGACATATAGAGCGAAATGGAAGAGGTTCCATTTGTGGTGTCAGAGGGAAAAAGTACATCCTTTCTCGTCAGCTCCGCATCAACTCTTACCTTATATTCTTTCTTTGGCACAAGCAGGTCTGGCTCATGCTTCTATCAAGGTCCACTTGGCAGCTATTTCCAGGTATAGGAGAACAAGATCGGGTCCCTCTCTATTATCAGCGAGAGTAATCAAACAATTCTTGAAAGGACTGTTTAGAGTTTTCCCGCCAGTTAGGCCCCCACCTCCGGTGTGGCACTTGAATGTGGTCCTGGCCCAGCTAATGAGACCGCCATTTGAGCCAGTACATAAAGCGGACCTGAAGTTCCTATCATGGAAAGTGGCGCTTCTTTTGGCACTCACCTCTGCAAGGAGAGTAGGAGAGCTTCAGGCTTTAACCATCAAAGAACCCTTCTTACAGTTCAAGAATGTACCGACGGACTTTCATCTTAACGAGCCAGTGATTTTGAAATCCTTTTTTCCTCGGCCTTCAACCCAGGCTGAGAGGACACTTCATTCTCTAGACGTTCAGAGATGTTTGAAATTCTATCTACAACGCACAGCTGGATTTCGAAAGACACCCCAACTGTTTGTGGCTTTCGGAGCCCCAAGGAAAGGATTTCCTTTGTCAAAACAAGGGATATCTAGATGGATAACTAGTGCGATCTGGTTCTGCCACCAGGCGGCAGGCAAACCTTTACAAGGACAGGTGAAGGCACATTCCACAAGGTCGGTTTCAGCATCAGCGGCGCTGTTTGCTGGAGTATCCATAAAGGACATTTGCAGAGCAGCCACCTGGAGCAGTACGCACTCCTTCACGAGACATTACTGCCTGGAGGCGGCTGCAAAGGAGGATTCGGCTGTAGGACAGGCAGTCCTGAGAAATCTCTTCCAGTAAGAGGTGAGCTTTCCTCTCTTCCCTCCTCCTGTTTTTTCAAACATTTCGTTTATTATGCTTTGTTACTGCTTTATAGTTGTTATAATCTGTGATGTCATTAGCTTATAATGATTCTATACTGTGCACGAAATGTTTGAGGTATGCTAACTGCTATCTACTCTGATACAAGCAATGGGAATCTATGAAAGTTCCAATACTGGAGTAAGAAACAAGTTACTTACCTGTAACTTTAGTTCTCCAGTATTGGTAACTTTCATAGATTCCCATGCGCCCACCCGCCTCCCCTGGGAAAGCTCACTTTAGGGCTAGGTGATTATGTGGCAAAGCAACGGCTACGAAAATCTGAGGCTCTGAGCTTTCTCAGGAAGGTTCTACAGGGTGAGGCTGATCTGATTGGTTGCTAAGGGGGACTTTGGGTCTTTTTATATAATGACAGCAATAGGCTGCAAAAGATAATGAGGCCTAGGCCTATTTTTTTTAACCTTTTTTACACCTATTAGGGTGTATTACCTAGGTGTGTATATATATATATATTATTACCGAGGCTCCCATTCCGACGACGGGGAATGATACAAGCAATGGGAATCTATGAAAGTTACCAATACTGGAGAACTAAAGTTACAGGTAAGTAACTTGTTTCTTCTTCTTCATCCAACAGCTTTTTAGGTTTTATTTTGTCCTTTATTTCCTTTTTCTTACTCTTATTTTCTTCTGTCCTTCTATTTTCTTTCCTCTGTCCTTCTATTTTCTTTCCTCCTTTAAGTCATTATTGAGAAACTTGTCCCACTTCCAGTTAATAAATAAGATAAAAATAACTTAAACGTGCATCACTGTTCCAGTGTGTTGAAAATGTTATATCTGGACAAAGACAGGGGCAAACGCCACTGGACATTCATGAAACACAGGACGGCAGGAATAAAATATTTCTGTTTGTAGCACGTATCACAAAATGCGTATTTGGATATTGTGTTTGCAAGGAAAAGTTTTGTTTTGCAAATGTATGTTATAACAGCGATTCCCTTTAATTATAAAATAACGTATAAAAAAATCAACCTACAACTTATGGTTGGGGTTAAGAACCATATTGATCCCCTTCATGCACATGGTTTAGTGCACAGATCCCGTAATGGAATAAAGCAACAAGCATTGGCATAGCCCATAGGTCTCGCCTTTGGGACCTTATAAGTGTTTAGCCATGCAACAGTTGATGTAGTTGCACCAAGGATATTGTGCTGCATAACTAAATACTTATAAGGTCCCAAAAGCAAGACCTATTGGCTATGCCAATGCTTGTTTAAAACTAGAAACTCGGGAAATCCAGGAAACCTTGCATTGAACCACTTTTTCTGACCATAATGTTCTGTGGATGTCAAAACATGGCCAAAGAACCTGTGAAAGACACCATTACCAGCAGCAAAAGCATGTGCTCCTGTATTCTCACGTTTCACTTCAAAATCGGTCCCCGCAAGTGAGTGGTCTTTAAGTGTGGCAGAGGAACTGGCATAGAGCCCAATAATGTGAAGACCATTTTTGACTATCATTTTGCATAGAATTTTGGCTTGTGGATGACTGCAATTTGTGGCTGAGTGGTTGTCAGGAATGAGTTCTTGACAGGATCTTCAGGTCCAAACAGACCACAAGAGGAAGGTATTAATGTACCCGTAGCACTTAGCACTTGGTTGGCAGCGTGTACTTTTCTAAATTCCCATGTTATCCACCTCTGATGGGCATAGAAGACGCAGTTTAGAAACTTGAAAGATAATCAAGCACGTCTTTACAGCACAAGCATACAGACATGATTTCCACTGTAAGGAAAACATTCTAATCTACAGTGGAGGTCTTGTCCCTTTTGTACTGTGGGTTTTATGAGAAGTAAAACAACCTGTAATATTGGAAGCCCTATGGCGGAGTGCACAGCTATGAATCTACAACTCTAAAAGCTACAAAGTGGGTGCTATCTGTAAGTAGCAATTGTATATGCTACACTTCTCGGCTTAAATCAAGTTCTGTGGCCATTTGGCCTCATCTGTCAAATGCATAGTTTGACTTACAATTTTCTTTTTACATGACAGCATTGTTGAAATACATTATGTAATCTGTGACATCATGTGTGAAGCCATGAAGAGCACATTTAGAGCGCGTATGGATACGTTGCTCTCCATATCTTGTGAATAACAGCTGTTAAGTTTTGCACTGTAACCACAGGAGACTCCTTAAATTGTGGATCTACAGGCAGTAGTCTCCCTTTTGGATGGTCAGGCTTATGTCCCGCAGCGTCAGGATATCCATGGGGTTGCAGTTGCGCTTAACAAATATTTATAATATTAATAACCACAGTCAGCTAAGGTTTTTAGGAGAAATTCTGTGTGTTTATTTTTAGTAGCAAGTGTTATTTTCTCTTCTGGGGTATCAACTATCCCTTTTTCAGGCAACACACACAATACTACATATGTAAAAGACTCAAAATTGCAGCTGTAATGCAGCTACTAGTATGGGCTTTTGTATGCAGCTAAGCTGGTACCTATTTGAAATGATGAAATTCAAAGCTACTCGGATAAGTGGAAATGAGAGTGTAAGTAGCTTGTGTACATGCAATATTCTTGCAGTTTTTATGGGTTAAATATTAGTAGATTGGATAAAAAGCACTTGTGTACCAATATAGGCATCATGGAGCTAAGTAAGGAGTCAAAATGTAAATATTAGTGAGGCCTTAGGCTGTGTTTTAGCTAACAAAAAGTCCAAGTACAAAGCCTTTAAAGGCTTTGTGGAGGCAAACTGGGAAGAAATAGCCTTGAAATGTAGAGGCAAATAATTGTAAAGATAGCAGCGGAGGGAGAGTCCCAGAGGGAAGATCACATGCGGAAGAAGAAGGTAAAGTAACTGTGCTGTGGATCGAAGACATCCAGTGGAAGCCTAGTTAACAAAGCCTTACAAGGAGGAGTTTGTTTGATAGAAAGTGGATTTGAAAGCTTTTTGTGTTTTTTAACCAGGAGCCAATGAATCCCAGTATACAAGATTGGGGAACATGATCAAGACTATGTAGCTGGCAGAGTGCCCACAAGGCCACGTTTTTGATCCTTTGACATTTAGGCAGTGAAGAGTCTAGCAATCCTGGGTAAAGGATGTTACAGTAGTCTAGCCTAGAGAGAATGCTGGCAGACACTACTTGGGCATGCGTGTGGCTTGACGAGAATGGAAAAACCTTTCTCTGCAGCATAAAAAAAAACACTGACGAAGCAGTATTGATTCGTGCTGAGAGGGAAGGATCCCAATCACAAGGACTCTTACAGATTTCACTGTAGTTGCAGGGGCAGGACAGAGTAATTTTACTGCTTCATCGTGTGAACTGTATCACTACAAATGAAAGTTTTCTTTCAGCGATCCAAAGTCTTTGTTTCCTCGGTGTACACCTGCTATATTTCTTATCCTTGCAGTTCACAGTCATGCAGCGTATTCTGATAGAGGATTTACTTTGTAGTGGATGTGTGTCACCACTAGGTTGTGTATCATGGACATTGCCATGCCAGTCCCTCTACCTAGAATAGTCTTCTGACGTCAACCTATCCAAGTCGAGGATCACCCACCTTTGTTCATGTGCACACTCCGATATATATGCAGCGTAGGATCTTGGTTCATGGCCACTGAATCTGAATGGTCGGGATGTTTGATACTGTCAGCAGTGCTCCCATTTCAGAAGAGATGTCTCAGTAAATGCAGCTTGTGGCCAACACTCCAAGCATGTCCAGGAGAAGCCTCTGTAGGGGCATCCCTTGTCTTGTCTGAAGGCTGTTACTTTGGTGAAACCTTAGTCCTCCCCAGCACGAGACACTAGGGTATCACTTGCCTCCCCAAAGGCTGCTACTTTGGTGAGACTTCAAGGTCTGTCCAGTAGGAGTCACTTGCCTTCCTTGTAGGCTGTTACTTTGGTGAGTCTTTAAGTCCTGTTCAGTAGATGTCGTGTAATAGTAATACTAACCTGTGCCTTAGAAGGAATGTTCTTTCTTTAACAGCACTCCTATCCCTGAACTGCAAGTGTCAGTGTAACAGCTGTGTTTCATTGTTATTTGTGTTTTAGTCCCTTCTCATGACTCCTCTTCCTAATTGGTAATATTGATGTCTCTTGTGTCTTCCTATAGGCATCATCCACGCCCGGGCGCTGGTACGTGAGTGTCTGGCTGAGACAGAGCGCAATGCCCGCACGTAATATCCTCCATTTTGGATGTACTTTTTGGGATTCCCTGATGAATTTTCCCACAATCTGACACCCTGGAATTGGCAGCTTCTTTATTTTACTTACAGAGCCTTCACCAGAAACCCTTCTTCAGCCCTTACCTTCCCAATTGGAATTTTATTGTGACAAACCTGTTCTCCTCCACCCAATCTTGTATAACCGCTCACCCAGACCCTGAATCCGTCAGCCCTGTGCAGGTTTCCTAGGGCCAGGCAGATGCAATATCCACCGAAGATGTATTCGATCCCTCAGAATTTGTTCTTTTGATAAACTACAATAAAAGTTTAGATTCCAAAAACAGGCTTTCTTTTATTTTTTCCACCCTTTTTTATACCCTACGTGTCTGAAGTGTGGTCATTGGTGCAGTTTAGGAAGTATTTCCAGTGCAGTGTGCAGCAGGCTCCATAGTTTGTTACATATACATTTTTCCACAGACCACATAATTATTTTGCCGTCCGGTTTTTCACCCTTAGTAACTGGTGTAATACGGTCTCCCAGGACGGCTAGTGAGGTATACAATATTGAGGTAGTATTGACTAGAGTGATTTTATAATGTTTCAGGAGCAAAGCCAGGAGTTTTATTATCCCCCTGCCTTGATTTGAGAATAGAAACACAAGTCTACCAGTGCTAGTGAGTCTGGTGAGGCTCCCAGCCTGGGTGAGTTGCGATTTCTAAGCTGTCTTGGAACCTTTTTAGTGTTTTGTGTGGTGTGCCTGTCGTCAGCATACAATGTTTGCCTTTTACAGCTGTCATTCATGCCATCAAGATCAGAAGGTGTGCTTTATCAAAAGCCACTAAGAGATTAAGTAACGTTCACAGCACCATATTGGCATGTTTGAAACTCACTACTGATGAGGCTTTGTAACATCGACCAGTTTGTCCCAGTCCGAAAGGCCTCCGAAACCTTCATGTACTAGGCGGGAGGCACTATAGATGCAGGAGTGCATAGTTACATCTTAAAGTTTGCTAGATTAAAGTATATTTCTTCACAGCAACCAGGAGCTCCCTGATGTATACCACAATTTTCTTTTTCCCATTTACAGTAAACCATGCATAAGTAGAAGTCTGCAATGTGTGCTTTTTTGGGTACAGTTGTAGTGGTCTTGCTAATGTAATATGACTGAGATACGTCAGTAGTTGGGACACCGCTGCTTGTGCATTGATCTTGGGTGTAACAGCAGCTTCTTTCAGCCTATGGTAAATTATACCTGTTCAGCAGAGCAGGAATGTAATATTTTCAAGAATATGAAAGATTCTCCAGTATTGGGGTGTCTTTCATAGATTCACATGCCTGAATCATTCCCCGTCATCTGAGTGGGAGTCCCACAGTACATAACAAGCATTTACAATGCAATGGTCTCGGCATCATTAAAGGTAGAGCTATTGGTATTGCTCATGACATTCCTTTTTTTTTTTCTTAAATCATCAATAAATGGCATTGAAAATTTACAATCCCAATAGCTACACCCTACACAGAGCCACCCTCACACAGACAGAGACACCCACACATAGAGCCACCTACAAAAAAAATGGCATTGTCATTTACATTGCCAATAGCACAATAAGGGGGGTAGAGGCAAGAAAAACGCGTGCAATGGGGGCACTAGGCAAGAAAAACGAGCTCAATCAGGGGGCAGAAGGCAAGAAAACGAGCACAATCAGGGGGCAGAGGCAAGAAAAAAAAGCTATTCTGGAGGGGTGGGGTCTATGTCTCTGTCACTGCTCTCCTTGTAGGTTCGTCTTGGTGGTGAAGGGAGGGCGGCATTCAGAAAAGATCCTCAGGCAGAGCAGCGGCGTGCTGCAGTCTGTGGCTGAGTTTTTGTTTTTTAAACTAAGTTGCCCTGGTTGTAGGAGGACGTCCCAGTCCCGCATGTTGTGCCGAGCGCTGCAGAGCAGGCCGTACTGTTTAAGGGCTGGTCATGCCACGGCGCCCCCACTAACAGCTCGAGACAGCCGGGTGATGCCGCAATCTCACGCCAATCCCGGGGGAAGGCAGCCGAGGGGGAAGGAACATACTCATAGAGGTCGCGCGAAAAATGCATTCCAAAGCTGCCTCTTCATATCTTGCCGCCGCCTCTTCATATCTTGCCGCCGCCTCATCTCTACTCTGACCAACATTAATTGTTTATGGTATTTCTCCATGTTTTACGTTTTTATAATGCATATCTCTTTCATGTGGCCTAACTGATAGAGTGGTTGACCTCGGAGCTTGGGAACTGGGTCTCGAGTCTCTTGTGATTCTGGGCAAATCACTTAATACGCCCGCCCCCTCCCGTGCCTAACAAAATGCATGTGTCCCGTCTGTAACGGAACTGCTGCTCATGTACGCGCTATATGAAACTAAAAACAAGGAAGAAGAAATAGGACCCAGAAGGATACAGAGAAAGAGACCGTCCCAGCACTTGTTTTATCTGAAATTAAAGCATTGGGACCGTAAAACTAACAAACGCTATTAAAGCGGCTGACATGTCAGCAACAATAATGTCTCACAATGTACACGGAAACTCCTGTCTGAATAAATGCTTGTAAAACATTTTCTTTTTTCTTTTCTTTTTTTTTCTTTTTGTTTACCAATGATTAAAGCGGAGACAATAATTTCCTGGCAGGATCGGATCTTTGCCGAGTAGCTTTAGGGCTAGCTCATCCCAGAACGTTGGAATTATTGTGTTGGATAAAGGTAAAGAGGAGAATATTGACTGGTTCTAAGTAACAGCTGGGAAACTCCTCTTGGGATTCCTAATATTTCCATAACAGAAATTTGGGGCAGTGAAGATACACAATATGGAAAGACCGTCAATTCCCCCGAACACCTTCTAATCCACTTCTCTTTCGCAATATGAGGTTAAAAGAATTCTTTATCAAAAAAAAAAAGCTGCCTTGCCCTCGGTGCGATTGAACAATGTGTTATGAGCAGAGCTGCCCACTGTGTTTTAGGATTATTTCTCATGAGAGGCAGCATGCTGGCAGAAAATAAGGAAGCGTAGGGGGGAGGGGGGGAGAAGGTTTTCCACAAAAGGATCCGCAAGGCGAAATTTCTAAGTAAGAATGAAATATTGCAGTAGTGGTCCCTTTTTTTTTTTTTTTTTAAATTAAAATCTCATATTGACGGGTTGGCGGGGGCATAGTTTGTCATTTGGTTGTGCTTTCCTGCACCTGAACCAAGCCGTAGTGCGACCAGTGGCCCCTATGGCTGTAGCCAATCTCCCTTAAAGCGCAGCCTGAAAGAATGAGTGCCGGGCGGAACAGCTTTATGTGGGGGTGGTATGTGCCAATGAGCGCCTCTTTGCGCTGCTGTTAATGCAGTTTGTACAGACCTCCTGCTGGTGTGTACTGCTTCTCATGCTCTCTCCCCACTCTTCTCTTCCAGTCTCTGCTGCTTCTAGCTTACCTCATCAGGAGCGGCTCCGAGCGTGTGGTAACCAGCGCCCGGGAGCACATCTACGACTTGTGCTCTTTGGAAAACTACCACTTTGTAGGAGAGCATGAGTTCCTTTCTGCCAGTGGGAGCTGGCTGCGTGGCCTGGGGTTGTCAGTTACCGATACGAGCCCCAGGAGTCTGGATGTTCGTGTTAGGAAGCGGCTGCTCTACAAGAGCCTTGAAGATGCCAGGCAGTGTGCCCCAGAGTATTAATTAGAACAGTCAAGAACTTTCCGAGCTCCTTGCAAACGGACCCCACGCCACTCCAGCCCAGGCTTTCCATTAAAATATGCACAGAAATGGGCCTCCCGGGGACACTGAGAGGAGGCCTTTAATTATACAGCAATCTCCAACTCCTAAACACGCGTTGCTTTCGAGACGCACACAGAGCCCTGTCTGCACTGGAGCCTGGCTGATGAGTGTGTGAATGAGGAAGGCTTTTGTGTGCGACCTGTCGAGGCAGTCTACATGGGCCTGGCTGTGCTAGAACTAGAATAAAAACAAGCTTTGATAAGAGCAACGATATCCTTGGCGAAGGGCAGGATCTAAATGAAGGGTACTCACCACACGCCCCCAGCGATTCAGACGTGAGCGAAACCGAAACCTTCCGGGGTCGGGACTTCTGGCTTTTGAAGCCCGTGCACGTGCCCACGGAGAGGAGCAGTGCTGGTGACGCGGGGCTCCCATGCCAGAGGGAGAGCCCCGCGGTGGCGGCTGAAGTCCGGAGTGGCGGTAAGTGTGCCGGGGGGTGGCGCTTGGTGCACGTGTGTGTGTGTGTGTGCGCGCGCGCGTGCGCGTGTGTACGTGTGTGTGTGTGTGTGTGTGTGTGTGTGTGTGTGTGTGTGTGTGTGTGTGTGTGTGTGTGAGACGGCTGGTGTGGGTTCTCTGTATGTGTGGGTGCGTGAATGGGCCCTCGTGTGTGTGTGTGTGTGTGTATCTCTGTGTATGCCCATGCGTGTGAACACCTTACGATATGGAGCATTTTCGATCATGCCATGAAACACGCTGCTTAAAAGAAACTGAAAGTTACACGTTTAACCGCACTCTAAACGCGCATTGCCGCACTCTAAACGCGCATTGTAAGAAACTTGCAACAAAGTCAATTGAGCGCTCGTACTTGTGCGCGTGCCAGTTTCAAATCGCCTCCAAGGAGTTGCGCGCGGCCAGGATTGTCTCCTGGAAAGCAGACACGCCGACAAAAGGTCTCTGGTGAGAACGCGCTTCTGCGCTTAGCCGAGACATAAAAAAGCAATAACTATGCACATAATAACCAAGATCATTGGTAGCATAAAACCAGGAAGTAAATTAGCCCAAAGCAACAAGGAAAAAAGTTCCACATATATGACTATCATAGTCATGATACATAGTCCAAACTGCAGCCAATCAGGCGACAGCCCCCACCAGAATGTTCTCCTCAGAGGCTCAGGCTCTCAGATTTTCTACCGCCCGTCATGTGAAGGGAGTCTCCCTGAGCTCTGGTACAGTACTTTCTTAATTCCTCAGGAATTTCTTCACTTATGATGTCTTCGTCAAAGAAATCTCTATTTAGACCTTGTGAGTCTTGTGGTAAGCTCCGGCTTTTCTCTGAAGATCCCCACAAGAAATGCATTTACTGCCTTTATACGGATCATCAGGTGAGAGACTGCAAGATATGCAGGACCTTACCTCAGAAAACCCTCAGCTACAGAGAGGGGCTTCTACTTCTGTGGCTACAGAAGATTAAAGATCAAGACAATCCAGTTTCTGAGGTGGGAAGTATTGCCTCTGGTTCAACTGTGTCCTCTAGGAAGAGGGCTGCTGATGAGGATTTGTCTTCTCCTGGGGCTAAGGTGTTGAGAAAACAAAAACCCTCTAAGGGTTCTGAAATGCCTTCCACCTCAAAAAAGGTTCCTCTACCTTCTAAGGGCAAGCCTCTGCCTTCCACGCCCCCGAGAAAGACTGTGAAGTCTCTGGCTTCAAAACAGCCTTCTGAGAAGGATTTACCTCAGAAAAAGACCCTGTTGACGAAAATCACTGTCGACGTGACTGCTACATCGGCTTCTTCCCCGTTGATGCTGGTCTCAGTCTCTGTGAAGCCATTCTCGCTGACGAGAGAGAGAGAGTGCCTTCCGTCGACGTTCCAATGACGACAAAGGTTAGAAGAATATCGTCGACGGCCACCTCATCGCCGAAGACTGCATCGTCGTCGAAACCTACCTCGCCGACGGCGGCCTCGTCGTCGAAACTACCTCGTTGTAAAAACGTCGGCGGCGGCGGCCATCTCTTCGACGAAGACTGCCTCGTCGACGAAGACTTAATTGTCGTTGAAGACTACCTCCTCGAAGGTTTCACCTTTGCCTGCAGTTCAAATGAGGACGACTCCATCGATGGCCCCCGTGACGACGCTGCACTTATCATCTTGCACAGAGTTGCAGGTCTGGTCCGCATCTACAGCTAAATCTACGCCGCCTACGACAGAATCTTCTTTGTTGCAGAGACGTGTTTCTACACTGGAGCCCCTGTCTCCATTGCATATTTCTCGGAACTAAGGTACCTCTTCAGGTTCCTGAGCAATTACTGGATTCGGAGGAGAGTGAGGGGGACTCTGAAGTGGATGACAGATTTCGCACGGCCAGAAGCCCTTCAGAATTGTTCATTAAATATCAGGAGGATGACAAGCATGAACAGCCTTCCCGTGAGCCTGTGGCCCCACCTCCGGATACTATACCTACAGCTAAGATGACTTTAGCTCTGCTGAACATTCTTCATTATATGCGAACTATTATCACCGGTTTCCTCCATCTGAATCGGCAGAGTCTGTTCCACCGACACCTGTACCTCAAGCTTTCACCTCCGCATTCAGGTCTCCTAGACCGCCTTCTCCGGGGCCATCGTATCATTCTCCTGATGCAAATTCATCTGAGGATGACAGGGAGGAAGGAGAGGTGGATGATAGATCTCTAATGTCGGAGTAGGACGAATACCAAATTCAAAATCCATCTCCTTTAACTCCAGTTCCCATTGATTCTCCTCCAGTGGACATCAGTGGCTTCCACCTCCTCATGGAAAGGGCAACGCAAAGGTTCCTTCTGCCCATGGAAACGAAGGATGATGAATGCTTCCTTTATGATTTCAATAATCAGCAAAGGAAGCAGATACGGACTATCCCCATTATCGATTTCATCTGAAAGGAGGGGTTGAAAGTCATGACAACTCCTACTTCTATCCCTCCAGTTTTTCCCCGCCTGGACAAAAAGTATAAAGCACCAGACAATTCACTGGCATGCCTCATAGGTCAACCAAAGGCTGACTCTGTAATTGTGCAAGCTGCACAGAGACGGGCTAGGAATCCTCCTTCTCCGATCACAGCCCCACCTGACAGGGATGGCAAACGATTAGACTCAATTGGAAAAAGTCTCCACCATGGCAGCGACAACAGTCGGTTTGGCTAATTAACTAGCCATCTTGGGCCGGTACGACAGGCAAATGTGGTTGGCCATTTCGCCATATATCAACATGTTACCAGAACCTTCAAAACCTGAAGCTTTGAAGATCTTACAGGAAGGAGAACATATCTCTGCGGAGATCATAGATTTGGCCGTTGTATGTCGCATCTACAGGACTTAGACAGCTAGCGGGTGCTGCTGTTCTGCGTAGACAAGGCTGGTTGAAGGCAACAGCTTTTCACCAGGAGGATCAGGCAAAGAAAATTGACATGCCGTTTGATGGAGAGTCATTATTCGGCCAACACGTGGAAGAAGCCCTACAGACCATCAAAAAGGACACTGAGACGGCCAAATCTCTCGGTACTTTGCAATTTCGTAAGCCGCCCTTTCAGTGTGCTAAAGGACGTGGATCATTCTCTAATCGAGGGGGCTACAGCCAACATAGATCATATCAATTGTATTAGGGAAATCAGCGATACCAGCCACAGAGACAGCAGTCGTACGGAAAACGTAACACTTCCTATTCACAAAATAAAAGGACGCCCTCCTACCGCGGACGGGATTCAAATAAGAAGCAATGAGAACCGCCCCTGCCACCTCTTCTACCACAGTCCCATGTAAAGGTTGGAGGAAGAATCTTCCAATTTTACTCTACCTGGTCAGCAATAACATCGGACAAGTGGGTCCTGGACATCGTAGCCAGAGGCCATGCTCTAGAGTTCGAAAAGTTTTCTCCAAGAGGCCCACCTCCAGCTCACCTCAAGGAGTTGTTTTCCCAGATAAATTTGATGATGAAAAAAGGAGCAATCGAAAGAGTCCCTCATTCACAGAGGGGAACAGGATTTTATTTGAGATTTTTCCTGATATTGAAGAAATCAGGAGAATGGCATCCCATTCTTGATCTTCGCTCCCTCAACAAATACTTAAAGAAGTTATTCTTTCTGATGTTAAACTTCAGGAAATCCTCCAACTACTGTCTGCGGGGGATCACATGGCGACCCTCGACCTCCAAGATGCGTACTTCCATGTTCCAATTCTTCCCGGACACAGAAAGTTCTTGCGGTTCAGAGTGGTTGGCAGAGACTTCCAGTTCAAAGTCCTTCCTTTTGGACTAAGGTCAGCACCCCGGGTGTTAACCAAGGTTCTAGCACCGGTAGCGGCTCACCTCCGTCTGGAAGGGATTCAGATCTTTCCTTATTTAGACGACTGCCTTATCAAGGCGAATTCTTTGTCGGACACAGCCACCCACGTCTAGAGCTGTCTGTCCCTATTTCAGTCGCTAGGTCTCTCTATCAACCTCGACAAGTCCCATCTTGTTCCTTCGCAAAGACAAACGTTTTTATGGGAAACGTTGTATCATACAGTTAACCCAGGCCTTTGTCTCAAATGCTTTGCAAACTGGCTCGCATATTAAGATCAAAAAGGACCATTTCAGTCCGGCAGTTCAAGTCCTTTTTAGGAATGATCTCCTCTTGCCCCTTGATACCCATCGTTGGACGATCTCCTTCATATCACTCCTCAGATGCGAGAAGCCTTCCTCTGATGGACTTTAAAAAAGAATGTGGAGACAGGATGCTCATTCCTAGAAGCGCCAAATTTTACCATCACCACAGATGCGTCCCTCGAGGGGTGAGCAGCACATCTTCAAGGGCTAACTGTCAGCTGCAAATAGACCCACCAACAAAGGAAGTGGCATATCAACCTGCTAGAATTGCGAGCCATCTTCTTGGCCCTAAAATCCTTTCGAACAGTCATTCCAGGAGCCTCCGTACTAATTCGGACAGACAATACAAGTATGCACTAGTTGAACAAGCAGGGAGGCACAAAATCCTCCCTTCTCTCTCAACAAGCCCAAGAAATCTGGGACTGGGTGATACAGCACAGGATCAGCCTATCGGCGATACACGTGCCGGGAGTTTCCAATGCCCTGGCGGATTCCCTCAGCAGATCCACAGCATCCACTCACGAATGGGAACTACATCAGCCGACGGTAGATCGAGTCTTTTAGAAGTGGGGTCATCCCGATCTAGACCTATTTGCGACCAATCAGAACAGCAAATGCCTATTCTTTGCAAGCTGGCTTTCCCATAAGGAACCTCTAGGGAACACGTTTTCGATAATTGGTCGTGAATTTATGCTTACGCTTTTCCTCCGATACTGTTCGTTCCCAGAGTTCTCCAGAAGCTGAAGAGAACCGTGTCGTCTTATTCTCATTGCTCCCACGTGGCCTCGCCAATTCTGGTTCACCAAACTTCTCCTTCTATCAGAATGCGATCCCATTCAGTTTCGACCAATACAGAACCTCCTGTCCATTCAGAATAGACAGATCTGCCACCTGGACCCTGTATCTCTGAGATTAGCAGTTTGGCGCCTGAGCACCTTGAATTCGCTCATTTAAATATTCCTGTAGATTAAGGAAGTTTTAGCCAATATTGAGCGCCTGCCACGATAAAGACATACAGACTTAAATGGAAAAGATTCTGCATGTGGTGTCAATCTGCCAATATTCATCCGATTCACGCAAACCCTGAGCAGATTTTACCGTTCTTACATTTGGCACGGTCAGGCCTTTCTCATTCCACTTTAAAGGTGTTTTGGGCAGCTATTTCAAGGTTCCGGCAAGATGGTTCCAATTCTCTATACTCGGCTAGGACCATACAGCAATTCTTTAAACGACTGTTTTGAATGTTTCCTCCTAACCGGCGTCCACCTCCATAATGGCATCTCAATGTGGTACTAGCGCAACTCATGTGGCACCCCTTGGAGCCTATTCATAAAGTGGATTTCAAGTTTCTATCCTGGAAGGTGTCTCTACTATTGGCCTTAACTTCAGTTAGTCAGCGACATTCAAGCTTTCACCATAAATTCACCTTTTCTTCAGTTCACTTTCAATTCAGTGGTGCTACGCACGAATCCCAGTTTTATGCCAAAAGTGCCTTCGGACTTTCATCTCAACGAGCCAGTCATTTTAAAGACTTTCTTTCCTAATCTGCAATCCCCTGCGGAAAGGACGTTGCATACCCTTGACATCAGAAGATGTCTCAAATTCTTTTTACAACGGACCTCTATGATTCGTTAAAGTAATCAATTGTTTGTTGCCTACGGAAGAATACGGCAAGGTTATTCAGTGTCAAAACAGACCATAGCTCGTTGGATTCTGCAGCTATTGACTTCTGACGAGGGCGATCTCTTCCTCTACTGCTCTCTTTGCTGGTGTTCCTCTTCAACAAATCTGCAGAGCAGTGACTTGGTCCAGCAGGCACACTTTGACCAAGCACTACTGTTTGGAGGCTGGCAGCAATGCTGATACGTCAGTGGGACAAGCGGTTCTCCGTAATCTTTTCAAATAAGGTGAGCCTCTGTTCTTCCCTCCTCCTCTGTACTGCTTTTCATACGCTTACTATTACGCCTATTATATAATACCATTGCCATATGGTTGCAAGCTTGCATGTCTTTATGCATAATTAAAGCATTCTTAGTAGGTTATTGCATATGCTTTTTATACACACATTTATGTTACAAATAGCGTCTTACAAGCATTATTTGGGTACTGCTATCTACTCTTATTCAGGCATGTGAATCTATGAAAGACACCCCAATACTGGAGAAGAACAATAGTTACTTACCTGTATTCTGTGGTTCTCCGGTATTGGTGTGTTTCATAGATTCACATGCAACCCGCCCTCCTCCCCTCAGAGGCTGGTTTATGCTCTTATCTCTTGTGCGAGAAAATCTGAGAGCCAGAGCCTCCGAGGAGAACATTCTGGTCGGTGCAGTCGCCTGATTGGCTGAAGTTTGGACTATGTATAATGATAGTCATAGATGTGGAATTTTTTTCCTTGTAGCTTCGGGATTACTTTACTTCCTAGTTTTATGCTACCGAGGTTCTTGGTTATTAGTTATTGCTTTTTTATGTACTATGGGACTCCGACGATGGGGAATGATTCAGGCATGTGAATCTATGAAAGACACCAATACTGGAGAACCACAGATTACAGCTAAGTAACTATTGTTCATCTTTTAACATACTTGCAGGATTACGATCCTCTTGAAAAAAAGAGACTTCTGTTTGGTTGACTCACTAAAGCAGTTGGCCAAAATTGAAACATTAGAATTGAGATAAAATTACCTCATTGGGTCTCCAAAGCAAAGTATGAGTTTCCTAAATTCCCACTCAAAACGAGGCCATTATTCTGTATGTTTCTGTAAATTCATTCCTCTTACATGTGTAGGCTGGGGCATTACCTTTCAAAGCCCATTGCAATTAAAGATGATGGCTGTAATCCGCAGTGAGGCTATGTATCTGAATCATTCCAAGCCCCACACTTTATTTTTGAAACTGTATGTGCCCCACATTCCAAAGAAGGCTGCAGATTATGTATTATTTTGGAATCCATACAAGCTCCACACAAGCCTACAGATTTGGTGTTATTTTGGAATCCGTCCAAGCCCCGCACTCCAGAGAAGGCTACAGATTGTGTAATTTTGGAATCCGTCCATGATTCAACCTCCACAGAAGCCTACGGATTTGGTGTAATTTTGAATCCATGTAAATGTGCTGGACTTGTAAAGCACACAGCTGCCCGTAAGCGTCCCGGCGCTTGCTTAGGGAACCCGTCCTGGTATTCCCCTGTGAGAAACCACGGCAGGGTGTCCACAAGGTGAAAGCCAGGCATCCCGCCGCGAGGGGCCGTAGTGGAGATTAAGCAAGCTATTGCCCAGAGTCGCAGAGTGTGACCCCGTGAGTTGAGTAGGCACCAGAGCGAGAATTGTCGAGTCCGTGGAATTTTGAGCCCGAGACCCGCCGAGGCGGGGAATCGAACCCTGGTCCACAGTCGATCTCAGCTTCCGGGTCTGCCGCATCCATCCAAGCCCCACACTCCAGAGAAACCTACAGATTGTGTTATTTCGGAATCCGTCCATGCGCCACCCTCCACAGAAGCCTACAGAGTTTATGTTGTTTTTAAATTGTCCATACTCCACACTAGGCTAAAGATTTGGTGTTATTTTGAAATGCGTCCATTCCCCACATTCCAAAGAAGGCTACAGATTTAAAGTTATTTTGGAATATGTCCTAGCTCTGCTCTCCAGTAAAAGCTGGCAGATTTGGAGTTATTGTGGAATCCGTCCAAGCCCCACACTCCAGAGAAGGCTACAGATTGTGTTATTTTTTAATTTGTCCATGCTCCGCACTCCGGAGAAGCCTACAGATTAGGTGTTATTTTGGAATCTGCATGTGCCCCACATAACAGTGAAGCCTACAATTTGGTGTTATTTTAAAATCCGCCCATGCCCCCACATTCCACAGCAACCTGCAGATTTGAGGTTATTTTGGAATAAGTCCTTGCTCCACACTACAGAGAAGCCAGCAGATTTGGGATTTTCTCATAATCTATCTGTGACCAGTATCAGAGCAGCTTGCAGATTTGTTATTTGCTAAATTGATAATGCCCACTGGCGCAAAATCTGTTGGTACGGTGGATTATGTTCCTTCAAGGGGAGTTTTGCAAGACTGGTGTGGACATCCTCAAGCGTCCTCATGCATTCTAAAGCTAGGGGAAGGCTGGAGCATGCCATGCAAGGTAAGGTGACCTCACACAGACGGCTAAGGGGAACTTCTCGTTGTTCCACATTGAACCTCTCCTGGAATAGCATCATTGATTATTCCCTATCACCAGGCTGAGGATCGGCAGTGCAGGTTTGTTTTCAAACGTTCCGATTGAAATCTTACGCATGAAGGTAGGAGAGTGACTGCTACCAAATGGTTCATCAGCATTAGCACATTAAGATGTTCTCAGATGAAATGCAGTCAAATATCAATTATGTGTTCCTCACTAAGACCCTGTTTAAATCTCAGTTTGTGCAGTAATCACTGTTACAGCCTATACGAAAATTGAGTTTGGTGGCTGTCACTGCACCCGTCCTCCCAAAATAAATTTCAGCAGTTGAAACTTGGCAAAATGTACAGAGACAGACCGAAACATTAACAGCTTGGTCGGTAAGCTCCCACATTGTTCCCCAAAAATATTAAATGGGTGTCATTTATTTCACTTGATAAATTCAAACCAGCGCGACGCAAATTCATATTATGTCAAGAACCGGGTCACTCATAATGAATGCACCATGCAAAGGTAGATCAGACTGTAACATGGAAACTTTTGAGCCCTGAAAATTCTTCCTTCAAACACAATGACTGCCTCCTAAAAGACTTACTCTTGAGACAGGCTACAATAAACACATAATCACAATGACTACAAGCTGAAAAAAAAATAAATCTCACAACACACATGATGGGCATGGGTCTTATTCAAAGGTAAACAGAATTATATAGGGGTGAGATGTACAAAGCTTTTTTGAGTCGCAAATTTTGCAACTGCAAAAAACATTTTTAATGTAAAAAGACATATTTGCGATTTGGTAACCAATTACCGAAATGCAAATTGAGTTTGCGATTTAGTAGTAGGAAGGGGCATGCTTGGAGCATCCCTTCCTAATACTGAATCACAGGTATGTGTGAGCGACCAAAATACAGATGCAAAGCATTCTCATTTAACCACCTACTTTAAGTAGGTGGTAACCCATTCGCACTTCGGAAGGGGTGTCCCACAAGAGCAGGCAGTGGTTCAAATGACCACTGCCTGCTCTTAAACATGAAAGGGAAACTTTTAATTTTCTTTTTGAAATGCATCCTGTTTCTTTTTAAGGAAAACGGTCTACATAAAAAAATAAGATTGCTTTATTTAAAAGAAATTGCAGACCTGGTGGTCTGCTGACCCCAGCAGACCCCCATCCCTGCGATTTTTATGATTCACAATTGGTCACAAACCGAGACCTACCTCATGAATATTAATGAGGTAAATCTATTTGCGACCCACTGGGAATTGCAGAAAGCATAAAGCACACTTTTCTACATTGGTGTTTGCAATGACCAAATATTGAAACAACCCAAATTGGCTATTTGGTAATCGTAAGCCTTTCCCTACGTACATCTGGCCCATAGTTAACTGGTACAAAGACCTATTCAGTGGTCTAAGACCCTTTCAGATCTCCGTCTTCATGTTTGACCGCCTTACCCCTTGGAATACCTTGAAATATACCAATATCAGACACCACATACATGGTTACCAGGATGCTGCACAGAAACAGACTGACAAAAAAGGCAGGAATGTAATGACTTTAGTGGGAGGTGCATTTGAACTAGCTCATCTCTCAATACAACTGCTGCTGTCAATTCTCAATGCCAGTCCCAGAAACCGCATAATCCATCCACACTCTAGTTATTGTTGCATTATCAATATTTGTAGGATGAGCTAATATTTTATATTTTGAATGATGTAGCGCAGACTAAGGATCTTGACAGCACCATTGTAGATATGGAAGTGTTTTTTTTACTTTACTTTTGATGGTAAATTGGATATGTTCTTGCTTGTCCTGTCTAATAATTAGCATAGCATCTTCTCATACCATGTGTATGCTGTAAAACACTATTTCTTAACCGGGATCATCTACTCAGGGGATCCGTGACTGTTTAAAAATGTTAATAATATTAACAGATTAGTAAAGTGTGCATGCATAAAAAAGAAATATAAAATTTTAAAAATGTTCTGTAAATGTGAAAGAATTTGAAAGCTAAAAATGACGTTGGTATCCTTAGTAGATATGGAAGCAGCTCAAGTACAGCAAACAGCAGAGTGGACCACTGGTGTCCTAGATTAAAGCATTAGTACACAAGGTCGACTCAGGGCGGGGGGGATGATCGGCTGAAGCGCTAACACCCGCCCTCCTGCCACGTCAGACGCCAGGACGCCTCATGCCGGTGATCGCGTTTGGTGTTGGCTACTTGCTTCCCATGGCTGTGTGCGGCTCCGATATCGCCCGTGATTAAAACAGCAAAGTGAATTCAGGACTGAGGATCCGACCACAGCTCGTAGCTGAGTGGCAGAGATAAATGGGATTAGTTCTCTGCAGGCGTGGCTCCTCAGCGGTTCTGGAGGGCTGCAAGGAGTGTGGAGTCACTTGGGAGTTGCTTGGGACTACAGAATTGTGCAGTGCCTCTTTTCTCCCTGGCACTTTTAGGGATATCAGGGGTGTCCACACACGGAGGCAGAGAGGATTTCCACTTGTGATGGTCTCCAGGTTTCTCACCGGGGGTTAAGTGTGCACGCTCTGCTTAATGTTTGGGCAGCATTGTAGCATTACCTGCTAGAGGTTCCCTGGGGAAGGCCACAATAGTTCTTTTTTCCTTGTTTTAGGAACATCTGATCTATTTACAAGAGTGGATTTGCGAGAAGGGCTCACTTAAGGGATCCAAGAGGTTTTTCTGGGTTTGGGAGTATTAGAAAATGTGAAGCCATCTGAAGGCAACTGACTCTTCAATAACGACACATTTTGAGATATCTGCCCCAACTCAACGGGCTAAGAAAAAAGTGGGGTAAGCCACAGCACAAGCTATTTGCACCGCTTTGACTCATAAGAATTATACTCTCTGTGCCGAAGGTGTAAGCAATAGCGAGGACCAGCACCACTCGGAGGGGGGTGGGGAAATAATCTCTATGAGCTGTGGGCAGAACGATAGCAGCATGGACTCCACATCAGTGAGGCCCTCAAAGATCCCATTGCAAGGATCAAGACCATCTATTTCGGACCCAGAGACTGCTCTCTTAAAATCCAAAGAAGTTTAGGAACACCCCCTTTTTATGAAAGCGAAATAAGGCCCAGGGTCAAGTGTGGCCCCAGTGACTGATCATTTCAAGAAGATGCAGCTCCCGCAGTCTGCACAGTCTCCACAACTAGTCGTATTTATCTGCTTTTTCTTCTCAGGGCAAACTAATGGCATTTCAACCCTTGACAGTCCCTACAGAGCCAACTACAGTCCCGGGGTCACTAGTTCCTGAGCAGGAAGGCTCAGGACGTAACATGGTGCAGCATGATCCAACTCTCTCAAATAATGAGACATTCCAGGGCAACTTTTCCTTTTACAATGCAATGGGATGCCAAGACTATGCTAAATCTCATCCTGGATGAAATACAGGACTTGAAAGCCTCACAAGCCATGGAGATCGCTGCCCTACATGCACGTCTTACGAAAATTGTGGAGACTGTGGCCCACATCCCGGAGAGAACAAGCGATTCAGAAGATCAAGTAGTTCGCCTACAGGAAAGGACGGCTGCCATCCAGAAACAGTAGACCTTGATTGAATACAAGTTGGAGGAATTGGAAAATCACTCAAGGCGCACTAATCTGCACATTGTTGGGGTCCGGGAAGGACTGGAGGGAGAGCAAAAGCTGCAATGGGCAAGTTAAAGCACTGGTACGCACTGACAAAAAGAGAACAGAGATTGAAAAAGACCAAGCAATATGCATATCGCCTTGGTCGTCCTGCATTTTAGAAATAAATCCAAATATTAAATGCTCTAATCTTACCATTAAAATTGATTTTTCTGTATCTTTTGTCTGTGTATTCAACAAAATATTTTATAATTTTTGTATTTAATGTATACTTGTTTTTATAGTTTTGGGTGTATTTGTGAGGGTCAAATCGTAGAAATTATGCTGGTGGGATCCGCAGTTTCCATTATTCATTTATTACCCCTCAAGTCAAAAGTTTAAGAACCGTTGGTCTGTTAGATCTTTAGAGATTGCCTAAGGCATATTTTTTGTTTCTTTTCAGAAATATATTTAAAAAAGTTTGAGGTTGTTTTACTTCTAGTTAAGCAAAATTTGGTGTGTATGGGCTGTAGAATAGATCGCTTGATTCTCATTTAATGTTTGTACCTTCACTTGTAACTTTAGTTTGCAACTGGCGGACTAAACAGAAGTTTTCAATTTAAAATACAACCTTGTGTTAGTAACCCACCTAGCTCATTTGCTTCTTCTCCTCTTTCAACCAAGGAGTGGATGCAGTAGTCTGCCTACTTTATCCATTTACAGTTTCTCCACTCATTGACTGCGAGGGACAAGCTATTACTCTATTTTCTTCTAGAAGCTGCATAAAGCAGCTGATGCTGGTCATTGACCCGCACTACAAGTGTATTTGGTTCCTGGGCTGCAGTTGTAACTTAAAGTTGTGTGATAAGTGCAACCTGATGAAATAGAAGCCTTTAAAGAGGACTTGCTACAGATTTTTAAGATGTTGCCTGCTCCTGGAGCACCCCTGAGACCCATGGAGCTGTAGGGGCCGGCTGTCACACTTCGCCAGCAGAGCCACCCTGGTGCCAACTGTGGTCATGGGACCTGGTCTCGGGCCCGTGCCAACACCAGTCCAGACCTCCACTCTGGTCCGAAGGTCCACGATAATGCCTCCTTTGTTGATGGTGCTGCCAACTCACCAGTGCTCATGAGAGACCTGGTTCGAACGCCGGTCTCCAACCCCAAACAGATCTCTACCTGTGCCATTCCTATGTCATATTAAGAAATGTCCAAGGTGCAGTCAGTAACGCTTGAACTTGATTCCTAACCTCTTCCATGTCACCAGTGCTATCAGAGGCTGGAGGCCCCGTTTGGTTCTGATTTGGAAAAAGACAATTTAAGTACTTTCAGCTCTGCACTCCGAAGACTGAATAGTATACAAAAAAGGTGTATTGTTAAATAATGAAAGTGAATAAAGTCGTGGGCACATAAAAATTTAAAATGTGCTTAACAGTACATTAAAAGTCATTGTGATGATGGCATGCATAGAATTAAATGGTGGCGGAAACCAAACAGAACAGCACGCTGGCAAACTTTCTGCTTACAGTACCAAAACTCTGTACCAGTGCAGAGCGGCAGCCACCATCAATGTCAGAGTAGACGCAGGACAGGGAGGTGTGCACATGATATGCATGAGTGGACCCTGCAGTGGCGGGACCAGGGGGGGGGGGGAGAGGGGGGGGAGTCCTACAGCACAGATGAGGAGAATTGGCAGGGACTGAGGTCTCCCTGCAAAAGAAGAGGTAAGGTGGGTTAAGGAAAGAGCTATGAGTAGAAGAGATGGGGCAACGGTGTCCCTCCCAGCAGAAGTGTGAGGACCTCTACTTGAAAGGGTCAGCAACAGTGTGGCAGCACGTGCCCCAACATTGAAATCTAAAGGGGAACAGGGTAAGGGGCAAGTTTGTTCCCAGGTTTCGCTTAGACAGCTCATGCACTGTCTCTGCGAGACATTTTGTTTACATACAGTGACCTTACGAGCCTGGCCATAGTTTACCATTTGTTAGCTTCACCATCGCACTCATTTGCTTCGTCCCTGTTTGTTACGACATGTGGGCGTCATGTCCTCCTCAGGTGGTTCCTTCCCCCAGAGCATGGACCAAGTGCTTGTATCCATCCACTGCTCCCATTTTTGGAACTACCTTTTTCTTTTGTTCAAGGACTCCATATGAGTGCTTGTGTTTTCAGTCGGTCTCTCATATTTCTGTCCATGTAGCTTCCTTTTCCTCCCACCCTGTACTGTGTCATTGCACTCTACTCCACTCTGTTCACCACTGCACTGCAATATATGTCACTGGACTCTACTCTTCTCTGCACCATTCTTTATGCAACTACGCTCTACTTCACTGCACTTTACCCCAGTGCACTATACGTCGATCTGCTCTTCACCAAGCACTGTCAGTACACTACTCTACGCCGCTCTACTCTACTTTATCCCAGTGCACTATGCACCATTTTAATCTGCACCACTCTACGCCACTGCATACAGTGCCACTCTACACCACTCCACACACATTTACTCTATACCACTGTACCCTACACCACTCCACAGCACTCTAGTCTACTCTACTCCATTTACACCACTCTACTCTGCCAATCCACCTATGCCACTGCATTCTACACCACTCTATTCTAAGCCAGTCCGCCCCACTCTACTCTAAGCTATGCCACTCCACTCTACAACATGCCTAACAAACACTAGCAAAGCCAATAACTTGCGTAGGTGAAACCTATTGGATTTGCCAATGCTTATTATTAAAATTATCATAGGTAATAATGAAGGACACAACAATAATACCTCGACAGTGTCAACGTGACTTCAGTGTGGTAATTTATAAATTCAACTGTTTTACAAACACCACATTACTGATGATTAACTCAAACAAACTTCAGTAACAAGATCCTAGAATGTGAAGGTACATTGTTTTGTAACATCCATGGCTGTAAAACACAAAACAATCATAGTCTCCATTGAATAAAAAAAACTTCCTGGGGCAAGGGCAAATGTCAGCTACACACCCTGGAGAGGGTCGGGCTTGCTTGTTGCAGGTATGAAAACTAATGAAAACCTCTCATGATGATTGGGTGCAGAACAGGAGGCAGCCATGCAAGGTGCAGCACACATACCTCTCGTGATCATTGGGTGCAGAACAAGAGGCAGCCATGCAAGATGCTGCATACAGACCACTCGTGATCACAGGATGCAGAACAGGAGGCAGCCATGGAAGGTGCCAGCACACAGACCTCTCGTGATCATTGGGTGCAGAACAGGAGGCAGCCATGCAAGGTGCAGCACACAGACCTCCCACAATCATTGGGCACAGAACAGGAGATAGCGATGCAAAGAGCAGCCATGCAAGAAACTCCATACAGACCACTCACGATCACTAGACGCAGAACAGAAGGCAGCCATGCAAGGTGCAGTACACAGACCTCCCACAATCATTGGGAACAGAACAGGAGGCAGCGATGCAAAGAGCAGCCATGCAAGATGGCAGCACACAGTTCTCCCACAATCATTGGGTGTAGAACAGGAGGCATCCATGCAAGGTGCAGTACACAGACCTATCACGATCATTGGGTGCAGAACAGGAGGTAGCGATGCAAAGAGCAGCCATGCAAGATGCCAGCACACAGGCCTCTCACAATCATTGGGTGCAGAACAGGAGGCAGCCATGCAAGGTGCAGTACACAGACCTATCACGATCATTGGGTGCAGAACAGGAGGTAGCGATGCAAAGAGCAGCCATGCAAGATGCCAGCACACAGGCCTCTCACAATCATTGGGTGCAGAACAGGAGGCAGCCATGCAAGGTGCCAGCACACACATCTATCACGATCATTGGGGGCAGAACAGGAGGCTGCCATGCAAGGTGCCAGCACACACATCTATCACGATCATTGGGGGCAGAACAGGAGGCTGCCATGCAAGGTGCCAGCATTATTCAGCCCACGATCATTGGCGCAGAACAGGAGGCAGCGATGCAAAGAGCAGCCATGCAAGATGGCAGCACACAGGCCTCCCACAATCATTGGGTGCAGAACAGGAGGCAGCGATGCAAGGTGCCAGCATTATTCAGCCCACGATCATTGGCGCAGAACAGGAGGCAGCGATGCAAAGAGCAGCCATGCAAGATGGCAGCACACAGGCCTCTCACAATCATTGGGTGCAGAACAGGAGGCAGCCATGCAAGATGGCAGCACACAGGCCTCCCATAATCATTGGGTGCAGAACAGGAGGCAGCCATGCAAGGTGCAGTACACAGACCTATCACGATCATTGGGTGCAGAACAGGAGGTAGCGATGCAAAGAGCAGCCATGCAAGATGCCAGCACACAGGCCTCCCACAATCATTGGGTGCAGAACAGGAGGTAGCGATGCAAAGAGCAGCCATGCAAGATGCCAGCACACAGGCCTCTCACAATCATTGGGTGCAGAACAGGAGGCAGCCATGCAAGATGGCAGCACACACATCTATCACGATCATTGGGGGCAGAACAGGAGGCTGCCATGCAAGGTGCCAGCACACATACCACCCACGATCATTGACCCAGAACAGGAGGTAGCGATGCAAAGAGCAGCCATGCAAGAAGCTCCATACAGACCACTCATGATCACTGGATGCAGAACAGGAGGCTGCCATGCAAGGTGCCAGCACACATACCGCCCACAATCATTGGCACAGAACAGGAGGTAGCGATGCAAAGAGCAGCCATGCAAGATGCCAGCACACAGATCTATAACGATCATTGGGGGCAGAACAGGAGGCAGCCATGCAAGGTGCCAGCACACATTACGCCCACGATCATTGGCGCAGAACAGGAGGTAGCGATGCAAAGAGCAGCCATGCAAGATGGCAGCACACAGGCCTCCCACAATCATTGGGTGCAGAACAAGAGGCAGCCATGCAAAGTGCAGTACACAGACCTATCACGATCATTGGGTGCAGAACAGGAGGCAGCCATGCAAGATGCAGTACACAGACCTATCACGATCATTGGCGCAGAACGGGAGGTAGCGATGCAAAGAGCAGCCCTGCAAGATGCCAGCACACATGCCTCCCACAATCATTGGGTGTAGAACAGGAGGCAGCCATGCAAGATGGCAGCACACAGGCCTCCCACAGTCATTGGGTGTAGAACAGGAGGCAGCCATGCAAGATGGCAGCACACAGGCCTCCCACAGTCATTGGGTGCAGAACAGGAGGCTGCCATGCAAGGTGACAGCACACATACCGCCCACAATCATTGGCACAGACCAGGAGGTAGCGATGCAAAGAGCAGCCATGCAAGAAGCTCCATACAGACCACTCACAATCACTAGACGGGGAACAGAAGGCAGCCATGCAAGGTGCAGTACACAGACCTCCCACAATCATTGGGAACAGAACAGGAGGCAGCGATGCAAAGAGCAGCCATGCAAGATGGCAGCACACAGGTCTCCCACAATCATTGGGTGTAGAACAGGAGGCAGCCATGCAAGGTGCAGTACACAGACCTATCACGATCATTGGGTGCAGAACAGGAGGTAGCGATGCAAAGAGCAGCCATGCAAGATGCCAGCACACAGGCCTCTCACAATCATTGGGTGCAGAACAGGAGGCAGCCATGCAAGGTGCAGTACACAGACCTATCACGATCATTGGGTGCAGAACAGGAGGTAGCGATGCAAAGAGCAGCCATGCAAGATGCCAGCACACAGGCCTCTCACAATCATTGGGTGCAGAACAGGAGGCAGCCATGCAAGGTGCAGTACACAGACCTATCACGATCATTGGGTGCAGAACAGGAGGTAGCGATGCAAAGAGCAGCCATGCAAGATGCCAGCACACAGGCCTCTCACAATCATTGGGTGCAGAACAGGAGGCAGCCATGCAAGGTGCCAGCACACACATCTATCACGATCATTGGGGGCAGAACAGGAGGCTGCCATGCAAGGTGCCAGCACACACACCTATCACGATCATTGGGGGCAGAACAGGAGGCTGCCATGCAAGGTGCCAGCATTATTCAGCCCACGATCATTGGCGCAGAACAGGAGGCAGCGATGCAAAGAGCAGCCATGCAAGATGGCAGCACACAGGCCTCCCACAATCATTGGGTGCAGAACAGGAGGCAGCGATGCAAGGTGCCAGCATTATTCAGCCCACGATCATTGGCGCAGAACAGGAGGCAGCGATGCAAAGAGCAGCCATGCAAGATGGCAGCACACAGGCCTCTCACAATCATTGGGTGCAGAACAGGAGGCAGCCATGCAAGATGGCAGCACACAGGCCTCCCATAATCATTGGGTGCAGAACAGGAGGCAGCGATGCAAGGTGCAGTACACAGACCTATCACGATCATTGGGTGCAGAACAGGAGGTAGCGATGCAAAGAGCAGCCATGCAAGATGCCAGCACACAGGCCTCCCACAATCATTGGGTGCAGAACAGGAGGTAGCGATGCAAAGAGCAGCCATGCAAGATGCCAGCACACAGGCCTCTCACAATCATTGGGTGCAGAACAGGAGGCAGCCATGCAAGATGGCAGCACACACATCTATCACGATCATTGGGGGCAGAACAGGAGGCTGCCATGCAAGGTGCCAGCACACATACCACCCACGATCATTGACCCAGAACAGGAGGTAGCGATGCAAAGAGCAGCCATGCAAGAAGCTCCATACAGACCACTCATGATCACTGGATGCAGAACAGGAGGCTGCCATGCAAGGTGCCAGCACACATACCGCCCACAATCATTGGCACAGAACAGGAGGTAGCGATGCAAAGAGCAGCCATGCAAGATGCCAGCACACAGATCTATAACGATCATTGGGGGCAGAACAGGAGGCAGCCATGCAAGGTGCCAGCACACATTACGCCCACGATCATTGGTGCAGAACAGGAGGTAGCGATGCAAAGAGCAGCCATGCAAGATGGCAGCACACAGGCCTCCCACAATCATTGGGTGCAGAACAAGAGGCAGCCATGCAAAGTGCAGTACACAGACCTATCACGATCATTGGGTGCAGAACAGGAGGCAGCCATGCAAGATGCAGTACACAGACCTATCACGATCATTGGCGCAGAACGGGAGGTAGCGATGCAAAGAGCAGCCCTGCAAGATGCCAGCACACATGCCTCCCACAATCATTGGGTGTAGAACAGGAGGCAGCCATGCAAGATGGCAGCACACAGGCCTCCCACAGTCATTGGGTGTAGAACAGGAGGCAGCCATGCAAGATGGCAGCACACAGGCCTCCCACAGTCATTGGGTGCAGAACAGGAGGCTGCCATGCAAGGTGACAGCACACATACCGCCCACAATCATTGGCACAGACCAGGAGGTAGCGATGCAAAGAGCAGCCATGCAAGAAGCTCCATACAGACCACTCACAATCACTAGACGGGGAACAGAAGGCAGCCATGCAAGGTACAGTACACAGACCTCTCACCATCATTGGGTGCAGAACAGGAGGCTGCCATGCAAGGTGCCAGCACACATACCGCCCACAATCATTGGGAGCAGAACAGGAAGCAGTGATGCAAAGAGCAGCCATGCAAGGTGCGGCATACAGACCACTCATGATCACTGGGCGCAGAACAGGAGGCAGCCATGCAAGGCTGTTGTTATTTTGACCTATTCAGCCGAGCCCTGACTCATCCAGGAAAGGCAGGACACACCACAACCCCACAGTGGCTGTCTACAGCCAATGTACATCCCCAGCCCCTGTCACTCCAAAGCCAGACAGTCAATCCAAAAACCAGCAGAGGCACACAGGATGGCTAAGCAGAAAATACCCACACTAAACATGGGATTTTCAAAAACGCAATATAAAAATCATCTTTACTAATGGATGCATTAATATATTCTGAGTTCAGGCATACTAAACTCCACCTTGTCCTAGTGGGAAGTTATTCTTATAAAATGTTATAAATAAACTCCCATTCTACCCTATCGGGCAGATAACCTTTCCATAGTAAACTTCAGTGTCATTTGTTTTTCCACTATCAGGACATGTCACACACACAAGTGCATGTCCAACCTTTCACATACACTGCACTGCACCCTGCCCATAGGGGTAACTTGGGCCTATCTTAGGGGTGACTTACATGTCATAAAGGAAGGTTAGGGGTTGGCAAGTGGGTGCACTTGCCAAGTCCACATGGCAGTAAATTCTGCACGCAGACACTGGTCTGAGACCCCATTGAAAGGCTGCTTGCATGGGTCGCACAATCAGTGCTGCAGGCCCATTAGCAGCAATTGATTTACATGCCCTGGGCTCACACAATGCCCCTCACTTAGTTGTAAGTCAAACAAGCCAATCATGGAAACACCAATCCATCTGACAATTCATATAGGGAGCACTTGCACGTCGGTACTGATCAACGGTGGCAAAGTGCCCAAGGCATCTAGATCAGCAAAAACAAAATCCAGCGCACAGCAAAATTATAGCTGGCAGAGGCAAAAAGACATGGGAAACCCAAACCAAGGATGCCAGGTCTAACATGCACTGTGTGCACATTATTTGTGCTTTACATTTAAGGATTGGCTATGTCCTGTGCTTACCCCCACACTTGACAAGGCCCAAAGTTAAGGGTTCAAACTGATAACCCTATGCCGCACCAGCAAGTGAAATAGGGACCCACTAGAGATGAAAGTGGGAGGGGACAGAGTAGAGTCTAGTGCGAGCTGGTACCCGCATTGCTTGAGCTGGCACCTTAGGCATATTTGTCAGGAACAGTGGTTCTTCTGGTATGGTAAAACCAAGTATTGGTAACCAAATGTGCAATCACAATGGAAGGGTTAGAGTGATGTCAGAGCAGCGTGGCAGCTCAGCAGTGAGAGGAGAGAAGAAGTAATCGTGCGAGTACTTGATAATTTGTCAGGACGGAATGACAAAAATAATAGACACCAAACCTACAACAAGCACTGGAACAGCATTATCGAATAAACCAAAACTCCTCAAGCAGAAGAAAAAGAAGTTTTGGAAGCACACAGTGAAGAAAAACCCTGGGAAAGAACCATGTGACACCAAAGCAGTACCCCTCCTGCCGCCAAAAGCCCCACAGAGTTTTCCTCCAACTGGAAGGCTTTACAAGTGCTGCTGAAACCGAAAACAACCAACTCCTCTCCCGTGAAGCTTCCTTTTCCAACGTGTACCAACAAAAAACATATAACCAAAGAAATAAAGGCCAAAGCGTCTCACTTGGTGAAGAAAGCAGCAGTAAAGTTCAGGCCAAATCCAATATCAAGACAGAACAGAAACTTAAAAGCTCAAAGACAAAAGGGGGACTGAAAAGCACCAAGAATGATCTCGCTGCCCAAGAGAGCCATTCATTAGACTTGAAGGACAGAGCAGGAAAGAAGAAAAAGAGGAAGAATGGTTTAATTGAAAGTGAAGAAGAGCATGTCAAGCACAAAAAGAGGAAGCCAGAAGAGACGGTTGCCAAGCCTTTAACAGAGTGTTTTGTAGGCTATTCACAAAGTCATGTAAAATCACGTCAAAGAGCACTGCTTCGCGTACTCCAAAATGGTGGTGCGAAAGTCTTCATGGATCAGCGGTTTGGTTTTCTCGAAATTACCCTGTCTACATCACATGCATTAACTCAGAACATGTCCAGGTTCCTACATGAGCTGAAGACAGAATAACTCAGAAATACTGAATGGTAATTAGCGCTCTGTGCTTTCCAAGCGGTACAACTAACGTCACTGACTTCTTTACACTCCTCTCAATGTCCTTACGCCTCACTAAGAGAACAGGGGGTGATCAATGGAATATTTGAAGCCTCTGAGCAACTTCTTGTGGCTGATTCATATGCAAGTGTTCCAACCATCACTTTGTGTTGCTTTAGTGTAATGCCCTATGTGTATCTGGGTATTCCCAGATGTGGGCAGGCCCTCACCGTGCCATAGGATCCAAGCTGCACTTGACTGATGACATCCAACTAAGCTCAAACTGGTCTAGGGTTGTTGTTTTCTCATTCACAGGGGTGTTTTTTTTTAGCAGTTTGGAATGGCCTGTTGCAGCTGGAGATGGATTGTATGTTTTGTATGAGGTTCTCCCTTTTTGGAGTTGTGAAGTGAGCATAAAAAGACGGAGATGTCCTTGCACCATTGCCAATGGCTAAAACTTTTGTTAATTTAGTGTGATGACAAATTTGATGTAAAACAAATTGCTAGTGAAATAAAACTACCAACGATACTTCTAAGTGAGATCATACACCAACAGCCAGTGTCAGATCAATTGGAATCACGTGGAAAGTTACCCAAAGTGGTTAAAACCCAGACACCGGTCCCTGGCTCTACCAGAGGCCATTTATAAATGTTCACCTGGCGCATGCAATGAGCACATCATTCAGTGTGGGGAGATGAGGGGCCTTACCAGTCCGAAATCATTTTAAAGATGGAAGAGTGGAAGCAATACATTAGTAAAATGGTAAAGCCGATCATCAACAGCAACGGAGCCGGAGCCGCTGAGGAGTGCCTCGGTCCACGGCAGCACGGGTGCCATTTTGAGCCGTTGAACACTCCAGTGCGGCCCGACTACTGCACTGGCCCGCGTCTTCATACTGGAGCCCACGGCGGAGGTGACCGGACCCTGCAATAAAGGTACGGATAAGTGGGAGGTCAAAAGCCAGAGGCCTCTGGGTCCTTAGAGTTAAGACCAGGTGCGAGGAGAGTATTGTACTATTCCCAATGGCTGACCCTAAGATGGCCGCCACTGGGGACATCTGACACGTGGAGCTATCCCTTGTTTTAGACCTATAAGCAGCAGTATATGGGTCCAGGAAGGATCATACCTGATCCTAAAATGGTAACTGACCCCCGCCGAAGGCAGGTTACGACCCTCCCAGCGGGCAAGGAGGGGATGTCTTGAGGCAATCTGACATGGCCACATGGCCTCAGGAGTGCAGCAGTCACCAGTCAGCCAGGCTATTGCCCAAAAGCAGCAGCACACCGGGTCCAGGAAGGATGATGCCTGCCCCCTAAAATGGAAGCCTATCCCCTCTGAATGCATAACCGAATGTGGGGATCCGGTAAGGGCCCTCGGCGAACTTTGAATAATCAACTCACTACCCAATCACACAGCAGAGAATTCAAGAAATAAGTGAGCCTTAGCTTCCCCCACAAACTAAATTTTACATGAACTCCTAAGCGCAAAGAGACTGATCAACAAGGCCGATGTCCGGTGGAGCTGCCTAGACAGCTATAGAGGAGATCGACTCTGGGTCACCCCCTTGGCCGTCACCTACCCAGCTGGACCTTGGACATAGTTCTCCTCGTCTCTACCCCTACCTCGGATCCCTTACCTCACCCCTCTTCCTCCCATGCCACATTCGTCTTGTATCATGTACCTTTGTAACATTGCTATTTGTTTGTCTTGTTTGAGTATGCATCACCATGCTCCAGTAACTGTTTGTAACCATGTAACTTTTACCGAACTACCTACCGCCTACCTCTCCCCGCTCTACTCCTCTCCACTTTCCTGCTTCTGACCTCTGCCATCACCTGTCGTGGCCCTAGTACCCACCCTGTTTACCTGTGAATTTTCCCTCGTCATTCGAGATCTAGCTATTTTGTCTGATGCCCGATGGAGCTACCTGGTTTAGCTATGGGGGAGACAGGTCAGGGATTCCCTCCTTGGATGCCACCTGTCCAGTCGGTCTTTAGCCAGACTTCCTTTTGTCTCTCCTGTTGTCTTACTCTCTTCCCGCACCCTCCCTCTATTTATGTCTCTCCTTCTCTGCTCTCTCAATGTATTGAGACTGCATTATTGTGTCTGATGTCCAATGGAGCTACTTGGTTTAGCTATAGGGGAGATGGGCCGTGGACTCCCTCTTTGGTCGTCAACTACCCAATCGGCCTTTAGACAGACTTCATTTTGTCTCTCCTTGTTGTCTCTTCCCCTATCCTCCCTTTCTCACCTTCCCTGTCCCCTCCCCTCTACGCTCCATTTATTTTGCCCTCCATGTTCTTTAAATGTCTCCCATTGAGACCTAGCTATTTGGCCAAAGCCCGATGCAGCTACCTGATCGCTATAGAGGAGATGGGTTTTGGGACTTCCCCCTAGACCGTCACCTACCCAGCCAGACTTTGGGCAGACTTTCCTTCGTCTTTCTGCATATCTCCCTCCCACCCCTTTACCCTTACCCCTTCCCCTCTCACTTCACTTATCTCGTTTTCTATGCTCTTGTAATTGTTTGTCTAGCAACTGATGTAAATTGGAACTGATGTAATCTTGTAATTTTGTGGAACCTCATGTGAAGCGCTCTGATACCTCCTGGTCTAGCCAGCGCTATATAAAACTCTTAAAATTAAAAATAAAAATAAGAAGAAACCACATACACCTTTGGTTTGGTTTAACACAGATATGTATTATATTTCAACAAAAAAAAATGAAAAGATAGTGTGTAGTGTCCCCAGTGAAAAACAGTAACGTAAGGTTTTGGTGACATATTGTGACAATTTATACTAGGTTTCATAAGTGTTACAAAAGTCAACCATCTGCAAAAATATACATAACTAGCAGCCCGTCCCGACGTTGTCCGGGTATGAATTGCTGCCGGCCAGTAGTATATTGTTTCGTAGGATTTCATTTTGATAGCATTTCTTATCTGTGACAGGCCTGTGAAACGCTCCGATTCACAGTGCACTGCTGATGCACTTAAGAGAGTGCGTTCAGTAGTGTGTGAACTCGAGTTTCCCTACTTTATTTTCCTTGCAATATTATATAGCGCGAACTCGACAACATGGCATGAGCACAATTTACATTACAGAAGAACACATTGATTTGTGGTAGGCACGGGGAGACAAAGCGATTTGCCTGGAATCACAGGATGTTGAGCTGATGCCGAGATTCTAACGTAGCTCCCCATCTCTAAAGTTCGCAATTCTAGAACTTGTGGTGGGAGGTGTGTCTAAAAGTGTATGTCGGTGCTGGGCATCAATGAGAGAGACCTGTGCATTTTTCCAATTGGTGGTGAAAAAATATGAGTATTTTGCTGGAGATGTGGGCCGTCGTGCCACCAATGTACTTATGGGGGAGGGTAAACACCCATTATTCCGCAAATTTCTTTCCGCATACCATCACTCTGCATACTTTCATTACGAAAGTACCATGACTCCGAAATGCCATTATAACGCATGGCATTACATTTTATATGCTTTTACCACGCATACATTTACAACGAAATTCGTTGTAAATGCATGAATGGTAAAAGCATGTTTTTAAAAAATGTTTGGATAAGGCAAGTATGGGTATAGGGGTATATGTTTTGGGGTACTGAGGTATATGTTTTGGGGTGTTTGGGTATTTTAATGGTTCAGATATAGTTTTGGGTTATGGGGTACAGGGGTATTTTTAGGGTTCAGGGCTAGGTTTGGGTTTTGGGGTATAGGGGTATTTTTAGGGTTCAGGGGTAGGTTTGGGTTTTGGGGTACAGGGGTATTTTAAGGGTTCAGGGCTAGGTTTGGGTTTTGGGGTACAGGGGTATTTTTAGGGTTCAGGGGTAGGTTTGGGTTTTGGTGTACAGGGGTATTTTAAGGGTTATGGGCTAGGTTTGGGTTTTGGGGTACAGGGGTATTTTAGGGTTCAGGGGTAGGTTTGGGTTTTGGGGTACAGGGATATTTTTAGAGTTCAAGGGTTTGTTTGGGGTTTGAGGTACAGGGGTATTTATAGGGTTCAGGGCTAGGTTTTGGTTTTGGGGTACAGGGGTATTTTTAGGGTTTAGGGATAGGTTTGGGTTTTGGGGTGCAGGGTATATTTATAGGGTTAAGATGGGTTAGTGTTTAAGGGTGTTGGGTTATTTTATAGAGTAAGGGTGGGTTATGATTATGGGGTGCAGGGGTATTTAAAGTAGGGGTGGGCGCAATTGGCGCAAACTTGGTACAATAAATCCGCAATATTTCGTTCCGTCAGATTTCCAATTATTAAAACAGAAACCTCATATATTCTAGGTAAAATAACAAGTATTTCTACATGCTAAAATGCATATAGTCATTTCACAAAGGTGAAATTAGCTTCCAGCAAGCAGTGAGAGAGGTGATGATTTTGAGATCAAGCCCCTGCAAACCATTATGGGACGAGATTAGCAGTGGGAAGTGAATATTATAGTATCCAAATAATTCTACAAAGAGCTGCAGTTCACCTCGTTCTCCCCAGTTGTCCCCAAGAGGCAAATGCAATAGCATTTAAAATATTATACATCAAGCTGCAGTTCACCTCATGGTCCCTAGATGTTCCTGATGAGGCAAATGCAATAGCATTTAAAATATTACACATCAAGGTGCAGTTCACCTCATGTCCCAAGATGTCCCTGATGATGCAAATGCAATAGCATTTAAAATATTATATATCAAGCTGCAGTTCACCCCGCTGTCCCTAGATGTCCCTGATGAGGCAAATGCAATCGCATTTAAAATATTATACATCAAGCTGCAGTTCACCTCGTCGTCCCAAGAGGTCCCTGATGAGTAAAATTCAAAAACATTGAAACCCTTTCATGAATGCTAAAAATGATGCTAAGCTTACCCCATAATGCTTTGCAGGGCCTTTTAGTTGTATTTTTGCCCATAACTGTGCTTGGGGTGGTTCTAAGAGAATGGAACCTCCACTGAATTACTATTTAAAGGGAGCAGGAATGTATAGAACCTGGGAAGAAAAAACAACACTTGTGACGGAATGCCCCCAGCGATTGTCACGCCCCCAGCACACAACCACAGCACAATGCAGACACGCCCACAAGGGACTACTTTGCTGGCACGGTTCTTTTACCTTTTAAATGTATATGGCGGGCGTCTGCATAGCCTATGTCCTTCTGCTGCAACTGCCCTTTCCAACGCTGTATTGGGTGTTGTGATTGGTGCTGTGGTTCCCGAGTTTACCTGGCCAAAAGGTGCAAGTTCTCTCTTTATAATAGTAGTATAGATAAGCAGCAACCTTAAACAGTGATACGTGCTGGTTTAATAGTTCGCTTTCTCTTTTTTTGTCGACAACGTTTCGACCTTTTGTGCAGTATAGGGTCTCATCATGACCTAGGAATTTAGGGACATCTAGGAAAAGAAGAATACAGTAAGCATATGGCCCATGTACCGGCACAAATGCGACAGAATGGAGCAGGAAGGCATTGAATTCAAGGGTACCTGGGCAGTGGACTGCATAGCCCCGTGAAGAGTGTGTGCCAACAGTGAGTGATAGTAAAGGAAAAGAGATACTCACAAGGGAACCCAGCCGGGTACTAGTTATGTGAGAAGGAAAAAAGAAAAAATTAACAGAATGATTAGACCTAGGGGGCAGCAAAATAAGCAAGTAGTATAAAATCTCCTACTCATTGCTGTTAGTGGTGTTTACACTGCTGTTTACACTGCTACAGATAGTGTGCTTTCTCTTTACTCTGCTACAGGGAATGTGCTCTCTCTTTACGCTGCTACATGGAGTGTGCTTTCTCTTTACACTGCTACAGAGTGTGCTTTCTCTTTACTCTGCTACAGGAAATGTGCTCTTTTACACTGCTACAGGGAGTGCTCTTTCTCTTTACACTGCTAAAGAAAGTGTGCTTTATCTTCACACTGCTACAAGGAGTGTGCCTTCTCTTTACGCTGCTACAGGTGCTTTCTCTTTACTTCTACAGGGATTGTACTTTCTCTTTACCCTGCTTCAGGGAGCGCACTTTCTCTTTACACTGAACAGGGAGTGTGCTTTATCTTTACACCGCTACAGAGAATCTGCTCTCCCTTTACTCTTTTACAGCAACTGCACTTTTTCTTTACATTGCCACAGTAATTGTATTTTCTCTTTACACTGCTATGGCAAGTTTGCTGAGTTTTGACAGCTCCACAGCAAGTATACTATTTCTTTTACAATATTACAGCTATAGCGCATTTGATTTTACTCCTACACCGCAGACCTGACCTGACCTAGTCTGTGCCAGTCGCTCCACCCGCCGCGTGGCGCACCTGCGTGTGCCCACTGCCAGTAACTGTTTCTGCCTTATTTGTATTGTGCCAGCATTCTGTATTTTCTCCCGCTGTTGTGCCCCGATCGTCACTGTTGTGCCCCTGACTGTTTGTCTGCTATCGCCGTTTTTCTCCCGCTGTTGTGCCCCTGTTTGTCACTGTTGTGTCCCTGATTGTATTTTCTGCTCTCACCGTTTTCCCGCTGCTCCACCCCGCTCCCTGCCGCTGCTCCCCCGCGGCCCCACCCCCGTTTCCTTCAGCCTCACACATCGCATTGCTCCCCTCCCCACTCACGCCTCCCAGCTGCTCCTCCCTCGCTCCCCCCCCCACTCTCCATTTATGGCAGAGTCCGCACGTACGCGCAGCGTTCACGCGCAGCGGGAGCGCCAATGGTGCGCCGAAGGGAAGCCCGTCTGCGCCCGTCTGTGCCTGGACCGCACCCAGTGCCAGACCTCCTGACCCCAGCAGAGGCCATCCCACCCGCCGGACGTACGACGCCGCCATCCTCAACGCACTCAACACTGGCCGCATCCTTGGCTGCCACCGAGCCACCCCAGGACGCACCCACGGATCCTTCACCTGCCAATCCTGCAAGTTCTCCTGCATCCGGACCTGCACCGCACCCGCCAAGCCGAGCGCCAGCAGCAACCACCTGAAGTGCATCCTGCTCAACACCCGCTCCTTCCACAGACACGCCGTGGAACTGTGGAACCTACTAGACACCACATCTCCAGACGTCGCCTTCCTCACGGAAACTTGGATGAACGCCTCCTCAGCGCCCGACATCGCCATTGCCATCCCAGATGGATACAAGATCACCCGGAGGGACCGCGTCAACCAGACAGGAGGAGGCATCGCCATCGTCCACAAGAACACCATCCGCATCACGACGAACTCCGACGACACCATCACAGCCGCCGAACATCTTCACTTCCAGATACACACCGACCCCAAGACCACTCTCAGAGGCACCCTCATCTACAGACCCCCAGGACCCCGCACACAATTCAGCGAAGACATCGCAGACTTCATCAGCCCACACACCCTCCCTTCCGCTGACTACATCCTTCTAGTTGACCTCAACTTCCACCTGGAGAACAACAACGACAACAACACCACCACCCTGCTGGACAACCTCGCCAACCTCGGACTCAAGCAACTGGTGAACACCCCCACCCACTACGCCGGCCACACGCTTGACCCAGTCTTCTCCTCCAGCAAGTACATCTCCTTCAGCCACTCCACCGGACTCCACTAGACAGACCACAGCTGCGTCCACTTCAGCTTCAGAAGGACCACGACTAACCACCACCCGCAACAAGCTCCCCGCAGGAGCTGGAACAAGATCAGCACCAAACAGCTCACCACATCACTCAACCAGAACCCCCCTGCCAGATCAACGGACCCCAACCAAGCAGCCAACGACCTCACACAGTGGATCACCAACTGCGCTGACGACCTCGCACCCCTGAAAAACCATCCCAGCAGGCCCGGAAGCAAGAAAGCCTCCTGGTTCAACTACGACCTCAAGAACTCCAAGAAGGACTGCCGCACCCTCGAGAAAACCTGGTGAAAAAACCCAACTACAGACCACATGACCGCCCTCAAGCACGCCACCCGCAAACACCACCAGCTGGTCCACACCACCAAGAAGACAGCATTCAAGCATCGACTAGATAAGAACGAACACAACGGCAAGGAACTCTTCAGCATCGTCAAAGAGCTCTCCAACCCCAGTGCCGGAAGCTCTCACAAGACCTCTGCGACGCACTCGCCTCGTTCTTCCACAGCAAGAGCGCAGACATACACAACAGCTTCGGCGCACAAACTACGCACCCAACCACAGAACCTACGCCCCCCACCACCACCCTCCGCGCCTGGACCTCGGTCAGCACCGAAGACACGATCCACACGATGAACACCATCCACTCCGGATCACCATCCGACCCTTGCCCCCACCACGTCTTCAACAAGGCCGACTCCGTCATCGCACCCCAACTCCGAGACATCATCAACTGCTCCTTCAACACCGCTACCTTCCCAGAGAGCTGGAAGCATGCCGAACTCTGCGCCCTCCTGAAGAAACCATCAGCAGACCCCACCGACCTCAACAACTACCCCCCATCTCGCTCCTCCAGTTTCCTGCCAAAGTCATCCAGAAGACCGTCAACAGACAGCTTTCCGCCTTCCTCGAGACAAACGGATCCCTCGACCACTCGCAGCCCGGCTTCCGAGCCAACCACAGCACCGAGACCGCCCTCATCGCAGCCACTGACGACATCCGAGCCCTGCTCGACAACGGGGAAACAGCAGCCCTCATCCTCCTGGATCTCTCCGCAGCGTTCAACACTGTCTGCCACCGCACCCTAGTACAACGCCTCAGCAACATCAGAATCCAAGAGAAGGCACTGGAGTGGATCATCTCGTTCCTCGCCGGGAGAACCCAGAGAGTCTGCCTCCCCCCGTTCATATCCGAGGCCACCGAATTCATCTGCGGCGTACCACAAGGATCATCACTCAGCCCCACCCTCTTCAACGTCTACATGAGCCCCCTCGCAACCATCGCACGCCAACACAACCTCAGCATCATCTCCTATGCCGACGACACCCAGCTGATCCTCTCCCTCACCAACGACCCAGCCACCGCCAGAACAAACCTACACGAAGGGATGAAAGACGTAGCCGAGTGGATGATGAACAGCCGCCTGAAACTGAACTCAGACAAGACGGAAGTTCTCATCCTTGGATCATCACCCTCTGCCTGGGATGACTCCTGGGGGCACCCTGCCCTGGGCAGCGCACCCAAACCAACGGACCACGCACGCAACCTGGGCTTCATCCTGGACTCCTCCCTCTCGATGACCAGACAAGTCAACGCCATCTCATCATCGTGTTTCAACATCCTACGCATGCTCCGAAAGATCTTCCTCTGGATCCCCACTGAAACCAGGAAGACTGTCACCCAGGCACTCATCACCAGCCGACTGGACTATGGAAACACCCTCTACACCGGAACCACAGCCAAACTACAGAAAAGACTCCAACGCATCCAGAACGCCTCCGCACGACTCATCCTGGACATCCCCCGTCACAGCCACATCTCCGGACACCTGAGAGACCTACACTGGCTCCCTGTCAACAAGAGATTCACGTTCCGACTCCTCACCCACGCACACAAAGCCCTCCACGACCTAGGCCCCAGGTACCTCAACAACCGCCTGACCTTCTACACTCCCACCCGCCACCTACGATCGACCAACCACGCCCTCGCCACCGTCCCGCGCATCCGAAGAGCCACCATGGGAGGAAGATCCTTCTCCTACCTAGCGGCCAAGACTTGGATCTCCCTCCCCATCCACCTCCGTCTTACCCAAGACCACCTCTCCTTCAGGAAGCAACTGAAGACCTGGCTGTTCGAGCAGTAGCGGACCCCCACCCCCGAAGCGCCTTGAGACCCTCCGGGTGAGTAGCACGCTATACAAATTTCTTGATTGATTGATTGAGTTTTGCTTTCTCATTATACTGCTACAACCAGTGTATATTTTCTTTACACCGCTACTTCTCTTCACAGTGCAACTAGTGTACCTTCACTTTACACTGCTACAGAGAGTGTGCCTTCTCTTTACACTGCTACAGGGAATGTGCTTTCTCTTTACTTATACAGGGATTGTACTTTCTCTTTACACTGCTACAGGGAGTATGTGTTCTCTTTACCCTGCTGCAGGGAGTGCGCGTTCTATTTACACTGCTACAGGGAGTGTGCATTCTCTTTACATTGCTACAGGGAGTGCGGGTTCTCTTTACACTGCTACAGGGAGTGTGCGTTCTCTTTATACTGCTAAAGGGAGTGTACATTTTCTTTACACTGCTACAGGGAGCGTGCGCTCTCTTTACACTGCTGCAGGGAGCGTGCTCTCTCTTTACACTGCTACAGGGAATGCACTTTCTCTTTACACTGCTACAGGGAGTGTGCTTTCTCTTTACACTGCTACAGGGAGTGTGCTTTCTCTTTACACTGCTACAGGGAGTGTGCTTTCTCTTTACACTGCTAAAGGGAGTGTACTTTTTCTTTACACTGCTAAAGGGAGCGTGCGCTCTCTTTACACTGCTGCAGGGAGCGTGCGCTCTCTTTACACTGCTACAGGGAATGCACTTTCTCTTTACACTGCTACTGGGAGTGTGCTTTCTCTTTACACTGCTACAGGGAGTGTGCTTTCTCTTTACACTGCTACAGGGAGTGTGCTTTCTCTTTACACTGCTATAGGGAGTGTTCTTTCACTTTACACTGCTACAGGGAGTGTACTTTCTCTTTATACTGCTGCAACTAATGTATATTTTCTTTACACTGCTACTTCTCTTCACAGTGCTACAACTAGTGTGCCTTCCTTTTACACTGCTACAGGGAGTGCGCTTTCTCTTTACACTGCTACAGGGAATTTGCTCTCTTTTTTCGCTGCTACAGGGAGTGTGCTTTCTCATTACACTGCTACATGGAGTGCACTTTCTCTCTACTTCTACAGGGATTGTACTTTCACTTTACACTGCTACAGGGAGTGTGTGTTCTCTTTACACTGCTGCAGGGAGCGTGCTTTCTCTTTACACTGCTACAGGGAGCGCACTTTCTCTTTACACTGCTACAGGGAGCACATGTTCTCTTTACACTGCTACAGGGAGTGTGCATTCTCTTTACCCCACTACAGGGAGTGCGCTTTCACTTTACAGTGCTACAGGGAGTGTGCTTTCTCTGTACACTGCTACAGGGAGTGTGCTTCCTCTTTACACTGCTACAGGGAATGTGCTCTCTTTTTACACTGCTACAGGGGTGTGCTTTCTTTTTACACTGCTACAACCCCTGTTCACTTGTTTTTCCACTGCTCTAGTCAGATAACCCTCATTAAAGACCAGGGGCTACTGAGGACGAGCAGTGACACTCCCTTTGTACTGGACTCAGGGGTGCAGAAACTAGGGGTGCAGAGGTGCGGCAGCACCCCAGATCTTGAGGCAGTTCAGAAAGATGACAGAAGAGAAGGAGACCTCTCAATCATACAGAAGTCGCTGTTTGTTCAAATACGGAAGGTCAATGTCCAGTAGGGACCGCCCGGAGAATTACTTTTAACAAAGCACTGCATCTTTGCTGGACAAGAGTGTTCAAGACTTCCGAAGTTTACAAATATTTAAAAATAAGACTCAGTTGATTCTTTTAATTGTGGTATGTGGTGGCAGGCAAGTTCCAGAGTAGGCTGAGAAAACAAACATGGATAAAACCACGCTGGTACCTTTGACATAGCCGTTTTTAGGTCTCGACCAAAAGCATTGCTTTAGCAATGCTTGTTTGGTCGAGATTTCTAGTAAGCGGTCCGAAAAGTCTGCCAAAACGGCGGATTAGCCACAGTTCATGTGACCTATGCGCGTGCACAAACCAACCAAGTCACAAACCACCATTTGTCTGTGCCTCACATCAGACTTCAAAGCTGCCTCTCCCCAGCCCGCCGCATCAGACTTCAAAGGAATGCGCTCCTGCCCTGCCCCCGCCACAGCAATGCCCAGAGCTTGTTTTTTTAATCCTCCTTGTGATAAGACCAGCCGCTGCCGCTCCCCGGAAAAGTTTGCTCGAGCTTTCTCCTTCACTAATCCTCACCTCTCGGTCTTGTCTGTCTCACCTACCTCCAGCGAGCTGTCTCCTTCACTAATCAATTACGGTGTCAAATGCCTCTATTTTTTAACCTGTACTTTCAATGATAATATTCAGTAAATATTTTTGGGTTAACAAGGCTTTTGCTTAAAAGCACCATTCCGTTTACAATTGATCGTAATTTACACTTTTTACTGCACCCTTGTGAGACATTGCTTATTACATGTAAATATTTTATAAGTGCCTGTTTCATATTTAGCCCTACTTTTACTTTTTTGGCAGTTTTATATCCTGTGAACTCGCATTCAAGGTACTGGAGTAATTCTTTATCATTTTTCTTTTTTTCACTGTTTAACTCAGGCCGTGTTTAGCTGGGATTCCATGCTCCCGTTGGGTTGGTGTTAATCTTGAATTGCTTTCAGTCTTCGAAACCAACACTCGCCGTGACCTTTTCACCATTGCTTTTAAATTCTGCATATTTTATAGAAAATTAATGTTTTGAGGTTAACCAGGCTTTCGCTTAAAAGCACCATTCCGCTTGCAAATGACTGTGATTCACTCGTTTTACTGGCATTTGCGAGACGCTACTTATTATATGTAAATGCATGATAAGTACATGGTAGCCCTACACCTAGTTTTTTTATGCAGTTTTATATCCCGTGAACTTGCACATAAGGTATCGGAGCACTTTAGATAAGCACCAGTTACGTTCCACAAGGGCACATTTAATTATGGTGAGCACAGGGAGATTAAATAATTTGCCCACAACAACAGCATTTTAAAGCCAACACTAAAACTCTACTCAGTTCCAAAGTTCAAAAATCAGTAGCTCTGACTGTTACACCACTATTTATTCTGTTCCAGCCTTATAGTTTCCTGCAACATCGCCAGCCCTACCTAACAGACTCCAATGCTGTTTTTTAATTAATATTTCACTAGGATACAATTGGGTTCATCCCGACCCTTTTAACATGCTGCATATCTCACATCTCCAGCCATACTGGTTGTGGTCCCACTCTGGAACTGACCGTACCCGACCCCCGTCCTGTCCTCCCATCGCCCGCCGAACTGCACCCCAACCCAAATGGCCTCAGAAGGATGAAAGGCCCCTGCTGAGACCACCCCCTCACTGCAATGTCTCTCCTGCAAGCACCCCCACCTCCAGTGCACCGCCGGCTGCCCCCTCCCCCCCATTCCTCCACCTCCATTGAAACCCTGCATGCCAGGACGCCACACCCCACCAGCGCCCCTCGTGTACCCATCCCCTTTCCGCCTCCTCCCGAGCCATGCGACCCCCCCACCTCCCTCACCCATCCAAACTGCGAGCCCAACTCCGCCCCATTGAAACCTCAGACACTCTCCCCACTCTCCCCAATTAGCCCCCCACAATGCCGAGAGCTTGTTTTTGAATCCTCCTTGTGATAAGACCAGCCACTGCCGCTCCCCGGGAAAGTTTGTCCAGCTGTCTCCTTCACTAATCCCCACCTCTCGGTCTTGTCTGTCTCACTTACCTCCAGCGAGCTGTCTCCTTCACTAATCAATTACGGTGTCAAATGCCTATATTTGTTTAACCTGTACTTTCTATGATAATATTCAATGAATATATTGAGGTTAACAAGGTTTTTGCTTAAAAGTACCATTCCATTTACAATTGATCGCAATTCACACTTTTTACTGCACCATTGTGAGACATTGCTTATTACATGTAAATATTTTATAAGTGCCTGTTTCATATTTAGCTCTACTTTTACTTTTTTGGCAGTTTTATATGCTGTGAGCTTGCATTCAAGGTACTGGAGTAATTCTTTATCATTTTTAGGTCGAGCTGGTGTTGGAGCGCGAAGCGCTCCCGCCAGCGCGAGTTCTATAGTCACTGTGCTAACTGGCAAGGGAGATAGAGCTGTGAACGAGCGGCTACTGGCCTGTGCACGAGCCGATTATGCTCTGTGAACCCGCACGTCTCCAGAAGACGACGTGCTGCGCCAGAGCCGCCTCCAGCTTGTTTTAGATGCACCGAGTCATTAAAGAAGTGTTGCAGTTTTGGAAACATGTCATCTAAGGTTTCTTTTTTTATTATACTTTATTTACAGAAGTAAATCGTTTGTGCTTTTATTTTATGATTACTGGGACTGTCTTAATTATACAGCTTGCTTTAATCCTTGTTACTACTGAGTTCCGAAGTGGGGAAGTCTTCGATGAGCCGAGGCCTCTGGGTCATGGGCGGTAGAATCGTAAAGGTGATAGTGTGGCTTACTCGAACCAAAAAAAGTGTCTGAAAAGAAGTTGTGGATAATAAGATCGGCAAGGTACCAGGGCCTATCGTCTATGGGTCTTTGAAGAAACTGAGCCCATGTTTTTCGGATTCTTTGCCGTGCTTCCACTGTTATAATTATTTGTTCAAGGGCGGTGTGCTTGTCTTTGTACCACGTGCAGCTTTGTGTTGGTGCAGGTCGAGGTTTTGTGAGACTGCACTAAGATGTTTACACAGTGACTCTCGCCCCTTACATTATACCAGGAGATACCGGAAAAATGAAACTTTTTATTGCGTGAACATTATTGTTAGAGTTTTGTAACCTCTATTCTTCATTAATGGTGTCGACCTACTTGTGTACAAATACTGTGTCTGTTTCTACCGTTACTTTATAATACTTGCATTGTTAGGCAGTTGTTTTGTCGTCTTCCTCCTACCGCCATGCCTTTGAATATCGAGTCGGGAATAGTTACTCTGCCGACGGAACACCTGCTCATGGCTTGGAGATGCTGTCCACCTTTTAGGAGCAATCAACGTTAGTGGCTGCATTGTTCTCTTATTGGTTGTATCCTGTTTGAGTCCTCGGACTGTTCTCCTGTAATGGGACCGAAAAGGCTGTACTGTACAGTAATTACCCTTTTAGATAGTGCTGCATCCCAATCGGATGTTTCTTTTCTGCATATCTCGGTAATTTGTGCCATATTCTTTCCAGCCCCCGACCTAAGTTTACTTGAGTTCCCAGTTTGTTTTGTCGTTTTCTTTACCTGTCTGCTGGTAAAATGCCTTGTAAGCTGCTTGACAATTCTCTCTCTCTTTCTCTCTCATATATATAATATATATCTCTCCTCGCCGGCTTGACCCCACCACCATCCTTCTTGACATTAGGCCAGAAGGTCACCACCCACTTTGACTCCTATATCTGGTGTGTGTGTGTATGATTTCGGCAGGCTTATATGGGAGTGAAACCCCTGTGACATGTGCCAATCTCTGTTCTTTTCTGGTTCTCATGCCTCGTATATGGCAACGCTGTTGCCACTTTTCCAAACTAATTGTACAGAACACTAGGGCCTGCGGTGAGCTAACCAGCTTCGAGAGACTGCTAAAGACATGGTTGTTTTAGATGTGCACGCCCACATAATTACACAGCACTCTAATGCAACATGTACTCCAAATACCACTCAGTGCCACATACGTTATATGCAACATAATTACACTGCACTCAATGCAACATACACTCCAAATACCACTCAGTGCCACATAATTACACTCTACTCAGTGCAACACACACTCCACACAATACCACTCAGTGCCACATAATTATATGCTACATATTTACACTGCGCTCAACGCAACATACACTCCAAATACCACTCAGTGCCACATAATTACACACCACATAATTACACTGCACTCAATGCAACATACACTCCAAATACCACTCAGTGCCACATAATTACACTGCACTCAATGCAACATAAACTCCAAATACCACTTAGTGCCACATAATTACACTCCACATAATTACACTGCACTCAATGCACCATACACTCCAAATACCACTCAGTGCCACATAATTACTACACTCCAAATCCCACTCAGTGCCACATAATTACATGCCACATAATTACACTGCACTCAATGCAACATACACTCCAAATCCCACTCAGTGCCACATAATTACACAACACTCAATGCAACATACACTCCATATACCACTCAATGCCACATAATTACACACCACATCACTGCACTCAATGCAACAATCACTCCAAATACCACTCAATGCCACATAATTACACAGCACTCAATGCAACATACACTCCATATACCACTCAGTGCCACATAATTACACACCACATATTTACACTGCACTCAATGTCACATACACTCCAAATACCACTCAATGCCACATAATTACACACCACATCACTGCACTCAATGCAACATACACTCCAAATACCACTCAGTGCCACATAGTTATATGCAACATAATAACACTGCACACAATGCAACATACACGCCAAATAACACTCAGTACCGCATAATTACACACTACATAATTACACTCTACTGAATGAAACACACTCCACACAATACCACTCAGTGCCACATAATCATATGCTACATAATTACACTGCGCTCAACGCAACATACACTCCGAATACCACTCAGTGCCACAATTACACGTCACATAATTAGACTTCACTCAATGCAACATACATTCCAAATACCACTCAGTGCCACATAATTACACTCCACATAATTACACACACTGCAATCAATGCAACATACATTCCAAATACCACTCCGTGCCACATAATTACACGCCACATAATTACACTACACTCAATGCAACATACACTCTAAATACCACTCAGTGCCACATAATTACACACCACATAATTACACTGCACTCAATGCAACATACACTCCAAATCCCACTCAGTGCCACATAATTACACGCCACATAAGTAAGTACACACACTGCAATCAATGCAACATACATTCCAAATACCACTCAGTGCCACATAATTACATGCCACATAATTACACTGCGCTCAATGCAACATACATTCCAAATACCACTCAGTGCCACATAATTACACGCCACATAATTATACTGCACTCAGTGCAACATACACTCCAAATCCCATTTAGTTCCACATAAATGCACGCCACATAATTACACAGCACTCAATGCAACATACATTCCAAATATCACTCAGTGCCACATAGTTATATACAACATAATTACACTGCACTCAATGCAACATACACTCCAAATACCACTCAGTGCCACATAATTACACTCTACTGAATACAACACACACTCCACACAATAACACTCAGTGCCACATAATTATATGCTACATAATTTCACAGCACTCAATGCAACATACACTCCATATACTACTCAGTGCCACATAATTACACACCACATAATTACACTGCACTTAATGCCACATACACTCCAAATACCACTCAGTGCCACATAGTTACAAGCCACATAATTACACTGCACTCAATGCAACATACACTCCAAATCCCACTCAGTGCCACATAATTACACACCACATAAGTACACACACTGCAATGAATGCAACATACACTCCAAATATCACTCAGTGCCACATAGTTATATACAAAATAATTACACTGCACTCAATGCAACATACACTCCAAATACCACTCAGTGCCACATAATTAAACACCACATAATTACACTCTACTGAATGCAACACACACTCCTCACAATAACACTCAGTGCCACATAATTATATGCTACATAATTTCACTGCACTCAATGCAACATACACTCCAAACAATACCACTCAGTGCCACATAATTACATGCCACACAATTACACTCTACTGAATACAACATAACCTCCCCATAATACCACTCAGTGCCACATCATTATATGCAACATAATTACACTGCACTCAACAGACACTCCAAATACTACTCAGTGCAAGATAATTACACACCACATAATTACACTCTGCTGAATGCAACACACTCTACACAATACCACTCAGTGCCACATAATTATATGCTACATAATTACACTGCACTCAATGCAACATACACTCCAAATACCACTCAGTGCCACATAATTACACGCCACAAACTTACACTCTACTGAATACAACATACACTTTCCATATTACCACTCAGTGCCACATAATTACAAGCCACATAATTGCACTCTTCTCAATGCAACGTAAATACACTCCACATAATACCACTCAGTGCCATATAATTACACACCTCATATTTACTCTACTCAATGCAACATAAATAGACTTTATCTATCTGTCTATCTATCGCCCTCAATCTATCGATCGCCCTCACTCTATCTATCGCCCTCACTCTATCTATCGCCCTCGCTCTATCTATCGCACTCACTCTATCTTTTGCACCACCACAGCATCACTGAGTACCACCACAGCATCACTCAGGGGCACCACAACATCACTATGCGCTACCACAGCATCACTGAACTCCACAGCATCACTCATCACCACCATAACATCACTCAGAGCCACCACAGCATCAATCTGTGCAACCACTCAACAACAACTAGTTCAAATATGTATTCTCAATGTTTCAAGCTTTATTACAAATGTCACAAAAATATGTTAATAGTTCACTTCTGTTCTTGGATTTTCGTCACAAAATACAATGAACATAATCTTCACAAAAGTTATTTACAAAAGCTATTGCCATTATAAATTACAATAACTTTTATTTAAGTATTAAAAAAAACATTTTTATTTGTAATATCAATACATCTAAGTCATGTAAATACAACACATATTGCATTACAAATGCTATGGGTGTCACTTTTGCGAAATTGGCATTGTAAATGACAAAGCTATTAATTTCACTATTTTCCAAACCAACACATAAATAAAAAATGTGTCATTTACAGTACCAATAGCTCAAACTTTCCTAATGCGAGACCTTTTGCATTGCAAATGCTTGTTCTTTTTTTCACTGTTTAACTCAGGCCGTGTTTAGCTGGGATTCCATGCTCCCGTTGGGTTGGTGTTAATCTTGAATTGCTTTCAGTCTTCAAACCCAACACTCGCCATGACCTTTTCACCTTTGCGTTTAAATTCTGCATATTTTATAGAAAATTAATATTTTGAGGTTAACCAGGCTTTCGCTTAGAAGCACCATTCCGCTTGCAAATGACTGTGGTTCACTCGTTTCATTGGCATTTGCGAGACGCTACTTATTATATGTAAATGCGTGATAAGTACATGGTAGCCCTACACCTAATTTGTTATGCAGTTTTATATCCCGTGAACTTGCACATAAGGTTTCGGAGCACTCTAGATAAGCACCAGTTACGTTCCACAAGGGCACATTTAATTATGGTGGGCACAGGGAGATTAAATAATTTGCCCCAACAGCATTTTAAAGCCAACACTAAAACTCTACTCAGTTCCAAAGGTCCAAAATCAGCTGCTCTGACTGTTACACCACTATTTATTCTGTTCCAGTCTTATAGTTTCCTGCGACATCGCCAGCCCTACCTAACAGACTCCAATGCTGTTTTTTAATTAATATTCACTAGGATACAATTGGCTTCATCCCGACCCTTTTAACATGCTGCATATCTCACATCTCCAGCCATACTGGTTGTGGTCCCACTCTGGAACAGACCATACCCGACCCCCGCCCTGTCCTCCCATTGCCCGCCGAACTGCACCCCAACCCAAACGGCCTCAGAAGGATGAAAGGCCCCTGCTGCGACCACCCCCTAATGCAATGTCTCTCCTGCAAGCACCCCCCCTCCTCCCGCGCACCACCGACTGCCCCCCCATTCCTCCACCTCCATTGAAACCCTGCATTCCCAGGACGCCACCCCCCACTAGTGCCCCTCCTGTACCCATCCCCTTTCCGTCACCTCCCGAGCAATGCGACCCCCCACCTCCCTCACCCATTCAAACTACGAGCCCAACTCCGCCCCACTGAAACCTCAGGCCCACTCCCCAATTAGCCCCCCCAGCACCTCGACCACGGCAAACAGCCTCCATCCTCACTGACTGGCGACCAATTCGCACCCCACCCACCCTGCGTGCCGCAGCAAGGTCCGTCAGGTGGCCCTCGGAACCGCAACCTATCTGGCACGAGAAACAGCACACCCTCCACTCCTGGAGTCCCTGGTCATGCTCCCTCCATGCCTTCATTTTTTTAATTCTATTTATTGCAGAGGGTAATTGTCTGTGCAGCACCAGTGCATCCGTTGCCCTCGGCCATCCCGCATCCTCCACTACAATCCCCCCTTCCCAACAGCGCCCGACCCCACGCCATGTGGTGTGGGGGGTAGGTCCCTGCGTCCGCAGAACTACACTCCAACTGGCCCCAGAAGGATGAAAGGCCCCTGCATGACAACCACCCAATTCATGCAAATGTCCCTTCCCCCAAGCCACCCCCCCTTGCTCCTGAGCATTGCCATACCCCAACCACTCTACCGCCCTCGCTCTACCGCCCTCACTCTAACACTCTACCGCCCTCACTCCCTCACTCTACCACCCTCACTCTACCACTCTACCACCCTACCACCCTCACGCCACCGCCCCAATCATCCACCCTCACTCTACTGCCCTCACTCTACCACTCTATCGCTCTCACTCTACCGCCATCACTCTACCACTCTACCGCCCTCACTCTACCACTCTACCACCCTCACGCCCTCACTCTACCGCCCTCACTCTACCACTCTACCACCCTCATGCCCTCACTCTACCGCCCTCACTCTACCACTCTACTGCCCTCACTCTACCGCCCTCTCTCTTTACCATTCTAACGCCCTCACTCTACCACTCTACTGCCCTCACGCCCTCACTCTCCCACCCTCACACCTTCACTCTACCGCCCTCACACCCTCACTCTACCGCCCTCACTCTACCGCACTCACTCTACCACTCTACCGCCCTCACTCTACAACTCTACTGCCCTCACTCTACTACTCTACCGCCCTCACGCTACCGCCCTCACTCTACCACCCTCACTCTACCGGCCACACTCTACCTCCCTCACTCTACCACTCTACCGCCCTCACTCTTCCCACTCTACTGCCCTCACTCTACTGCCCTCACTCTACCGCCCTCACTCTACTGCTCTACCGCCCTCACTCTACCACTCTACTACCCTCACACCCTCACTCTAGCACACTACCGCCCTCACTCTACCACCCTCACTCTACCACTCTAACGCCCTCACTCTACCGCCCTCACTTTACCACTCTACCGCCCTCACTCTACCGCTCTACTGCCCTCACTCTACTGCCCTCACGCCCTCACCCTACCGCCCTCACTCTACCACCCTCACTCCACCGCCCTCACTCTACCACACTACCACGCTACCGCCCTCACGCCCTCACTCTACCGCCCTCACTCTACCACTCTACTGCCCTCACGCCCTCAATCTACTGCCCTCACTCTACCGGCCTCAGTCTACCACCCTCACTCTACCACTCTACTGCCCTCACTCTACCACTCTACCGCCCTCACTCACTCTATCGCCCTAACACACTTTATCGCCCTCACTCACTCTATCGCCCTCACTCACTCTATCTATCACCCTCCCTCACTCTATCTATCGGCCTCCCTCTGTCTATCTATCGCCCTCCCTCTATCTATCTATCGCCCTCCCTCTATCTATCTATCGCTCTCACTCTATCGCCCTCACTCACTCTATTGCCCTCCCTCACTCTATCTATCTGTCGCCCTCCCTCTGTCTATCTATCGCCCTCCCTCCCTCTATCTATCGCCCTCCCTCTCATCCACCCACCTCCTTCTCTAACACCCTGTTGTCTTCTCTTTTTCCGTGCTGATCTGCTGCTCTCTTCCACCCTGCCTCCTTCTCTAACTCCCTGTTCTCTTCTGTGGAGTGGTGTGGCTCAATGGTTAGAGGCAGCAGTGGACGGCCCGGGACCAGGGTTCAATTCCCGACGCTGCAGGGTCGTGGACCAGGGTCAGCGGACTTGATAATTCTCACTCTGTGCCTACTCTAACCAGGGATCACACTCGGCAACTCTGGGCATTAGCTTGCCTCATCTCCACAACGGCCCCCCACAAACGCCAGGGATGCCTGGTTTCACCTTGGAGATACCCAGGAGGGAACATCTCACAGGGAAAGCCAGGACGGGTTCCCCAGCGGTCTATAGTGCCAGGACGCCTCAGGGCAGCAGTGCGCTTTACAAGACACACACAATTACAATTACACACACAACCACACACACAACCATACACATCTATCTATTGCTCTCACTCTATCTATCTGTCGCCCTCACTCTATCTATCTGTCGCCCTCACTCTATTTATCTATCGCCCTCACTATCTATCTATTGTCCTCACTCTATCTATCTATCGCCCTCACTCTCTATTTATCAATCTATCTATCTGCTTCACTCTATCTATCTATCCGTCTATCTGTTGCCTTCACTCTATCTATCTATCGCCCTTACTCTATCTATCTATTGCCCTCTATCTATCTATCTATCTATCTATCTATCTATCTATCTATCTATCTATCTATCTATCTATCTATCTATCTATCTATATATCTATCTATCTATCTATCTATCTATCGCCCTCTATCTATCTATCTATCTATCTATCTATCTATCTATCTATCTATCTATCTATCTATCTATCTATCTATCTATCTATCTATCTATCTATCGCCCTCACTCTATCTATCTATCTATCTATCTATCTATCTATCTATCTATCTATCTATCTATCTATCTATCTATCTATCTATCTATCTATCTATCTATCTATCTCCCTCACTCTATCTATCTATCTATCACCCTCACTCTATCTATCTATCTATCTATCTATCTATCTATCTATCTATCTATCTATCTATCTATCTATCTATCTATCTATCACCCTCACTCTTTCTATCTTTCTTTCTATCTATCTATCTATCTATCTATCTATCTATCTATCTATCTATCTATCTATCTATCTATGTATCTATCTATCTATCTATCTATGACCCTCACTGTATTTATCTATCTATGGCCCTCACTCTATCTATCTATCGCACCACCACACCATCACTCAGGGGCACCACAACATCACTCAGGAGCACCACAACATCACTCAGGGACACCACAACATCACTATGCGCTAATACAGCATCACTGAACTCCACAGCATCACTCATCGCCACCACAGCATCAATCTGTGTAACCATTCAACAACAACTGGTTCAAATATGTTCTCTCAATGTTTCGAGCTTTATTACAAATGTCACAAAAAGATGTTAATATTTCACTTCTGTTCTTGGATTTTCGCCACAATAAAATACACTGGACATAATCTTCACAAAAGATATTTACTAAAGTTTAAGCTATTGCCATTATAAATTACAAAAACTTTTATCTATGTGTTAATTATTTAAAAAAAATAAAAGCCATTATTTGTAATATTGATAAATCTAAGTCACGTAAATACTAAACATGTTGCATTACAAATGCTATAGGTGTCACATTTGCAAAAGTTAAAAGTGTTGGCATTGTAAATGACAAAGCTATTAATTTCGCTATTTTGAAAACCAACATATAAATAAAAAATGTGTCATTTACAAGACCAACAGCTCAAACTTTCCTATTGTGAGACCTATTGCATTGCAAATGCTTGTTCTTTACTATGAGTTGACAAAATCTATCCATATATTTCAGAATATTGCGTCATAATGCACCATTTAACCACATTTTCAGAACAAAAGTGCCTCATGCTACCACCACATGCCCCCTTTTCTCTCCCATACAGACGTGCTCCCCATTCAAACATGTTTGCTAGTTTGCTGTGCGTGCTCGTGCCCGGTGAGGTCATGTGCCACCAGTGCGCCCTCGGCTGACCTGTGCGCCCTGTGCCAGTCCACCGCCCTGGCCCGCCTACAAAGAGATTGTTCCAAGCTCTGGGGCGGTCTGTCCTGTCCAGGGGAATGCCACCCCCTGCACAAGTGTTTGTGTGCAAACCGCAGAAGGACAAAAACAGTATTTAGAAAGGTGCAACCAGGCAACCCGAGCGGAGCCTCTAATTATGTGACTTGTACGTGCATGAAGTAAGTCACGGGGCACGCGCCTACAAGAGAGTCCAAAGAAAGCAGGGCGTGCTTACCGTAATTACTGGAGAAGAAACACAGACGGAATCCAAGCAGGCACTGCCACATTCACACTTTCATTTATTCAAAGGTCGGTAAAGCGTACAAAGTGGTGACAAACTCTTCTAAGTGATACAAAAGGATCACTCAATACTGAGGTCAGTATGATGGAACAGGGGTTAACAAGCATTGGCAAAGGCAATAGGTGTCGACTATGCCGAAACTATTACCTTTGCCAGTGTGTTGTAGTTAGCTGGCTGCTGTTCATCATGGCTAAAAGTTAGTGGTGTAGAGGAGAGAGTGGTGTGGAGTGGCGTGTCATGGAGTAGAGTGGGGAAAAGTGGAGTAGATTAGCGAGGAGAAGAGTGTTGTGTTGTGGAGTGAAGTGGAGTGTCATGGAGTGTCCTAAACGGGAGTGTCGTGGAGTGAAGTGGAGGGGCGTAGAGTGGAGAGATGTAGAGTGAAATAAAGTGTTGTAAAGTCGTGTGTCAATTCAATTCAAAATTGTAGCTTTAGTTGGTTTTTAATTTGAAAAAAAAACATAAAAGCACAATTTTAACATTTCATGTTAAAGTATTATAACATTTTATATTTTTTTATTACATAGATTATAAAAACAGTTAAAACGTTTTGTATAAAAACAGCCTTACAAAGACATTTTGAAGACTCATTTACAGATAAAAAGCTTTAGACTAAAATCATGTTATCAGGGAGAACACAGTTCAAGATGTTTCCAGTCTCTAATCGTACATTTCAGAAAAGTGGCTATACTTCTTGCAATGCATATATTATTAAGAAATTGCAAGGCAAGGTAAACTGGTCGGCATTGCCTCAAGCCCCATATTTTTACTATAGGTCTAATCCACCTCCTCCGCTGCTCTGAATAATATTTACAGAACAGGACCACATGTTTGGTTGATTGTAATGATACTCCATTGCAAGGACAGTTTGGTATGGTCTTCGACCAATCATTTATGGTTGAGTGGTAGAGAGGAGTAGCGTAGATTGGAGTAGAGTGGCCTAGAGTGAAGTGGTGTAGAGTGGAGTGGTGTAGAATGAAGTAGAGTCGTAGAGTGGAGTAGAGTCATGGGGGGAGTGGCATAGAGTGGAGTAGAGTGGCCTAGAGTGGAGTGGTGTAGAATGAAGTAGAGTCATAGAGTGGAGTAGAGTCATAGGGGGAGTGGCATAGAGTGGAGTAGAGTGGCCTAGAGTGGAGTGGTGTAGAATGAAGTAGAGTCATAGAGTGGAGTAGAGTCATAGGGGGAGTGGCATAGAGTGGAGTAGAGTGGCCTAGAGTGGAGTGGTGTAGAATGAAGTAGAGTCATAGAGTGGAGTAGAGTCATAGGGGGAGTGGCATAGAGTGGAGTGGCGTAGACTGGAGTAGAGTGGCCTAGAGTGGGGTGGCGTAGACTAGAGTAGAGTGGCCTAGAGTGGAGTGGCGTAGACTGGAGTAGAGTGGCCTAGAGTGGAGTGGTGTAGACTGCAGTAGAGTCGTAGAGTGGAGTAGAGTCATGGTGTGGAGTACAGTCATGTGGGGAGTGGCATAGAGTGGAGTGGGTAGACTCCACTACCCACTCTAGTATAAAGGCCTAGAGTGGAGTGGCGTAGACTGGAGTAGAGTGGCCTAGAGTGGAGTGGCGTAGACTGGAGTAGAGTCGTAGAGTGGAGTAGAGTCATGGGGTGGAGTGGCCTAGAGTGGAGTGGCGTAGACCGGAGTAGAGTGGCCTAGAGTGGAGTGGCGTAGACCGGAGTAGAGTGGCCTAGAGTGGAGTGGCGTAGACTGGAGTAGAGTGGCCTAGAGTGGAGTGGCGTAGACTGGAGTAGAGTCGTAGAGTGGAGTAGAGTCATGGGGTGGAGTGGCCTAGAGTGGAGTGGCGTAGACCGGAGTAGAGTGGCCTAGAGTGGAGTGGCGTAGACCGGAGTAGAGTGGCCTAGAGTGGAGTGGCGTAGAGTGGAGTAGAGTGGCCTAGAATGGAGTGGTGTAGACTGCAGTAGAGTCGTAGAGTGGAGTAGAGTCATGGGGGGAGTGGCATAGAGTGGAGTAGAGTGGCCTAGAATGGAGTGGTGTAGAATGAAGTAGAGTCATAGAGTGGAGTAGAGTCATAGGGGGAGTGGCATAGAGTGGAGTGGTGTAGACTGGAGTAGAGTCATAGAGTGAAGTAGAGTCATGGTGTGGAGTGGCATAGAGTGGAGTGGCGGAGACTGGAGTATAAAGGCCTAGAGTGGAGTGGTGTAGACTGGAGTAGAGTCATAGAGTGAAGTAGAGTCATGGTGTGGAGTGGCATAGAGTGGAGTGGCGGAGACTGGAGTATAAAGGCCTAGAGTGGAGTGGTGTAGACTGGAGTAGAGTCATAGAGTGAAGTAAAGTTATGGGGGGAGTGGCATAGAGTGGAGTAGAGTGGCCTAGAGTGGAGTGGTGTAGAATGAAGTAGAGTCGTAGAGTGGAGTAGAGTCATGGGGGGAGTGGCATAGAGTGGAGTAGAGTGGCCTAGAATGGAGTGGTGTAGACTGGAGTAGAGTCATAGAGTGGAGTAGAGTCATAGGGGGAGTGGCCTAGAGTGGAGTGGTGTAGACTGGAGTAGAGTCATAGAGTGAAGTAGAGTCATGGTGTGGAGTGGCATAGAGTGGAGTGGCGGAGACTGGAGTAGAGTGGCCTAGAGTGGGGTGGCGTAGACTAGAGTAGAGTGGCCTAGAGTGGAGTGGTGTAGACTGCAGTAGAGTCGTAGAGTGGAGTAGAGTCATGGTGTGGAGTACAGTCATGTGGGGAGTGGCATAGAGTGGAGTGGGTAGACTGGAGTATAAAGGCCTAGAGTGGAGTGGCGTAGACTGGAGTAGAGTGGCCTAGAGTGGAGTGGCGTAGACTGGAGTAGAGTCATAGAGTGAAGTAGAGTCATGGTGTGGAGTGGCATAGAGTGGAGTGGCGGAGACTGGAGTATAAAGGCCTAGAGTGGAGTGGTGTAGACTGGAGTAGAGTCATAGAGTGAAGTAAAGTTATGGGGGGAGTGGCATAGAGTGGAGTAGAGTGGCCTAGAGTGGAGTGGTGTAGAATGAAGTAGAGTCGTAGAGTGGAGTAGAGTCATGGGGTGGAGTGGCCTAGAGTGGAGTGGCGTAGACCGGAGTAGAGTGGCCTAGAGTGGAGTGGCGTAGAGTGGAGTAGAGTGGCCTAAAATGGAGTGGTGTAGACTGCAGTAGAGTCGTAGAGTGGAGTAGAGTCATGGGGGGAGTGGCATAGAGTGGAGTAGAGTGGCCTAGAATGGAGTGGTGTAGAATGAAGTAGAGTCATAGAGTGGAGTAGAGTCATAGGGGGAGTGGCATAGAGTGGAGTGGTGTAGACTGGAGTAGAGTCATAGAGTGGAGTAGAGTCATAGGGGGAGTGGCATAGAGTGGAGTAGAGTGGCCTAGAGTGGAGTGGTGTAGAATGAAGTAGAGTCATAGAGTGGAGTAGAGTCATAGGGGGAGTGGCCTAGAGTGGAGTGGTGTAGACTGGAGTAGAGTCATAGAGTGAAGTAGAGTCATGGTGTGGAGTGGCATAGAGTGGAGTGGCGGAGACTGGAGTATAAAGGCCTAGAGTGGAGTGGTGTAGACTGGAGTAGAGTCATAGAGTGAAGTAAAGTTATGGGGGGAGTGGCATAGAGTGGAGTAGTGTGGCCTGGAGTGGAGTGGTGTAGACTGGAGTAGAGTCATAGAGTGAAGTAGAGTCATGGTGTGGAGTGGCATAGACTGGAGTAGAGTGGCTAAGAGTGAAGTGATGTAGCATGCTGTGGTGTATAGTAGCATAGAGCAGGGGTAGCTGCTTTCTTGGGGCTCCAGGGCCACGCTCTTCCTACATTCTGCAGCGTTGTACTTGTCATTGTATTGCTCTCCTTAACACTATTTTTAAAGGAGCGTTTTTAAATGTTGTGTTAAAGATAGAAATACAATGCCAGTTCCCAAGTAAGGAGTTGTGGAACAGAGTCTGCGAAAGCATTTTAGCAAGAGCCAGGCAGCCACGAGCTATATAAAAGCACATGCGCTAGTGCGCATGCTTTTGGCTTCATATACGTAAATTAAGCAAACTCAGGGCTTACATGCATTTGGCCCGGGCATGCCATTTTAAGAGTCTCCAGGAACCAACACTTGATGACACACATGAGTCACTTCTTTACGACACCCCGGGCGCTTTGGGCTTAAGCCCTATGCAGCTGAGGCACTATGCATTAACTTTTTCACTGCTAAATCAACTGCATCTTTAAATCTTTTACTGTCCCTTGGACTTATCCGCCATCCTCAATTATGCTTTCAATGACTCTGTTCCACAAGACCTTATTTCGTAAACTAATCTCACCATCTTTGGTGATTTCAACCAATCAATCAATCAGGATTTATAAAGCGCGGCTAATCACCCAATAGGGTATCCAGGCGCCTGCAGGCCCCGGAGGCTTGTTTGAACAGCCAGGTCTTGAGGGCCATTCAGAATTCCGGAAGTGAGGTGATGGACCGGAGGTGCGTGGGGAGGCTGTCCCGGTCTTTGCTGCAATGTGGGAGAAGGAGAGTCCTCCACTTCTGCTTTGGTAGATGCGGGGAGTATGGGCAAGTGATTACACAATGGCCACAAGTGATTACACAAGCTGTTGCCTGTCTAAGCGTCTCCATTCACCACGTGGCAACTCTAGGTCTGGAGCCCTTCGCCATGCGCTCTGTGCACAGGTAAGTACTTTTTTGCAAGCCTGTTCCTCCCAAGAGCCTTCCTGGCATCGCCCATGGACAGATTCCACCAAAAGGTGCATCTCTAGCCTGCCAGATTCTGGTAGGTACTTGATGGGGAATGGGAGCCAGTAGCTTAAGGGGTCTGAGGCATGTGTGTTGTAGGTTGCCTCTTAATCATACAGCACAGGTACTACTCAAGGTGATGACCCCCGAAAGGTCTCATTATGTCAGAGATTGTTAAATGCCCTGGAGAGGGTCATGTGTTAATTGGCAATGGCAGAGTTCAATGATGAAATATAGTATTTCTTTAACATGCCGAAACATTTCATTTAAGTGCATTACATGATTACACTACTTCCACTCGCAGTGTAACACTCTAATGCATTAAAGGGAAATGCTACTGCATGTTAAAGAAATACTGTATTATTTAACATGCAAAACCGTTTTATTTATGTGCATTAGTACAATGAGTGGCATTTATTAGGAGTGAAAGCTTCTAAACATGTCATTTTTGCCCTTAACCCCCTGGCTGAATGACATGCCAGTGAAGAACGAGAGACACATAGTTTATCATATTCACCTTAGGCAGGGACACTGGAATTAAGTAATTGTGGTGGATGCGGCGATTTTCGCATAATTATAGCTTTGCCATATTTGCCACATTATCCAGCATCTGCTGCATAATCTGCAGATTTTAACCCCCAAAAATATTGGGCCAGATGTAGGTTGCCCAATACCGGTTGGTAACGGTCGGTACCGGCCGAAATGACCGAATTTCGGCCGATATCGTCCGGTATTTGGCATTTGGAATGTAGGTGGCATGATTGTAGGATTCCGTATTTTATCGAAGCGATAACTTAAGGAATCGGTAAATTACCGAATTCTTAACTTACCGATTCGGTAAATGACCGAATCCGTAATGTAGAGAGCACTCAAGTGAGTGCATTCCTCAGTTAAGGATTCGTTATTTACCACCAACTACAAGTTGGTGGTAAATAACGAAAACCTTTGAAAAAGCAATGTTTTGCTTTTCCAACAGTGGGATTTAGCAGACATACATGCCCTTAGGGAATGTATGTCTGCCACTTGTGCACCCATGCACTATTCAGGGGTGCAACAGGGTATCAATGTGACACCCTGCCACCCTTGAATGTGTTTCCCATTATAACCTAATCGGTATTTACCAATTCGGTAATTCCCATTCATTCCTATTGGCCTCCAGGCCCATAGGAATGAATGGGAATTACCGAATCGGTAAATCTCGATTCTTAATTACCGAATCCTACCGATTCGTTAAAATTTACCGAATAATTAGCTACATCCTATTTACCGATTCTTAAATACCGAATCGGTAAAATTCGGTATTTAGGAATCGGTAAATGGGAATTACCTACATCTGGCCCATTGTTTCTAGCTCAAATGGGACAAGAGTTACTAAAACGCAGAGATGCGTGTTGCCCTGTGTTGGAAGGCCTTTCCCAAAGGTTGACTGGTCACCTTCCTGTTGCTTATTGCTTTATTTTGGTATTAAATTGTTACTAATTAGGTGCACCCAATGCCCAGACAGTAAAAAAAATACAAACTAATGTAGCAATACTTTGAAAAAGTGCTTCATCACGTTGCATAATTTGTCTTTTCTTGTTGCATAATTTACTCAACCCTGCCACATAATTTACCCCTCCCCTGCCACATAATTCCAGTGGCCCTGACCTTAGGCCTGGGTTGTGATCAGAGATGAGCCAACATTGTGGTTTATTGAAAACTGCTGGAGAGGTTTGTTTTAATTCCAAGGTACTCTATCAATCACGGCTTCACCGCTTGATCCTAAGCAACTGCTGCATTTCACTGTGACACTTTATATTTTATCATCACATTTCATGTGATGTGATGATAAAGGACAAAGAGGGACAGTGAAATAAGGCAATTGTCGAGAATGACACAGTTTGTTAAGGGAGGAAGCCGGGATTGATGACTGGTCACAGGTTGTGCAATATAGCCACTAGATGAATATGTTGAAGTCTAAAACATGCATGACCCCCTCACCTCCCTCACGTTGATGATACTAATAAATGGAGAGACAAGTCAGATATCATGTGCACCTTATATCTTCTAGGTTGTTATCATACATGAAGCTGCATTATAGCCCAGAACAATATCTACAAGAGAGATTTTTGAATAGTGCACAACTTGAACTGAACTATGTCAAGGTATTCTCAAATGTGATGATAAAGGACAAGGAGGCACAATGAGGTAAGTCAGTTCTCTAGGATCACACAATTTGGACAAGGGGGTAAGCTGGGATTGGCCCAAGTATCCTGATTTCACATTGTGCAAATCTGCCATTAGAGGAGTTTCTCAATCAGTCCGTCAATCTCTGTCTTGTTCGCATTTTACCCTAAAGGGCGTGATCCCAAACCCTATTGTCTAGTGTTAACACATTTGGGTAGGTCAAATTAAATTGTCAAACTAGAAATTGTATGTAATATTTTATACATTGTCCTTTAAGAAAGCCTGTAACAGCATTTATTGTCAAGTTGTCATAGAAATTGTGCTGGAAATGGCATTTTTTAACACCAATTTATTTGGAGGGTGAACACCACCCAACACTGCTGGGAAAAGTCCACCTTGCTGGCTATGCTCACGGACCAAATGTAATGAATTGACCTTATGCTCCTGCACCATCAAGCTACACCAGCCGCCACTGGCAGGGAGTGACGTAGAGTGTCATAGAGTGGAGGCATGTAGAGTTGAGGGGTGTAACGGGAAGTATAGTGACATGAAGTGGAGTGGTGTAGAGTGGAGCGGCATAATGTGGAATGGTATAGAGTGCTGTGGTATAGAGTGGAGAGGCGTAGAGTGGAGTAAAGTGTCCTAGAATGAAGTGGCGTAGCGGGGAATGGCATAGAGTGGAGTAGAATGGCATAGAGAGTCGTGGAGTGTCGTAGAGCCAAGTAGAGTGGCCTAGAGTGAAGTGGCGTAGATTGGAGTGGAATGTGGTGGAGTGTTGTGGGATATAGCGAAGTACAGTGGCATAGAGTTGAGCAGAGTGTTGTAGAGTGGAGTAGAAGGTGAGTGTAGTGGCATAGAGTGGCGTAGAGAGGAGTGGCTTAGAGTGGAGTATGCAGGGTGTGTTAGCGTACTCTCTTTACAGACAACACATTTTCAATCTAAATGACCCTTACATTTTCACATACAGTTTTACCGATAAAACTATACAGCACACAAACAATCATGTGTGGAAACGGCATTACCAAGTGTACTGATTTGTTGATGATCATATTAAAGTATTTGTTTCCAACACACTTCAGAATTAACATAAAATGTGCTTCTGTGTTCCTAATTCTGATATATTCTGAAATACTTGCACAGTGGATTTAAACAATGTTGTGTGATATAAAAAAAAACTTTCCTACCCCAATATACAGCAAGATTGATTGCCACAGAAATCCCCTCACTTTGTAGTGAAATATTTGTTTCCACCAGACTTTTGATTTACAAAAAAATTTACTTCATTTGTGCTTTTATAATTTTTATATATTCAGAAATATTTGCACATTTCATTTACAGACAATGACATTTTGTTATTTGCTAGGAAAAATATTACTCCCTGTTTATCAAATAATTTGAACATGAGCCTCTGAAATACAGCAGCAGCTGGCTCTAAACCAAAAGGCATCCTCTTGAACTGAAAATACCCAAACAGTGTTATGAATTCTGTAAGTTTCCTCCAATCTGGTGTTAATAAAATTTGATGGTACGCAGATGATAGGTCTATGGTAGAAAGCCAATTTGCCGCCTGAAGACAGGTTATCATCTCATTGATTTTAGGTAATGGAAAATGGCCTATCACAATGTTGTTATTTAAGTGGAACAAATCCACACACAGTCGAATCTTCACATCACTGCTTCGCACCACTACTAAAGGGTAACTCTCGGGGAAATCTCTGCAGTGAGAGTTCTACTAGCAGAGATCCCACCACGAGAGCCGAGATTCCCCTGAGACTGCAGGGCCTCTGCCATGAGAGTGAAGGGCCTCTCCGAATCAGGCCCTCAGTGTTTCAATATAATTTCCTATAAATGCATTATTACGCAACATCCACTTGATTAACTGATTTATGTTAATTGTTTTATATAGCATGCTGTAACACCTAATTGCTTCTATTCACGTGTAAGACACAGGCTTCAGGGTTTCATCTTTACAATGACTTCCAGTGGCTGTGAGAGCTGAAGGTAAATGTTCTTGCACTAGAGACTGGATCTTGGGAGATCTGGTCACGTGGATTCCTCCTGGCTCGTGTACTGGCCGTCAGGATACACAGGCCCCTTCGCTGCATCAGAGAGTGTCCAGGACCTAGGTTGGATTGTTGTACACTCCTCTAACAGAGATCTGGTTTGTGTCCAGTGCAGGCAAATGACTGTGTCCAGGGTGTGGTGCTGGTGGTTGAAAGCACTGTGCTTCAATTCGCTTGTTGGCACCGCAGCCGTTGTGGGCCAAAGTGTCGGAAGCGGAGTGTTGTCAGTCTAGCTCGAGAGCAGGAGGGTAGGGTGTTGTTGTCTTTGGGTAAGCTGGTTCATAAGCAGTTGTGGGAGGATGCCAGCTGTAAAACATCCTTTATCTCTGCGTGGCATCAGGTGTGGGAGTATTGGGTAGGTTGCTTCTGGTTGAGAGGAGTTAGGCGAGTGAGCGATAAGGTTTGGTCTTGTCTTGCAGATGTTTAGGCCTTGAACCTCCTTGACAACAAAAGCACAGGATTTTGCAAGAGCTTCTAGCCTGTGCAGTGAACCCATGGGGCTTCTTGGTTGGGATGTTACTGGTTGGCATTCCTTTAGCTCAACATGCTGGTGTCCTGCCTTATTTTAGGTTTGTGTAGTCTTTTCATTTGCTATGCTGGTAGTCTGGTGCAGAGAGTGGTGTAGTCAAGAGAGGCAGAGAAGCAAAACAAACTATAGTCGATGAAGGTTTAAAAGGTGGCCTTCCTGATTTAGTGTTCAATAAAGTGTAGTAATGTGTGACAGCTTTGTGATGTCACAAGGGATGCCCTTTGACATCCTGTATGTGACTGTGTATAGGGTTGATGTCTTACGGTAGAAAAGTAATATATAGACTTCAGCTGTTACTAGGTGGTCACTTCTCAGACATCCCTGGTTATACCCTGTGATGATCATGTTGTTGCAGCTTTTCCCCTCTCTTAAGTATTTTCTGCTCACACATGGTTGTGTTCTGATGCTGTGACTAGCATCAACTTATGATTTTGCTCCCACATGATTCTGCCCCTCCCTATGATTTTGTGAAACTACTAACTTTGCTGCTACCTATGATTTAACACCAATGTGTAATTTTGCACTGTCTGCGATTTTGCACCACCTGCGATTTTGCACCACCTGTCATGTTGCATTAACGTGTCACTCCTAGCACTCCACTCATACCCACCTTTCACAAAGTCCTCCCTCTCAACGTATAATTTTACCTCTTACTTGTCTGCAAAAACCTCAAACTTCAGAATGAGCTGAACCATGCTTCTCTCAAAACCTGCCAATGTCACCCTACTCTTCTCTCTACTTGCCATGCTCTCCCCCTTCTTTCACACATCACCTGCAGAGGTAATTCCCAATATCCAAGTTGCCAACCTCTTGTGTGCACCTTCTGACTCTTTCATTCTCCGAATCATCAAATCTTTAGCCCTCTCGTTGCATGCACTACCGTGCCTGACAACTCTCCTGAGTCACACGCCAGGTAGATCCAGTGTCAGCCAGAACCTTTGAGATCTGCATTGGCTCCCGGTCGAGCAGCGGGTACTGTTCAAGGCTCTTACACTAGCTCCTGGTGCCCTCTATAGGGCAGGACCTCAATATCGTAGGAGACGTTTTACTTTTTATGTGCATCCTCAACATCTTCATTCTACAGTCCAATGCCTTGCTGTTGTTCCTAGGTATTGCCTGACTAGATTAGGCGGTACAAAAGGGGGTGGTGATGGAGGGAGCATCTGAATCAATCAAACACTCACACCCAGCCAGAAACCGGTCCTCGGAAGCTTGTTTCCGGTCCAGGGAAGACATGGCTTGGCAGTTCGGGCTGGACTGTTCCCATGAGGCACAGGGTCAGACTGATTTGCATATGGCCATGTCTGAACTGGGGTGGCAGAGTGGGCTAAAGAACGGTGATGGATTAAACCCAGATCTTTTGACTGGGTGTGAGTGTTTGATTGATTCAGATGCTCCGTCCATCACCACCCCCTTTTGTTTTGACTAATTAGGCAGCAGCTCCCTTTCTGTTATAGCGGCCATGGCTTGGGATGCCCTGCCCTTTGAACTACGAAACATTGAGAGCCACAGAGTGTTTAAAAAACAGTTAAAAACCCTTCTATTTAAGTAATCTTGTTTCAGGCCAATCTTTTCTTTCTCCATCATTGGGCACTCGCGCCGGGACATTTCCGAGTAGTCGTACACTATAAATGGAGGCTAACATAACAGAACAGAACTTAACAGGAGAAGCTATCCTCTCTGCTTCATTCTCGTCGGCAGTGGCCCAGCCATGAAAATACTGCTGACCCTACATCGCTAGGTAACAATCAACCTATTTAGCTTTTTCCATTCTCCTTTAAAATTCTTGAGCACTTAGCGGCATATTTACGAGACCTTTTGCATCGCTCTAGTACCATCCAACATGGTGAAGAGTGACGCAACGACAAACTGAGATTTATGAAGCCATGCAAGGCCACCGGCAATGACCCGGAGTTGCTTCACAAATCTCTAATAAAGCAACGCAGCACAAATCGCTGCGTTGCCTTACTCTGCTCCAGGGCGGCGTTCCATGGTGTTGCATGGGTGCTCCCAGGCAACATCCATGGATTTTGAAACATTCCCAGATTTACCAGAAGTGCTAGACCCGAGACTGTATGAAAACCTACGCTTACCCTGATGAGGCCTAACGAGGAGAAACAGCTTTATTTCTTCTAGTTTTTTCCTCTTTCTATGCACACATGGAAAGAGGAAAATGCCTTGCTCAGGGGATTGTTTTTGTGAAGAAAGGTGGCCCTTCCTGGATGAAATCAATCCACCTTAAAATGCAGGCACCCTTGCACTATGGTAAAAGTGAGCCTGCGTTGGTACTAGGCAGCTAAAATGGCACCCACACAGGGGACACATCAGGAAAGCATCGTATTATTTTAAATATGGCGCATTCCTGCTCTTTTCCTGTCGCGCAGAATGCTAAGGTGACTTGCTCTGCTGCACTCATGACAATCTCCTAAATCTGGCCTTGGTTTTTAACCGCATAACCTTCGTCCTCACCACTCATAACCAGCTAAACTCCTCTCAGTCTGGATTCAGTGTTCCTCTCCACAGAAAGCACCCTCACCCAGGAATCCAACATCATAATCTGCGCCCACCACGATCAGTTGTTTTTAGCTCCTCACTCACCCTTGTTGGTCAGTGTCACACAAGGCTTTGATTTCAAATGCCACGGTAAGTTCCAATATTTGCCGTATCTACTGTCACTGCACATATCGCAATTATGAGTCATGAGGATAAACTCTGCCTCCTTTGGATACATTTCTGCAAGTAAAGCAGGGGGGGAAATGGCTGCTATAGACAGGAACATTCAGGTTTTGGTGAGGTAAGAACCAAAATCTGCATTTTATGCCCCATTTTTGAGGGTGCAACTTGGAATGTATGATCATATTGCACCTAATAAATTCAGATTTATGGGGGGTGGCGTTAGGAAAGAATAAAAATAAAAAAGAAGGCTCACCTGCTGGTCGCAAGCCGCCTCCTCTCTGCCCTCGCTGTATCCTGCCCCTGGAAGCACCCAGGCTCCCAAACTCCCCTGGCCAATCACTACGCTGCTGTCATCAGCATGACAGGAGCATCGTGATTGGTCTGAGCACTGCGGTTTGGCGCTCAGACAGGGAGTGGGAGGCTCTGCATGTTCTCTACCCAGGCTGTGCAATACAGGCGGTGGAGAACATGCTAAGTGTGCATGATGGTTTGGCCAGCCCATGACGGTTGGCCAAACTGCTATGTGCACTTATGGTGCAGCAGCCACTCCTCGCTCCGACATAATGTGAGCCCAGACCTGCCCCGCCTTAACATGGAGCTTGCAGCCAGACTAAAAATAAAATTATAATAATGTTCTGTTATTATCATTTTATTTTTCCTTTGCACTGCTCTTAGAGAAATGGGGCAATGCTCCTCCGCCTTAGCGGAGGAGCCGCCGCTGGTAAGCACTGTGTTATGTTTATAGCATTTCTTGTCAAAATGCTCTGCTGTTTGACAGCAGTACCTGCTCTATGTATTTCAGTTCTTTCACACTCACAGACAATTCTCGGTTTGTTCACTGCTTGCTCGACTCACCCTGTACCTCAGGAGCATCCATGCACTCCATTGATTGGTTGCGTGATGGCAGGTTGTCCTCAGGTCTCTCCCACCGAGGGCGCTAAGCCACATTTAGCAGCAATAGCAACCCAGCACAGGTTGCAGTCCACACCGACTAGACACTGCTTTGGCAGTTGCAGCTGCATACGGGTCTATCATTTGGCAGATGTCGCCCCACATGGGCCAACGTGTTTCCGCAGATACGCGATTCCCGTCTGGATCAGTCAGGCAGGTCTAAGTGGCTTTCAGATGCCTCGGTCCCGTCGACCACTCTCCAGCAGGCTGCTCTTCTGCGTCCCCACAGCAACCAGTGCATCTCCTACTTCCAGCACAACTTTCTACACAGTAGGTAGGCTCCTACCCTCTCTCAACAGACAGGCAGTGTGGGAAATTGGATTTTTGATTAAGGGGGGTGAAAATACTTCTCCAGCAACAACCACAATCCTTGCCAGGTTGAACCACAAAAGTAAGTAAATTAACCTGTACTTAACCTCCTGGTAGCTTGGCACAAAAGCAATCAGGCTTAGCTAAAAGGCAAAGTGTAAAGTATTTATGCAGCGCACAAACAATAATAAAGTGAAAACACAACACAAGAGATTTCCCAACCAATTTAGAAAAATACAATTAAATTGAATAAATAAAATGAGGCCAACACAACAAAAATCCAAAAAATAACACCAATAAGCAGAAAGCACTAACTCTGGGTATCTGGTCACACTATACCGGGACAAAGTCACAAGTTCAAGCCGACCGCAATGGAGTTCTGAATACAGAGACCAGGTTGGCCCCACTGAAAAGGTTACCTTCTCAAAATCCGGCGCACAGAGTTAAACACTTCAGGATTTCACAGGAGAAGTGAAGGACTGGGTTCTGTAGGACCCAGCGGTGCCAGGGCACAACACCTGAAACCTTCGTGGGTAACCTGCTCCGGCGTACAAATGACAGAGACACGGGACACTTCCTTCGGCGTCAAAGATTCGAGGTTTATTTGCTGCAGGGAACACAGATATCACGACAAGTACAACTAGTGCAACTTGGGGAGACTGCTTCAAATTGGTTCTGTAGATCGCTCCTTTTATACACAATTTCCCCATTGAGTTACATTGAACACAAAAGTTTATGACCCGGTTCCCACAATCATCCCCCAGAGGGGTCGTTTTGGTCACTTTGAAACACACAAGGTCCGGATCATAAGTGCGGAAACATTTGGCGGTTCCCAACTGTAAAAACCCATCTTCCCAACATTAGTGCATTCCAATCGGTAATAAACAGAACGAAATAGGAACAAGAACAGGTGTAGAGGAAGACGGAGACAGTGGGGAATCGGAAAGGGTGTAAAAAGGGGGGGGTATCAGGAAACACGAGATACAGGCATCAAAGGGACGTGCCTAATGAGATGCACGGCTGAGACAATAAGTCCGTGCGGCAAGATGAGCCTCGAGCGGCGCCATCTGCTTTACAGTAGCATCTCCCTCATCATAAAGACATTTACAAAGAACATGTGTTTTCCGTAAATATCTTGGGAGTCCCAGGGTCGCGAAGCGGACAACGTCTGTTCGCTGGCTACTTGAGGGCAAGAGACAAAATGGATGCCGTATCTAAGATGGAACCCGTGAGTACAGATAAAAATACCCACGTAACAGACGAACGGTTTAGGTTAGCACAGCGAAACTGCGCACACTCACTAAACTCGTCATTTGCGGTTCATAGATACCAGACTCGACTATATTTGTGCGAGTCGAATGCACCATTTACAATTGTCACGGAACCTCAGACGCTCCTTTTGCCCTCATGTAGGCAAGCACTAGTCGGAATCATACTCAATATTCATCAGACCATCTAGATGTTGCTGTAGCATAGCTCTGTCCAATCGAGTCCCATTGGTAACAGGCGGCTGTCTCATACACGTTGTAGCACAGAGGCCACATAAGGCAGGACCACACTGCACGCAAAGGCAACACGTGAACAGGAACACCACAACGACTCCGATGATCATCAGAATTTTCCAACCCCAAGTTGACATTAGGCCCCAAAACCACCCAAGTAGCGTCCAATCCCCTACATCCACGTGTATGGATTCAGAGATCTTATGCAACTTAGAGATGGCTTGATAGACAGTTGGAGCATTATCTGGAATGAAAATGCAGCAGCTCGAATGGATCACCTTACATACCCCACCTCGATCTGCTAAGATGACATCTAAAACCATACGGTTTTGTAACGTCATAAGTCTATCCGCCTGAAGTTCTGTGGTGATATTACCAAGGGCACTGGCAGTAATATTAGCTGTCGATTCTACCACTCGAGTCAACTGTCTCAGGTTCCTACTATTAACCATAGGTCCCCAAAACGGGAGGAAACCCTTGAAAAAGTCTCCTGCCTCTTGACCGGCAGTGTCCTCTTCGCTAATGACGCCTCTCACAACTCTAGTCTTGTGATAATCGGCATCTACAGTGAACGTCGGAGGCAACAGATTCGCAATAAAACATGAGCCCATAAAGTCAGCGGGCAACCATGCATATGCACGATCATGACAGATGAAGTATGTACCCTTGGCAGCCAGAAACACAGGGGACGAGAACATCGGCAGAATGTAATTTTCAATGCAAGCACTCGCTCCAAGTTGGGCTTGCGATCTTCGGCCACGACCCATAAGACAATAATTACCAATGTGGGGTACGACCCATATCGGAGGTGAGCTTTTAAGCTGCTTTTCACTCGTGAACACGCTATACTCACCTCTACTCAGGACCCTGTAAGCTTGTACCTCTTCTTCGGGGATAAGCGAGGGATCATAGATATCGCTGTCTAAGTCCTCTATTGCTATTGACAAAGGTTTCTGATACGAGGTAGGACCAGAGTAGGGGGAACGTGGTTCTCGAATGGGGTGGAAACCCAGTGCGCTTCGAAACATTGTTTGAAATGCTCGAGCTGACCCTTGGGAACTATATGGTAACACCAGATATGGAATTCCCTTATCCGTAGTATGCGGCATCAACCCACACACCCAACAGTTAGTAGTGTTAACCACTAACTGATGCTGATGAAGGAGCTGAATAAAGGAATTATTACGGAATTCTGCACGTATAGCCTGCTCGTGTTCAGGTAGGATGTGAAAAGAATGGGGGGATGCAGTGGAGATAAGTTTAGGGTCAGGGGTAGGTGTAGCAGAAGGTAAGAAGTAAGACATCGTGTAATACACCCCACCCGCCAATAATGCAGAAGCAGTCAAAAACAATACAAATATTTGGAATATAAAACATTTGGTACGACTAAGTTGCCGCAGCTGGAATCTATGAGCCTGTGCTCCTTCCAAATCGTTCAGCTTCGAGAATGCCATTCCCTACGACCGTCCGCAACGTTTCTTGACGCACTTCGTTCTGTGTAGCAATAGTCAATCCCTAGGAATTCCCAGGAACCGACGGCCTTTAACCTAGCGTCAAGACCTACTATCCAGAAGGAAGTACGCGCGCGGCCCTACGGCCTTTAAATGCACACTATATATATATATGCAAAAACAATGTCTCTCGGCTGTGGAAACAAAAGGTATAAGGAATGAAGCTCAATGTATATACACAAGGATAATTGCAATAATATGAACGTTCAAAACTGGTCACGGAAAACGGGATAATGCAGTTGTCAATACAGCAAAGCAGGATCGTTTATTAGTCTTTAGTACGAGATCGAAAAAAGTATCGAGTTTTCCCAGGACGTGTCTGCTCGTCAAACAAAGGATCCGTTAGAGAGACAGCGTCCTGCTGATCAGTTGAGTGTTCTGGTCTTGAGTCTTTTGATGACAATTGTTCATCAGAGTCTTTCTGCTGCGCTGAGGATTCTCCAACAAGCTGTGCGTCGCTGAAAGGTACAAACGCAGGCAGTCCTTCTGTTTCAGTTGATGCAATGCCTCTCCTCACCCATGGGTCTGCCGGCAAAGGGATAGGGACCTTTTTGGTATGGGTGGCATGCACCCAATTCTTACGCCCCTCGAGACGAACAGCAGTCCTCGTGGCAAGGAGAACCTGATAGGGTCCAGTGAACCTCGGATCCAAGTTTTTCTTGCGCGAAAAGTTCCGCGTCACCACCCAATCTCCAGGCTGGAGCTGGTGGCCTGGACCCTCCGTCTGCGTCGGCAATGCGTCGTGAACCTATTGGTGAATTAACCTCAGTTTAGCAGTCAAGTCATGAAGGTAATCGATCAACATTGGGTACTCGAGATCACAAAGAATACCAGGCCTAGAAACCCCCCACACATTCGCAGGACGGCCGAACACTATTTCATAGGGGCTAAGCCCTACTCGGGAGTGTACAGTCGCCCCAGTTGACAGTAATGCTAAAGGCAAAGCGTCAGGCCACGAAAGACCAGTCGTAGCCTGAATCTTCGCTAGCTTTAATTTAAGGGTGCCGTTATACCCTTCAACCAAACCAGCCGACTGGGGATGATTGGCGCTGTGGAATTTCTGATTAATTCCAAGGCCCTTACACACACTCTTCATCACACTACCCACAAACTCACTTCCGTTATCTGACCACACGACTCTAGGCATTCCGTACCGAGGAAAATATTCCTTCAGTAGGATTTTCGCAGTAGACAAAGCAGTATTGTCTTTGAGAGGATAGGCCTTGATCCATCGGGAGAATGCGCAAACCACAACTAAAACGTATTTCAGGTTATTGCATCGCTCCACATGGATGAAGTCCAATTGGATCACCTCAAAGGGACATGAAGGGGGAGCAAAACTGCCAGGAGGAGTTGGGGTTCCTTTGCCAGGATTATACATCATACACACCATACAATTCTTCACCAGACGTTCAGCACATTTCGTGATACCATCATTCTTCCATACAGGAGACAACAACTTACAAATACCTTTCGCACTAATATGTGCTAACCCATGCGCCATTGTTACAACAGCCAGCACATACGCATCGGGCAACAACCATCTTTTCTGATCTGACAAATCAATCCAACAACCATTCGCATCCAATTTTCCCGTGCTTTCTTTCCACTTCATCTTTTCAGTTTCGGTGGCCTCATTCTGAATTTCTTTCACACTTTCGATAGTGTCCTCACACATGCTCGATTCTGTAGGCCACCTAACCGAACTCGTCACATACATCCGAGTGCTAAGGTTCCGGGCAGTCTCCTTAGCGATCTCGTCTGCAAACGCATTACCACGACCAACATCATCCGTCACCTTACGATGCGCACTACATTTAACAATCGCTACTTGCTTAGGCAACGTCAGTGCATCCAAAAGATCATTCACAAGCTGGCCATGCTGAATCTTCATACCGTGCGACGTCAAGAAACCTCTCTCTCTCCACAATCGTCCAAAACTATGTGCACCACCAAATGCATATTGGCTGTCGGTAAACACATTCACACGTTTCCCTTTTGCTAACACGCACGCTCTAGTGAGAGCGATTAACTCTGCAGCTTGGGCAGAATTCTGATTCAACCTTGCAGTCTCAACAACAGTATTCAACGTTACAACAGCGTAAGCAGTAGTCACATCGCCATTCGGCAACTTAAAACATGACCCGTCCACATACAATGTACCGTCCGAGTCTTCCAATGGGGTGTTTTTAAGGTCCACTCGACCTTTTGTTTCTTCCTCTGTCCTCAAGTAGCAATCATGTTCTGCTACTTCATCTGACTCTGCGCTAATTGGTAACAAGGTTGCCGGGTTCAGAACATTACAACGTTTTATCTGAATATGACTTGCCAGCAACGTTAGCTCGTACCCAGACAACCTCGCACTCGTTAAGTGCTGCGTTTTCGTACGATTCAAAAGAGTATCGACTGCATGCGGAACCATCACCGTAAGCATATTATCCATGACCAGTCCTGCTGATTGTCGGATGGAGACCGCAGCTGCCGCAGTTGCTCTCAAACAACTCGGCAATGCTCTAGCTACTGGGTCCAAGGTCGAGGAAAAATATGCACATGGACGCTGTTTACCACCAAAAGGTTGCGTCAAAACACTTAAAGCACAACCTTCCCTCTCGTGAACATATAATGTAAACGGCTTACTGTAGTCGGGAGTACCCAACACAGGAGCCGAACACAATGAATCACGCAGTTCAGAAAAACTTTTCTGACATTCTTCCGTCCATGGTAAAGGAGTTGAAACATCCTTGCACGTAAGAGCCACCAATGGTTTCGCTAGCAAGGAAAAATTAGGAATCCATTGCCTGCAGTACGACGTGATACCTAGAAAGGCACGCACATCGCTTTGGGTTTTTGGCACAGCCATTCGCGCAATCGCTGCAATTCTCTCTGGGGTCAACCTCCTTCCCTCCTTTGACAATAAGTGACCTAGATAGGTTACTTCTTGACAACAATATTGGAGTTTAGAAGGGGACACCTTATGATTCAACTCACAGAGATGTTGCAGCAATGACACCGTAGCAATTTTGCAAATGTCCTGAGTATCAGCAGCCACCAATAAGTCGTCGACATATTGGATTAAAGCCGCACCAACCGGCAACCTAAACGCATCCAGTTGACCCTTCAAGGCTTGACTGTAAATCGATGGACTTTCACAGTAGCCCTGAGGAGCGCGTTTGAACCGGAAGCTGCGTCCACCGAGAGAGAAACCAAAAAGGTCTCTGCTCTCCTCGGCAATCGGGATGCTGAAGAACGCATTTTTCAAGTCGATCACCGAAAACCACGATGCAAAAGCTGGAATCAGAGTCAGTAGCGCCGTGATGTCAGGCACAACAGGAAATTGAGGAACCACAATTTTATTCACCTCCCGTAAATCAATAACAAAACGATAAACGGGCGGTTTTTAAGGATCAGTACGTTTAAGGATGGGCAGTACAGGGCTGTTGCACACGTTTCCCCGAGTCTCTTCAATAACATCTTTCTCGATCAGATCATAAATGATCGCTAACAATGCTCGTTCACCATCAAGGGAGATACGATACTGGGGAATACGTGGCAATCGCACATTACATTTCAACTGAACAACATAGGGGGAGATCTCAAGCAGGCCCACATCATTGGGACCTGTTGCCCACAAAGACACAGGAAGAGAACTCAATTCCGGTGGAAGCTTATCGAGAGACAAATACATAGGAGAGACAACCCTCTCTCCTAACGTAAGCTTTACCCCCGCAGGAGAACAATACAAAGTTGCATACAAACGCTTAAGCAAATCCAGGCCCAAAAGGTTTTCACCACAGCCAGTAGTCAAAATTAACGGAGCTCGAAGCTCACGTGGCCCTATTGTAAGGGGCAAAGGGCACGAAACTGGATTGCTAACGGGGGCGCCAGAGAATCCAACGGAAACATTTGTTAAGCCAGACAAAGGTGCGCCAGGGAGTTTCGAATGCTTGATGGAACTTTTCGCTGCACCAGTGTCCAACAGAAAAGGCTCAACGACGCCCGATGTAGCAACTGCGACGTAAGGCCCTCTCTGATCAACCGGAACTGATACCACTCCCTCTCCTTGTCTTTGGCTGTCCTAGTAATTACTGTCGTCAGTACCCTGATCGACGTAATAATCGTCTACATTGTACTGCGCAGATCGTCCTTGCGATGATCCACGTTGATCGAAACAATTAGTAGAATTAGAGGTGTTATCGGAACGATCATTCTGAGCACCACGACCCCTACCGCGTGATACCTGATGCGAACCACCACGACCTCCTTTAGACGAATTACCACTATTGCGATCATTCAGAACAGGGCAATTGAATTTAATGTGCCCCTCCTGTCTACAATAAGCACATTGATTGTACCCTAACGATGATCTTTGGGAGGAGGAATCATTACGCGGCTGCGATCGATTCGATTGCGACTGCGATCTATTCTGTTGGGATGCATTCTGGTTTAAACGCGGAGGATACGCTTGTTGCAGCAACACTTTAGTTTTTAGTTCTTTCGTCTTTTTATCAGCACGGTCGTTCTCCTCTTTCTCTCTATTCTCATAATATTGTGCTGTAGCCAATATCTGAGCTGAGGTAGAAACGGCCCATGCACTTTCCGAATTCTTCAATTTATTGCTCAAATCGGGCAATAAGTTTGAAACAAATTTATCCACAAACAATCGCTGACCACCCTCGGTACCCATATCCTGTCCACTGTGGTCAATGAATGCTTCCTCGAACCTCGTAAAGAAGTCGGAAACGCTCTCGTCCTTCTTTTGCTTACAGGCTGACAATTTGTCCCAGTTCACCCTCATAGCCGGCATAAGAGTTTTCATCAACGCTATTATTCGTTGAGGAAGAGCAGTAATCATCTGCTCAGGTTTAGCCCCACCAGTTTGTAACCCATCCGCCGCCACAATGGCAGCCCAATCACCACCTAATTCATTCGGATGATTCTCCTGCCGGATCTTAGCCCATACGGGTTGCGGTACGACATTTCCGAACAACATATCAATATCGGCAAGATTCATTATGGTAGCGTCCACAAGCTGCGATAGTTCTTTGTAATACCCTGTAGGATTTTTGCGAGGGTCAGGCAAAGATTGCTTCACCTGTAACACTTCTGAGCGTTTCCATGGGAGATGTATCCATACTCTCTGGAAATGCGGCAGAATAATAGGATTAGCTGTAGCATCACCTGGCATCCACACTGGTGGAACTTCACGCATGGGAAACTGACCAGACTCATCTGGCTGTCTTTCAATATCCTCAACAAACAATGCATGAGGTATCGGAGTGGGACGAAAAGATAGCAACCGCTCAACAGCACGTCGAACATTGGTATCCACTATCAGTCCATTTGAGAACTGAAGCTGAAGATCAGACAAAGCGGCCAGCACCTCGTCAGGCGCATCAGCCGATATCTGATCGCGAAGGAACTTACACATTTCATCGAACACGTATCTCTGGGTTGGTATATTGAATTGACAAAACGTTTCGAGCACAACACGGGGCGGACTTCTAAGAGGGTTCACCATCCAACCCATCGCCATATTATATAGCGCAACGCGTTCTCTGTTTCCAGGAAGCTGACTACGTCTCTGAGGACCCTCGGAACCAGCGGACCCATGAACAGGTCCGAGCGAATGAAAGAAACTAGCCGCAAGAGGAGTAGTACGAGAACGAGTCGAGGGAGAAGTATAGGACACAGGACTAACAAGTGAAGGGGTAGAAACAGTAGCGACAGCAGGAGTTAACAGAACAGGAGCAGCAGCGGGAGCAGGAGTATGTGGAAGCGGTGGAGCAGTAGGGATAGCAACAGGCAAAGGAGCAGGAACAGTCGGGAGAGCGGGTGCAGGTTGAGGAACAGACGGGGGAATAATAGGCGGGAGAATAGGTACGGCAGGAACCACAGGAGTTGCGGTACCCTGTACGTACGGAGGTGGCGACTTCAGAAGATAAGACATTAAAGGATCCTCAACTGGCTCTTCCTTCTTTTCCGACTCCGTAGGCAAAGCGGGATAACATTTATCAACGGTCATACGCTGTAATCTATCGAACACTTCCTTATCCTTAACCTCCTTGTCACGCTGAAATTGCTCTGCTTTCTTCACTATGGTAGCAACATTATCTCTCTGATTTCGTTTAGTCTGTCTGATTTCTTTCTGTCGGGCTTCTTTACGCCACAACCGAAAGGCATCAAACATGGCCGGCCTTGACTTTCTTTCGAACAATTTAATCTCTAAATTATCTAAGATCGGGGCCTCGAAGCTACCATGAGGTGGCCAACGAAGGTCACCATCCTTCTTCGTGTATTTAATCCAATAATCATTAAAAGTAATGGGGCCTAGCCCATGTTTACTATATAGTTCATAAGTGGGAGTTCCAACCGGAGGTATCGGACACGAGTCCTCCAGTCGGGAATCCGTACCACAAGGTCTGAAGCAACTGAACAAAGTACTACGACCAGGCATCTTGCACACTAGCCGAGTTTCACAGACTTCAAGGGTTACGGGATTTACCAAGTCCCAGCAAAGAACAAAACCCTCGGTTTTTGGCGGCTGCAGTCGTCAAACAACACAACAAAATACGCTTAGCAAAGTGTCATCGACAAAAACACTCTCACAGCGTCAACAAAAAAACAATCGCTAAAGTGTCAACAACCAAGGACTCTGGGAGCGACCCACAAATACTTAACTCAAAGATCAATGGCGTCACCAGGAAGGCCCGTCAATCGTCTCGCTCTACCAAGGTCTACGCCAGGCGCCAAAACAGGTCTACAGTCAGGGCAGCAGTCCGTCGCAGCCGTCAGGAGGCGGGAATCTTCGCGGGAAAAGTCTTCGGGCCACTTATTTCGACAACAGGATCGATGAAGCGGGGTGCACCTTCCCTCGGAGATTTCACACGAAGTTCCTCACGATCGTCGGGCTTGGACCGGTACCACTGATGCAGCCCTACGTTGGGCGCCAACTGAAGGACTGGGTTCTGTAGGACCCAGCGGTGCCAGGGCACAACACCTGAAACCTTCGTGGGTAACCTGCTCCGGCGTACAAATGACAGAGACACGGGACACTTCCTTCGGCGTCAAAGATTCGAGGTTTATTTGCTGCAGGGAACACAGATATCACGACAAGTACAACTAGTGCAACTTGGGGAGACTGCTTCAAATTGGTTCTGTAGATCGCTGCTTTTATACACAATTTCCCCATTGAGTTACATTGAACACAAAAGTTTATGACCCGGTTCCCACAATCATCCCCCAGAGGGGTCGTTTTGGTCACTTTGAAACACACAAGGTCCGGATCATAAGTGCGGAAACATTTGGCGGTTCCCAACTGTAAAAACCCATCTTCCCAACATTAGTGCATTCCAATCGGTAATAAACAGAACGAAATAGGAACAAGAACAGGTGTAGAGGAAGACGGAGACAGTGGGGAATCGGAAAGGGTGTAAAAAGGGGGGGGTATCAGGAAACACGAGATACAGGCATCAAAGGGACGTGCCTAATGAGATGCACGGCTGAGACAATAAGTCCGTGCGGCAAGATGAGCCTCGAGCGGCGCCATCTGCTTTACAGTAGCATCTCCCTCATCATAAAGACATTTACAAAGAACATGTGTTTTCCGTAAATATCTTGGGAGTCCCAGGGTCGCGAAGCGGACAACGTCCGTTCGCTGGCTACTTGAGGGCAAGAGACAAAATGGATGCCGTATCTAAGATGGAACCCGTGAGTACAGATAAAAATACCCACGTAACAGACGAACGGTTTAGGTTAGCACAGCGAATCTGCGCACACTCACTAAACTCGTCATTTGCGGTTCATAGATACCAGACTCGACTATATTTGTGCGAGTCGAATGCACCATTTACAATTGTCACAGAACCTCAGAAGCTCCACTGATGTCAGCCAATGGTTCAATACCTGGGGAGGCACCTCTTGGGGATCAGGAACTCACACCAACAGTGGTCGGTAGGGCTCAGGCAGGTCCAGATGCATGTGTAGGTAGAGCCAATTGCAGTTGGTCAGTTGGACAGTTGCAGGCAGGCCTCTTGAGCTTGTTGTGTCCCTGTAGCTCAGAACTAGAGGTCAGCAAACTGACTCTTGGAGTCACTCTGGTAATCATAGATTGAACAAGATGGTCCTCTCTCCTTCAAGCAACAAGGCAGGCCTCAAGCAACAGGGAAGACCTCTGGTAGCAGCAGGGCAGTCCTCTGTGAAACTAGGCAGGCCTCAAGTAGCAGAGCAGTCCTCTGAGAAACAAGGGCGTCTTTCTGTAGTCTTCTGCAGGTCCAGGGGTGAACTGAAGAGTTGATCTGAGGAGTGCACTATTTATACCTAGTGCCCGCTTTGAAGTGGAAGTAACTTTCCTTCTTCACTGCCCAGGTACCACCACGTCTGCATTGACGAAAGCCTGGTGTAAGTTCCTTGTAAGTATGCTGAGGCAGCTCATTTAGACTGTAAGTGGGGCAGGGAATACAACCACCCCTCCTATGCTGGGAAGGATGGCTCTCTCCCAGCTACACCTTGATCCTACTGTTCACTGCCTGGGCCCAATACTCATTCCTAATGGGGAGCAATTAACAGGCCCAGGCAGCTGGAAACTCCTAGAGGGCCTTAAAAAGTTCAGGGTAGGAAATTCTAATCTAGAATCCGATTTTACCATTAAAGAGGATTTTAAATTACAAGTTATTTGAATCGAAATAGGACATTTCTATCTTCTCCCAAGCAAAAGTTAGCACGTATTAAATGTAAAAGGGTAACCCAATGTTATTCTATGGGAGGGGAAGGCATCACATTAGTGAAAAATAAATGTATGCGTTTTCACTACAAGGGAGAGAATGTAGCCGTATGGCTAGAGCGGTCGACCTCGAAGCTGGGGAACCGGGTTTGAGTCTCGGCAACAATGCTCAACATCCTGTGATTCTGGTAAAATCACTTAATCTCCCTGTGACTAACGAAAAATGGATGTGTCCTTCTGTAACAAAACTGTAAAGCGCTCTGATACCTGATATCCTCAGGTCTAGTTCGAGCTATATAAAAACTCTGAAATAAAATAAAAAATAAGGACATGTAAATCTTAAAAGTACATGCCTAATTTATTTAATACAATGCACCATGCCCTATGGGCTGTTTAGTGCCTAAACTGGAGGGTGACATATGCATTAAAAATGGAGGTGTAAGCCTGGCAAAAGGTTAATTTTGCCAGGTCAAATTGGCAGTTTACAGCTACACTACAGGCTGCAATGGCCGACCTGCGACATGTTTTAAGTGCTACGTAAGTGGGTGGCACAATAAGGGTTGCAGGCCCACTAGCAGCATTTAATGTACAGACCCTGTGCACATGTTTTACCCCTTTATTAGGGACTTATAAGAAAATTAAATGTGTCAATCACATGTAGGCCTACTTATACCAAGTTTTAAGGAGCAAGCAGAAGCTTTTTTGCACTGGTTAGCAGCAGTAAAGTGCACTGAGTCTTAAAGCCAATGTAAACGAATTTCAGCAAAACAGGAGGAATGAAGGAAAAACGTTTCTGGGAAGACCATGCTAAGGCAGACAGGTCTAACAGGCAGGATTCTAGGTGCTTCAAGACAAGTTCAGAGCTTCACCATCAATGGGTCCTGACTTCAGGTGATATCCCCTCGCCTCTAGGAGACGGGTTGTCAGGCAAACAGCAGCCCCAGTTGCACAGCAGCCCTCTGATTACTCTGTTGAACACTCCTTTCCTTGGCCATATAGAACTTGGAACTGGGGTTCCACTAGTATACACAACTAGCAGGCCAGGGCATGTGGATTCACTGTCTGACACTGTATAAATGGTTTATGGTGGTCCTTCTTTCAAGTATTCTCTAGACAAAGCCTGATGCCTCTCACAACAGGACCTGGAGCAACCGGGGCTAGGTGATTTGGGCCAAGTTACAGCGCAGGGTACTGTCACAGATGTAATGGGACCGATGACAGGCAGTGGCATTGTATAGAACAGCAACAGGTGTACAGCTGTCAGGGTTATGCCTGTGCTGGGACTTGCACAGTCACACCTAATGGCTAATTCAGCAAGTGTGTTGCCATGGCTCTCTAGAGTGGGGATGTTGTCTGCCTCCCTGGTGGGGTGGGTCCTTGCGGGTACTAGTGATGGTGATGACCTGGAAAGGGCCCGGCGCTTGAAGGCTTACCTGGATGGTGCTGGGGCAGGGGGGGTCTCAAGGGACTGCTTCGGCTGGAGGGACCGGCACTGGGGCTAGTGAGGTGCCTCCGGTGACTAAAGTAGCCTATGCAGGGAAAAGGGGGGAGCGCTCGGGATGTCATCATGTGGGGCTTGAGGGTGGGCTTTCTTAGCCGGCAGGCCAAGTGCCAACTGTGCCAGGCTCTGCATCTGGAGGCAGTGCTCCTAGGAGTTCTACAGCGACCATGACAATTCCTCCTGCTCAGGGAACGACAGAATCAGGCACAGGGTTCCTTTACCACCCATGGGTTTAGGTGAGGACCGGACAGATTGTAAGCAGCGAGGCAGGTAGATTTAAATGGAGGGCAAGGAAAAAATCTGGAAGGGGGTATATGTAGATATCTTTGAATTACTGGTGGATAAATCTGACAGGGAAGAAGCCAAGCGTTGCAAGGAATGTTCGCCCTCTAGGGACTGTGGCCACTGGCCCCACAAGAAGAAAGTTGCGAAGACATTAGGGAACTGGTTTTGAGACTTCTCAGTTTACCTAGCCATTTTGGTGGAACATTTTAGTAATCTGGCCCCCAACTTGCGTGCTGCCAAAGTACGATTGTGTGTGCTCATGATGAGTATGGCGGGTGGCTGGGAATGGAATATGATAAGGAGCTTAGGAGGAGTAAGGCTATTAATCCGTCATTACCATGGGATCAGATAGTGGTAATCGCGTGACTCTGTCACATGAAACATCCCCGCACAGACGCTATTGCTGGTCAGCCCAGTCGGGCTTGGTTAAGGTCCACTTGTAGCCCGGCGGGTGGGGCAAAGAAGGGTGCTTGTTGAGATTTCAACAGATGAGCCAGCACCAGGCCAGCAGCGACTTGTAGCTTTAAGCACTGTTGCTGATTCTGCGGTTTGTCCTCCCCCCCAGAATCCAAGTGTTTTAGAAAGGTCTAAGAAAAGGGTGCCAAGAAGCAGGATTGATCATCTAGTTTTGCATAAAGCTCCTCACCAGTTAACTTGATGGCAGTGGTCCTTTGGCTCAATGTGTACAGTAATGATTTGGCAGCTCAGACATTGTATGAAGGTTTCAAGGAAGGTTTTAGGATCTCAGCAGTGGGTTACGTGGGCTCTCCCTAATGTAAAAACCAACAGTTGCTCACGGCTAGTCCGGGTACGGCCAGGGCAAACACCTTGAAGGAGTTGAATCTTGGCAGAGTGGCAGGTCCGTTTGATGGAATCCCATTGGATGGTTTTGTGTACTCCCCTTTAGGAGTGGTTCCTAAAAAAGAGCTGGGGAAGTTTAGACTTATTCATAACCTGTCAGCACCCTGAGGACGATCAGGGAATGAGGCTATTGAATGAGCTATCTTCTGCTTCCCTTCATCAGAAGATTCAGATGCTGTAAGAGCTGGGACCTGGGACTTTGCTAGCTGAGTCTGACATTGAATCTGCTTCCTGTTTACTCCTGCATTTTCACCTGCTAGGTTTCAATTTGAGGGTGGCTTCTACTATGATAAGTGTATGCCGATTGGCTGCTCAGTATCCTGCCTATAATTTGAGAAGTTCCGCGCGTTCCTTCAATGTGTTTTCAGGCGAAGGTTGGCCCATCAATGGTATTGCATTACCTCAATAATTTTCTCTTCCTGGGGCCACCTGGGACAGGGCAATGCACTGAGGCCCTGCAAAATTTTCAGGAACAGATGTGTGAGTTTGGGTCCCCACTGGCTTAGGGCAAGACACTGGGGCCCACCACTATGATTGAATTTCTTGGAATGGAGATGGATTCGGTGGCAGGAATTTCCAGGCTTCCTGTAGAGAAGATTAATGCTGTCTCCCAAGCTTTGCAGGCATTGCTGGGAGCTAAGAAGGTCACGTTGGATCAGTTGCCATTCTTGGTTGGACAGTTGAATATCGCCTTGTTGATAATTCCCATGGGACGCCCATTTTCACGGTACATCGCCAAGCCATGTCTGTCCTAAAGGTTCAACATCATCATACCAGGCAGTCTAGCGTGGTCAGGCAGGATATGATAATCTGGGAGTCATTTCTGCACGAATTTAATGGGATGGTGGTTTGGCCCGATTAACCCAGAACCAGAGAGGAGCTATGGCCTAGATGTAGGTAATAGCAATTTACCGAATGGTAAATACCGAATTTTACAGATTCGGTATTCACTATTCGGTAATTGCTATGTAGGTAAAATATTCGGTAAAAATACCGAATCTGTAAGATTCGGTAATTACCGATTCTGTAATTACAGAATCGGTAAAATTACCGATTTTGCAAGGGTGACAGGGTATCACTTTGACACCCTGTTGCACCCCTGTTTCTGGCTTGTGTACGATGTGACACAAAGTCTGTGTGCCACATGGCACAGGTGTACATGCACAGATGTGCATGTACACTGGAAATCGTTATTTACCATGGAATAGTATTCCATGGTAAATAACGATTCGGTAAGGGCCTGTGGCACTGATTACAGTGTCACATACATCTTGATTTACAGAATCGGTAAATTTACTGATTCGGTATTTTACCGATTCTGTATATTTACCGAATCGGTAAATATACCGATTCTGTAAATTAAATGCCCCCTACATCTCAAAAGCCAAATACCGGTCGGAAACGGCCGAAATCGGCCGTTTCCGACCGGTATTAAGGCTCCTACATCTGGCCCTATGTCTTTTCACCAACACAGCAGGTAGCAAGGGATTAGGCACTGTTTTAGGATCAGCATGGTGTGCGCAGATGTGGCAGAAGGAGTCGGTGCAGTCTGGGCTGGTTAACAACATAGGCTTCCTTAAGCTGTTTCCAATGTTGGTGGCACTGTCTATTTAGCCAGACCAGTTCTGCAATCAGTTAGTCTTGTTCTGGTCTGATAATATGATGGTGGTAGAGTGCATTAATTAACAGTCTGCAAAATGCAGGATGATCCTAAAACTGTTGAATGAAATGTGGATTCACCTATGCCCTTCCCGGACCATCTGTGGCAGCTTAGTTCCCAAGCTTGCCGGACCTCTTGGCAGCCAGCTTAGCTCCCAGGACCAGGCATGGTTATGAGGGGGCGTTACACGCTTATTGCTACTTCTTGGGGCATGCAGGTGCTGCGATTTGGTTTACTTCCTCGTCAGTCATTGCATTTATGGGGGCGCTGTGGGCGGAGGGGTGGTCGTTGGTTTGTGCTAGGTGCCACATAGCAACAATATCATTTCTAGGCAAAAATGCTGGGGCACACTGACGGGACCAACTCTTTCTTGGTTCAAATGGCCTTGAGGTGATGGCAGCATGTAGAGAGGGCAAAGCCAGATGCAAGGTGCCCCATTGATACGGGAAAGTTAGCGGCACTTCTGAGGTCCCAGGGAAGCAACTGTGGGTTACTGGATGAGTCAGTTTATTTAGGACAGCATTTACTCTTGCCTTCTATGGGGCCTTCAGGGTGAGCAAGTTCGTAGCCAAGATCAAGGACACAGGTGGGTGGTTGCACCTGTGGTTGGATGGGACTGGGGCTCTGGTAAATAATATCTCCAGGTCCAAGACATACCAGGCCTGTAGAGGCGACCACGTCCTGCTGCATAGGGCCACAGGAAACTCATACTGCCCAGTTGAGAACTTAGAGGCATTCTTGGCTCACCGAATTGGGGTACAGTTGGCCCCTGTCTTGTCCATGCTGATGGGACTCCTCTGATCAGGTACCAGTTCGGCAGAATCCTTCACAGAGCCATACGGGAAGCTGGGTATGGTCTATCAGAGTTTGGGTCATACTGCTTTAGGATTGGGGCGGCCACTGTGCGCCTGCAATGGAGCTCTCGGGCATGGCTGTGCAGAGGATTGGCAGGTTGTCTTTGGACTGCTACAATTGCTACATGAGGCTACATATGTTGTGAGGACTGTGCCGTATCCCTTATGTCTCTATTTTTTTTTATGCCTGTGCAGGTGGTGAGTGCAAAGAGTCGAGTGAGCGGCTGGAATTCTCTGCGGCCCCTATCCATGCAGAGATGACCAGAATTACAGACGTGTGGGTCCTAAGCCTCATTCCTTTGTTTGGCACACCAAGGTGGTCTATTTTGCTGGTGATTTTCCGTCCAGGGCATGACAAGTTGGTTACTGCATGTTCTTTTATCGTCGCGAAGACTTGCAGTTTGCCCACCTGAGGTCTTCTCTGGACACAATGTTACCCAAGGAGTTCACGCTCCCTAGAGTCATCGTACTGCATCTGAGTGGCAGCGATTTGGTAAATGTTGGCCGGGAACCGATGTAAGAGCTATTGATCACTGAGACTGGTTGGCTGGATGAGAAATTCCCTTAGGCGGTGTTGGCATGGTCTCACATCATCCCACGGTTACAGAGGAAGGATGGTAAATCGGCCAGGGCTTTGAATCATTCGGTGAAATGGATAAACAACAAAGCTAGTAAGTTGTTCATATCACCCAAGGTGGCATCCATACCCCAAAGTTTACTAAAAGGTGAGCGGAGTACACCTCTCTAGGATTGGTAACTAAATGTTTCTTGAGAATGTTTTGGCTTGGCTAGTGCATCGCCCTTGGTAGAGGTGCATCATTTGGGGTTGGCAGATGGTAGGGAACTATGCTGGTCTGTGGCTGGTGAGGTCATGTTTGGAAGGACAAATCAGCATACCTTTCCGTACACTTGCACAACAGGGGGGACACAGGGCCCTTCACATGGGTGCTCGCAGGAAGTCAAATGGAGGATCCAGGGGCACGGGGGATCAAGCGATCGCTGGCTTCTGGCCCTTCCAGCCAACCATCTGCTTATGCGCAATGGGCACAAAACTAGCACTGGCCCTTGGGAGGGGGAGAAATGATGGGTGTAGGGGGTGCCCGAGGTAGGTATCCTGGCAGTCACACAGGCTCCCTTTACAGGTGTACCTGTGAGAGGGGATGCGGGTGGGTGGGGTCCTTTGTTAAGGAGGGAGGGGACCAGTCAGGATCTCACTCGAGGGCATAAATTGTGGTACGCAGGAACATGTCCAATCAATCAATCGGATCATTTGTAGAGCGCACTACTCTCCCGTGAGGGTTTTAAGGCCCTGAGGGTGAGGTGGGGTGCTGCTACTGCTCGAACAGCCAGGTCTTGAGAAGTCTCCTGAAGGTCAGCAGGTCCTGGGTCTGTCGCAGTTGGATGAAGAAGGTATTCCATGTCATGGCGGCGAGGTGGGAGAATGATCTGCCGCCGGTGGTCGTTCTGTGGATGCGTGGATCGGTGGCAAGGGCCAGGTCAGCGGAGCGAAGCTGGCGGTTCGGGGTGTAGTAGGTGAGTCGTTTGTTGAGGTATACTAGTCCGGCGTTGTGGAGTGCTTGATGAGCATGGGGGAGGTTGAGCTTGAAGGTGATCCTCTTGTTGACGAGGAGCCAGTGCAGGTCTCTCAGTTGGGCTGTGATGTGGCTGTGGCGGGGGATGTCGACGATGAGGCGTGCGGAGGCATTCTGTATGTGTTGTAGTCTTTTCCTGGAGTTTGGCTGTGGTTCCCACGTAGAGGGCGTTGCTGTAGTCCAGTCTGCTGCTGACGAGGGCCTGGGTGACCATCCTTCTGATTCCGGTATAGTGGTAGGAAATCTGATGTATAGTGTCATTTCATTCTTCCAACTTGGTACCTTCCTTTAGCACCTCCTCTTCATTGTAAAATTGAATGTTCCCACTGTGGGGTTCTGAAGGCTACCTTAAAATGTTGAGTTTGTGAGGCACCTATAGGCTGTGACTGGAGTGGAGCAGAGGAGACGGTGAATAAACATACTTGCACCCATCTGTATCTTGAGCTTCTTCTGCTGCAGATCATCTTTCTAACATTGGCGTTGAGCTGCTTGCATAAGGGGGCAATTTCCGTCAACGTTAGGCACCAGCATTTGAAAACAAAGCCTTTGATATTAAGAGTTACTGCGTATGACTAATTGAAATGATGTGTGTTTTTCTGCCCTAATATTTGTTTAATTAAATATGGCCAGGGGTTTACGCCCCTTATCCAAAGGACTATGCATCTTTTGTGACCTCGGGGGTGGATGGAAGGGCTGGATTTGTGGTTTGGGGAGGGAGGCGTAGTATGTGTAAAGGAACCCTGTCTACTCTTCCCTCGCTTCATTGTCTAGGTCTCTTCCTTCCAGCTACAGGAGCATGAACAATACACTTTCACTGTCTGGAAATACAACTTCGCCTCCATCTTGTGCAAAAGGTCAGCTAATGCTTAGTTTGATTCTTAAAGGCAACAATGTTCCTTAACATAACACGTTTTCAAGGAGCAAAATAATTATAGACAACAATGTGCGCTATAAGCAAGGAAGTGTACAGCCGGGCACTTAATTGAATCAATATAAGAAAAAATTAGAAGGATATTAGTGAACAAATATACAGTGGGATACAATCCTGTATCCAGTACATGTACAACATAAACATATAAGGACAAAAAGTAATGAAGAAGGGTTGGGTATTTAATCAGATAGAAATTAACCTAGCTATCCTCATATAGTAACACAAAATTGGTAACACAATGGAAAACTGGTGTGTAAATATATCAACTGTCAACGGCGTTTCGATCTTTTTCACTACATTACAAGGATCATCATCAGGACTGAACATTACATTGCCTGAATAGAAATTTAACGAGCCTTGGGTGGAAGTTGAGGCACAAGAATGCAGGGTTCGTCGCTGAATTTTAGCCGGTGGAGGAACCTTCCACTAGTCACTCTCCATGGGAGTTCTGTGTGGCCGAGCGTTGGACTGTCGGCCTCGGGAGAGGTGTCCTTCGCGACAGTATTAATTAAAGAAAATTTCACATTCCTCGATGTGTAGAACCTCGGGAAGGAATTAATGCGGCGATTAGAATTTGCCTATTTTAGGTTGTGCAATGTTGGGCTGTACGGGTAAGGAACATCGGGGTTTTAGAAACTGCGGGAATTAATCCGAGCGGTATTATCCACAGATACAATCGCCTCGATGGGAGTGGAACAATGTCCACACACCTCTCAGCACAATGGCTGCAATGGCAACAATCTGTTTAGTTTGAGGCGGTGGTTTCCGGTGCTCGGCACAGGCATTATACTGTCAACACCGGCAATTATACAGTATGCCAAATGGTGGCACTGTTTGTCTAAATTAGAGCTGAGCACAGCAACAGTTATTTATTAGCTCAATCTTCATTTAAAAAGCAGACCCTCCAGGATTTCGCGATTTCGCGGTTTTCCGCGAAATTGGCCCTTTTGTAAAAATGCCGCGATTTTTACAAAAGTGCCTGCGAAATCGGTATTTTTGTAGAAATCGCTGCAGTTTTAGAAACGCCGCTATATCCTGGGGGCTCTGACCAATGCAGTGCTACAATTTTTCACGCTGCACGCCACTGCGTGAAGGATTGAAATCTACATCAGAGTTTTGCTCTACCTCAACCCTCTACAATATATTGGTTCCTGCTGCGGGTTAATAATTCTACACTTCTGTAGTATGCAAGCCACGGCTCCCTCCCGTACCTTTACTAAGCCAGAGGAGCAAGCCTGACCTTGCACTGTTCAAACACATCCGCTGAAGTGTCTTACACACCCTTCGCTGCGTGCCCTCCGTCTGATGTGTGTTCTTTTCATCACTTAAGGACTTTTTCTGAGGCGCGTTCCTCTCTGGCAGTGAATAAACATTTAAAAGAAGTAGCTTAAATTACGTGGAAGCAAAATTAATGTATTTTTATCTACATTTGTACTTTTCTCATCAAGGCAATGGCGTGATCTTGAACATACATTGGTCTTCCCCTTCGAGTCCATCTTTGCTCTTTAATGATCGTCGGGCGCAGCTGCAGAAAAATGTGCCGTGTAATAAAAACAATAGCAACAGTGGCAGTGTTCAGTCCATTGAAGACTGGACATGCGCGCGAGCTGTAGCAGAATGGAGGGCTTGAGGGGGGAAGGTGCGAGGGAGGGAGAGGAATGTAAGGAAGACCCCTTCTGGCCGCATCCCTAATTCTGAACACGCTGCGCGATTTATCTCAGAAATTGCAGGCGATTGGTGGTTTGAATGGGTGGAATAACGCGCAGACGTGGAAAGGAGTGAGTGGGGAAATCAAAGACAATCTGGAAGGGAAAGACTGTGCAAAGAGGAAGAGAAGGGAGGAAGAAAAAGAAGGGGCAGACAGAAGTTAAGGAGAATGTGAACAAGAAGCGAACCTGAAAAATTGTTAAAGGGAACAGAGGGTAGAGAGGAGGCTGTGTTGAAGGGGAGACGGTGAAAGCATAGATGAAAGAAAAGGAAGAGAAAAAACATCCAGTCTGGAGGATGAGGATAGGTAATATGTGCAGCGATGGAAGGGGGAAAGTAAGAGGGGAGGAAAGATGCAGATTGGTAAGATACTTACAAGAGAAAAACCCAGTGGCGGATAGCCTCGGCAGGGTTAGGATAAGAGCAAACAGTTTCTCATTGGAAGAAACCTCCCTTCGGTGTGGTCATGACGAGCTCAGCTCGTCATGAGCACACGAGAGGTATACCTCATGACGAGCTGAGCTCGTCATGAGCATGGAAGGGGTTAAATAACTAAAAAAACGAAGATATCTGTGTTTGTTATAGGAAGAATGGCCCAAAAAAAATGCTGCAAAATTGCCGCTAAATTTCCATATTTGTGCCGCTAAATTTGCTAATCCATGCCGCTATATCCTGGGGGGTCTGAAAAAGACTAATACCTGCTGCCCACCCTATTCTTATAGTTTAGGGGGCCCGAAGTAGTCTGGATTGTCATACTTTTAGGAGTGTGATGGTTAGTCGCTGTGTAGATACTGTCATTGGCAGCGCTGGAAGGTCCTACGTGTGGTGCAAGCTGCAGTGGCCGCCTGAACATGGCCCTGGCACTTCTTTTATAACAAATAAAGCAGCCCACCAGTATTCAGAATGGATCCCAATGGCCTCCATTACTCTGTCTTACTCACTTCGCATGCACCAGGCATGTACCATTCAGGCTACACATATCACTCAGGATGTAAGCGCTGCTGTCTGAACGAGCTCTTAGAAGTGGAACTTTACACAAATGGGCACTAGGCCTGCACTCAGTAACTGAGATGAAAAAGTCTGATCACACTATTGATTCTGAAAAGAGGCACAACGCTTCCACTACAGCTCCATGTGCTTAACACATCCAAAAAGAAAGTAGCCATATATGGTGCACCCCTCCAAGTCACAGGACATGCCCTACTCATAGTCTGGGATGGGACTAAGCATCTGCACATACGCTAGATTAACATGTTGTCGGGGACAAAAATCAAAAGCCAGGATACCAGATACATGCACTCAGGCACTCCGGGCATGTGAACCCGCCTGTCCACCATTGTGAGGCCTTTGGGTCCCAGCATGCTGCAGCTCAACATTTTTGTACCTAATGTTCTGAAATGCAACATTTCCGCCGCATTTTAACCTTGCCTGCTGATTTTGGGGAATACCCAGCAGAACCCTAGTTTTCGATGCACCACCTTCCTGTTACCACAGCAGCAGCCAGTTAGGGACATTTCCGGAAATCGACGGAATCTACTAATTTCCAGAAAAGATTTTAATACTTTTTAGGAGTCAAACTGGAGGTAATCTCATTACTGAAAACATTTCCACTTCCAGAGCATTACCGGTGTGTATACCATGACCCACTACGCTTCCACTTCGGGAGCATTACCGGTGTGTATACCATGGCACATTATGCTGTCACCTCCGGAGCATTATCGGTGTGTATACCATGGCACACTATGATTCCACTTCGGGAGCATTACCTATGTGTATTCCATGCACGCTACACTTCCACTTCCGGAGCTTTACTGGTGTGCTTACCATGGCACACTGTGCTTTGACATTCGGAGCATTACCGATGTGTATTTCATGCACACTACGATTCCACTTCCGGAGCTTTACCCGTGTGCTTACCATGGCACACTACGCTTCCACTTCCGGAACATTACCAGTGTGTATACCATTGCACACTATGCTTCCAATTCCGAGGCATTACCGGTGTGTTTATCATAGCACAATACGCTTCCACCTACGTAGCATTACCGTGTGTATACCAGGGAACAGTACACTTCTACGTCTGGAGCATTCCCAGTATGATTACCATGGCATATTAGGCTTCCACTTCCGAAGACTTGCCAGTGTGTATACCTTGACACATTAGGCTTGCACTTCCTGAGCATTACCGGTGTGTATACCATGGCACACAACGCTTCCACTTCCGGAGCATTACCGGTGTGCTTACCATGCCACACAATACGCTTCCACTCCAGGAGCATTACCAATGTGTATACCATGGCACCTTCCACTTCCACTCCCGGAGCATTACCAATGTGTATAGCATGCCACATTACGCTTCCATTTCCAGAGCATTACCGGTGTGCTTACCTTGGCACACTATTCTTCCACTTCCGGAGCATTACCGGTGTGCTTACCATGGCACACTTTGCTTCAGGAACATTACTGCTGTGTATACCATGGCACACTACGCTTCCGCTTCTGGAGCATTATCGGTGTGTATACCATGGCACACTACGCTTCCACTTTCGGACCAATACCGGTGTGTATACTATGGAACATTAAGTTTCCACTTCGTGAGCATTACCGTGGTGTATACCATGGCACACTATACTTCCACTCCCGGAGCATTACCAGTGTGCATACCATGGCACTCTACGTTTCCACTTCCGGAGCATACCATGGCACACTATGCTTCCACTTCTGGAGCATTACCGTTGTGTATACCATGGCACACTACTCTTCTACTTCTAGAGCATTACAGGTGTGCATACCATAGCGGACTATGCTTCCACTTCCGGAGCATTACAGCTGTGTATACCATGGCACACTGCGCTTCCACTTTCAGAGCATTACTGTATGATTACCATGGCACACTACTCTTCTACTTCTAGAGCATTACCGGTGTGCATACCATAGCGGACTACGCTTCCACTTCCGGAGCATTACAGGTGTGTATACCATAGCGGACTACGCTTCCACTTCCGGAGCATTACAGGTGTGTATACCATAGCGGACTACGCTTCCACTTCTGGAGCTTTACAAGTATGTATAGCATGGCACACTACACTTCCACTTTTGCAGCATTACTGGTGTGCATACCATAGCAAACTATGATTCCACTGCTGTAGCCTTACCGGTGTGTATACCATGGCACACTACGCTTCTACTTCTAGACCATTACCGTATGATTACCACGGCACACTACGCTTCCACTTGCAGAGCATTACTGGTGTGTATCCCATGGCACACAACACTTCCACCTCCGGAGCTTTACCGATGTGTATAGCATGGCACACTATGCTTCCACTTCAGGAGCCTTACTGGTGTGTATACCATGGCACACTATGCTTCCACTTTCACAGCATTACTGGTGTGCATACCATAGCAGACTATGCTTCCACTTCCGGAGCATTACTGGTGTGTATACCATTCAGAAAAGGGGGTGGTGATGAACAGAGTGTCTGAGTTAAACAGACCACTCTTACCCAGTCCAAAGATCAGGGCTTGATCCATCACCATTATTTATCTCACTGCACCATCCCAGCTCAGAACCTGGCTATATGCAAATCAGTCTGTCCCTGGCCCAGTGCATCATGGGAACAGGGCAGACTAAACTACCAAGCCAATTCTTCACCAGAAAGGAGACAAGCTACCGGGGACCGGTTTCTGGCATTTCAGCCTTCTTCGGCCCGGCTTGCTTGAATCCTGATGGTGCAGTGAGAAAGGGACTCATGTCTGAGTATACCCTGCCACACCTATAGTGGCCAAAAACGATTCAGAAAAGGGGGTGGTGATGAACAGAGTGTCTGAATTAAGCAGACCACTCTTACCCAGTCCAAACATCAGGGCTTGATCCATCACCGTTATTTATCTCACTGCACCATCCCAGCTCAGAACCTGGCTATATGCAAATCAGTCTGTCCCTGGCCCAGTGCATCATGGGAACAGGGCAGACTAAACTACCAAGCCAATTCTTCACCAGAAAGGAGACAAGCTACCGGGGACCGGTTTTTGGCATTTCAGCCTTTTTCGGCCCGGCTTGCTTGAATCCTGATTGTGCAGTGAGAAAGGGACTCATGTCTGAGTATACCCTGCCACACCTATAGTGGCCAAAAACGATTCAGAAAAGGGGGTGGTGATGAACAGAGTGTCTGAATTAAGCAGACCACTCTTACCCAGTCCAAAGATCAGGGCTTGATCCATCACCGTTATTTATCTCACTGCACCATCCCAGCTCAGAACCTGGCTATATGCAAATCAGTCTGTCCCTGGCCCAGTGCATCATGGGAACAGGGCAGACTAAACTACCAAGCCAATTCTTCACCAGAAAGGAGACAAGCTACCGGGGACCGGTTTCTGGCATTTCAGCCTTCTTCGGCCCGGCTTGCTTGAATCCTGATGGTGCAGTGAGAAAGGGACTCATGTCTGAGTATACCCTGCCACACCTATAGTGGCCAAAAACGATTCAGAAAAGGGGGTGGTGATGAACAGAGTGTCTGAATTAAGCAGACCACTCTTACCCAGTCCAAAGATCAGGGCTTGATCCATCACCGTTATTTATCTCACTGCACCATCCCAGCTCAGAACCTGGCTATATGCAAATCAGTCTGTCCCTGGCCCAGTGCATCATGGGAACAGGGCAGACTAAACTACCAAGCCAATTCTTCACCAGAAAGGAGACAAGCTACCGGGGACTGGTTTCTGGCATTTCAGCCTTCTTCGGCCCGGCTTGCTTGAATCCTGATGGTGCAGTGAGAAAGGGACTCATGTCTGAGTATACCCTGCCACACCTATAGTGGCCAAAAACGATTTAGAAAAGGGGGTGGTGATGAACAGAGTGTCTGAATAAAGCAGACCACTCTTACCCAGTCCAAAGATCAGGGCTTGATCCATCACCGTTATTTATCTCACTGCACCATCCCAGCTCAGGACCTGGCTATATGCAAATCAGTCTGTCCCTGGCCCAGTGCATCATGGGAACAGGGCAGACTAAACTACCAAGCCAATTCTTCACCAGAAAGGAGACAAGCTACCGGGGACCGGTTTCTGGCATTTCAGCCTTCTTCGGCCCGGCTTGCTTGAATCCTAATGGTGCAGTGAGAAAGGGACTCATGTCTGAGTTTACCCTGCCACACCTATAGTGGCCAAAAACGATTCAGAAAAGGGGGTGGTGATGAACAGAGTGTCTGAATTAAGCAGACCACTCTTACCCAGTCCAAATATCAGGGCTTGATCCATCACCGTTATTTATCTCACTGCACCATCCCAGCTCAGAACCTGGCTATATGCAAATCAATCTGTCCCTGGCCCAGTGCATCATGGGAACAGGGCAGACTAAACTACCAAGCCACGTCTTCACCAGAAAGGAGACAAGCTACCGGGGACCGGTTTCTGGCATTTCAGCCTTCTTCGGTCCCGCTTGCTTGAATCCTGATGGTGCAGTGAGAAAGGGACTCATGTCTGAGTATACCCTGCCACACCTATAGTGGCCAAAAACGATTCAGAAAAGGGGGTGGTGATGAACAGAGTGTCTGAATTAAGCAGACCACTCTTACCCAGTCCAAAGATCAGGGCTTGATCCATCACCGTGATCTGTTGACTGAGTATGAGTGTTCTGTTTAATTCAGATACTCTGTCCATCACCACCCCCTTTTCTGAATCGGTGTGTATACCATGGCACACTACGCTGCCACTTCCGTGGCATTATCGCTGTGTATACATTGGCACACTATGCTTCCACTTCCGGAGCATTATCGCTGTGTGTACCATGGCACACTATGCTTCCACTTCTGGAGCATCATCGCTGTGTCTACCATGGCACACTATGCTCCCACTTCAGGAGCCTTACTGGTGTGTATACCATGGCACACTTCGCTTCCACTTCCTTAGCATTACAGGTGTGTGTGCACTTCCCTTTTCAGAGCATTAATGGTATGATTACCATGGGACACTATGCATCCACTTCCGGAGCATTACCGGTGTGTATACCATGGCACACTGCGCTTCCATTATATGAGTATTAACGGTGTGATTACCATGGCACACTGCGCTTCCCCTTTCAGAGTATTACGGGTGTGATTACCATGACACACTACATACAATATGTGAAGGAAGCCAGGCTCTCGCAGGTTGCTGCACACTGACGTCTCACTAGGACCCTGAACAAAAACCCACTGTGAAGCGACCTCAGAGACACATACCTGCTGCTGTAACACTTTGAATAAATATGCATTAATCCATAAACAGGCACACTTCATGAAAGGAATACACAGATGTGTGTGTGGGTGTGTGGGGGTAAGCTATACAGACACAAAATAATGTGTCACATTTCCTGTGCTTTTCTTTGTCATTTATCTTATGCAATAACCATGGCAACACGTGCACCAGCTTGTTTTGACAATCGGTTTGTTTTGAATTGAAATGAGTAAAAAAGAGAGAGGGGAGAGAGAGAAAGATGGAGAGAGAGAGAGAGAGAGAGAGAGAGTGAGAGAGAGAAGAAGAAGAAAAAGAAGAAGAGAAAGGAAAAGGAGAAAAGGAATGATCACAAAAGAGAGACTGGTGAGAGGATTTGTACAGTGAAAGAGGGAGGAAAAGCCTGAGGAAAATGGGAAAGAAGAATGGTAGCGGAGGAGTGGGAAGTAAAAAGAGGGAAACAATAGAAGAAGGACAGTGAAGGAGGGAGGCGAACGCACTCGAGACAGGAAAGGGAGTGAAGGGAAGAGAGGAAGAGAAAGGAATAAGGTGGAGGGCTGAGAGAACAGAGGAGCAAGAAGAGGGAGAGAGAGAGGACGAGAGGGCGAAAAAGAGGGGTCAGAGAAGGGGCAATGACATAAGACAGTGAGAGAGCAGAAAAGGGGACAGAGGAGCAGGGGTCATCGAAGGAAGAAAGATATAAGACTATGATAGAAAGAGAGTGAAGATGGGGTAGGGAGGAAAGGGGATCCATGAAGTGAGGGCTAGGTAGAAAGAAAGAAAAAGAGTGTGAAAGATGTTGTAGGGGGAAAAACAGAGTCTGAGGAGAAGAGAAGCAATAAGAGGGTGAGAGAAAGGGATGATAAAGGAGGAAAACATTCTGAGGAGAAGAGATGCAAGAAGAGGGTGTGTGTGTGAAAGAGAGAGGGAAATGGGAACAGAGAGAGAAAGGGAGAGAAAGGGGGAGAATCAGAGAGAGGGGGGGAGAGAGGGAAGGAAGGTGGAGGAGGAAGAAAACAGACTGAGGACACAGAAGCAATAAGAATGTGTGTGTGTGTGTGAGAGAGAAAGAGGGGGAAAGAAGGTGGAGAAAGAAAAGCAGTGTCCGGGGAGAAGAGAAGTGTGTGTGAGAGAGACAAAGAGAAAGAGAGAAGGGAGGGAGGACAGAGGAACAAGTGTCCGCGAAGGGAGAAATAATCAGAGGGTGAGTGTGTGTGTGTGTGAGAGAGAGAGAGAAACAGAGGGAGTTGGAGAAGAGGGCGGTGGGGCCCTGCATGCTGGTGAGCTGTGAAACATGGACCAAGGAGTGTGTCTGTTATAGGAGCAGGAGGAGGCCATGTGGGGAGTGGTAAAAGGAGAGCTGCGAAAAGGAGGAAAGAGAGAAAGGAGGAAAGAAGAAGAAAGATGATTAGAGTTGGAAAGGGTGAGGCAAGATATGATAGAGGAGTGAGACTGAGATGGGAACGTCATATGGACATAAGGAGGAGAGTGAAAGAGCGAGGAGAGACTGAGATGGACGAGGAGGGGGGCAGGTTGACTGAGGGACAGGATGACACAAAGCCTGTGTGCCGCTGAGACGAAGAGAGGAGTGTGTGTGATGCAGCGCTACTCCAGAAATATTTTCTAATACCATATCACCTTTCCCTGAAGTACTAAATCATACATCTACTCATCAGTGGGGCCCATAAAACTGCAAGTTACTCACAACACACTTTCATCCTACTTCATGGATCGGTGAGATTCAAAGGAGAGCTGCTGTATCATAGCGGAGTGTCTAAATTAAAACTAAATATTTATACTTTTTACACCTGCAGTTCAAATGAGTTTACCATGGTTTTATCAATAAGACATTTTATTCAGACACACCACCATCAGGATCAATGAATCTGCTAGTAAAAAATTAGGCGTAGGAAATTACAAGACCAGCTTAATTCTCCATTTATCTAATTTGTATTAAAAGCCAAGTTTAGCATGTATGACAGTCTTCATTCGCTTTATTTATTTTCTTTATTCAAAATTTTACTTTAAAGAAGATATTTTTATCTCAAACAGTGATATTCATTTTATTTCATAAATTCGGAAATAGACATTATTATTCAGATTTCAGAACACAAGTATTAGCAAAAGACAAATAGTTGCCAAAATGTATGTTCTCCTAACTTCCCTAACTAATAACCTCAACTAAAGCTTGATTCTCACTCAAAGAAATAAAACATTTATTCAAGAATCTTACATCTCAGGAAACCAGCATACCGACAGCATCTCAGGAGGAAATCGGAAGAGAGTTTTCTCTTAACCTCTTCAGCGCTGCGCCCGTCCAGCAGCCGACGGCACCACTACCTCGGGAGTGCTGCCGTCGGCCGTTGGACGTTCCAACTGCACCTGCGCAATGGAACGTCCAGCACCTTTTTCACTAATTTTATCTATCTACAAAAGTAACTATCAACACAAACTCAAGTTCTGATTGGCTCATTTGCGGGTGGGTGAGCATCACCTCATCGCCCTAAAATTAAATTTCCGTGACATCAGCTACATTTTAAAGAGTCCTTTGTTTGAGAAAGTCTTTGGCCTAGTCACATCCTCAACTAGCAACTACATGAAACTTTCCCATGATCAGTAGCTCAAATGTTCATTCTCTTGGCAGTCATCAGGACTTCCAGGGTAAGCCGTCCTTGAACCGCTTTCGTTCAGGCACAGGCAGCTCACATTTATTCTCGGTTTCTGCTGCGCGTGCGCAGTATCTTTCTCTGTCACAGTAATTGAAATTGGTAGGGGTATACAAAATTTTGTTTCTCCACCTTGCTCCATCAAGTGCAAAGGAAACAAGTAAGAGGGTAAGACATGAGATAAGAAGGGGGAATAAAGCAGAAGTGATGGGAAGAGAATGACAGGGGAGGATAGAGCTTGATCGGAGGCGGGGGGGAGGAAGCGGGGGACAGAGAAACTCTGAGCATATGGGGGGCTCAAAACCAGGCCCTAAAGTGTCCTCCCAGCCCTCTGTACCACCACCTGGACTGCTCACAATTAGCAACAACAAGCATTCTAGATCTAGAATGTTTCATTTTTTGATGACGTCAGTCGGGGTATCCAGACCTATTGTCAGGGGTGCAACTAGAGCTAAACTTGCTCGGGGTGGAGGATACACCGATGGGGCAGGACAAGTATTTCTAGAAGTGGGTCTGGGGATATCCTTATAGCCAATATCAGAAAAGCAAGTGACAAAAGGGCAGATATACAATGCCCCAGCAGCACTTTTACGCTGCCGGAGGCGGTGGAGTGTGCCGTTCCATATTTACAAGGCCACGCAAACCCACTCTGCAGGGCTTTCTAGTCCTTGTAAATATGGAGTCATGCAATGTCTTACTCTGTGTGAAAAGGGAGTTCCATGGGTGTTGCTGTGGGTGTTCACACGCAACCCCCATGGATTTTGACACTAGGACTTTGCCAAAACTGATGCTTTCTCCTCAGTTTTTCCTCTTTCCACGTGTGCTGCGGAACGCAGCACACATTGAACGCGGAAAACTCTTCCTTTGATTGTTTTTGTGCAGCAAGGAGTCCCTTCCTGCACAAAAGCAATCATGCCAACAACACAGACACCCTTGCACCATGGTGCAAGGGTGCCTGCGTTGGCTACAGTCTGTGCGCCAACACAGGCAGAAAGGACAGGTATGCACAGTATCTTGTAGATACAGCACATTTCTGTCCTTTTCTTTTGACATAGAGTAGCACAGCTAGATGGCTTGAGGTGTTGCCCAATGCCAAAATATTGTAAATATGCCCCAAACTGTGCAATTTAAACATGCTGGACAAACTTGGTACTATAGCGAGTATTTCTTTGTAGACTTGACACTGTTCCTAGGCTACTCACATGGATCTTTGAAAATATTGAGCGCACTGACAACTAAAAACTGCTTCTTTAAATCTGAATCCAAAGCACATAAGGCATGTTTTCACAAAGTTATTTTAAGACAACAACCATTTTGCCAACTCCCGGATTCCTTCTGTGCAGGACAATTTGCTTGTGATATATTTATAATTGCAAGCCCAGAAATATGCTCTTGCTTCATCAGTGACTGAAGGCACAATTCAGTTTACCCAAATGGATGCTGTGAAACATTCATGGGTGAGGCTGCCCTTACGTACAGATCTCAAAATATTTGGCCGGAGCCCACTTGCACTAACTTTTGGGGTCCTGCACTCATTTTTCCTCATCAGACTTTGTTCCAAAACAAGAGAGAGAAAAACACGAAAGGAGAAAAAGAAAGATGGATAAATTATGACAGGGAGAAAGCAAAAATGAAAAAGAACCTGAACAAGTGGGATAAAGGGCAGGCAGTGCCTGGTGGCAGAAGGCAGTGGCTCAGGGTAGAATCGCGTCTGGGCCATCTTGGTATTTGGCTCCCGTGACATTTGAAATTGCCAGGTACGAGCTTCAGAGCAAAACCTTAGGCCCCGGCCTTTCTTATTTTACGAATTAAGTACTGCTTTGTGGGTTATCACACGGTAAGTTTGGGTAGGTGGCTGGTAAGTGGAATTCCCCAAATACCATTTCCTCTTCATTAGTTAATTGTGGGCCAGTGAGGTGGTAATATTGTTGCTTGTAAATGCACTGCCATACTACAGTAAAAAGAATACAATAGTTATTGCTGACCCTTGTACCCATGAACTCTTCCAGTGGGTCTGTCATAGTGGTCCAGAGGCCCATCGTCAGCTCTCTCTGGGCCCGATTCACAAAATGAGTTTAAGACTCAATCCTAAACTTACTACTATTTTGGTATTCACAGAATGAATTTACTAATGTTGGTATTCACAGAAGTTAGGATTTTGTTTTAAGTCTGCTTTAATCTGTCTTAAGTTTGTCTTAAGACAAACTTAAGACAAAATCCTACCTTCTGTGAATACCAAAAGTACTAAGTTCATTCTGTGAATGCCAAAAGTAGTAAGTGCATTCTGTGAATACCAAAATAGTAGTAAATTTAGGATTGAGTCTTAAGTTCATTCTGTGAATCGGGCCCGCAGTTCAGATCTCCTGTCTCATGTTTAGGTCTCTTGACTACTGTCTAATCTCCAGGACACAGGTCATCTCTACAGGACATAGGGCCGGTTCCTCTGAAGCAAGGCAGGCGTCAGGTAGCTTGGCTTCCATCAGCTTTCCCAGCTACCTACTCTCAATTCTAATGCATAGTCCGACAGGACAACTGTGCACTCCCTACCTCCACGTGGTCACTGTCATTCACTTACTAAGATTTCAAGGAGAGTCAAAGGCACAATGGGTGCAGGTAGGAACTGTGCAAGATTATTGGCAATAAATGCAAGAAAGGAACGAATTGAAAATAGTGATTTTTTAATAAAACTGAGAGGATTATAAAATGACTGCACTGCTTCTGGATAGTGAGTGATATTATGGAAACCCATGACATAACTCCATGCGGTAGTCTAGAAAAGTTAAGATACTTGTATAGTGCTTTGAGGCACTTTTTTAAAGCAGCATCACAGCACTTTACAAGTAGTTACACTATTGGAAATAAATGAATCACTTTTGAAAAATTAATATCACAGCGTCCAATTGGTCCAATCAAATGCTTGACTCCTTTGGCAAACATGTTTTTTTTTTAATCCAGTAACACTTTGCATGTTGGAATTTTCAGACCAGCATGCAATGTAAAAACATTTTTTTTTAAAACACGTTCCAGAATGAACCATTGTGGGGAATGGAAATCCAGGAATGACTGAAGGTGTCACAGAGTACTGTGGGCAACTAAATAAAAAAGTTTAAAAACAAGTTTCACTTTGTGAGTTTCAGTCTAATTTATTTGAAAAAAACAAAGATTAAGCAGTGAAGTGGTGAAAGTGCAAAATTCCATGTCAAGTCCAGATGTTAGAATTCAAACTCTCTAAAACACCAAAGCTTGCTAAAAATAAAGGGGCTTATTTATGAGCCTTTGCGTCAATTTTGCGCCGCTGGTCGTCACTTTTTGTGACGCACCAACGGGGTAAAAATGCCCCATGTTGCATCATATTTACAAAAGTGACGCATCTAAGTAGATGCGTCACTTTGTAAACCCCTGCGCCACATTATACCTGCGCCAGGTATAATGTATGCAGGGTGGGCGTTCCGACGCAAGTAAGCCGCGTATGAGTGACGCAGTAAATTCTATGAGATTCGACTGCGCCACTTCTAGGACGCAAATGCGTCAATATCTTACGCCAGCCTCATGGCAGGCATGAAACTGACGCAGGTACATTTAACATGGGACTTGCCCATGTGAAATGACCCATTGCTGGAGTTGCGTCACTTTTGTGACACTCCAGCAATGCATCATTTTTGGGCCTACAGATACGTCAGAAATACTGACATATCTGGAACTCCTTGCGACACGATGCGTCATACTGTAAATATGATGCATCATTGGTGCCGCAAGGAGGGCGCAATGAAAAGTGATGCATCGCTGTTTTTACTCTGCGATGCGTCACTTTTCATAAATGAGGCCCGAACTCCCTACCACAGTGACAGCTCCGAGGGGCGATAGGGCAACCCCCTGCAACCCTTTGGTCACGCTGTGTAGTAGCAGCAACTGAACGTTGTCTGAACTAAGAAGATGAGCAGAAACCTCAACGCTGGCGCCTGTGTTCCCATGCCAGTGCTTTGGTATGCTTTCACGACTCCAGCCTCTCAGCTGAAATATTGTTATTACTTGAGCCCAAGGGTCCTACAGAAGCTTGTGCCGGTGCATGCAGCCTCTGACAGCTCTTCGCTGTGGCACCTGCCTCCATGGACCACTGCCATCATGCATAAGAATGGACCCAACGCGGAGCAACGTCCTGGCTACAGCAGCAGCAAAAACACCAGGACCAGATGAAGCATTTAAAGCTTTGACGCTCATGACGAGCTCAGCTCGTCATGACCCAAGGTGCTCGTGTGCTCATGATGAGCCACATTCTCCCACGCTTCTGATACCAGCCTTAGTCATCAAAGTCCTTGTTTAATGATGTTCTCATTGTTGCTAATGGTGTTGCTGGATTCCTAATAGAAGCCTGGTCATCGAGGCGCTTGTCTTTATTGCTGTATCGCTATCTTGTTGTCTTTGATATCCTCATGTAGTTTTCCCCCTGTGAACAGAATTGAGTCTCTTCTTTGTGTCAATGACTCCTGTCCACCCTGTGATTGCCTGGTATGGATACATGAGCCAAAGGTCATGTGTCTTTAAAGTATACTCTTACATCTACTTGGCCATCACCCTATCTCTCCCCTGGGTCTTTACTCCAACGATTCCTGATATTTGTAAATTTCTTGGTGGTAAGGAGTAAAGAGGCTTATAGATAAGCAGTATGCAGTACCCCTAACCTTCCGCTAACTGCTATAAGTTAAAAAGTCCAGATTTGGCTTCCAGGTCTGAAGTGGCTTCAAATTAAGCAGTGCTCTGAAAGTAGTTCTGTGATTACATAATGCACACTACGGAGTGGATTACGCTGGAGCTTGCGCTGGTGCCCTGTGGTTAGGGCTGCCAGTTTTCCATTTTTACAGATAAATACAGACAGAAAATAATATGCTTCTATCGCCATTTATTTTGAAAATGGAAAAATACAGACAATCGGGCATCTTTTGAGTGCCTTCCCATACTATCTTTCATTAATTCCAGCTTACAGCTAAGCAGATAGATGGCATGGGGAGTTAAAAACATGATGAGGTTTAATTAAATAATGACATATGTCAGCATCCATTTGTAGTATAATATCAACATTTGCCTGTGGGTGTATTCAGAGGCGGCTCCTCCACAATGGCGGAGGAGCATCACCCCACTGGCTCAGAGGCAGCAGATAAAAAAAATAAAATGATTACCTATAAAAGTTTTATTTTTCATTTGCCGGCTCTGAGCCAGTGTGTGCAGAGAGGGGTCGGGCCAGGACATAGGAGAGGGGAGGAGGAATGCTATGTGAACTGATAAGTGCGCATGTATGTTTGGCAACCCTTCTCAGGCTGGCCAAACCCACATGCGCACTTAGGCTTGTCCAGCCCGGCTGTACTGAACAGCCGGCTGGAGAAACAGCACAGACTCCCTGGTCTGAGGGGGGTATCTTTTCAGCCCGAACAGGCCAATCCCAGTGCTGCTCTCATAGCATGAAAGCAGCACTGGGATTGCACAGGGAGTCTAATGCTGCCCCAGTGCCTGCTGGGACCAGGAAGACCAATGCACAATGTGGGAGGCGGCCGGCAGCTCCAGGTAAGTGTCTTTCTAATGTTTATTATTAAACCCCTCTGTGCTCCCTCTCGGGCGCTCCCTCGTGAACCCTCCACACACCCCACCACCTCTTCATTGTGCCGGCCACCACTGGGTGTATTGTTATGTTATATTTGGTTGCATAGTTTGCTAAAACACAACAGGCATAAGTGTAAGCACGTATCTATAAGTTAAATAAAAGTGGAAATATACTGTATTACAACTTCATCTATTCAAAGAACACAAAATAAATATGGATAAATATAGAAGGAAATGTTAAGCAAATAAATACCATAAAACCCGGGTCCCTACCTGTGATTTACTTGCTCTAAAGGCCTCCTTGATTCCTCATTAGGTAACTAATGCTTGCTCATCCCATCTCGTTAGTTAAATCAAGGAAGTTAAGATGCTCAAGGCTAAGTCCTGAAGGAGAGATTTTGTAAATGTTGCCAGAGGCTTAAATTAGCCTGGGTTTGTCATCTCTAGGACTAAGGTGGTGTTTACATGAAATACAAGTTGTGACAGGATGTAAAGCACAGATCTGTCTATTGTGTGCATCTTTTTTCTGCCTCTTTCCCTTTGAGGCTCAGAGAGATTATATACAATGTTCATTTGGACAAGCCTGAGTGTGTCCAAGTAGCCGGCTTGCACAACACCTGATGAAATGTAACCTCCTAGGGTTCAAATTGGCTTCTTTGCCTGCACGTGAATCCAGGGTTAGGGCTCAAGGGAACTTATATTTGATGGGGTTCTAGGATATTTGCTAGATGGGGAAAGCCAAGGGTGGTGCATTGAGACGATGGTTTCTCGTGTTTCACGAGGTTACTTATATGTTAAGTGAAATCGTGGAGTGTGAGTCGATGCCAGGTAGCAGATGAAGTGTGTGTCTACAGGATATTTACATTGGTATGTAGGATGTATCTGTGTGTATATGTCCATATAGAATTACTACAGGAGCGATGAGACATGTCTCTCTTGCCTGGCAGGCTGGCTGAATCAGAAGAAAGGAGGCATATTTCTGCATGATGGAGACTGGAGTTTACTTCTCAGAGAATGAAGGGGGCGGATAAACTGCCCAGCCACACCCGGGCAGTGCCTACAGGAGCAATATGGAAAACGGGCATTGGAGTCAATGGGCCATGGAGGTGATGGGCTGTGATGGGGTCCTAGGAGCTGGCATGGTGATGGCTGGGGAGACATGGAAAGCTGCCCCTTTGCCTCCTGAGGCAATGCAAGCTGCAAGCCATGCGTATTATGAGATCTGTATACTCAGTAGTGAGGTACCAGTTGTGCTGTGCACAGAGCTTTGCAAGTAATGTGCGTGCAATGTGGAGAAGTGTGGCTCACTGGTTAGAGGAGGCGGACCTGGAAGCAGAGGTCAGCCCGGGACCAGGGTTCAATTCCCGGCTCGGCGGGGTCTTGAGTCCTAAAATGTCCATGGACTTGACAATTCTCGCTCCGGTGCCTACTCGATTCACAGGTTCACACTCTGCGACTCTGGGCAATAGCTTGCTTAATCTCCACAACGGCCCCTCGCGGCGGGATGCCTGGTTTTCACCTTGTGGATACCCTCCTGGGGTTATCTCACAGGGGAATACCGGGACGGGTTCCCTAAGCAGGCGCTTAGAAACCGGTCAATTCCTGTACATTTACATTTACAATGCGCAGAGGACGTGACCCCAAGCTGTGCCCTGTACAACCTACAAATGGAACCTTGGGTTGCACAAACAACACCGACACAGGATGCACCACGTATGTGCAATGCACAGGGCATAACCACGGACCACCTGGGTCCAGTACACACAGGGCGTAACCACGGACAACCTGAGTCTGGTACACACAGGGCATAACCACGAACCGCCTGGGTCCAGTACACACGGGGCATAAACGGACTAAGAAAACACAATGAGATAATAGACGAAGCGCTGAAACTTTACAGATGCTCACCTCCAGTCACAGACCTGGGTTGAATCCATCATTGTTCTTCTGCTCACCATGCCTCCCCAGGTCAGACCGAGCCATATGCAAATCAGTCTTGACCCTGTGCCTCATGGGAACAGTCCAGCCCGAACTGCCAAGCCAGGTCTTCCCTGGACCGGAAACAAGAATCCTGGGACCGATTTTGGAGTTACACCCTTCATCAGCCAGGCTAGCTTGAATCCAGTGGCACAGTGAGCAAGAGACCCACGTATGGGCATACCTTTACAACTGAGGGTAAACAAAGCAAACACAAGGAGATGATGGACAGTGTGCTGAAACTTTTCAGACACTCACCCCCAGTCAAAGTACTGGGTTGAATCCATCATCGGACTACCTGGGTCTGGTACACACAGGTTGCGGGCCTTACTCCATGTGCACGTGCCATAACCACGGACCAGCCGGTTATGGTTCACACAAGCCACAATGGTCCAGTACACACGGGCCTTGGGCCTTACTTCGTGTGCACAGGCCATAATCATGACCACCTTGGTCTAGTACACACAGGCCATGGGCCTTATACCACGTGACCAGACCACAACCATGGACGGCCTGGGCCTTACTCTGTATACACAGGGCTACACCACAGACCGCCTGGGTCCAGGAAATAAACACGGACCACCTGGGTCTGGTACATATACATCTCGGCCCTACTCCATGTGCACAGGCCATATACGGACGTCCTGGGCCAGTGCACACAGGCCCTGGGCCATACTCAATGTGCACAGGACAGGGCTGAAGTGTATCTTTATTAAACCCATTATATTCAATGGAAAAAGCATTATTTAGGGAACGCTGGCTTCCTGCCAGTGACAATAACTGTCAAAGTTCATAAAAGGAACTTTCCACCAGAAGCGTGAGGGCTGTGCAAGTTAGAGTCCCAAACATGAGACCTGAAATTCACCAGTTACGGTTTTCTTAACACCAATGTATTTATTAATTGTCCCATGAATACAGTATCGCGTGCTGGTGTTCATGAGGCCCAACTTATCACTAGACATTTGCATATTACAATTCCATAAAGGAACTCTTTGATCACTCACTAACTTAGCGCACAAATACGCTATGGAGGATTAACTTCCGGCACAAACACGCCATGGACTTCCGGCACGCCGGACCTAAGCCCATGTGCGTCATCAAAATGTGTTCTAAACAAATCATGGGGATTAGATCTTCTAGAGGCAGGCTTGGGACTCAGTGTGCTTCTACTGTCATGGAGGGCTTCGCGGCGCAGAGCCGTCCACTCTTTCTACTTGGGGTTGCCATTGAGGGCGAGGCCAGCTCAAGGACGTTGTTGTTTGTGATTCTGAGGTGAACATTGAAGTACCCAGGAAACGCCTATCACGCGAGACTGTAGGAGGCTGTGATCATTCTAGTTAACAAATTAGCAATCACCTCTACTTTGGACGCAGTGAGTGACGCTTTTCCTCAACTAAATACATATCAGACATTCCTCTGCCTTCTCTGTTAACCAAGCCCCTGGCTACTTCTTCATGCAAGTTTAACATTCCACAAATTACCTCTCAATAAGGCTGTCACGCAATGATCCGGATGCATAGTGGAAATACTTGGAAATCTGCCAAATATCATTCACTGGACCATGAATGGTGACTCCTGAGCCTAAAAGACATATCTAGATTCCAAGTAAGGGGCTACCTAAGAAATAGCCTTCACTCGCTCAACCGTGGGCAGAGATCAGACAGCACGATGTTGGTGCAAGAACCGGAGATTGAATTCAACTGTCAAGCAACAAACTGCAAACTTTATCCAGAGGAAGATCATTGGGACTGCTGGAGTACCCATAGGTTCATTTCCTAAATCTTTCCGAATAGATGGGATGGTGAGTCCAGTAGGACTTTGTTGAGAATATGTCCAGAGTGGTGGAGGCTTTCCAATGTAACCCATTTACTTTATTGGTAGCTCCCACCTCCTCAGCATCGACACGTTTCAGCCCCATCCTTTGGGAAGCACTCTGAATTAATATATGTTGCCTAAAAATGATCTGTCGCTATGACAACCACTTCAGAGGTCTTAGAGCTAGGACCTAAATTTCCTTCGGCATGTTGTGGCCTTCAAATACAAATATATACCAGCAGTGGCATAGCCAATAGGTCTCGGCTTTGGGACCTTATAAGTATTTAGTTAGCCAGCACAATATCCTTGGTGCAGCAACTTCAACTGTTGCATGTCTAAACACTTATGAGGTCCCAAAGGCGAGACCGATTGGCTATGCCAATGCTTGTTGGTGTTTGCTTTAGTTACGCATCAATTTTCTCACATTGCTATGATCTTGATGTTACTGCTTGTTATGTTATGTTATGTTATAAAAGGGCTCTTCTATAGCGCACGGCTACTCCATGGAGTGTCCCGGTGCTTTGGCAAAGATAGATAGAAGAAAAGTACACAACACAACGCCCTCCGCATGGCGGCACAGAATTACTGGGAGAAGAGCCAAGTCTTCAATTCTTTTCGAAAAGCCAGCAAGTTAGAGATAGTTCTCAAAGCAAAGGGAAGCTCGTTCCAACAGCGAGGTGCCAGATACCGGAAGGAGCGGCCTCCAGTACGAGCACGTCTAATGGTGGGAACAGCGGCTTTGGCCTGCAGAGCGGACCTTAAAGACCTCCTGGGAGCATAGAAGGCCATCCGCTTCCTGAGGTAATTAGGGCCAGTCGAGTGGAGAGCTTTAAAAGCCAGAGTCAAGATCTTAAAAGTGACTCTCTTGGCGATCGGAAGCCAGTGAAGTCTCTCAATCAACTCCGACGCTCGAGCCCTTCGTGGTAATCCAAAGATGGCCCTAGCAGCCGAATTCTGCACGACCTGCAGGCGTGCTAAGAGATATTTAGGAAGGCCTAGATAGAGAGCATTCGCGTAATCAAGACGTGAGCCTATCAAGGCCTGAACAATAATTTTTTTGTGTTGAAGGGATATTAGGGGAAGAAACTTCCGCAACATTTTCAAAACGCCGAAGCACTCTCCTGTCAGCCCTACAATCTGGGGTCTAAAAGAAAGATCAACATCACACAAGACTCCTAGATTTTTAGCTTTTAGCGAGGTATCCTCGAGCGGAGACATGTCACAAGGCCACCAAGTCTTCCAATCGGAATCCGGAGGACTTCCGAAGAAAAGCAGCTCCGACTTGTCTGAATTACACTTCAAACTATGCCTCTGAAACCAGTCAAACATGGCTTCCAGACATTCCCTGATCCGTCCGCTGTCAAAGTCTTCACCCTTGTTACACGTAAAAAGTAGCTGGGTGTCATCAGCATAGGATATGATCTGGGCACCAAAAGATTCCGCTACTGCCGCCAGAGGGGCCATGTAGATATTAAAAAGGGTGGGGCTCAGGATAGACCCCTGAGGAACCCCCACCTCCAGCGGCGGCATTTCAGCAGAAAACAGAGGTGCCCAGACCACTTGTCGGCGGTTGGTTAGAAATGACTTAAACCATTTCCACACCGTCCCACGAAAACCGATCTCCCAGAGTCTTAAAAGGAAACCGTCGTGGGGCACGGTGTCGAACGCCGCCGACAAATCCAACATGACCAAGATTGCTTTCCCTCCTCCGTCCAAAGTCTCTCGGATGGCATCGGTAATCTCTAAAAGAGCTGTCTCCGTGCTGTAATTCGAATGGAAACCCGATTGGGAATCGTGCAAGATGTTGTTGGTCTCTATGAAGCTGGAAATAGAGAGGTGCACGTGTTTCTCAATCACCTTAGCCAGAGAGGGAAGGAGGGAGATTGGTCTATAATTCGCGTGAACAAGGGGATCTAAAGATGTTTTTTTCAGCCGCGGCAGAATCAGGGCGTGCTTCCAGGCCATGGGAACCTCTCCAGATGTCAGGGAGGCATTGAGCAGTGGATTGAGCAAGATGTTAATTGCCGGCGCCACTCTCCCAAGGCATTTAGCAGGGCAAGGATCAAGCGGCGAGCCTGATTTAAGCCGCGTCAGGAAGTCGAGAGAGGAAGCATGAGAGATGGAAGGAAAATCCACAAGCAGAGGTCCTTTCTCCTTCAAGAGTGGTGACGTAGGTGTGAGATGACAAACACCTGGGCTAAGGCCCGCCCTAGGGAAGGAGCCTTGAATAAGTTTGATTTTATTAATAAAGAACTCACTGAGTTGGCTGATCCAGACTTCGGTGTGAGAGTGGATAGGAGAGCTCGAGGCAGGAGAGATAAACTCTTGTACAATTCTAAAAATTTCTTTGCTCATACTTTCTGCTGCGTCAATTCTATGCTCCAGCTAGACTTTTTTTGCATCCAAAATATGCTTGTGGTAGAGTCAGATTAACTCCCTGTATTTAGTTTTATCTTCTGGGTCATACAGACGCCTCCTGACTCTTTCTGCCCTCTTGCAGTTTTGACGCATTCTGCCAAGAAGAGGAGTAAACCAGGGGGCCGAGGTATGTTTACCCACAGAGTTAGCTGGCTTACCAGGGGCTAGCTCCTCAAACCTAGTTTCGAGCCACTTCTGGACCAGTTCGATATCTTGCTCCAAGTCACCTGATAGAGGGCAGGGATATTGGCCAAGAGCGGCAGAAAGCATTTCTGCCATAACTCGATGGAAAGGCCGAGACATCCTTCTGGTATCTTTCGCTCCTCTAGCACTGGGCATGGCTATAACGGAGATGCGAAATTCAATTAAAAAGTGGTCAGACCAAAGAACAGGAAGCGGTGGAGAAGCCTCGATAGACCTAGTAGAAAAGATCTGATCGATCGTATGGCCTTTGATATGAGTCGGGCTAACAATGAGGGGGGTCAGCCCTAACGGACTAACTATGTCCTGGAGCTTGATAGTATCGGGGTCAGCAGTGTTGTCCATGTGGGGATTGAAATCTCCCAGTAAGATACAATGCTCCGATCTCAGGCAAGATACTGAAAGTGCCGCCTGAAGATCATCAAAAAAGGAGCCTAAAGGGCCAGGTGCCCTGTAGATGATAATCCCTGTACAGGTTTGACGGGGAGATAGCTTGAGAGTGAAGCCTAAGGCTTCGCTGCCCTTGATGTTATCCACGGGGAATGTCGAACAAGAAAGATTCTTGTCAACAACTATTGCCACACCACCACCCCGACCAACCACTCTGTCCTTCCTATAGATGGTGTAATTTGGAGGGACAGCAATGGCAACATCAGGGCCGGAAGACTCACTAAGCCAAGTCTCTGTAAGGAACAGGCACGAAGTTTTAGAATCAGATAGCAAATTCCAGATGTCAGTGGAATGTCTACTAAGAGATCTGGTGTTAAGCAGGTGACAAAGGACGTATGGTGATGTGGATGCAGGCAGTAAGCCTTTCCGACTTGGCATATTCCAGCCGCAGCCTGAGCAGCCCTTCCTAAGAGAGCGGCCACCTGGGAAAACATGGTGGCAAGAGGAAATAGATCCTCGTAGCGCTAATAACTCAATGGAAGAGTAAGAGAGCATAGGAACCGATAATACGTCTTAGCCACCAGATGACCAAAAAGGACATCAAAATTACTGCATGCCTACCTCGCTGACTTCCGAGACGCGGACGAGCGCAGACGGGCGGGACTCTGGCGCGACTCAGGCGCAGAGAAGGCGCTCCCGCTGCGCGTCACCGCTGCGCGTTCAAAGGAGTCCTTTAAATAGGCAGCTCACACTGTCCCCGAGCGCAAGAACGCTCAAAGATGGCGGCCACAGTTCCCCTCCCGCACAAAGATGGCGCTCCCTGCCCACTGCCTCCCCGGAAACCGGACCCGCTAAACAGTGGTGGGGTGACAAAATTAGAGTGCAGGTGAGTGGCCAGAGACCCTGTGGCTAAAAGCAGGGGAAAACTAAAGAATATTAAATGAAATACAAAACGGGCATTTAAAAATGGCAAGTAACGCTACGACAGCGCGCACAACCAGCAGCAAAACGCTGCTGCAATACTTGACCTCAGGTCCACTTCGCCAGAGCAGTCTAAAAACCATTGATATTTCCCGATATATGCATCCAGCTATTACTTTAAGCTTCAAACGCCTGGACAGCAATCCTTGCTGAAGCAGTGGTCTAAAAGCAGACTAGCTGTGGACTGACTGTTCGTCTTATGACAGAACAGTACATGGTTGAAAAAGAAATTCTGAAGCATTGCACTACCACAACATTTATGAATAAAGACATTAAGTTACAGTTGCGGCTGGTGTCGGGCGGGGGAAGAAATAAAAAAACAAAAACAAAAATAAACGTTCCTGAATGCCGACCGCATCGCCTCATTGCCGCTCTACTGGCTATACTGCAGGCACAGGCTCCCAGACTGCCCTGCGTCCAATCCTAACACTGCTCTTATGCATGACAGCAGCATCAGGATTGGCCTGAGCGGCCTGGATTTGCACTCCCACAGAGCCTGGGAGCCTGTGCCTGCCTTCTCCTACCCGGCAACGCAGCTTGGGTTGGAGACAACTTCAATGTGCAAGTCAGTTTGGCTGTCCTGAGATGGCCGGCCAAAACCACATGCACACTGACAACAGTGCAGCTACCACTCCCCCTTGTCATCCCCATGGCCCGGCCCCTAGACTTGATACTATGGAGAAAAATAAAACGATAATAAGCATCTCCTCTCTAACAATTTATTGTAAAGCGCTCTGATATCCTTCGGGATCTTGTTCGCGCTATATAAAACTTTATAAATAAATAAAAAATGCTATATTATCGTTTCATTTTTCAAGTTTTGCAGCTGCTGGCCGGGGCGATGCTGCTCCATCAATGCAGAGGAGCCGTCGCTATTAAGTTACATGGAATGGTGGGACGCAAGACATGAAGTGGACACAAGGACCTGAGTGCTTATCAAATTTACCCAATACAGCACTATCCTCACATTCAAATATTGTTTCTTTTCCTCACTCCTGCACCCTCAGATTGCATGCTTAGTCAAAATGCATCCTCTATTTTTCGAAAACCCATCATGAAATCAAACTACTTCTCCAAAACGATGATGCCGCCTTTCATTTGTCTTTCAAATAGCACTCTTCTCCTTCTCCCCCACCCCATCCCTTTCATGCCTCCTCTCTCTGAGCATAAACTTTTCAGACTCACATGCACATTGCTTTAATTGTTATCAATGTCTTTTTTTTAATTGCCCATAACTTTAAAAATTATGTCCCTGAAACTTAGCAATGCCTAATTTCTTCTACGCATCATTTAACCATCTGCATGAATTCACGTAAGCCCCCTCCTCCCCAATAAACAGTGACACCTAAATCCTAATAATTGAAACCACCACAAAAAACTGGAGGGAATGCATGGAAGGGCTTGCTTTAGCGTATGGATCTAATGCCTAAAAACGACAATAACAAGTGACCCTATATTAACCAGTGACTTTGGGTTTTGGATCAGCGTGCTTGCGGCGTAATCCACTTCAACACCTCATCAGAAGTAGTAAGAGCTATTTAAATGCAACTACAATACAATGTAAATCTACTGTCAATGGAGACAGTATATCAATATGGGTAAAAGCCATAGCATTGGCTGGGTAATGTTAAAACGGCAATATTTACTAACCGATTCTAGCAGGTCCGCGATCGTTACTATTGCTGGTCTGCAACTGCTACTATACGCTCTGGAATATACATTTTCACTAAAGACTAGGGCGATCTTACTTGCATCCCTTTTGACAGCTACTGGCCTCGCGTGTCAAATGGGCTGCACTGAGGTGGCCGACATGTCAGGATCAGGCAAAGTACCCGAGTTGAGATTCTGTTTAAGAGAGGAAACAAGCACTCCCACAAGACATTCAGCACAGCCATGTTGAGCTCGTACTCACAAAAGAACCTCTGGTAAGCGCTGCCTATGGGGAGGAACATGTCTTTAAAACTATCCGAGCCAGGAAAAGACACAACAAAGCTATGGGACGGATATGACTAAGCCGATTGAGGTTAATAACCAAAGTAAAGATCTTTTCAACAGCATCAAAAAAGGACGAGAATAAAAAAACACTTTCCGCTCTGAAATGCTTGTTTCAATACTGAAATAGCAATAGTTGCAGCAAAATCTTAATAATAATGAACTCATTCATTTTTTTTGGGGTTGTTCAAACTTGAAAAATGAATATAAATGTAGAGCGCTAACATGCATGCTTCGTGTATACTTAGATTTTATTTAGAATAATACTTCTAGTTATGCCCTTTTTTTGCATTTGAAGAATTACTAAGTGTTTCTAGAGTTCCTGATGCACAGTAAACTCTCCAGTTAAATATGGTGCCCTCAGCACGCAATACTCACGCCAGCTTTTAGGACATCAGTTGCTCGCCCTCTTTCCATGGCCATTGGGTGAGTTTGGGCGGGTGCTTTGTGTGTGTGCACTCGCGCCTGCATGAGCTGTGCGTGTGCGCATTAAGTGCCGTAACAGCGGCTCTCACCTAGCCATGAATGATTATGATCTGTACGGAGTGGAGGACGATGACTTCGAGAGCCAGTTCGCTTCGGAGCTGGAGGCTCTGGCAGAGCTGGAGGGTGAGCAGAGGAGGGCCTCGTGCTGGAAGCATGGTGACTTCGCTATATCGTCATCAAAGTGGCATACAGTGACATAAGCAGTCCCGATGCATCAGAGTAGGCAAGATAATGCCCGCAGTGGCAGAATGACAACACATCATTTAATCTATTGTCCTCACTGCTGCAAAGTGGCCTCATGTCATTATGCCACTTTCTACTACGATTACCTCAGCATAGTGTTGAATGACATCGCCATAGGACATGAAGTCTTTGCATGGCATGGCACACACTTGATACTATTGCAAACAACATCAATATGTCTAAGATGCCTGGGTCTGACACTGCTAGCGCACTAAAAAGAACATAAATAAAAATATATAATCTTATAGCAGGTGGACATTAACGCAGGTCATGCTGACATTCTTATCCTGACTTTGTTTTCTAGCTACCTTAACAAGCAGTCTCTGCATGGTAATAGGGACCAGACACACACAGCGTTTCCCTTGCAGGAGCAAGCAGGGGCATCATCTGTTTTCAAGATAATTACAAACAGATGGAGCTGATGCTCGCTCCCACAAGGGAAACGCCAAACTTGCACGCGTTGCAGTAGAAAGCAATGCAGGACGTGCACGCTTTTAGGCAAAGTGCTGAGCGATTGCAAAAGGTCCCCTCCTATGCAGAGCATGCGCGCTGCGTAGGCGAGACCTAAAAAACTGCTTTGCCTAAATTCCCGTGCTGAATATAATTTTTCGATCAGGGTCTCTAATGGTGTTCTTGACTCTATTTGGTCGTACCTCTTTACTTGTAAAGTTAATTCAAAGCATATGAGGATACAGCTGAAGTGTGTCTTTCCTAAATCATCATGACACAAATATATATATGCAGTTTTTCTAACAGATTCACCATTACTTGGAAGCCCACACTATACCGTACCTTTGAAACAAAATCTGTTTCCAAAAAAAAGGGTTTCCATACTCTGACAGAAGAACAGATAAGATTGAAGGGCCAGTCTGTGATTACACATTTTTTATCCACTTTTAAAAAACGAAATATGTATGCTACAGGGATGTACGTCGTAACAACGCATGCTGTTACAACGCATGCCATTACGACGCAACTTTTACAACGCAAGTCGTTACAACGACTTGCGTTGGGGGGCGCTGGATAGTGAATAGTTTAATTTACTATTCCAACTCCAGTCCCCGTGGATAGTAGGGAAGGTCTTGGATAGTAAATTAACATATTCCCTATCCTGGAGCGCTCCCCAGCGCAAGTCGTTGTAATGACTTGCATTGTAAAAGTTGTGTCGTAATGGTAGTGTGGAGTAACAGTTGCGTTGTAAAATATGTTTCCCGTGCCACAGTGAAGTTAGGATGACTCCGTTCCACAAATCCTCTTATTACAAAAGCTTGTCCCTCTTAAGACTTCTTTTCTGTAAGAGTGACCTATAATCACCTTAGTCTTTCATCGAGCACCAGTATGAAGTCATGAGGACATGGGATGCCAGCACCCTACTAGTAGGGAGGACAAACACAACAAAGAAGCTAGCATACTACTGTGAAGGTCCCGGATGGACAGCCACGGGCAAATGAGGCTACATAAGGTATAGTCAGTCTATATGAACAAAGTGATAGTTTCAGACCTTTGAGTCAGACTGGGATCTGCCTGGCATTGCCTCACTCTTTCACCATCTTTAAGCTGTCCAGTGACAGAGCTTGAGCAGACATCAGCAATAAGTCCTAATACATCTTTGGATGTAGCTGCCCTGTTCATAGTCTAGAACCATGTCTTATCTGCCAAATTATGAGCCAAAATTCTGCAGAATAGATTAGAATTGAAAATATAATTTATGGAGAAGCACTTTGCTCTGTGAAATAGAAACATGGCGTGTTTTGTTGTAGTCTTTGTTCAAGTTACACGTTTCCCTTGAATTAAATGTGTTTGTTGAGATCTGATCTCCACATTTGTTGCCCACGTAGGACTGTAGGACTCTGTTGTCAATGCGCATTTAGATAGCGGAAATGCTGATGAACAGAGAGGCATGTTTAGACTGGTAGTGTTTTTTATGTGCAGAGTGGTTGTCTTGTGAGGCATGAGCAGCAGGAAACAATGCAGAACTATTGAAAAAGGCTACTTTACCCAGTGCTTTATTAGTACCTTGAATAATAAATTGCACATTAATGAGCCATTAGGTCCGTAGCAGCGGCGGCGCCCGATATTAGGCTGTGCATTTGTTCTCACCGCATATCTAATGCATTTGAGATAAAACATGCAACACACCATGTTCAATATTGACAAATGGCACCCAAGCATAGAATGTTTTTCGGGCATGAAATACTGCTACGTGAAAAACAGCAGAATCAATGTCCTTTAACTCTCGAATCAAGTTTGACTAAAATATGGGAAATAAATTAAGGAAAATTTACTTTAAAAAAAAGTAGTGCATTTTTATACTTCAGCTACATCCGGAAGGGAGAACGGCAGCGCAATGCTCCTCCTTTCCCGCCTCCAGCCTTCCGCAGGAACAGGTACTGTCCACTAGCATGTGCAGTACCACCCTGCATGATGAATCAACTGCATCTTGTCCTCGTCCAGCAACACACCCACAGCCGGCAGCCGAAACAGCAGGGGCCACCACACCAATATATATCCTTAATATAATAATCTTCTGAAGATGGATACATATTTGCATGGCGGCCCATGGCAGGGATTTGGTGGTATCTGGCTCTGTTCCACTTCTAAACACCCTGATCCCCCCTGCCCCCTTTACTGGCCTCCGCGCTCCTCTCCACCCGGACCTCCTCTTCCGGGGCCCCCTACCTACGCTCCCTGCCCAGGGCCGCCATGAGCCTAGACCCGCCCCTGGACACAGTAACGGGTCCCGACACACAGTTTGGAAAGCTCTGTCCTATACAAATAGGGGGCCTCATTTATGAGGTTTTGCCGTAGGGCAGCGCAGCAGGCCTTCCTGTACATCTCCAAAGTGCCAGCGCAATTGACTACTAGGGAGTTAAACATTCTAGAGCAGAGTTCCAATGGAAATGGAACATTGGATAAATAAAAACATTTGTGAGGGAACATGTTAACCATATACCACATCTCCCTTATATAAAATTGAAAGAATCAAATCAATAAACCTGACAAACAAGTGGTCTGTGGCGTCAGGCAGGCCCGGCTCCCCCGCCTCTGTCTCAGTGTCCGGGTCTGCGCCTCACTCCGCGTGACTAGGCCCAGGCCGGGGTCTCGCGCCAACGCCGTGTTTTGGCGCCTCCTCTGCCCAACGGCCGATACTTCACCGCCGCGGCCCTGATGCTGGTTTGCCGCACACCGGTAGGCTCCGGGCGCCCCGCAGGCTCACTCAGGGGGCCCGATGTGGTGGCCAGTCACGCTTCCATTGCCTCTGATTCAACGCCGATGCTGGGCCGTGCCGTCGCCTCCGGACCCCGGCTGGGGTTCGCGCCTCCGTAGCACCCTTGGGCCGGATCCGTCCGCCGGCTGATTTCTCGGTCTCGCGGCCGACTTTGTTTCCGCGCCGCACACCGGTGAGTTACCCAGGCAGTCCCACAGCTGCTCCGCCCAGTGATCTCACTTCTCTCTCAGAGGATAAATACAGGAGAAGTCGAGGCCCTGCTGACGGAGCTCTAAGGAGTCGCGTCTGCCATGTTGCCCGGCTGCCCACGCCCCCCTAGGCGCATTCATTTTCATGATTGCTTCAATGCGATCTGGTGACACCTTCCTCTTGCCCTTCTCAATGCGATGACCCAAATACTGGACTTCAGGCAAGCAGTACTGGAGTTTGCTTGGGGACACCCTGTTTCAGTTTTCTGTCAGGTGATTTAACAGTGCAACAGTATTGACCCTACAAGCCTCCTCAATCTCCGATGCAATCAGGAGGTCATCAATATACTGCACAAGAACTGAACTCTGTGGCATTTCTAGGCTCTGAAGGTTCTTTTTCAGAATCTGATTAAAGATTGATGGACTCTCAGTATTCCATTGTGGGATATGACACCACGTGGCTTTCCTCTTGAAAGGGTATTGAGAAGAATGCCTGACATTGATCAATAACTGTAAACCATTCAGCCTCACAAGGAATTTGGAACAAGATCACAGATGGATTCGGTGCCACAGAACAAAATGGGACTAAGATCCTGTTTGACATTTCTCAAGTCCTGCACAATCCTGTACTTCCCACCTGGCTTCTAGAGCCCCATTATGGAAGAATTACATGGGCTCCCCATGATTTCCTTCAGAATGCCCTGTTCGATCATTCACTCAGTCACAGTTGTGATTCCTAGTACCATTTCCTGAGTCAGGATGTACTAGTGTTTTCTTGGAAACTTTGCATTCAGTTTGATTTGTATCTTAACTTGCTCAACCCCTCGAATCAGTCCTATCTCTTCTCCCGTAAAATGCCACACCACTGTAGAGACTGAGTCCTTCAAATCGTATAGCAGGTCTTCTACTGTCAGCACAGGGAACATCTCTATGCAGAGCTTCTGATTCGCCAGTTTGAATGCAATGGCATAATCATTAGTCTGAAGCTCTACTCCATTGGGCATGCAATAGATGGTACGATTCAATTTACACAAGAGGTCCCGACTCAGCAAACAGACCAGACTCGAATCACACACCACAAAGTGGTATCTATCCTTAAATGTTACTATTCTGACAGGTATTTCATCTGTCAATAGATTGGTCATTCTCGTATATGCAACTCCTACAACTTGGATGGATTATCCTGAGAAGGGTGGGTTTGGAACTACTGCGGATCTCACAGTAGAGTGGGTGGCACCAGTATCAATCAATAGTGTAATGGGATGACCGTCCACCTCTGCCTCCACATACGGTCCTCTCTGGTCTACCTCTAAGACTGATTTAATGGTACAGTCTCCTCCCCCCCCCCCCATCAGGCACTGTCATTGCTACGGGTTTGGATCAAACTCATCTAGAGCTTCGATAAAGGGCATATGCTGGTATACTCGATTTCCCTGTGGATCCTCGGAGGTTGGAGAAACTGCACTTGCTGGCTTGGGCCCCCTCCATTCATGGACCTGGGTCTCATTACAGTATTTACAACATCAGGTACCTATCTCCTCATCTTGAAGCTGATTCGCTGGATTTAATCGATACTTGCACTTCCAATGCCCGATTTTGTGACAATAATGACTTGCAGTGGTCTTCTTTAGAGTACCGGCCTCAATTCCTGTCTTTTGATCTATGCCTCTTCCTCTTCCCTGACTCGCGTGAGTCGATGCATTTTGGGTCCCTCCATGATTGCTTCCCTGCTTCCGACCCAACGTTTCTCTACTCGTCTGCACTTGGTCTACCCTATCTACATTCCTCATCTAGACTAGCATCAATTTACCCTTTATTTTCCTATGCTTAGAATCCACCTCGTCACTACAGTATCTGGCACAACGCAGAATCTCGTCCACAGACTTGTTCTGCCAGCAAATCAGATGCTGTTGGAACATAAAGCTAGTTTCTAGTCTCAACCCCAACACAAACTTGGAAATTAACTGTCCCATGTCCTTAGAATCTAGAGTGTCCAACCCACTATACTGCTTAAAGGCTTGCAAGAGCCTCTCGTAATAAACATGTACTGTTTCCTTGGGCTTTTGAGTGGTTCGATCTATCTTAACCCAGTCAATATCTTATGGTGAGAGCTTAGACTGTAACCATGTGATTACCTGCTCAAACATTTTCATTACCAAAGATGAAGGACAATGCGTTGTGGGGTCTCGGTCTGGTTTGGCAGATAGTCAATCAACAATTTTACAAACAGACCATAAATCACTAGGTACCACAATGTCAAACAGTGTATTCAAATCAATCCACAATTCTTTTGAGATTTTAACAAAGCGATCAACTTGTTTGTACCGTTCAGCAGGTTTCTCCCTCAGCCGATGAAAATCATTTGTAAATGCTGCCAAATCACTCCTGCTTCAAGGCACATGCAAATACCCTTCGCTCGGTACCTCTCGCAAAGGGTAAGCCTCTACCCTGCTGTCCCCCTCCCTAAGGTCTTGAATCTCCTATCTCCTTTTTGACGTTCTTTTTCTTTGATCATCTTTCCTCCCACTTATCAAGCATACTCCATGCGCGTATTCCTACAAGCAATTCTTGAATATGGGTTTTCAAGCCAATTACTCTTTTCTCTTCTAATTCCTGGTCACTGTAATTTAACCTTTGATTTCCCTGCAACATTTAAGTTTTGGACAGATTCACATCCTACTTCAGGGCCAATTTCTCATGTGCCCTCCTTGCCTTACCAGTAACATCCTTCGCCACAAACAACAGCTCATCTTGCTCATAACGTTTTATCCTTTCCAAAGGCAAATTCCCATTGATTATCTCGTCTACGTCTGCCTTCAACCTGGCCACATCTAGCACTTTAGCATTTACTGCAGCCTTAATGGTTTCCTGACTTAACACACTACTTTGTTCTTCCCTTCCACTGCTCTGTTTTCTCTGGCGATTTCCCGTCACTGTATTCTGTGGGACAAGCTGACCTCCAGAACCTCCCTGATCGACACCTACTTCTGACATCCTTCCCAAATCCTTAAATCTAAACGTGAATCCGCCAATGGCACTGATCGCACTGCGTCAGACCCAACGCGTACTCCAGAAGGATCTGCAGTTGCTGGCAATGGAGTACTAGGTTCTACAAGCACCAAATATGGACCACTTCCATTTGCGGTAACATTTCCTCCTAAGTTGACCCTCTCTCCCAGTCCTGACTGTGGCTGACTACTCGTTACCCCTTGACTTAGGTCACATACTGACACTATAGGCCCAATGGTGACCAGTACCGTAAGTGCTTCCGCTAGCCACGTAGCAGCATTAACTCCACACATCTTCATACTTCCCGATGCTGGTATGCCCATTCCTTCCATTCTTGTTGAAATCTTCCCCACTACTCTCGCACTAGGTTTGGCCTGTAGTATTCCCATTCCCTCCATGTTCGCTGCATTTGCAATTCCCATCTTCCCTCGTCCGAAGCTGGATTGTATGGTGGAGGATGCTCTGCTAACAATCTTTCAAGCACACTATCATCAGTGTCACTATCATCATCTACCTTTGTATTCCAAGCATCTCTCTCCTTCACCAATAGTGGGGTTAATCTCTCTCCCTCAATGGTGTCAACTCTCCACCTCTTCTACTGTGCATCCCATCACGCATCCTGGTATGCCTTCATAGCTGTTTTCATCCTCCCCTGACTTCTGACCCTGCTCTTCACCTGTGCTGCTTGCATCCAAGCATCTAATACTTCAAACTGTGTTGGTGTAGGCAGAGGTTGCAATGAAGCCATCACTCACCTCACCTCCAATGGAAATGAGCCATAACTTGGAAAAGCCAAATCTCCCTCCTTTTCAGTAATCTTAAGCCGTTTTTGAAGCCAAATTATGGTATGGAGTCCTATATTTGTTGTCATGTAATGTGCTGGTGTATCCTCGGGCAGTGCTTCCTCATCCATTCGAATTACCTCTCCTCTACCTCCCCTGCAAAGATCTCTTAGAACTTTAAAGCATCGCATGATTAAACCAAGTTCTTTGCCCACAAGATGTTTTTGTTTCAACTTCGTGATGGCAACCCACCAATCCCAGTGCGGCATTACACCAACCGACCTATCGCAGCGTGGCACACTCTGAAGTCACTCTTCCCTCTCACAGCGGTTCACTCTCCTTCACAATCTCGCCTTACGTATTCATTCTTTCAATTATAGAAACAAGTAACTGTCTGCCTACCAAATGACCGGACAGTCACATGAACTAGTAGCTGTCTGCCTACCATATTACCGGACAGCCACATAAACAAGTAATTGTCTTCCTTTCATCAAGATCAATAGAATTCAATCACTCAAGAACATTCGATCTGTGCTGGCCACTTGAATCGCTGTAGTCCACCCCTATAAACAAGATTTCGCACACGATTGTAACAAATTCACTCACACAAAGTTCCTGTCTCAGGTGGGTGGTCGATAGCGCTTCATGACTTCCCAATAAACCAATGGTCAGAAAGTTACAACAAATCGGTGTTTTCTATACCACAAATCTAAACCGGGATCTTAGGCTACTCTTTGAGCCTGACATCAAAATAAATCCAAATCTCATGGACCGCGTGCTTTCAGCCTGAAACCACATTCAATCGACTCTCATCCCAACTCCACAATACATCACACAATCAATTCATCACCGCAATCTAATACACAACATCCCTATTCATACTCACTCCGCCGTTCACCGATGTGCTTGCCGCCCTTTCAATCTCCATCGGTCTTCGCCTAAGTACGTCGTTCTCCACTCTTGATCTTTTGGGCTCTCATTCTTTGGGGCTCTACGAAGCAAAACTTCCATAGCACTTTCGTGATTCTCCCCTCACTTCAAGAGGAAACTATCCGACATTGCTAGCAACGTTCTGGATTTACTCTGGAACCCCTGGTCGATGGATCGTTGGTTCCTGCTTAAAAGTGTGGAGGGGAGAAATATGTTGTCCGATTAGATTTCACAATTCCAATAAACCATGACTCCGAAGAATCACTGACTCCAGGTTCTAAGTTTAGTTGGTTTATTACAAAGCCAAAAACAATTGGACAATCAAGCACCTCGAGACGAGGGTTTAGAAATACATTGGAACTACCAAACAGCCAAACCTACAAGCAAACTTTAATAAATGAAACATACAAAGAATAACAAGTTCTAGGATCAGGACGCAGGCAATGACTTCGCCAACATCAAGATTATTCTTCATTTGAGGTTCATAAGAAAAGCATTAGTCTGTCCCTACACTACCACTAATGTGACATCCCTACTTAGCATTTCCCCATGCAGGTACATGATAAGCTCTCTGTGTGTGAATACTTCCTAAGAAGTGCACTTACGTTGAATGGGTCCAGTAGCATAAAGCTACAGAGCTCGTTCTAAGATGCTCCTTCTCTCTCCATCAGATCTCCTTTCCTAACTCAATCCCCGGGGCACTGTCCCTAATTCCAACATCGAAATCCTAGGACGCACCCATCTTCACATAACGCCATCATCCCATCCAGCTAGACACCTCCTCGTAGGTAAATTTCCAGCTGGTTTCGATACTCCCAGCCTCTAGTTCAATTACATTGATTCCCAAGCCTTCTTCAGTGAGAAAGAACACTGTCCCACATTATAAGCACCACTTGTTCAAATGTATCCTCTCCTCCCTAAGACTAACTCCTAAAACAAAAGCATTATCCTTACTAACAAAGAAGAATTTCCCCACTTGCAACAGAAACCTGAGAAAGAAAAGATTCTTCATGCACATGAACATTAAGAACACTACTATTAGGAATGCCAGGGAAAAAATACGCAAGGGCTACAACATCGGAATATAAGAATTATTATAAACTCCATTAAGCACATGTACACATAAACATTATTACTGTACACATTTAAATCAGTGAATTACATAGTCAGTAAATTAATTCTTATTAGTTATTTATAAAACGAACATTAGAATTTCACCATTTAAACATGATTACAATATTCATTTCTCCATGTTGAATGAAATACCTCTCAATGCACCTTTCACATTATTACATTTTACATCCGAACAACCAAATGTGAACACAACAAGAGAATATATGCATGTGCAAACTGCATGTGATTATAAAGCACCCCTACAAATTGAAGAACACAATCGCACTCTATCATGGTCTTTCATGTTGCCACATCCTCTTTTGCCCATACTGCATGGTTGTTTTGCTGCCCTTGCACCCCTTTCCTCTGCCCTCCATGGTCCGTTGTGCTGCCACTGCCACTACCTCACCCGCCTGCCCAGCATGGTCAACTTATTGCCTCTGCGCTATCCTCCATGCGCGGGGTCTTATTTCCCGAGAAACTATTGTTAGTGCTCTAAACAACTAAAATGAGGACATATTTTCTGAGTTCTCAAATAGCAACAAAACACTTTTAAATAATTTGCTATCTTAATGTTTTTTTTATATAGTTGATCACTTGATTAGTAGTTATACTTAAAGGAGAGGATGTTGCGTTATGGCCAGAGCTGCAGACTTTGCAACTGAGGAACAAGGTTCAAGTTTCAGCATCCGCTCAACATTCTGTGATTCTGGACAAATCACTCAATCTCCCTGTGGGAGGGCAGGGCGTATATACAGACGTGGAGGCTGGATGTATTGTCGAACAAAGGTGCTTTTATTTTCAGTAAACACAGTTTCCTGTTTAATAGGGCTAGTATGAGTCTCTTTTCCACTATCAATAGGGCTGGTCGCAGTGGCTCCGGTGATTCCTCCTTCTTCAGGTGGTAGGTGGATGGGGTGGTCTTCGTAGTCGTCCGTGGTGTCACTTTCCCGGAGGTTCGCCCAAGAGAAAAAAGAAAGGAAGCCTATCAGGTCACTGTGCTATTGAATTCTGACCGTCACCTACACCCAGTAGTGCTCAAGGTCTATGGACTGTGAGGGTAATAAGGGTTGTTAGGGAAGTGGAATATCTTGGATACTGTCGAGTTGTCAGGAATTAACACACCACCAAATGAGGCAATAAGAGGATGGTCAGGAATTAACACACCACCAAATGAGGCAATTACACACCACCAAATGAGGCAATTACACACCACCAAATGAAGCAATAAGAGGATGGTCAGGAATTAACACACCACCAAATGAGGCAATTACACACCACCAAATGAGGCAATTACACACCACCAAATGAGGCAATTATAGGAGGGCAGGAGTGCACAACATTTAACATTCAGGTGTTCCTTCTAAGCATCAGCGTTTTACCGTATAATGAAACAGTAAATCCTTTCCCTGCAGACACCTTCTAAGTTCCCCACCCTCCTTTTAACAATGCATTTCCCGTGATTGAGCACTTACATGGCCCCGCCGTAACTCTCCTGAGTCACGGCCGCTCTCCAGCGTCCTCCGTGGGAATCCACCACTCCTCCGTCCAGTGGTCGTCCGGTTCCTCCGTCTCCTGGTCGCGCTGGATGGTTTCTCCTCTCGCTCTCGGTCCTTCGTCCCGCTCTTCGGTCTCGGCGTTCTGCTCCACACTCCGCGTTTCTGGACCCGCCTTCCCGCCGGTCAAAGACGCCTCTTCCGGTCCTGGCTTTCCCTTTATTGGCGGCCCTTGAGTGTTTCCGGGGTCAGCGTCGTCTCCTTGCAATCCCGAGTCGCGCTGCAAGGAGAGAGGAAAGGTACGCGTTGACCGCCAGGTACGTGTTTTTTCTCCTGTTTCCGCCTGTGTCCCTGTTTCCACCTGTGTCCGTCCCCTCGCAAAGGATCCTGGTCGCTGTAGTCCCGGTCTCCCGTGGCTCCCCTTCTCACACTCCCCATGCCTAAAAACAAATGTAATGTGTCCTTGAGTAATGATGCTCATGTAATGCACTTCAATACTTCTGGGTCAAGTCTGCGCTATATAATAATGCAAAAAAATATAAAAGAATAAGTGCTTTGTACACTTCTGACATTGGGCTATACTTGGGCTACATTTGGTGTGATATGTATGCGATATTTGGGCTCTTTATTCTCTATGTCCATCCTGGGAACACTTATCTATTTTGAAGCCCCCTAATTACCTCATTTACTGCAGTATCCTCAGTGGAAAATGCTTTCAGTTTTCTACTTTCATTCTATGGCGTTCAGATGTGCCAAACTTTTGGCATAAATTCAGAAAGTTAGCTCTCTATTTGCTCATTAGAACATTATAGGAAAGCTGTTAAGTGGCAATCTGCTGCTAGTGTTGAAAGTGCATGTTTCAGTCTGCATGTGTGCATGTGTTGAAAGCATATGTTTCAGTCTGGTTGTCAGAATTTTTTAATCAAATAGAAGAACTCACCTAAAATGTTTCCTTATTTTTCTTTCTACAGCACTAACCATAATTTCTACGACAAACTGAAACCCCTCATTTTATTCCTTACTAAATTAAATGTTTTAAGTTCTAACAGTTTGAATCAATCAAGATGGCTTCAAGTGTGCCATACTATTGTCATAAGTAACACTGTTAGCGCTCTAGTTGTTCTTTAGAACCCTCTGGAGGCTACAGTAGAACACAAAGGAATCAACTGACAGGCTGCTGCAGTTGTAAGTACATGTTTTACTGGGAATGTCAGACTTAATTTTCATATGGCTGAGAAAGATAGTGTCAATTTACAGAAAATATGCTCTGCACTTTAGCTTCTGGAGGAACTTCTATAACCTCTATGAGAAAATCATGAGAAAACGGTTTTCTCTCAAACATGATTCATGAAATCCCAGCAGAAGGCTTTTTCAAATGTAAAATCACCTTAGAACACACCAGTATTCTTACAATTAGTTATACGTTCTCCTTTTTGTGACCCTCTAAACCTGCCAATAACTACAATGCATTTCAATGGGGTGCTATCATGTATATTGATCCCAAGATGGCTGCAACACTTCCTGGTTGAAGTGCTGGCAGCCAATCACATTTCAGTAGGTTTTTGTGCTATCAGGTAGCTATATTTTTTTAACTTGAATATCTCTGAAACTACTGAAAAGATTTACAAAAAGGACGCTTTCTGGACTGACCAACATCTAGCTTTCTGCCAAATTTGGTGTAATTCCATTCTGCGGTACGGGCTGTAGTTGTATTAAAAAAATCCCTATTGACTTAACATGGGGAAAACAAGTTTTGGAACCCCCCCCTTTTTTTGACTCTTGCTTGAGAGATCACCCCGAATTTTCAACATAGCAGCAGAACCAAAGAGGGGAAGTTGTTTGTAAATTTTGTGAAGATTCGTCTAGTGGCGCCAAAGTTATTGGCAAAACAAAAAAAGCTTTTCCTATGGAACCTTTGTCCCTAACTATAACTACCTACTGACGACTTGCCATCTGTGAACTCATTACTCATGAACTGATCTTGAACTATCTCTCTCAGAAACTTTTTTAGAACTTTTTCATATGAAACGAACTTGAAAATTCTTTAATTTGGTTAATCTTGTTGCACATGATTATTAATTAGAATGAGACATGGCACATGGAAAGATTTACCATAGAATGATCTGGATTGTAAATTGGGAATTGTTTGCCCACTAGAGGGCTATATCAAATATGTATCAAAATGATTGAAGTATGGCAACCATTTATTATTATTCCACTGGAGGGTTTAATTTGACTTGTCATTTCTATACTTTCTTGAATTGTTCAATGTTGAAAAACCGAAAACAACATTATGATCTAAATGATGGGCAAAAACTACATATCCCATAATTCCTGTGCGACTAACAGGAAGTGAAATGTCGAAATAGAGAATGCACTGGTTATTTAAGTTATGTAAAAAAATGTAGTGATGGTTTCCTGTGAGCAAGGTCTCCGCTGAGACCGAAACGCGTCAGGTGATGCTGGTTGCTGGCAAGCGAAAATAAATCTAAACCGTTCTACTATCTTTGGCATCTGGCTGTAATTTGAAAAATATCCGGGAGTGCATGGAGACGTAAATCCCCTCACGGGGAAACTGGACTTTAATTTAATCGCGGCTTGGTTCTGCCGCGCTCCGTGTGCACCGCCTCAGAGCGCCTGGTGGCCCGCCCTGTGGACCAAACGGGAAGGAATATATATATATATATATATATATATATTAACTCTTCCCTCACGAACGGAAGAAATCCAACCACGCCGACAGGGCTATCAAGCGAGGACATTTATTCGGCACCACGAAAAATCCATTAACGCGTTTTTACCTACATTGGTCTTGGTCTGGCTGTCACCAGTAGGTAGATATAGTTAGAATATTCCATTGACAAGCCAAAACCGTCTTTTTGAATATTAATAAGTCATCCATCCTGTGCGTTCGCCGGAGCAGAGCTGGAGGGAGAGCTTTCTCTTACACCGCAGCCACAGCTTGGAACTCTCTCCCATTGGACATAAGACGCTCTCCAACCGTGCAAACCTTCAAACGGGCACTTAAGACCTGGCTTTTTGACTGACCAGAGCAGCCCCCCACCCTCTTTCCCTTCCCCAGCGCCTTGAGACCCTCACGGGTGAGTAGCGCGCTTTACCGACCCCTGATTGATTGATCCATAAATAAACGTTATTGCCTAATAATGCAGGGCGCATGATGTTTAAAATCTGGACATGTAAATGTTTACAGTAAAACATGTTGCAGTAACAAGGCCCCAAAAGCTATGTTCACTGTAGCAGGGCTAGCTGTTCCAAAGGAAAGTACCCAGAGTTAATAATACAATTAATAAATGTTCTTCGCACTTAGGAACTAGCTACAAATCTCCTTCTTGGACTTTATCAAATATTTATTACAAGCCCAATCCACTGGAAAAGTCAGATTTATAACAAATATTTTACAAACGGTACTTTAAAGCAGTTACCTTTAGCCTGCCTAAAAAACCAGTAGCCCATTTGCCTCAGTCCCCAGCTGTCACCCAGAAACTGAATAGCTCGTTGATTAGGTGTGAAGTGGCTCCCAGAGTGGAGGCAGAGGCTTTGGGTGTGGGAAGAAATTGACTTTCTCCTGACAGGATGCCCTGTGGGTAGTGGCCAGGCCCTTGCATATCTTCAAAAGATGCCTACTCAGTCACTGGCAACTGTAGCTCACACCTGAGCTTGCCTCTCTTTTCCCTAACTAGCCAACCAAGCACCAGTCCCAGTGGGGGAAGAGCTGCTTCCAGAACATATTTTAAGTGACTATTTTGTAGAGGTTTTGGAAACACCTCTAGTGTGTACACAGATAGGGAGGGCCACTGTGGGGTTGTTTGCAGTAGGGCACACAGGAACTGCTACAGAAATGCATTGGGTTAACCCTGGGAACGTTTCCCTATTGGTTAATGAGGGGCCATACATACATTACCCCCTCCCAAAGGCTGGTACCAGGCATAAATATGGCACCCCAGAGAATCCTCTTCAGAACACCACTGGATCTGTGGAAGACAGTAGAATAACTGCATCTGTTGTTGTAACCTATGAGGAGAAGAATAATGACTGGACTTGCTATCACATCCACCCACTACAAAGAAGTGGACTGCAAGAGTCACTCGGCTGACCTCCCGTTAAACTAACGGCATACAAAAGCTGCAAGAAGCCAATTCCCTGGAGGAGTCTAGCTGACCAGTTTCTACTGGACCTACCCTGGACTTTACTGGTGGCTCCTGTCTTGATGCCCAAGTCCGGTTCTTAATTTCCCAAAACTGTAGGCTGATTTTAGCATGTATTCCTACTTCCTAATCTTTAACCTGAGACGTCAAAACTTTTAAGACATTTTGCCTTGAAAACTGGCAGAAGACAAGGACAAACCTGCCAAGTCAATCTGACAAACGTTGCCATGCCGCTGGGCCAACTATTTAGATTGCTTCCGCACTGAGCTTTCCTGTTGCAGTAAATGCATTTCAGCAGGACATCATGGAGAAGGTATCCAACTTAGTGGAGACCTGTTTTGAGCTGCAGCTTTTAGCGTTGTCCCACCAGAGAAACCTGAGGTCCAAAAAAGTGACAAAGGGTCAGATGTATGACCATTCACTTTAACGAGTTGCAAATTGCCCTGAATTGCGATTTGCGACTCGCTAAAGTGAATGTACAACAGTTTCTCAGACACTGTTTGCAACTCCCAATGGGGTTGCAAATTGCATGCCTCATCAATATTCATGAGGCATGTAAAATCTCAACCCATGGGTGGTCCTGAAAAGGAAAACACCCAGCAAGCACCTGATTCTTCCAAGAAGAAATGGGATGAATACAATAAAAAACAAAAGAATAGATCTCAGTCCTGGAGTGGGTCTCCTCAGCAGGAGCCCTCCGAAAGAAAATACAACCTTAGGAATAGGGATAACATAAAAAATCCTGACAGGTATCAGGATACTGATACACGTTCCTCTCGTTCCTTTCAGGGTTCACCAAGCAACTCAGAGAGATAAGGATGGTCCGAACACAGACAAAAAGAGCGTACAAAGTCCAGAGACACGTCTCCTTCTAAAACAAGCATTTGCAATGCAATAGGTCTCGCAATAGGAAAGTTTGAGCTATTGGCATTGTAAATGACAAATTTTTTATTTATGTTTTGTTTTTGAAAATAGCGAAATTAATAGCTTTGTCATTTACAATGCCAATAGTTATAACTTTCCCAAATGTGACACCTATAGCATTTGTAATGCAATATGTGTTGTATTTACATGACTTACATGTATTGATATTACAAATAACAATGGCTTCTAATTTTTTTAAATAATTAATACTTAAATAAAAGTTATTGTAATTTATAATGGCAATAGCTTAAACTTTTGTAAATAACTTTTGTGAAGATTATGTTCAGTGTATTTTATTGTGACGAAAATCCAAGAACAGAAGTGAAATATTAACATCTTTTTGTTACATTTGTAATAAAGCTTGAAACATCGAGAGAACCTATTTGAACCAGTTGTTGTTGAATGGTTGCACAGATTGATGCTGTGGTGGCACTGAGTGATGTTGTGATGGCGAACGAGTGATGCTGTGGGGTTCAGTGATGCTGTGGTAGCGCATTGTGATGTTGTGGTGCTCCTGAGTGATGCTGTGGTGGTGCTGAGTGATGCTGTATGCTATGCTATGCTATGTTTTGTTTTGCTATCCTATGTTTTGTTTTGTTATGCTATGTTTTGCTATCCTATGCTTTGATTTGTTATGCTATGCTATGCTGTTTTGGTATGCTATGCTATGCTTTGTTATGCTAGGCTATGTTTTGCTATGCTATGCTTTGTTATGCTATGCTATGCTTTGTTATGCTATGCTATGTTTTGTTATGCTATGCTATGTTTTGTTGTGTTTTATTATGCTATGCTTTGTTTTGCTATGCTATGTTTTGTTGTGTTTGGTATGCTATGTTATGATTTTCTATGCTATTATATGTTTTATTTTGCTATGCTATGTTTTGTTGTGTTTTGTTAAGCTACGCTATGTTTTGTTGTGTTTTGCTATGTTTTGTTATGCTATGTGTTGTTGTGTTTTGTTATGCTATGTTTTCTTATGTTATGCTATGTTTTGTTATGCTATGCTATGTTTTGTTTTGCTATCCTATGCTTTGTTTTGTTATGCTATGCTATGTTAAGTTTTGCTATCCTATGCTTTGTTTTGTTATGCTATGCTGTTTTGTTGTGTTTTGTTATGATATGCTATGTTTTCTTGTGTTTTCTTATGCTATGCTATGTTTTGTTGTGCTATGCTATGTTTTGTTGTGTTTTATTATGCTATGCTTTGTTTTGCTATGCTATGTTTTGTTATGCTATGTTTTGTTATGCTATGCTATGCTTTGTTATGCTATGTTTTGTTATGCTATGCTGTGCTAAGCTTTCTTTTGTTATGCTATGCTATGTTGTGTTTTGTTATGCTATGTTTTGTTGTGTTCTGTTATGCTACGCTTTGTTTTGGTATGTTAAGCTATGTTTTATGTTATGCTATGTTTTGTTCTGCTATGTTATGTTATGCTATGCTTTGTTTAGTTTTGCTATCCTATGCTTTGTTTTGTTATGCTATGCTATGTTTAGTTTTGCTATCCTATGCTTTGCTTTGTTATGCTATGCTATGTTTTGTTGTGTTTTGTTATGCTTTGCTATGTTTTGTTGTGTTTTGCTATGATGTGCTTTGTTATGCTATGCTATGTTTTGTTATGCTATGCTATCTTTTGTTGTGTTTTATTATGCTATGCTTTGTTTTGCTATGCTATGTTTTGTTATGCTATGTTTTGTTATGCTATCCTATGCTTTGTTATGCTATGTTTTGTTATGCTATGCTAAGCTTTGTTTTGTTATGCTATGCTATGTTGTGTTATGCTATGTTTTGTTATGTATGCTATGTTTTGTTGTGTTTTGTTATGCTATGCTATGTTTTGTTGTGTTATGCTATGTTTTGTTATGCTATGCTTTGTTTTGGTATGTTATGCTATGTTTTATGTTATGCTATGTTTTGTTCTGCTATGTTATGTTATGCTATGTTTTGTTATACTATGTTTTGTTATGTTATGCTATGTTTTGTTGTGTTTTGTTATGCTATGCTATGCTTTGTTGTGTTTTGCTATGCTATGTTTTGTTTTGTTATGCTCTGTTTTGTTTTTCTACCCTATGCATTGTTTTGTTTTGCTATGCTATGTTTTGCTATCCTATGCTTATTTTGTTATGCTATGCTGTGTTTTGTTATGCTATGCTATGTTTTGTTATGCTATGCTGGTGAGGGTGTGTGAGGGTGAGTGAGGGTGATGGGGTGTGAGGGTGAGGGGGTGTGAGGGTGAGGGCGTGTGAGGGTGAGAGGGTTGTGACGGTGAGGGGTGTGTGAGTGAGGGTGAGGGTGTGAGGGTGAGTGAGGGTATGTGAGGGGGTGTGAGGGTGAGGGGGTGAGGGTGAGGGGGTGTGAGGGTGAGGGGGTGTGAGGGTGAGGGGGTGAGGGTGAGTGAGGGTGTGTGAGGGTGAGAGGGTGTGTAGGGGTGAGGGAGTGTGAGGGTATGTGAGGGTATGTGAGGGTGAGGGGGGTTGAGGGTATGCGAGGGTGAGGGGGTGTGAGGGTGAGAGGGTTGTGAGGGTGAGGGGGGTGAGGGTGAGGAGGTGTTTTGAAGTTTTTAGGTGTTTTGAGGGTGGGTGTGTGTAAGGGTGAGAGTGTGTAAGGGTTAGGGTGTGGGTGTGTGAGGGTGAGGGGTTGTGAGGAAGAGGGGGTGTGAGGGTGGGTGAGGGTGGGTGAGGGTGGGTGAGAGGGTGTGTGAGAGGGTGTGTTGGGTAGGGTGTGTGAGGGTGAGAGGGTGGGTGTGAGGGTGAGGGGGTGTGAGGGTGAGGGGGTGTGAGGGCGAGGGGTGTGAGGGTGAGGGTGTGAGGGTGAGGGCGAGGATGAGGGGATGTGAGGGTGAGGGGATGTGAGGGTGAGGGGGTGTGAGGGTGAGGGTGTGTGAGGGTGGGGGTGTGTGAGGGTGAGGGTGTGAGTGTGAGGGTGAGTGAGGTAGGGCCACGGTTGTTTTCATTTACTTGGCGCGGGTTCAGGTCCGATAGAATGAAATGATACGGGCTAGGCGCATTCCTCCACCGTGAAGCCATCCCAAGAGCCGTTTTAAAGTTAACAGGAGAATTTCCCCCATGCTGTTCTCATCTGTCATTCCGCGAGACGTCTGTTCTCCGAGTGCTCACTCCGTACATTCCTTCACATTCGGGATTGCAAAATGTTATGGCTCCGTTCACACGGTAAGAGCACGCTGTCGTCATGTGACACATTGAACTTCGACCTAGCAAAAGCATTGTTGTTGTCAGAGTCACTTTTAACATTTCACAATTCGTGCTCAAATTAAGTTATATTTATTTGTAGCAAGTAGGATTTACGATTTTTTAAAATGAGTGCTGCAAAATGACGTCACCGAAACTCGCCGCCAATTTCATCCGAAAAAGCTGTACTACTATTTAGGCATATGCATTGTTCAAAATGGTGTGAAATTTACCTTAAAATACTTTTAGACATGTTGCAGTCAATGAACGCATTTTGCGTTTCCAGAACCAAATTAAAGTGAAAATGTCAGTGAAGCTCTCGGCATTGCGCGGCAGAGGTGTGGCGGGGGAGGTGTGTGTGTGTGTGTGTGTGTGTGTCTGTGTGTGTGTGTCTGTGGGGTGGGTTAAAGATAAGAGCTGAGTAAAATTAATGAAAAGAGGGTTATAGTGGAGAAGCCTGTGTTAGGGAGCAGGGAAAGTGCACTCAGAGATAGGTGGTCGGGACTAGGTCATAACAAGCTCTCAGCATTGCGTGGGGGGGGGGCGGCTTCCTTTGAAGTCTGATGCGGGGGCGGGGGGGCTTGCTTTGAAGTCTGATGCTGAGGCTCAGACAGATGGTGTGCGATGTGGCTGGGATGTGCATGCGCCTGGCTCACATGAATTGTACCCGATCCGCAGGTAGTTTGGGTAGACTTTTGAAAGCCCTTACTATAATCTCGACAAACAAGCATTGCTAAAGCAATGCTGTAGGTCGAGACCTAAAGAAGACAAGTCACAACCAAAACCTCAATTTAACCCCTTGAGTGCTGGCCACGTTCAGCGGACGTCGCGCGCACTACCTCGGTAGTGCTGCGCACGTCCGTTGAATGTCGCTGCCCGGCCTGCGCAATAGAACGTTCCGCACCAGCGCGGAACGTTCAGCGCAGCGGAGGGGTTAAAAAGAAAAAAGTAGCAGGTCTCAAAGTTAGACATGCCCAGAATTCTGAGGACTTAGCTTCAATCAATCAATCAAGACATTTAGAGAGCGCGCTACATACCCGTGAGGGTCTCTAGGCGCTGAAGGGGGGGTGGGGTGCTGCTAGTGATTGAAGGGCTATGTCTTGAGGAGTCTTCTGAAGGCCGTAGGTCTTGGGTCTGCCATAGGTTGGTGTGGAGGGTGTTCCAGGTCTTGGCGGCGAGGTGGGAGAAGGATCTGCCGCCGGTGGTCGTTTTCCGGATGCGGGGGACAGTGGCGAGGGTGCTGGCGGAGTGGAGCGGTGGGTGTGGGAGTCGTCTGTTGAGGTATGCTGGGCCGGTCTTGTGAAGAGCTTTGTTTTCGTGGATGAGGAGTTTGAAGGTTATCCTCTTGATGAGGGGGAGCCAGTGCAGGTCTCTCAGGTTGGGTGTGATGTGGTTGCGGCGAGGGATGTCAAGGATCAGACGTGCCGAGGCGTTCTGGATGGGTTGCAATCGTCTCAGGAGCTTGGCCAACGTTCCTGCGTAGAGGGCATTTCCGCAGTCCAGCCTGCTGGTGACGAGGGCCTGGGTGACTGTTCTTCTCGTCTTGGTGGGAATCCACCTGAAGATCCTGCGGAGCATTCGGAGGGTTTTGAAGCAGGATGAGGAGACGGGGCTGACCTGTTTAGTCATGGAAAGGGTGGAGCCGAGGATGACCCCCAGGTTGCGTGCATGGTCAGTGGGTGTCGGAGCTGTTCCTAGGGTTGTCGGTCACCAGGGGTCGTCCCAGGCTGAAGGGGTGGAACCGAGGATGAGGACCTCCGTCTTGTCCGAGTTCAACTTCAGCTGACTGTTCCTCATCCATACGGAAACGGCATTCATTCCTTCGTGGAGGTTGGTTTTGGCGGTGTGGGGGTCTTTGGTAAAGGAGATGATCAGCTGGGTGTCGTCAGCGTAGGAGATGATGTTGAGGTCGTGGTGTCGGGCGACGTAGGTGAGAGGTGCCATGTAGATGTTGAACAGCGTCGGGCTGAGGGAGGAGCCTTGGGGTACGCTGCAGATGATTTTGGTGGCAATGTAGCGGAAGGAGGGGAGGCGGACGCTCTGGGTTCTACCGAAAAAGAAGGATGTGGTCCAGTCCAGGGCCTTCTTTTGGATCCCTGCATAGTGTAGGTGTGCTCGTAGTGTGCGGTGGCAGACCGTGTCGAAGGCGGCTGACAGGACCAGGAGGAGGAGGGCTGCTGTTTCTCTGTTGTCCAGCAGGGTCCTGATGTCATCGGTGGCGGTGAGGAGGACGGTTTCAGTGCTGTAGTTGCTGCAGAACCCGGACTGGGACAGGTCCAGGATGTTGTTCTCCTCGAGGAAGTGGGTCAGCTGTTTGTTGATGATTTTCTCTGTGACCTTCGCCGGGAACGGGAGCAGGGAGATGGGTCGGCACTTCTTGAGGTCCGCCTTGGGTTTCTTGAGTAATGCATCGATCTCGGCGTGCTTCCAGCTTTCCGGGAAGATTGCTGTCTCGAAGGAGATTTTGAATACTTTCCAGAGATGGGTACGATGGCTGTGCTGGCTTTGTTGAAGATGTGGTGGGGGCATGGGTCTAGCGGTGATCCGGAGTGGATGGTGTTCATGGTCTCGTTGGTGTCCTTGTCATTGATGCTGGTCCATGAGAGCAGGTCGTTGGTGCCGGTGGTGGTCGTGGGGGCGATGGTTGTTGGGGTAGTTGTGGCATTGAAGCTGTCATGGATATTGGCGATCTTTTGGTGGAAGAAGGTGGCCAGCGTGTTGCACAGGTCTTGCGAAGGCGGGATGTTGTTGGTGTTGGAGCTGGGGTTGGAGAGTTCATTCACGATGTTGAAGAGCTCTTTGCTGTTGTGTGCGTTGTTATCCAGGTGGTCTTTGAATGAAGCCCTCTTGGCGGCTCTGATGAGTTGATGGTGTCTGCGGGTGGCGTTCTTGTGGGCTGCGTAGTTGTCTGGTGTTCGTTCGTGGAGCCAGTTCTTCTCCAGTTTTCGGCATGTTCGTTTGGAGACCTGGAGGTCTTCGGTGAACCAGGTGGCTCTCTTGTTGGTGTGCCTGTTGGAGGGAGTCTTGAGGGGGGCGAGGGTGTCGGCGCTTTCGTTGATCCATTCTCTGAGGTTGCGGGCGGCAGTGTTGGGGTCGATGGAGTTGGTGGGTAGGCTCTGGGCAAGGGTGGTGGTTAGCTGGTCTTCTGTGACCTTGCTCCAGTGGCGTTGAGGTATCTGTTGGGTGCGTTGGTGCGTGGTGGCTTTCTTGAAGGTGAAGTGGATGCAGTGGTGGTCGGTCAAATGGGGTTCGGTGGTGTGGTTGAAGGAGACGTGGGGTGAAGATGGGATCCAGCGTGTGGTGGGCGGCGTGGGCTGGTGCTGTCACGGGCTGTCTGAGTCAGAGGTTGGCAAGATTGTCGAGCAGGGTGGTGGAGTTGGTGTTGTTGTTGTTTTCAAAGTGGAAGTTCAGGTCCTCAAGGAGGATGTAGTCCGTGGAGGCGAGGCAGTGTGTGCTGATGAAGTCGGCGATGGAGTCGCTGAACTGTGGTCGGGGTCCGGGGGGTCTTCTGTAGATGAGGGTACCTCTGAGGGTGATGTTGGGGTCGGTGTGAATCTGAAAGTGCATGTGTTTGGCGGTGCTGAGGTTGTCGTCGGTGTTGGTCGAGACTCTGATGGTGTTCCTGTGGACGATGGCGATTCCTCCTCCTACGCCATTGTAATTTTGTAACTGGGTTTTGTATCGCGCCAACTCACCGACAGGTCTCAAAGCGCTACTGACCAAGTACAGCAACAAAGATGAAATAAGGAAATAGGGGTGTCTGATCTAGTAACCGACTATTGAGATGGGAATGCGTCTTTAAAGAGTAAGGTTTTCAAGGACTTCCTAAAATGGAGAAGATTGGGTTCTCTGCGAAGCGCCTCCGGTAGCTTATTCCAGATGATAGGAGCCTGAACTGAAAAAGATCTGCCTCCTTTTGTTGTTAGCTTGAAACGTGGACAGGATAGCAGAAAAGATCCGGACGATCGCAGGGCGCGCTTAGGTTCGTATATTTCGAGCCTTTCTTTTATGTAGGCTGGCGCCTGTCCGTGGATTGCTTTGTGGCAGATACACATACTCTTAAATTCGACTCTTTGCACTATAGGCAGCCAATGTAGCCTATAGAGCAGCGGGGAGGCATGAGTCCTCCTCGGCATTCCAAATATCAGACGTGCTGCGTCATTCAGGATAACCTGAAGACGGTTGATGGAGTTTTTTGGAAGGCCGAGGTATAACGCATTGCCATAGTCTATTCTAGACACTATTGTGGCTGAGACAATGGTTCGCAGCATATTACTCGAGAGCAGGGGGGCGAGTTTACGTAGTTGCCTGATCAGGTTGGTGCAGGAACCAACTACAGCTGATACTTGGTTGGCCATCGAGAGTTCCTGATCGATTTTCATCCCAAGACTCCTGACACTAGGGCACGGTTTTGGAGTGGGTCCTAGTTCTTGTGGCCAAAACAAATCATTCCAGGGGGAAGTAGAGGTTGAAACTACGAGGACTTCCGTTTTATCTGGATTGATTTTCAGCAAATTGGACGACATCCAGTTCACTGTAAATCGTAGTATGTCTTGGGCCATGGACTGAGCCGATGGTGTATTGTCGATACTCAGCAACAGCTGAGTATCGTCGGCATAGTTAAAAACTTTACAATTCATGTTTGCCAGGGACTCTATCAATGGTTGTAGGTAAAGATTAAATAAGAGCAGAGAGAGCGCTGATCCCTGCGGGACTCCACAGGCTAACATGCCCACGTCTGAGACATGGTCTGCCAACTGGATCTTCTGCGTCCTTCCTGTTAAGAAAGCTGTTAACCATTTGAGGGCTTGCTCTCCTATCCCAAACCTAGCTAGTCTGTCCAGGAGCAGTGCATGGCTGACAGTATCAAACGCCGCTGAAAGATCTAATAATATCAGGGCGCTTGGCTTTTTACTGTCAGCCGTGCATCTTAGCTCATCCAGTACCGACAGCATTACTAGTTCTGTGCTATGGTGGGCACGAAAACCAGCTTGCCGCTCCTGGAGAAGGTGGTGAGATTCCAGGAGGGATGACAGGGATTTTAGTACGTGCTGTTCTAGTATCTTTGACAGAAATGGCAGCTGGGAGATTGGCCTGTAGTTCTTCAGGCTAGTTGGATCAGCTCCAGGCTTTTTTATCAGGGGTCTGACGCGTGCCTCTTTGAAGGTAGATGGTAATGATCCAGTGGCTAGTGAGGTGTTTAAAAGATCTAAAATCTGGTCTTCTAGAATCGGTATTGCTAGCCGAAGGATGTCGGGCGGGCAGGGATCAGCGGGGGAACCTGATTTGGTGGATACTACAAGTTGTCTCAGAATGGTGGAATCGATTTCGGGGAAGCTGGTGAAGATAGGGATTGAGGAGTTTGAAGGAGGCAGTTGTTCGATGTAAGAGACTGGGTTATCCTTCTTGATATCGGACAAGATGGTCGCTACTTTTTCAAGGAAATATCCTTGAAAGGTATCGCAGTCAATCAATATATCTGCCTTTTCCTCCTTCTTACTCAGCTCTTTCAGGATTTGGAAGGTCTCTCTCTGAATGTTAGTAGCGTTGTTAATGCGTGTCTCGTAATAATCCTTCTTGGCTGATACAATAAGCTTTTTGTATAATTGAAACGATGTTCTGTATGATTCCCTGTCGGTATCCTTTTTGGATTTCCTCCAGCATCTTTCGAGGTGGCGAAGCTTTCTTTTTTGTTCACGTAGACCTTCGGTAAACCAGGGGGCTCCTTTCTCCGCACCTTTTACTTTTTGTGTCTTTTCAGGGGCTAGCTCATCGATTGATTGCCTAAGGGTGGTTATTATCATATCATACTTTGAATCTAGGTCAATACTATCAGAAGAGGTTGTGAAATTATGTTTGTATTTGGGCAGGACTTTGGCTAGGGTCTCAGAATTCACTTTTTTCCATTGGCGCACTTTTTTTGTTTTTAACGGTAGTTTGGCCTGGTAGATATTTTGCGGTAAGTCATACGAGATAAGATGGTGATCCAACCAAATACAGGGTGAAATACTTGTGATGACCGCTTTTGGTGTCGAGGACCAAATAAGGTCTAAGATATGGCCTTTAATGTGGGTTGGAGCTTCCACAAGTTGTGTCAATCCAAGAGCGGTCATGGTGGTCTGTAATTTCTGGACTGACAGATCTTGATCACTTTTATCCCAGTGGACATTAAAGTCACCAGTTACCAGGATGTTTTTATAACGTGTGCATAGGTCTGATATAATGGGAAAAAAGAGATCATTGAACATGGGGGTACTTTGGGTTGGGCAATATACTGTTAAGATAGTAAGACAGGAGTTGTTCATGGTGATTTTTATCCCCAGTAAGTCAACGGTATTTATGGTCTCTGATAAGATTTTGGTTACCATAAATTGCCTTTTAAAGATCGTTGCTACACCCCCACCTCGGGCACCCTCTGGTCGATTATGCCAGATCATATCATACCCACTGGGAAGGGCGGCGATGATATCTGGGGAAGAGGCATCACTCAGCCAAGTTTCGGTGAGTGTCAGGATATCGATAGTCTCGTCCTGTAGAAGGGTGAAGATTTCCAAGTGGTGTTTCTGCAATGACCTGGTGTTGAGGGTAGCTAGCTTTAAGGGGCTTGGACGGCTTAAGTTCTTACAGCTAGGAATGTGCAAGATGTGATTTTCCTTGAGAGTGGCACATATAATAGGAGATAGGGTATACCTGGCAGATTTCAGTGCTAGGAGATCAGCTGAGGTGTAGCAGGTGCGTGTGCCAGAGTCCCTAAGCCCTAAGCCCGGTCGTGCGCGGACGGGCGCAGACGGGCAGGACTCTGGCACGACTCCGGCGCAGGTCCGGCGCGTCCGCTGATCGCGTCCGCTGCGCGGAGCCATCACTGACTGTTTTTATAGCGCTGTCCGCCGCGTCACCAGCCCAACCCGACCCAAGATGGCCGCCAAAACCGACTCCCTGCCCTCGGCGTCAACACTCTTGGTCCTTGGGTGCGCTTCAGGATGGCCTGGTAGCAGGTGTGTTCTCGTCCGGGGTTTAGTGCATAGAGAGTGCTGTAGTGTTGTCAGGCGTTGTGGTGTTTGCGGGGGCCAGGGTTTCTGGCACAGGACGCAGTCAAGTCGCGGACGGGCACAGACGGGCTTGCCTTATACGTGCCTTTGGCGCGCCCTTGGCGCGGCCGCACAGCGGCCTCCGTATATGGGTAGGTGGGGTGGAGGAGCAGCTGGGAGGTGGGAGTGGGGCGGCCTATGGGCGAGCGGGGCTGCAGGGAAGCAGCATGGGAGCGGTGGGCAGAGCGTGGTGCGGGCAGAAAAGGGGGGCAGGGCAAGTGGCAGAGTTGAAGTCACAAAATGCACAAAATAAAAAAACGGGGATAAAAAAAAAGAGTGGGCACCAAAGAACATTATACAGCAGGCACTATGTAGGGGCGGAGGAGCCGTGAACCCACGACAGCAGGAGCGGGAGAGGCACAGACACAGCGGAGGTGCTCTGCGGCGTGGGGAGCGGCCTGACCTGCAAGCAGGGTCAAGGGTCGCTTTCACTGCCTCGCAGCGGCCTCCATATATGGGTAGGTGGGAGGGAGAAGCAGCTGGGAGGTGGGAGCGGGGCGGCCTATGGGCGAGCGGGTGGTGGGCCGCAGGGAAGCAGCGGTGGGAGCGGAGGGCAGAGCGTGGTGCGGGCAGAAAAGGGTCAGAGGGTAAACGTTGAGTGGCAACACGGGAAAAAAGACTGTGGTACAGCAGGGCCGAAGTGAGGGCAAGAACGGGTTAGAAAACACAGTAAATAAGGGTAAAATACAGTAAAAAGAAATCACAGTGGTCAGAGCAAAGCGAGAAAAGAAAAACAAACAGGTCAGAGAGAGCGGTAAAAACAACTAAAACATTGCTACCAGAATGGGATCGAGGGCAGCCTCGAACGCTGCGTGGAGGTGCTGGGTGGCTTCAAGGCGAAGCTGAGCACCACAGAGCTGCTGGGGAGAGTGATGTCCTGGGACCAAGGTCTTGCTTCTGAACAGGGAATGGGCTCTGACGATGCTAGAGAGCGCAGCAGAGGTAACAATAGCTCACCAGAACCTGATGGAATTTCTGGTGACATCGGAGTTGAATGAGCACATCACGATGGAAGCACCTGATACGAGGGTAAGTGTCCACATAGGTTACATGAAATAACACTCCAAATGGAAAAGTTAAAGGTCTTTTTGGGAAAACTTGACTTATGGCTAAAACATCCTTTTAGCTGAAAAAGATTGGCTGCCTGTAATTGCTATTGATTGCCCAAAGGGAGAAATAGTAATTTTACAAGCTTTTTTTCGACCACGTTCCAATTTACTTAAAACATAAATATGCGCTGGAGTGGGCAGTAGCCCTTGCTCCAGCACTTTATTGAAACCATGATGGGTGGGATGCTGAGTCACCACACAATGTGATCCCAGTTAAAAGGACTCCAATGCTACAAAGACAATACCTGATAAAACAAGATGCGCAAAATAAGGTCAGGGAGATCCTAGATCAACTTGGATACCAGGGTGTAATAGACAATTGCACCTCCCTAATGAATAATCCTTTGTTTCCTGTAATGAAACCCAATAATTCACACCGTCTAGTTTAAGACTACCAACATCTGAACACATGCACAAAGACATTTGCAGTACAGAACGCACATAGTGCCATATTAATGAATAACATGGTGTGGAAAAAATACAAAACAACACTAGATATCTCAAATGGATTCTTCTGCCAAAATATAGCGCCTGAAAGCAGGTATCAAACAGCTTTTTCCGCGCTAGGTTCCCTGCATCAATTTTGTCAACTCCCCCAAGGGTATAAGAATAGCTCCGGGTTGTTCAGCGTTAGGGTAACAGAATTACTTCAGGATTTGTATGAAGAGATATTGTCCTATGTAGATAATATTTATCTGACGGATGATGATTTAGAGGATGACTTGACCAGGGTGAGGACCATAATTTTGGGGTTTGCGCCTGAAGGCTACAAATTGAAAATAGCCCGCCTCAATGTCCTATTTTTGGGATACGAGCTATCAAGTGAAGGAAAAAGCCTAGCAGATAACTTTTTAGAAAAATGTGCACGGCTCCAACCTCCTAAATCTTTGAAGAATTTATAATCCATAAGGGGATTTTTAAATTTTGGCAGAAAATACATTTTGGATTACGCAGAAAGAGTAAAACCTTTCTACAACCTAATAAGACCTGATTTCTCAGTTGGGCTTTGGACACAGAAACACACAGATATCCTTAGTTCCCTACAAGCTGACATAATAGCTTCAAAACACTTGCAGACACGTGTAAACGTAAGCAATCTGGTGATGTGCATTATAGCAGGTCATCTGGGTATACTTACCTAACCTTCAATGAAGTCGAAACAGTACCCATAGCTTGCAAATCATATTTGTACACAAACGCTGAAATGCGCTTTGCTTCTACAGAGAAAAAAACTCACAGCAGTACACACCGCTGTATTAAGAGAGAGAGCACTGGCTCAGGGGAAAGGAATAATTGTCATAACTCTGGTTCCAGCCTTAGAGCCTGCTGCAAAGGCAGGCGTTCCTAATGCTAAAGCCTTACATTCAAGATGGATACAATGGGCTAATTCTCTCACTGCAACAGATGTAGAATACAGATATGACCCAAGACTAAAGACACAAGCATTTCTGCAATATGAACAAGAATATCCTCTACCAAGATCAGTATGAATACAATATTTACACTGACAGATCTCCTGATCCGGCCATAGGTAGTAAACAGCAATACAGTGCCTCTTGTGCGATTCTAAAATGTTGTATGGGGGATGGTAAGTTCCATCCTAGCGATACGAAGACACAGTCTCTAGGAGACTGCGCGGCTCAGCTGGCAGAACTAAAAGCGGTATTACTGGCACTAATAAATACAGATCGGAAACTTCCCACACTGATTGTGTGTGATTCTTTTTATTGTGTCCAGTCATACAACGAATACCTTCCCTACTGGGGTCAAAATGGATTTTAAGACTCACAAGCCAGACATGCAATTCACATCAGGCAGGTAGACAAACAGTACACAGAAATGCCAACTTCTAAAAAGTGGCATTTCTCCACCAGTCACCATAAATCTGCGCACACCATTGCGCAGCATTCATCCTCATGGGTTCATTCATACTAAACTCGCCCCTGCACTCCTCTCATATCAGGAATTACTATGGACACACATATCCCCCATGCATTCCTATGGGAGGGCAGCTCCATCTCACTACACATACACAGAGAGCGCACGCACTTTACACTGGACCACAGTGCTAAAGTGCTCAGAGGCCTAAAATCATCAACATCAGGTTACAGAAAAAGGCTAGGAGAAGGCAAAAAGTTCCAGGGTGAACCTGCCAAAAGGGCCAAGTCCAACAGTCTGCATCCCACACCAAGCCTGTTCGGCACAACACACAATTGCTTGGTTGCGTTGTCCAGACACACTTTCAAACTACGTTGGAGCAGTGCTGCTGTCAAGCCCACTACAGGTCGTTCCACGCTGAGTCATCAATGTGATGGCGTTCACGTTGAAGGGAATTCATTGACCGAAGAGGCTGCAAAGGGGGCAGTAAGAACTGCTGCCGTAGCTGCAATCACTAGTTCAAAAACGAGAATAGATGGACAGATAATGTTAGCTGTCATTGCTTCACGCAAAAAAACCCCAGCCTTACCAAAAGGTTTTCCACTCAAATACTCCTACAAGTTAGATGCAAACTTCATTCCGTATGCTCATATTCCTGGAGTGGGGGATAGAGTAATACCAAACATGGATTGCAGATTAGGTTTAATATTAGCTGCACATGAGGATCTAGGTTCTGCACACTCAAGGATAACCGCAACAGTTTTTTTACTGAACAACGCTATTGGTGGCCTCGACAACCCCAGCGACCCCAACTCCACCATGCTTCGTGACAACCTCGCCGACATCGGACTTAAACAACTTGTCACCACACCAACCCATAGAGCAGGACACACCCTTGACCCCATCTTCGCTGCAGGAAACAGCGTTCACTTGAGCCACACAACGCAACCACCATGGACAGACAACCACTGCATACACTTCGCCCTCGACAAACCCAAGGCACACAAACCAGCCCCACGCCTACCACTAAGGAATTGGAGCAAGGTTACCGACGAGCAACTTAACTCCACCGCCACCGAGACAACCACACCTGGGCATCCGACACAAACATTGCAGCCAGAGGACTCCACACTTGGATCTCCAACTGCGCAGACAAGCTCACCCGCTATGCAACCCCGACAAACAGCACCCCAGGAAAGCTGCCTGGTTTTTACCAATCTCCAAGAAGCCAGTCGCACCTGCAGATGCCGGGAGAAGAACTGGAGAAACACCAAGACAACCGAAAATGACTCCACCTACAAGGACGCCATGACAGACTACCACAACCAAATCAGAACCACCAAGAGGAACTTCATCCACAACAAAATCCTTGCCAACACCACCAACTCCAAGGAACTCTTCAGTGTCATTCAGGAATTCACCAACCCACGCAGAGAAGCCACAGACATCACACCGTCCCAAGACCTCTGCGCCAAGCTTGGAACCTACTTCCACCACCTCAAAATCAAAAATCTCTACGACAACTTTGTCGACCATCCACCAGACGCCACAGCCACCCCCCTCCCCCTCGTCAGAGACAGCAGTCAACCCTCCATCTCCAACTGGACATCAATCAAGACCGAAGACACCGCCTCGACCATGAAAGGCATCCACTCGGGCCCCCACGACCCCTGCCCTCCTCACATCTACCACAGGGCCACAGCCACCATCGCACCTGAACTACAACGCACCATCAACACCACCTTCAAAACAAGCACCTTCCCAGATGACTGGAAGCGTGCAGAAGTCAGGCCCCTGCTCAAGAAGCCCACAGCTGACCCCACCAATCTCAAGAACTACCGGCCCATCTCACTCCTCCCCTTCACAGCCAACGTTGCAGAGAAAACAGTCAACAGGGAACTGACACGATTCATCGAAGAGAATGCCGACCGTGACCAGTTCCAATCCGGATTCCGAAGCAACCACAGCACCGAGACTGCCCTACTCGCCACCACAGACAACATTGGCACCCTCCTGGACCAAGGCCACTCCACAGCCCTCATCCTACTCTACCTATCAGCGGCCTCCGACACCGTCTCCCACCGCGCACTCGGCGCCAGACTACACAACACTGGCATACAAGAAACAGCCCTGGACTGGATCCGATCATTCCTCACCGGAAGAAGCCAAAGGATCAGACTGCCACCCTTCCTTTCCGATCCCACAAAAATTACCTGCGGAGTCCCACAGGGGTTATCACTGAGCCCGGCACTCTTCAACATCTACATGGCCCCCCTCGCAGCCATCGTCTGACAACACGGCCTCAACATCGTATCCTACGCTGACGACACCCAGCTCATCCTCTCCCTCACCAAAGACTGCACCAATGCCAAACTCAACTTCCAGAAAGGAATGCAAGAAGTCGCAGTCTGGATGACCTGCAGCCTGAAGCTCAACGCCGAGAAGAAAGAAGTCCTCGTCCTTGGAACCACCCCTTCAGCATGGGACAACACCTGGTGGCCGACTGCCCTCGGAAGGCCACCTACCCCTTCACACCACACCAAAAAGCTCGGCATCGTACTTGACTCATCACTCACCATGAACCAACAGGTCATCGCCGTCATCTCCAGCTGCTTCAAAACCCTCCGCATCCTCCGCAAGACCTTCAAATGGATCCTCACTAAGTCAAGGAAGACAGTCACACATGCACTCTTCACCAGCGGACTGGACTATGGAAACGCACTCTACGCCGGCATCAACAATTCCCTATTCCGCAAACTCCAGACAATGCAGAACACCGCCGCCAGACTCGTCCTCTTCATACCCCGGCACGAACACATCAGCCAACACCTACTAAGACTCCACTGGCTCCCCGTGGAGAAAAGTGTCACCTTCAAATTCCTCACTCACACCTACAAATGCCTACACAACAACGGACCCAAATACCTCAACGATAGAATCAACTTTCTTGTACCCAAAAGAAACCTCTGATCTGTCAACCTCGCATATCCACAGAGCAGGCGGAAGGTCCTTCTCTCACATTGCAGCCAAGACCTAGAATGAACTACCGGCAGACATCAGACGTGCCCCCTCCCTGAACACCTTCAGGAAGACCCTCAAGACCTGGCTCTTCGGCTAAACAGATCTGCGGACCATCACTCCCCCATCAGCACCATGAGACCCTCATGGGTGAGTAGTGCGGTTACAATTCCGCTGATTGATTGATTGATGGCCAGATTTAAGTAAACAGATGAAGAATTTGGTCTTAAAAATGCGACATCTGTCAGCCAATGAAGGATTCCACCGTAGCATGTCCAGCGCAGACACCTTTACTGATATCAGACAGACCACTAGCGTGTGTCTATCTGGACCACTGCGGCCCCCTACATTCGGATGGGACTTACAAGTATATATTGGTGGCAGTGGATTCCTGCCCAAGATTTCTATGGGCATGGCCTCATAGCTTGACTGACGCTTGAACTGTTATAAAAGATACAAGTTACATTCTGACTGTGGCCCCACGTTTAGCACTAGGGCTTACAAGGATGCCATGGAAGGTTTGGGTATAGCATTGCGGTACTCAGTTGTGAAGAGGAAAAACCGTGACTTAACGCAGTCTTTAACAGCTAGAGTTGTGAAGAGGAAAAACCGGGACTTAACGCAGTCTTTAACAGCAAGAGTATTAGGTTTGGGTGGTAGTTGGGTCAATCACCTATATGTAGTACAGAGTGACCTCAATAACATGCCAAGAAGTTCTCTAGGGGGTGTCACTCCTTATGAAGTCCTATTTGGGTTGAGAATATGGGTACCTGATCTCGATTGTGAATGCACAGTAGCAGATGAAAAACCATTTGGCATCAATAAACGTTTGGCTGTTTTACAGGATCTGAATAAATCCAGAGCACTACTAAGCAATGTGCAAGTAAAACGGACCCCCACTGGGGAAGTCAAATCAGTCACGGCAAGACCTGTTTGGGTCCCAAAAGTCGGGGATCTGGTCAGAAAAACAGATCGAGGACAAGAAAGAATTTGGGCCATCCTACAGAAAGCCTGTACCTGTCCTGTCTGTCGAAGTATCAAGAACAGCACTTCTTCTGCCTCTTGCCAGAAAAAAGAAAAGAGATTCGTCTCCATCGATCTGATCAAACCATACTATGTGGCCGATACTGAATAGTACGCCTCGTAGGCTCCTGGGTAGCCGAAGCACTCCTCTCACTACCATACAGGAAATTTAGGCAGAAAAACTCATTACGTTAGAAAAATCATTAATCTGAACTCATTTAAATTTCCAACAGTGAAATGGAAATAGTTCCTCTGGAAACAGAACTTCAAACTACAAATGAAAGACAAAGATCAATTCGGCCGACCACCGATGTCTACATCAATATGCCTCAACAAGAGACACCTATAAGTTCAACAGCACATGCTGAGATACCAAAGATTGAATGAACTGCATCTGGCTACTACATCAATTTTGATACCTTCTCTCTTGATCCCAGCAAACCTGAGACAATGCCAGCTCTAGTTTCCCGTAAGCAACAAATTTGTGATTTCTACAATTTCCTGAAAAGACTTACTTGGTATCACCTTGGCTCCTGCTCTGGATAATATCTGGAATATTGTTTTTTCTGTTTTGAATTGGCCTTGAGAGTGTCTTTTACTTACTATTGAATGGAAATTATCTCCCAGAACGGTCTACAGTATCCAATGTGAACTTGGTCTTGAAACCTCATACATCATTTCATTGTGAACAAAGAGACTTGTTTTCCGTGAACATTACAGCTGTTCCAATTCCTGATGGTATAGTTTGGGACAAGGTTGATTATGATGTATTTGGCCCTACTGAACTTGTAAAAATACCACATTTATATAACATATCTCTAAATAATATCATTACCTCCAGTTCATTTTCCGATGATTCGGACTGTGAAACTGTAAATAATATGTTGTCTGATTTGAAAAAATCTGCTGCATTTTCAAATAATGAAATGTTAGAAGACACATATGACTTTGATAGTATGAACTGTTACCATCATTATGGTCATCACTTTTTACACAAATTGAGTATCCCTCATAATGTTTTTACATACCACCAAGGTAGTTCCAAACCGTTTGCACAGAAATGTTCATATTTTTCATATTTAACAATTCTGACCGACCTCAATTTACTATATGGTTGCAGCTACATCTGCACAGAAAAATATGATGACTAACACCAAACAGATTTATTCTGCATCCTTTATTGCCCTATTTTCTGAACTAGGTTTTCACTTATGGAAGGACAATAAAGACACAAAATCAGTCTGGGGTTCTAAAGAATGGCAAGTTAGGGGAACAGAAGCACTATTTAGAGCATGCCTAATTCCGCAACAAATGATATTTCTGAATGAAACTGTGCAACAGACTTCCTGTCTGGGACTAGCCAAGAACAAGGATTTGAACACACCACGGTTTCCCACACATTCACACATCAATTTTACATCATGTGAAGGGAATACAATAGATGACATCGTACGTAAAAAACATCAGACCCCAATTGGAAGGGATGGTTAGTTTGGCCCACAGATATAAACAGATGTCAATTAAGATCAGGGGTCCAACCGAAGGGTTTAGTATCCATAGGCCAGACCCACAATATTTACAAAGAGAACATCCAGGGGTAGTGACATCATACAGTGTTGGGAAGTTGTGCCTCCATTGGCTAAAAAGCTTGACACTGTCCAGGTGAAACAGCACTTATCCTTACTCTCAGATAAGGTGGATTTAAGCGATTTTTACTAGGTCCCCGAAAGCCACATCAGAAAGGTTTTTATTACGCTGTCTATAATGAACTCTGGAAAATCTCTCAACAAGAAGCTGCAGAGAGACTTCGTGAAATAGATGGAATTAACCCAGAAAAGGCGTTAACTGTAGTTGACAATGGTATGACTTCATTGACATCGAGGATTTATTCACTGGGCAACACTGTATCTTCTGCTATTAATGTACCAGAATAGGACTTGTCCATATTACAGCACGGACATCTCAACTATATTCTATTATGTTATTAAGCTGGACACTGCAATCATTGCACGCTGGTTATGTGCCTTTGGCGATTTATCAATAGTACGTCTCTATTTTCAGCATACAAAATGACTGATAAACAGATTACGATGGCAGAAAGAGGAGCAAAATATACAATGCTGCATACTGAAGAACTTGACAAGTTACCTTACTGTGTCAGAGTCACCATCCACAGAATGGTTAATTCATGGCCATATAACACTACCAGTCACTACTTTCCAGTTTCAGTATTGCCTAGAGCCACAACCCGCTACAGAATTAAATTACATAAAAATTAATTAACATAAAATGTATTACTTTTAAAATATTCAAACATACATTACAAAAATAATACATAATTTTAACACATATACTATCACTTAAAACACAACAGAAAAACAATATTTTTAACAACTATATTATGACTGTCAATATTACTAACTTCGATATTATGACAAACTATATTTCTTACCTGCATTTCAATATTCTGCACCACTATATTTTTGAAAGTTGATATTATGTCCACTTGATATTTTAAACTCGAAACTTTGCCATATCGATATTTACAATTCAACATAAGGATCATTCCTTCCGTCATCCTAGCCCAACATGACACAGCAAGGTATATCCCCAGGGGGTACCACTTTGGGTATATATACATCATCTCTTGCTGAGATAGAAAGAGTTGAGAAGGACTTCCATGCCGACACACTGGCGCAAGACGCTAAGGCCAAGGTTCCTGCACGAAGACACTCCAGCTCGCAGTGGTCTGACATCCCTTGCGGGTGTACATCTCGAGACCAAGATGGGGACCCACAGTCTCTCACTTCAGGTAATGGGGTTGACTTTATCCTAGAGGGATTCTTGGCCTTTACACCCACAGACAAGCTAGGTACATTCAGGTACATCTAGTTAGGGACGCATCGTAGGAGTACATATTTTACTGTCAAGTATTTTATATACTTGCCTGTATTAGTTGTTTTAGCACAATGGTAGGAATATACCATCCTTTTGCTCTGTTAGTGCTTATAATCATTTATATCTGTTACTGTCTAATGATCGTTTCAGCACACCTATTTTACACTAGAATGACGCTTGTTCAATAAATACTTATTGAGAGTCCCCACCGTTTATTCTGTGTATCTCTCTAAAACAAAGTGAGCATGAGTGACTGAGCGAAAAGTACACTGTTTCCATGAGTCCTGATAGGACAGGGTTGTCATGTTCGATAGTTGCCAAGAACTATTCTCTCCTTAGTAAGACGGTTTTTTAGTGGCATTGCGAGCTAGCTGGCATACAGGCTAACTTATTCGGTAGGGTTGTCTAGAATTAGCCTGACTCCAATCCTAGAGTATTAGTTGTCTAAATGCGCAGCTCTTATATAGGTTTATAAGAACTACACGACAATAGGTTACCAACTCGCAAAATATGGTTTGTGCATGGGGCAGACCCATGATGGCGGTACCATGCGTTTCCATGGCGGATACTCTGCAATGGAAAGGCATGCAGTGAAGGCCTTTTGGGGCCCATTGTGGGCCCCCAGGGATTTGGGGGGTGGGTGGCTGCACTTGGGAGGTACCCAGGTTACCCCCTGACATTTGCTTGCACAACGTGGCAGGCACCACTAGCGGCCGGTCCCAGCACCGCTAGGGTGGTAGGCGGCCTGGAGTCAAATTCAAAATTCAAATTCAAAATTAGCTTTATTCGGTATTTTGACAAAAAACCATAAAAGCATACAAAATATAGACATAAGCAGACTAAATAGCTTTTCTCATTAAAAAACTTCTTACAAAGATACATATCATAAATACAAAACGGGTAGAGTTCGTTAAAATGCATATATAAATTTCTAAAATTCATTCATTAAGGACTCATGGGGTTCGTACAGTCTCCTGTATTACGTATTACCTGATGCAATAAAGTACAATATAATACGATATTTTATGTTATATTCATGCAGTCCTAAACATTACCCATGGTCCCTCTGCACTTTACAGTGAAGGTCAGAAATTTTATTGCTGTCACTATAGTGATTTCATCTTGCATCATGTACAATCTGACCAGTGCAGTTTTACAGGTTCTCAATCCCCATGTCTTTAACAATGGTAGCAGATATCGTTTTCTCCCCCATTGATAAAATTTGCAAAAGAAAATGCAATGTAGGTTTGACTGTTTGGATAGGTCGTCGCACGGGCATTTTGCCAAGTTGGCCGACCAGTCGTTCGGGGCAGGAAATGATATTAACCTATAGAATGACTCCGTCCTCATTCGAGTCAGGAGCATTCTATGATAGCAGGAATAGGTTGGGGCTAGGTAAGCGTGAAGGCCTGTACCATGTAGAATGTTACGATGGGCTACTATTGTGGATTTGTGCCCGTCTAAATACCATCTCCGTTCCTCCAGTAAGTCAAGACATGCCACCTTTAGGGCTTTTTTTGTTATTTGTGAGCATGACGTAGGATTTAGGTAGAGATCTGGTTTGCCAATGGAAAAGAAAAACTTTTTCACATAGGCTAACCAGGGCTGCTTGCTGGAGGCGGGATGGTTCAAGCAGTCCTGGATTACTTCCCTGTTGAAACCTGTATCATCGCATGTCCAGATCTTGAACCACACCATCACTGGGGCTATTTTTATCAGGTCGGTGATATGGACTCTATCCAGTTCATTGTGGCAGATTGTAGTAGACGTGGAACGGGGAACTGATAATAGGTGTCTCAGGAAAGCATTTTCCACTGTTTGGATTTGTGTACAGTCTGCCAGTCCCCAGATACCCGCCCCATAAACAGCAGTGGAGACACATTTCGCTGCATAAATCTTAAGTAAAATGTCTACAGGTTTCCTGCCCAGTCTTTTAGCAAATTGTTTGAGGGCACTTATCGTGCGAGAGAAGGCCAGATTCCGAGAGGTTATTGCTGTAGACCAAGTACCCCTGTTGTTAAATATGATACCTAGATAGGAAAAGGTTTTGGTCATAGCAATCTTAGTATTGTTGACGAAGGTTTTACACTCTGGTATAATTTTCCTTGTTGTACAAGACATTGTGAATGCTTTTCCCACGTTTATTTTTAAACCTCTCATGGTCATAAAGGTTGAGAATCCTGTTAACGCTTTCTGAAGGCCCAATTGGGTACGAGCCATAATCACGGCATCATCAGCATATAGTAATAGTGGTACTGAGGTGCCGTTTATTTTAGGGTAGTCCACATCACAATCTTTTAAAAAGTCTGCTATCTCGTTGATGTATAAATTAAAAAGGAATGGTGCGAGGATGCAACCCTGTCGCACACCCTTTGCTATAGGGAATTTTCTGGTTCGCTCGCCATTTTTACCATATCTGACCGTGGCCCCAGCGTCTCTATACAGTTCCTGAATAAAGTGTAAGATGTTTTTATCTATCCCCAACTTAACCAAGGTTTTCCATAACATGCTATGGTCTAAACAATCAAAAGCCGAGGTTAAGTCGACGAATGTCAAAAACAAATTCCCTTTTTTACTTCCAATATATTTGCTTGTTATTAAGGCCAGATTTAAACCCTGCTCTACGGTGCCTACCCCAGTTTTAAAGCCATACTGTAAGTTTGATAAAATCCCTTTGCTCTTGGACCAAGTTTGCAATTTTGTTAACAATACTCTGCCTGCGACTTTCATCAGGGTGTCTAGCAAGGAAATAGGGCGGTAGCATTTTGGGTCCTGTCTATCCCCTTTTTTGAATATTGGGATTACTATTGCTTCGTGCCATGTATCAGGGAAACCCCTTTTGTTATACGCATTTAATACGTTTGCTAATAGAGGAGCCCAAAGATCTACGTTTTCTTTAAATATATCGATGGGAACTCCATCTGGGCCAGGGGCCTTTAAATTAGCACTCTGCGAAATTGCTAGCTCGAGCTCTAGGGGAGTAAAAACTATATTTAAAGGAAAGCTCTCTTGCATCACTGCCTGTTCCACCTGCCTATTATTAAAATCATCTTGTGGGGTCATAGTTATTTGATCTTTTTTGTATAGGGAGGTAAAATAATCAACCCAGACGTCTTCCGTTATGGCTATCTCCATTGAATCAGCCTTACTGTCCGTGGAGAAGAAGGGGGCATTAATTTCTTTCCAGAAAGAAATATTATCCCTTAGGGCACTTGCCTTTACTAGGGCTTCCCAGGCCTGATTTTTCAATTCATCCTGTCTCTGACGTAGGGTCTGTTTGTAGGCTCGCCTGGCATCTTTAATCAAACTAGAGTCTTTAGGGACTGTCTTTAATGCCTGTAGCAGGTCTTTATGGGCTTTGGAACAGGTGGAATTAAACCAGCCGTGTAATCTTTTTACAGCCCCTTTTCTTAGTTTTTTGGTCAACTTATCATTTATAGTGGCAGTTATTCTTCCATAGGCCTCTATAATTAACTGAGGGTTAGTATTAAGTTGTAGGCAGGTCGTGAATTGTTCCAGTTCTTTCTGGACTAGCTCCTTCACGAACTTTGTGGAATCAATTTTTGCCCATTTTATGGCATATCCATTCTTTCTTGCCAGAGATACTGAGTGACCATGGAGAATACTAGGTATGCTTGTAACAAGGCTCTCGGACTTCTCAACGGCAATAGTGGTGCTAATCGGAAAGTGATCACTTATTGCCAGCTCTTCCGTGTTAAACTCCTCCAGACAGCCCTGGTTCCTATTAGAGACTAGGATATAGTCAATTACAGTGCCTGACCCTCGCCCAAAGAAGGTTGTCTTAAAAGCTACAGGGGGCTCACATAATTCATTCGCAAACCCCAGGTCCCAATCATGCATTAGTTGGTTTAACATGTTACCCATAATAGAATGTTCAAAATGTGTAGTGGGGTCCCCTCTTAGATTATAAATGCCACAGTTTTTTGTGGCACTATAGGGACACAGATGACAGTTATAATCACCTACTATTAGGGTACAATCTGCATCTTGCCCACCTCTTGTGAGCATTGTAATAAGCTCAGCTATTAAAGATTTATTTATTTATTTATTTATTTGGCGATTTATAAAGCGCCTGGTGACCCGGAGGCATCCCCGCGCTATGAAGGTTTGTATATCCAGAAGAGAGGAAGGAGGGGGGATGGCATTACTTAGGGAATAGGAGAGTTTTCAGTTTTTTTCTGAACCCTAAGTAGTTGGGTTCGAGTCTGAGGGTACGTGGGAGAGAATTCCAACCCGTGGAGGCTTTAACAGAGAATCGTCGGCCTCCAGTGCGAGTCTTTTTAAATTTGGGGTTGTTGGCTAGATGTTCATTCTCGGACCGCAGGGATCTGGGAGCTTTATAGGGCGTAACCAGGTCGCTGAGGATGGAGGGGCCGCTTCCGTTAATCAGTTTGTACGCCGTACACATGGCTTTGAATTCCACCCTTTGGCGAACAGGGAGCCAGTGCAGGGCCTTGATGGCAGGTTTCGCTGATGCTCTGGCGGGGAGATTCATGATTAGACGGGCTGCTGCATTCTGAGTACGTTGCAGTTTCGCCAGGGTGTACTCGGGGGCCCCCAAGTAGACCATGTTGCTATAGTCCAGGCGTGATAGTATAAGCCCTTGGACTAATAGTTTCCTGGATGCAGGGGGGAGTAAGGGGAGGATCTTGCGTGTGGTGCGCATGAGCCCAAAGCAAGTACCTGCGGTTTTGGCCGCTTGTGTTTTCATTGAGAGCTCGGGTTCGATCCATACTCCCAAGGTCTTAATTTCGCGTTTCGGGGTGGGAATTTCTCCGAACACTTCTGGCCAGACCGTTGAGGGAATGGTCGCCCACTGTTTCCCCATGAGCATCACTTCGGTCTTTGACCCGTTAAGTTTTAGTGATGAATCACACATCCAACCATGGATCTCTGTGAGGCAGTTAGCCAGGTTGTCTGGGTGGTCGTCTAGTTGTGATAGGGAGACGACCAGTTGTGTGTCATCGGCGTAGCTCACAATTTTTATACCGTATGGTGTTACCACGTCTTCAAGGGGGGCCATGTAGGCATTAAAGAGCGTCGGGCTCAGGGACGAACCCTGAGGGACTCCGCTCGTGAGGGGAAGGATAGAAGAGCGATGGTTGCCGTCCCACACCTGGAACGTACGCCCGGCAAGGAAGGACTTCATCCATCTGAGTGCCGTTCCGGTGAGCCCTGCTGCCGCCAACCGATGGAGAAGGACACGATGGTTGACTGTGTCAAAGGCAGCACTAAGATCCAGGAGGATCACTGCCACTGACCCTCCTGAATCTAGAATGCGCCTTGCCTCCTCGATGACGGCAAGAAGGGCCGTGTCTGTGCCGTGGCCCGGGCGGAACCCAGTTTGGGATTGTCGTAGGATGTTGTTATCCTCCAGAAACTGAGACAATTGTCCGTTGATCAGTTTCTCGGCTATCTTACTAATGCCTGGGAGGAGTGAGATTGGCCGATAATTAGCCAAATCTGCTGGGTCTAGCTGGGGTTTTTTGAGGAGTGCCTTCACCACTGCACTCTTCCAGCTGGCCGGAACAGATCCCTGAGCAAGTGAGCTATTTATGAGCTCCGTGATGGTAGGGATGATGACGGGTGCTACCGTTTTGAGGACTCTGATGGGTGCCGGGTCCAAAGGAGATCCGCTTTTCATTTTGGTTAGAGTGTCTTTTACCTCGTTGCAGGTTACTGGCCTAAATGTCGCCAGTAGGGGGCGTGAGCTGCCATCAGTCTGCCTACGGGGTGGGTCATTGTCCGTGTGACTGGAGGGGTGGGGAGGTGGAAGCGATGCTATGATGCGGGCAATTTTATCATTGAAGTAGGTGGCTAATTCATTGCTCCGGTCTACAGGGGGGGAGTTGGTGGGAGGGGTGGATGGGACTTTCAGAAGCTCTTTTACGATTAGAAAAGATTCCCTGGCTGAGTTAGTGGATTCTTTTATCCGTGTATCGTAGTGTGCAGCTTTAGAGCGCCTAATAGCAGTTTTGTATAGTCTAACTGCATTTTGGTAGGCTTCCTTGTTGGAGTGCTGCCAATTTTTCCTCCAAGATCGTTCGGCTTTCTTGCAATCTTTGCGTAGTGAGCGGAGTTCCGGGGTATACCAAGGTGCAGAACCTGGTTTACCAGTTTTGTTCTCACGATTTCTAAGTGGGAGGACAGAGTCCAGGGAGGTGGTAATCCACTCTCTATATTTACCATCGGTGATGGCCGGGTCTTCTGCGTAAGCAGGTGTAGTTGACTTTAAGGTCCTGGCCCATTCTTCAGTGGAGAGTTTGGGCCATGCCCTGTCCCTGGAGTACGTAGGTGGTTTTTGGGGTTTCTTAAACATTCCCGGTAGTTGGAAGGAAACTAGAAAGTGGTCCGTCCAGGGGAGAGGGAGGGGTTCACTTGCATGCATAGTGTGGGTGCTCGTGAACACAGGGTCCAACACGTGTCCTTTGTTGTGAGTGGCCCCAGAGTTTAGGAGGTGGATGTCGAGAGCCTCTAAATCGGTGATCAGATCGACAGCCACAGAGTCTAAAGGGTCATTAAAATGGATATTCAGGTCTCCTAGTATCATGAAGTTGGTGATGGCGTGGGCCTGTGTGGCAACCGTGTCCAAGAGAGCGCTAGCAAAGATGCCTGGGGGGCCCGGAGGGCGGTACACTAGGAGCCCTGTATAATTTAGGGTCTACTTTTGGCACATTGATGTATATGTTAATCACAAAAATGGACCACCCCTTTGCTTTGACCATAAGTCCCTGCATTGATCTGGCCACCCCTACTTTAGATCCACCTGCCCTGTATGGGGTCATTTTTATATTACACAGATTAGAGGCAAAGATACACAAACCCCCCGACCCTCTACCTCGATTACCCTGTAACGATGGGATGTAAAAGGTACTAAAGCCCTCAATGTGAGTCTCCTCCTGGTCCCAACATTCTTGTAGACATATTATGTCCTGTTTTCCCATAAAGGATACAAATGACTGGGTCCTTGATTTATTATTTAGCCCTGCGATGTTCCAGGAAGTTACTTTTAGGCTGGATTTTTGTTGGTTGGCTTCTAATGCCAGTGACTGATTAGTTGGCCTCTCCGCTCCCTCTTCACTGTGTTCTACCTCCCTTTTGGTTTGTGTGGTATCCCGCGGGATTGTAGATATAACCCCGCCTTTGAATTGATCTTGGGCTACGGAACCTTCCCCATTTGGGGTCTCATTTAGTTGGAATGATGGATGCTGAGGTGTTAGCAGTATTTCCCCTATTGGGGGATCGAATATGTTCCCTATTGGCCCAATACTTGCATTGAGAATCTGGTGATCATTTATGCTGGACTCATCTTGGATTGCTAAATTAATTCCTTTCTGTTTTGTTGCCATTATTGGTCAATCGACCATGTCTAGGCAGTCGAACCTGTTCCTTGTGGGGGCCCCCCTCCAGTAATCAGGATTTATGTTTTCTCTTCTCGGTGGCCAGGGGCGATTATCCCACCCTCTATTCCAGTGGTTACTATTATTCCTATTTCTGTTTCTGTTATAGTGCCCCACCTGTGTCCAGGGCCAATCCTGGACTTCTTCCCAGCTGTTTGGGTCACCATAATTAAAAGTATTTAGGGGTGGATAAAAGAAGGAGAGACGCTGAACGTCCACCCCCCCCCTCTTCTCCAAGGCTGGCCATGAGGAGATGTAATCAGCTGTGGCGGGGTCCTCACAACTAAGTACAATACAATCGCCCTGTAAACTTTTTTTGGTATCGCCAATCCAGAACACTCTTCTCATTGAAATAATTCTACTATGATTTGATGGATGAAGAGGTCTGTTTTGGCTCAACCACTGCAATACCTTATTACGCAAGGACCAGGGGGGTTCGTCTGTACCATCTGCCAGCTCGGTGACCCCGGTAAGTATGACAGTATATGGGGTCGCCTCGGGTGGCAGATGTATCGGACGCCTATACCTATGGCCTTTCCTCACATTGGCCTGTGGCTGGGGTGGTTGGGCTTTTTGTGAAGTCTGTGGGGTATCCTTCGGCTTCACTACTTGGCTATTTGACTCAGCAGGAGCCAGGGTTTTTTGAGGGTTATCACTGGGGCCTTTTTGTTGTCCAATCCCTACTATTGGGGCAGGTTTTGAGGAGGTTTGTTTATTTTTTGGGGCTTCAGTGTTTACAACTCTTTCGAGCGGCGGGGGCTTGGGTCGGGTAGCTGGTAAAGACTGGGGTTGGGCCGGGTTGTTTGTATCTTTCACGTTCCCCAGAGCCTTAGCAGGTGTTCCTAGTGATTTTTGCTTAAAAGCTGGGGTATTTAATTTGGCTAATTGCTTCTCGATGATCATGATGCTCTTCTCCAAGGGTTGCAGATGGTGTTTTAGCAACAGACCCATGCTTTTAGTGATGAAGTCGTGTAGTGTTACGCATGCGGTGCATGGTTTCTGTGTACTGCCCCCGCGGGCTTGATTCTCTGTCAGCTCTCGGAGAACAGCATCCTGTGAGATTGCTATACAATCAGCATTACTGTTAGTGGGGGTCAGTTGATCTGACAGGGCTATGTCAGTAGTTGATTTAAGTGAGGACGTCATGTTATGCAGAACTGGTATGGTCTCATGTGGGGTCGAGTCTATGTTTTGCATCTTTGCTGTAGCACCCTCCCGCTTGCCCGTGGAAATAGGGTCTACAATATCCACATGATCATAGGGGATTTGTAGGTCTGGTGTTTTTTCCAAGTCCTCACTGGAGTTAGACCCCAGTGAGAGTTGGGTGGCGGATAGATCAACGGTATTTGGAACAATGTGTATTAATACATTCGTATTGCCCGCTTCCTTAAGTAGTGGAATAATTGGGCCCTGTTGGGTAGGGGTTTGTGCAGAGGCCAGGAGCCCCATAGATGATCTTCTTGCGACCTCCAGTTCATGGGATACCCTCCGTTCTAGGATATGTATGCTTTTATCTATTACCTCGTGTGTCTTAGTAATGAATAAGTCTAGAGGGCCTGTGATGTCGGTTAGGCTAGAGGTCTTTTTACTTCTAGTGCGCTTATTCATGGTTGCGCCAGGTATAACAAAGTTATTAATAAGTACTGTTCAGATACTTGGACAAAAACCTACGAGAGGTCAAAGTTCAGAGTAGCGGTGAAAGAAATGTGGATGTAAATACCGTGGCCCAGTCCAGTCCTGCACAGTCTGGAAAGGGCTGAAACGGGCCCGCCCTTGGCCCGGGCTTCGCCCCGCACTGCGTCCCGAGCTGCGGGAGGGACTGAACTAGTTCTTATGTTGTGTCGAGGGGGCGTGGCCGCCGGGGGAAGAGGCACCAGCTGTAAGGGCTAGAGGCTGCTGGTCCTCGCAGTCCCCCGGTGTGGTCAGCAGTAGTTTTATCAGCAGTCAAGCGCACGCTGGGAGCATGCAGAGTATCCGCCGAATGCGGTAGTGCTCCCACCAGCAGCGCGACCTGTCAGATATCCCCTGTGGTCCGTGATATGCTCCGTGGGCAGCAAGCAGCTTTCCTCAGCTGGAGTTCAATGCAGGCAAGAGCTAGTGAGCGGCACCCGCGGAGCGGGTGTCGCGAAAAGTAAAAGGCCGGTAATGAGGGGGCATGGCCGCCGGGGAAAGAGGAGCCAGCTGTAAGGGCTAGAGGCTGCTGGTCCTCGCAGTCCCCCGGTGTGGTCAGCAGTAGTTTTATCAGCAGTCAAGCGCACGCTGGGAGCATGCAGAGTATCCGCCGAATGCGGTACTGCTCCCACCAGCAGCGCGACCTGTCAGATATCCCCTGTGGTCCGTGATATGCTCCGTGGCCAGTAAGCAGCTTTCCTCAGCTGGAGTTCAATGCAGGCAAGAGCTAGTGAGCAGCACCCGCGGAGCGGGTGTCGCGAAAAGTAAAAGGCCGGTAATGAGGGGGCGTGGCCGCCGGGGGAAGAGGCACCAGCTGTAAGGGCTAGAGGCTGCTGGTCCTCGCAGTCCCCCGGTGTGGTCAGCAGTAGTTTTATCAGCAGTCAAGCGCACGCTGGGAGCATGCAGAGTATCCGCCGAATGCGGTACTGCTCCCACCAGCAGCGCGACCTGTCAGATATCCCCTGTGGTCCGTGATATGCTCCGTGGGCAGCAAGCAGCTTTCCTCAGCTGGAGTTCAATGCAGGCAAGAGCTAGTGAGCGGCCTGGAGTCTGCCCGCCATCCTAATAGAGCCATTAATAAGGAGTACAGCCTCACCTGCTTCTGCCTTTGTCTCCATTGTGGACATGTCTACCTAAGTCAACCAACACAGTGAAAGGACTCCTACTGGAAGACAACAGCAGGTGGGTACACTAGAAAGCTAACCCTTCTATGGGCATATGTGGTCCTGTCACTCAAAGCTAAAGGCTAGAAGTCAGCAAGCACAAAGTTTGATGCCAGGCTGTAGGAAGTTGGACATAAAAGACACTTAACAAAGTTGTTTTCATTTTAACTTGCTCCAGTAGCATTTTGTGGTAGCCTATTATTTTCTCTCATCATTTTACCTTCTTACTTTAGTTATTTATTTTGCATATTCCAATATGGTACAATGAGCGACCGGGCAATGGCACCACCTCCAACCTTCCGTTCAACACTTGGTGATCCTCCGACCCTGAGGAAATAATGGAACAATTGCTTTTCACATACAATTTGGTCAGTGGCAGAGACACATACTGACCACTCAGATGACAGACAATCTTACTCCATCAACTAGGAGTAAAAGGGAGAAGATTGTATGAAGATCTTTCAGAGATCTCTCTGGGTATGGGGGATGGCCAGCCTAACAATGTTTATGACATTTAATAATGCTGGAATTGCATTTTATTACTCAGGTAAATTTTGTAATGGAACGTCATTTGTTCTTTTCTAGAGTGTACAAAAGACGGAGGAGAACATTGCTATTTATGTCGCAGCCTTGATGGAATTGTCCCTGACAAGTCAATTTGAGAACCTGTGTGATTCGCACATTAGGGATCAAATTGTAAGGTGTACCAATGACAAGAGGGTAAGAGAGAAATTGTTAACAAATGATCCTACTTTGGAAGAAGCCATACAAGTAGTCAAATGGATGGAATAAGTGGCGAAGTGACTGAAAGAAAATGATATGTCCACAATAAGTGATCAATGATGTGGGTAAAGAGTATGCTTCTATTCAGGAAGGAGGATGTTAAGAAAGTCAATTTAATTTCAAACACAAAAAAAGGCTTGGGTTAGAGAAATAAAATGCTATAGTTGCAGATCTCTAGGTCATATTGCTTCTGGCTCAAAATGTCGTAATTGTGGCAAAAAAAGGTTACTATTCCAAGGTCTGTAGAGCGAAATCTATACCAGCAGAAATTTTAAGAAGTTGACGTGTGTACAACTATCAGGGATGTGGTGTTAACCATTTAGGATGAGCAGTTGTAAGGAACTGATAATTGTATCTCTGGCATGGATACTAAATGTAATCTTATGACGGGAATCGAGGAAGTTAAAAAGGAGAGCGTTCGTATGCTGGAAAAGCCACATTGTATTGTGCGACTGGATGATATACAAATAAAAGTGTTAGTTGATTTTGGCAGCTTGTATACCCTGACATCTAAAGATGCCCTGCAGCAACAGCATTCAGCATTATTGATTGGCTGGTCTGATCCCGACATAGGGCAATTGGGTATGGTGGTAAGGAAATCCTCCAATTAAATGGCTGACCATTGGGTTTGAGAAGGAGATTGTGTATGATTATGTGTATATGACGGACATAGGCTCAAATTTGTTCGGCTGGTGGCACCAAAAGGATTTGGGAATGATTTTAACTCCTAAATGCAGGGAAGTCTGTCATGATGATTAGCAAAATTGCCCAACAAATGACAGTGAACTAGGCTGACGAATATGAAGTATCTAATGTGGCAAAATATCCCCATGTGTTCAATGACAAATTAGGGATGCTCAATGGCTTTTAGCACAAAATTATTTTGAAGAAAGGAGCAATTCCTGTTGTGCATAAGGTAAGGAACGTGCCTCCTTTGATGGAAAAACTTTGCAACAGGAATTAGACAGGTTGTTGATACATAAGATCATCAAACCCAAAGAATCATCTGAGTGGTTGGCACCGATAGTGGTTGTTCCTAAGCAAGGAGGCAAAATCAGACTATCTATAGAATTATGAGATCTTAACCTGAACATATGGGCCTGAACAACCGCTCCCAAATATTTCTGAAATGTCAGACATGGCTGGCGGAAGGGTTTGCAACATGGTCAACATGTCAGCAGCGTATCATCAAAAAAACTCTACAAAGTTTCTAAACACCTCATGTCATCTGTCACCCCTCTTGATGCTTTTCGCTATTTGAGGATGCCACTAGGTCTGGCATCTGCCTCAGCTGTGTTTTAAAGGGTGATTAAGCTGATTTTCGTTGTGATGCTGAATCTATGGTGCTTTCAGGATGATGTTTTGATTACTGGGAGGGATGAATTGCTCTATGACAAGTTGTTTGAGGTAGTTATGACGTGCCGGTCAGGAGATACAAATGCCAGTTGAGAAAAAATGTGTCACCTATTTAGGACATGAGATATCAGAGGAGAGAATCCAACCAAAGAAAAGTATAGTTAAAGGAAATAATACAGTGTCTGGAGAACAAGGACCAATTAAAATTGTTCCTGGTCTTAGCAGAATACTGCTCGAAGTTCGTAAAGAATTTCACTAAGGTGGTGGAGCCTTTGAAAACATTAGAACATTAGTGAAAAGGGATGTTATCTTTGAGTGGAGTGATGAGCGTGAGAGACCCTTCGATCAGGTAAAACAGAGCACCAAGAAAGCTCCTACATTTTGGCATTGCGAGGTAACCGCGAAAACCTATTTCATCACCGAAGCTAGTAGCATAGGTGTGGGAGAAGTATTGATCCAGATAGTGAATGATCAGGAGAGGATTGTGGGTTTTGTTTCACAGAGACTTCAGGGTGTGGAGAAGTCCTACTCTGTATTTGAAAGTGAGGCCCTGGTATGTTGCTGGGGGATTGAGCAATTTAAATACTTTCTGTGGGGTTTACCCATTAAGATTAGGACTGATCATAAGCCTTTAGTACACTTATTCAAGGGTGTTAGAGGCCTGGAGGGAAATGTGACATCTAGCCTTTCCAGATGATTATAGTTGGTCCTAGAATATAACTTTGAGATGGAGTACCTAAAACGATTGAAGCACTTGGTGGAGGATTGTCTATCAAGGCTAAGTGAACGGTTAGGAGACCAGGAGGAAATAGCGTTGGGCAAGGAGGAATGGAAACTTGTTGAGGAGGAAGAATATCGTGGTGGAAAGGATGAATTGAGTATATACGGGGAAAAGGTGATCAGGAGGAATCACATCATTCAAATCACACACAAGAGTCATCCTGGTAGGAATATGACCAAAAAGAGGATAAGAATCATTTTGGTGGCCTAACCTAGACGGCATGGTGAAGGATATAGTAAAGCATTGTTATGTTTGTGCAAACAGTGATAAGGTGAAAAACGTGGGGCAGCTCCTCTAAAATGTGATGAACTACCCAAAAGACAGTGGAAAAAGCTAGCCATAGACCAGATACACTGGGGGCTGAAAATAGGTTCATAATTTTCCACGTGGATTATCATACCAAGTGGTTAAGATTGGGGACCGCATAGACACAGAGAGGGTTGTAGATTTCCTAGAGGAGATTTTTCTGTAAGGGACACCAAAAACCATAGTCTCAGACAACGCTTCATAATTTGTGTCCCACAAGATGAAATGTTTTATGGACAAGCGGGGTATTGTGCATTGAAGAGTGGCCTTATTAAGGCCGCAAGCAAATGGTATGGTTGAGAGAGTAAACCGTATGATTATGGAGAGCTTACAACTGTCACTGGTCCACGGTTTGTCTTGGAGGAAGGAGTTGAGGAAGTTGATGTGGGCCCACAGAACCACACCCTAAGCAATGACAGAAATTTCACCCTTTGTTTCCCTAAAGGGAATACTGCTGCAAATGACAGAATTTCCTCCTTGGCTAGTTGACAATGACCAAGTGTGGGTTGATCATGAGGCAATTAAGGCAGGGCGTTACTGAAAGACAGAATGGTATGGAGGGATACCATAAGGCAAAAAAGGGGTGAAAAATAGTCGTAGTGATCAAAAAGGATGCAAAAGTGGAAAAGGGGGACAGTAAATTTTCATGTCCATTTTAAAATCACCAGTAGTACAGTTGGAAGATGGTTCGATGTGGAGTTTGGGGAATGTCTGTAAGATTGCAAATTACCAGAGGCAGAGGGATGAGTTTTAAAATGTGTCTAAATACAATAATTTGATAATGTTCTGTAGATTTCTATGTTATCCTAACATGTATCATCATGTAATGTTTTACCATTTAGCGCCAGATGTAGGTAATCTACATTTACTGATTCTAAAATACCGAATTTTACCGATTCTGTATTTTAGAATCGGTAAATGGTATGTAGGGAAAAATACGGTAAAATACGATTCGGTAAATACCGAATAGGTATTCAAGGATGGCAGGGTGTCACATTGACACCCTGTTGCACCACTGAATAGTGCATGGGTGCACATGTGGCACACATACATGCCCTAAGGGCATGTATGTCTGCCACATGGCACTTCAAATTAAATTCAAGAAAAGACTTCGGTAATTACCACCAACTTGAAGTTGGTGGTAATTAACAAATTCTTACAGCACATAAGCACTCTTTAATGTGCTTTCTACAAAGCATTTACCGATTCGGTAAATACCGATTCGGTATTTACCGAATCGTCACCTACATTGGAAGGGGCTAAATACCGGTTGGTAACGGCCGATATTCGGTAAATAACCGAATTTCGGCTGTTACCCACCGGTATTGGGCCACCTACATCTGGCCTTTAGATTCTTGTAGAATGTTTCATGTAGTTAAGATATAGTTTTGCTGAAGTTACTTTCTTTTACTTTGTTTTCTTATTTACTTTGTAAAGGGGGCAGATATGTAGATAGGATGATGTAAGTAGAACTTGGAATGTGGGAATGTGACCATGGAACCTTTTTTTTTTACAGAGTTTTATATAACGCAAGCTTGACCCAAATCGGGAATCAGAGCTCTTTACATAGCACAAGTTGCATTACATGAGGACACATTTATTTTTGTTAGGCACGGGAAGATTAAGTGATTTGCCTAGAATCACATGTTCAGCGTCGTTGCCAAGACTCAAACCCAGTTACCCAGTTTCGAGGTCGACTGCCCTAGCTGTTAGGCCAACTCCTCTCCCCAACTATTTGGGAGAATCTTGTTATGTGAAAGGTAACCAGTACTGGAGTGGGTGCTGCTGCTGAATGGTAGCTGGGCATATGCTGGAAGCATTTAATGGCAGTAAATCATTTGGAAAAGGAAACCTGACTTGTGAAATTCCTACAATTAGTCCTGAGACTGATATCTTCACTGGGCAAAGGTGTCAAAAAGAATCGGCCGGCAACGGACCTTCCGTGGGTGCAAATTTGGAATTTCTCCTGCTTGGTGCTTTCCTACCAAACTTAAACAGCTTCCCCGGGACTTCTTCTGACGTCTATCCAGGCTCATGGAGCCCATTTCGGCCACAGCATACTGCCTTGCCCCGCTGAGATTTTTGACTTCCATTTCAGAAACTAAGTCCGAAGGTAAAATTTCAGACCAGAACTAACCAGGTCTCTTTATCCAACCCCCACCATCGCTGTTGACCTCAAACCATATCCTTCTCACAGTCTAGTGCAACCAGTTGCCTGTGGTTTGCATTTTACACTTGTCACTATTTTTATTTTAAAACTTTAGAAATACATATCTCCCGCTCCACTAAATGGATTTTTTACGTTTTGATATTTTGTTCATTAACTGTTCCCTATTTTTATGCATCGGAGTGGGATTTCTATAGTGTTGTGTTTCAAACTTTCTAACTGTTTTGCTACTTCTAAATGCTTTTCACGTCATAAGTTAGGCCTGTGTGCTCTGTGCCATAGCTACAAGGGGTTGAACTCAGGTATAAATTAATAAGATCTTTACTGGACCTAACAAGAATACTGTCATTATTACTTATAGTGGACTATTATCCACCTCATTTAATAATCTAATTTCTCACAGCCATCATCTCCTAAATATAAATGTTGGCACAATAGTTGTAAGAAGCTGGCTCTGTATATACTATACCAAAGCGAGGTATTGGGCCCAATTCACAGAATGAATTTAAGACTCAATCCTAAACTTACTACTATTTTGGTATCCACAGAATGCACTTACTACTTTTGGTATTCACAGAAGTTAGGATTTTGTCTTAAGTCTGTCTTAAGTCTGTCTTAAGTTAACAAAATCCTAACTTCTGTGAATACCAAAAGTAGTAAGTGCATTATGTGAATACCAAAATAGTAGTAAGTTTAGGATTGAGTCTTAAGTTCATTCTGTGAATCGGGCCCATAGGGTGCACATAGTCCAGTGGAACCCAAAAGGTAGGCAGAGGTAAAGTAGATAGCACCTCACTCTCTATTTGTGGTAGTGTGAACGAGCAGTAAGGCTTTATCAGAGGACAGTGTTAAGCATTTGTTTTACACACTCAGTCAGCAAATGAATCCACACACTCAAAGAATGAACTTCAGACCAATTGTTTTTATATAAAAATATTATTATTTTATTTTATTTCCTAGAACCAAGCAAGCCTGACACAGGTGAGTGATAAATACGTTGCAGTAACTATACAGTTGTAACATTGTTTGGATTGTAATTGTATATGCACTTTGTTTTGATTTACAGTACTGTTACTGAGTAATGCAATGCTTTGGAAATACAGTACATATACTTTGAATGGGCATTTTAGTAAAAGGCCCAGTACATTAATTTCAGATTACTTTTCTTACACAATGTGGTATACCTGGATACTACACTGGCACATATCCTGTAAACAGGTAAGTAAAAGCATTTTTCTAATTTAGTACAGTTTTAAAAGGTTTTCATAGTTTTTCCAACTCCACACTTAGAAACTTTTAATAGAAAAACAGTCAATGTTATCCTATGGAGGAAAATAGTGTTATTATATAAGTTAAGTACTTTAAATGGGAGTTGGTATTCTGGGGTTAGGCTCAGTGGTCCCCCCAGGTCAAGGATGCACTCTTGTTACACCCTCAGCGGTACTAGGGCGGCCGGGTGCAGAGTGTTCAGGCCCAATGTTATCCAATTGGGGATAGGGGTCCTCCGGTTGGTGGCTACTTGCGAGCGGGTCACTGGGTTGTGAGAGCAACGCTCCTGCACTTAAGCAAAGGGCAAATGTGGTTTAGGCTAGCACAAAAGATGCACCCTCAGCGGCACCGGGGCAGCCGGGTGCCGAGCGCTGTTTGGCGTTAGGTGCCCTGTTGCTTTCAATGGGGAGTCTCCGGTTTGCAAACACACTGCAGGCTCGGGGACGAAGGTCTTTTGGGTGTGACCACCTCTTGTAGAGGTAAGTTGGGATGTTGGGGATTGATTAGGCACCGTCGGTGGGGCCATCCAAGGCCGTAGGACGTCGGGTGCAGTGGTGCCTTTTAGGGTCGGATCATCTTACCAGCTCCTGGTCGCGTTTGTGGGGACATTCCGGGTTGAGGCTGCAGCCGTCGGCTAGAGGCTTGAGGCAGGTTAGGGATCACTGGATCTTAGGTCAGGATCGCTGGGGAGACCTCCTCTTGGTGTTGGGTCACTCAAACTTGGGCCGTAGGCGTCGGGTGCAGAGTGGGGCAGACCTGTGGATCCTTGCGGAGCTAGAGTCTGTTGTTGAACAAATCCGGTGTTCACGGGAGACAGAGTTTTTGGAATGGAAGGCAGGCAGGTCCTCCGGGTTTCTCGAGGCTGATGGCTGCTGGACACACCAGGAATTTGCTGGAGCAGGTTCAAGGTGGGAACAGGCCGGTAGGGCTGGGGCCAAGTCAGTGGGCGTCCTCCTCCTGTTAGTTTTGGCACAGCTGTTCGGTCCTTCTTCTTCTTTTCTTCTTCTGGTTTCTTTTCTGAGGAAGCAAGGTTCAGGGGTGCCCCTAAATACTAGATTTAGGGGTGTTACAGGCTGGTAAAAGGTTGGGACAATGGGTCCCTTCCCTGGGGTGGGCACACCCCCTATTATGCCCCTCCAGTGGGAGGGGGGCATAAGCCTTTGCCTGGTTGGCTGGGTCCCCCCATCTGCAAGATGGCAGGGATGAGAGTTGTGCTTCACCTCTCCTCCCCACCTGAGGGGTGAGTTGGCAGAGGTGGGCACACCTCTCTTCCTCACTTATTTTTCCAGCCGGTTCTCCCGCCCAAAGTGGGGGTCAAAGCCAGTGGGGACCAGTTGCTGAAAGCAGCAAGTGGCCTGGGGAAGCTCACAAAGGTGGCTAGCCTTTGAAGCTTCCCCTTCGTGGACCCTGCCCATCCTGGGGAAAGAGGCTTGGCACCTCGTCCCAGGATTTGCATTGTTTCAGGCCCCCGAGAGCAGCAGGCTCTCGACCCAGGGGTGAATGGTAAATTGTGTCATGGCATTGATAGGAGAAGCATTGAATGGGAACCGGTAACAGGAAAGAAGCAAGATGACATTTGAGCAAAATACGAAAATATGTTTGTAAGGATTAGCTGAAATAATCATTCTTTGAAGAAAAGAAGATATAGGACCATATAAATGAAGGAAGTCTGCGTTTTCTAAGTGGTCACCCCATATCTTTCACCTTTTGATGGCCCCTATCTTTTTGCTGGTGTTAGAATTCTATGCACCTTAATCCTGCTAACCATTTGTAAAGTACCTGTGCTTCCCCGGTGAACATGGCCAAATTGGCAATAGTATATTTATCTTACGTCCCTGCTAGATGTTACAAAAATGTACCCAGGAAGTTAAATGCCACTAGTGGACTGCATAGAAGATGCCATCTACTACAGTGGGAGTGCAAACAAGGACCTGCTATCTATGACATGAGAGGAGCCCCAAAGGACTGGACCAGCACCCAAGACAACCAAATGAACTTCAGGTGTCAAAAGGCTGACCTCCTACTAAAGCTACAGGGACACAACAACCTGCAAGAGGCCTTTTCCTGCAACTGCACAGCTGAGCAGCGGCAACTGGACCTGGACTGGAGCCTGCTGATGGTCTCTGCCTGACACCCTGTGTGTCCCTAAGTGCCTCTGGTGCTTTAGAAGTATAGTTCTGTGGTGGATTGGGGCTTAACGGACTAAAGTCAGAAGGTAATATCTTTGACCAGGGCAAACTCAGCTGGTCTGTCCGACCTGCGCTCAATTGGAGTCAGCATCAAATTGTGCCTAGGTCCCGGTCTACCAGTATAGAGTCTTCCTCTATTCTCATGAGTGCTGTGTTACATCATGTGTTCACACAAACAAATACGAACTACTGCTAAGTAAAAGGAACCTAAAGTTGTCTAATTGTTTTTATCTCTGCAGTGATCTTTTGTTTCCCTTTGTTTTGTAACTTTACTCTGTTACTTTTTTGTTTGGTATTTTGCTATTACTTATTGTGATGTAATACACAGCCTTCAAAAAGCCCTAGGCCTACGAGCTATTTCATAGGCCGAAACGTGTTGGCTGAGCAAGCTGAATCTGTGAACAGTTGATTCACCCCACATCAATATTAAAAGAAAACTCTGCCATTATTTAATCTCAGAATGTATTCTTCTCAAAACTATCTCATAGTGCGACAGTGCATATCACATTCATTGTTTGATTAATTGTATAACTGTGGGATAAGCATCTCTAGTATTCACACCATTACCCTAAGTCAAGCCTGTCTGCTCCGTGCAATAGCTACCAGGGAGTGAGCTCAGATTTGGTGACTTTGAGGGTTCACCCTGACAAGGGTTGTAAATATTCCTTGAGGTGATTAGTCATCCGCCTTAAGAATTATCTAATTTCTTACATTGGTGTTCAGCAGTGGGATCCAGGACTTTTGTTTTGCTGTATCACTCCATGATATAAGTTATATCAAAAATCCTTTTTTAATGTAGCATGAAAAATTGACTTTGTGAGTTTTAAATTCATCTTTTATTTTTAATTGGTATTTTTATTATTTTTCTTGAATGTACTCTTTTCCTCAAATTTTTGCATCTGTGATTTTGATTAAACCGAAGTGGATCTAAACAGCATAGAGAGCCTCAGCATGTTAGATCTGAGGAGCATGTTCAAAGAAAGCAGGCTAGAGCTAGTGAAAACATCCAAGTAGGAGGGCTTCTAGATTGCCTTCAGAGGCTTGGAGAAAGTTTACATCCTGCAGTCCACCCCACAGGAGTACAGGGGTGAGGGAGAAAAGTAGGAAGTGGGGGGAAGGAAATTATATTAACATTGAAGAGGCTCCAGAGGAAGAAGATGCGCCTGCAGGGGCTCGGTCAAATGCAGTTTACAGAGTAAGGAGCAGTGTGTTCTCTAAAGCTTGACACAATCAGAGACAGCGAACAGGTGGGCACAGAGGGAGTTGAAAATGAAACTGGCTACCCTAGCCTTTGAGGAGTCAGCAGCAGCAAACCTGGCCCTGGAGGAGAAAAGTTAGGTCTGGAAGAAAAGAAAATTCTGCTGGCCCTTGACAGAAGCCAGCGACAGGTGGAACTGAAGGCTAAAAGCTCCCAGGAGTCCAGTGATGATGGTGAAAGTGGCAATAAAGTGCCTAGGAGTGATAAAAGAGCCAACATCCCCACAGACCAGGTGCTTATCTATTTGATGGGGATGACATCCTATGAGGTGGACCTACATTTGCCTAGAGTCGAAGAGGAGGACTGGGGGGCTACTCTGTGGAAGCACATGCACATTCTACAGAGGTGTACCTTGTTGATCCTTGAGGTAGTTGTCTAGAGGGTACACAGACCCATAAAGGAAGCCCTTATCACCAAGTTTTGTCTGACTCCTGAGAACTATCTACTGAAGTTCAGCGATAGACAGAAGCAGTCACACCAGTCATGGGTAGATTTTGTGTATTGTTCCAGTAACGCACTGGATGGTTGGGTGAAGGGCAGCAAAGTAAACGATTATGATAGGTTGTACAGTTTGGTTATCAAGGAGTACAGTTTAAGTAGTTGCTTTACAGAGTTGTGCCTGCACCTGATGGAAACCAAGCTCACTGTGCCCAGAGAGATTAAAAAAGAAGCTGACCTCTGGCACCAGAGTGTCCAAAATATACCTTGGAGATACCACAGGGAGAGCATGGTAATCACAAGGTCTTCTTCTGAGTCCTCGCAACCTCTGGAAAACTCTCGGGGTAGGTATCACTATACTTTTCAACCCACTGGAACCTGCATAGAAAAGGGTAACAAGGCCCTTACGAATAGTAAGAATAGATCCACCAGAACACCCCATGGTCTTACCAGACGCCCTCTAGAGACTTCCCGAACCCCTACAAGTCACCCAAAGAGGGGTCCCAGAGACTGACTCTGCGATTATAGCACTAAGAGTGCTTCGAGTGATTGTGTCATGAGTGTATCCCGAGTTACCCACCTTAGTAACTGCAAAAGGTAGCTAACTTGTTTTCTTCCGGCACGGTTATGTAAAGTATTAGATTGTGAGTAAATTTAAGAAAATACTTCTTATTTTTAAGAGATTTTGCATGGACTGGACATTGAGCTATTTACTTGTAGAAGTTCTTTTATTTAATTCTAAGCCTCTAACTCCATTCTACTTCCCTGAGTAAGACTTGGACTGCTTAACTTTGACGTCCTGAGGGTAAAGTGCTAAAGATGTGTACTTGGTGCTCAGGTTTTGTTCTCAATAATAAGGTTAAGCCCTAGGGCACAAGTGGAAAATGGTCCTGACTAACACAATCTGAGCCCATTATCCCTGGTTGCCCAGGGAGTCCTGAAAATGTTCCCACAGGTGCATTTTTCAAATTGTTGTGTGCATGCACTTCACTTCAGTTTGGCATTGCCATTTCAAGATGTCACGTGCGAGTCATTTAGTGATAAGTATGGGGTAGTGGTCTCCTAAGGCAAGACTCCATATAAGCAGTGGCGGCCGGCAAGGATCTGGGGTGGTAAGATAGGGGGAAGGGGATAAATGAAAATTTAAATCAAACGAACCACCTCGCTGCGCCCCCCTCACTCTGTCCTCGTTGCATCTTTCCTCCTCGTCCCTCCAGCCAGAACACAGAACAGGGAGCGCCCAGGCTCCCCTGAGCCAATCACAACGCTGCAAGGCAGCATTATGATTGGTCTGAGTTCGGTGGTTTGGCGCCCAGCCCGGAAAATAGGATCCTGGGCATGTTCTCCACCCAGGCTGTAATGCAGCCTGCATGGAGAACATGCAATCTGCGCATGAATGTTTGGCCAGCCCAAGATGGTCGGCCAAATATTCATGCGCACTTAGGGAGTGAAAACCACTCCTCCCCTCCGCTGATCTGTCAGCAGAGCAGCCCCGCAACACCTGGCAAAGCTGCTGCTCCCGCAACAGGAAAAAAATAAAAGGATAATAACATTGAGTTATTATCATTTTATTTTTCCTTACACTGCTGAAAAGCAGTGGGGCGGCGCTCCTCCACCTTAGCTGGGGAGCCGCCATTGCGTATTAGTGTTTTGCTGAAACCTAAAAAGATCATATTGAAGGTTTGAAGTACCAGCTTAGGTTAGATGTACAGAAGAATTTTCGAGGTCTGATAACCTGCCCCTAGCACCATCTGCCAAGGTTGCACTTCTCCAAGACACAGAACGCCAGCTTCGATCGACCGGCCACGCCCTCGCCGCCGTCCCCCGCATCCGTAGAGCCACCACAGGGGGAAGATCCTTCTCCTACCTCGCCGCCAAGACTTGGAACTCCCTCCCGACACACCTCCGCCTGACCCAGGACCACCTCGCCTTCAGGAAGCAGCTCAAGACCTGGCTGTTCGAGCAGTAGCGGACCCCCCCCTAGCGCCTTGAGACCCTCCGGGTGAGTAGTGCGCTATATAAATGCTTTGATTGATTGATTGATTGATTGATTGAGAATATGTCATAGGACTCACACCTCATGGGCACAGGAAGTTGGCAACCTCTTGCATGGTGTATCCTGTGACACTGGAGAGCGACCAACACCCCATTGTACTAGGAATGTTTCTCTGAAACCATCCAGGAAAGCTTTGTCCAAGAGAATCATTTGCAATTTACTGGACCAACTCCCAATATTTTATATAGTTAGGAACACCTTACTAGGTCCTGAAATAAGATCCTCTACTTCTCATGTGAGCGGTGGCCTCTTTGTCTGATGGTGGATCCAACTGCTTATATATTGGGAGGCATTGGTTTATTCTTTCATCTTTTGCACTGATGAAATTACAGTCGGCTCAGTAGTATTTTCCTTACCCAAGTGGGGTCACTGAGCTGGAACGAAATGTTGCGTTTGCATCCATTATCTGAAGCCGAATGGAATTATCCAGTAACTGGGAAAGACATTCTAATGTGATCAGCATTTTATTGTTGTCACTGACCATAGATACCTGTATATCCTGTGACCCCTGGTCTCTGCACTCCTCCCCCCGCTGCCGCTGCCCAGTTCTCCGTGACTGTGCCATGTTGCAAAACCCTTGAGGCTACCGGTTCAGTCTCCAGCCCCACTGAAAGCCGGACATCTGAAAGACCTCCACTGGCTTCCCGTCAACAAAAGAATTACTTTCCGCCTTCTCACCCACGTACACAAGGCCCTCTACAATCTAGGACCCGAATGCCTCAACACTCGACTGTCCTTCTACAAACCCACCCGCCAACTAAGATCGTCCAATCAAGCCCTCGCCGCAGTCCCGCGTATCCGGAAATCCACCATGGGTGGCAGATCCTTCTCCTTCCTGGCTGCCAAGACCTGGAACTCACTCCCCACCCACATCCGCCTTACTCAGAACCACATCTCCTTCAGAAAAGAACTTAAAACCTGGCTATTCGACATATAATGAACCCTTCCCTAGCGCCTTGAGACCCTCCGGGTGAGTAGTGCGCTGTACAAATGACCGAACTTGAACTTGAACTTGTAATTCTGTTTGTCCCTTTTTGCACTGGTTAATTTATTTCCACTTTATCCCCTAGTGTTTATGTTTTCTTTTGGTCCCCTCCTCTGGGCCATCGCCCTCTCGCACAATTTTTTTCCAATCGCTCCCCTCCCTGCCAGCCCCTCCCACCTCCTAGGACAACTTATGTACGCTGCTGTGTGACTGCGCAGCCGACATGCCACTGGTGCTTTTAAGATACCCCAAAGGCAAGCCCTTCTGCACCCATGCCCACCCAGCACCAAGAACCCTGGACCTCAGCAATCCCACAGATACTCTGCCACAGACCTCAGCGCCCCAGGCAAATCAAATACTTCCTCGCATCGCCTCGCTCCACAGTGGGACCTTTCACCTGCATCTGCTGCCGGTTTACTTCCACCCCACCTCCAACCACCATCACAGCAACATGCACCACAACAGCCCCACAGCCGTGACCTCACCGGAACAACTCAGCTGCCTCCTGCTCAATGCCAGATCGCTCGGCAAACACGCCACCGAAGTCAGGGACACCATCTTCACCCTCGCCCCCGATGAGATCTTCATTACAGAGACTAGGTTCACCCTTACATCGGCCCCAGACATCGCCAAAGCAACACCCATTGGCTACAAGATGAAACACTGTGGCGGCACCACCAGACACTGAGGTGGCATTGTACACAAGGAATCGATCACCTGCACCATCACAGATGACGAAACCATGCCAATCATGGAACACATGAGTTTAAAGCACCACACCAATGACAAAACCATCATCAAAGGCACCCTTGCATACATACCGCCAGGACCCCAAACCTTCCTCAGTGACACCATCACGGAATTCATCATCCCGCTCACCATTGAATCCAAACACTACATCTTCCTAGGAGACTTCAATATCCACCTGGACGACCCCACTGACACCGACTCCATTGACCTCTGGGAAAGATTGGGCAACATTGGACACAAGCAGCTGGTCACAGACCCCCTGAACAAAGCAGTACACATGCTGAACCAAGTCTTCACGTCCAGAAACAGAATCAGGTACAGCCCACCTCCGAACTCACCTGGTCGGACCTCTGCATAGTACACTTCACCCTTGCCAGACTCCCTCCCCCGAACCACCCTCAACCACCACAGCGCACCCTTCTGCAGCTGGGCCAAGGTCAGTCATTACCAATGGACTGACGTTCTCCGCATCACACTGCATAACGTCACCACTAACGTGGACGATGCAGTTGAGAGGTTCAACGCCGGTATCACCAGTGCCACCAAACGAGTCGCTCCCACCAAACCTGCTAAAACGCACAGACTAACCAAACGAGCTAGCTGATACACCCTGAAACTCAGCACGTCGAAGCGCAGATGCAGAAAACAGGAAAGAAGGTGATGCACCAGCAGGAACCACACTGACCGAATCTCCTTCAAGTCGGCCCTCAACGACTACCACCACCAGTTCAAAGACACAAACAAGGAGGCCCAGCCTCAATGGATCGAGACCAACCCCAGACAAATCTAGGAACTCTTTACCATCGTCAGAGAGTTCTCCTTCCTGTCAGCCACCGAAAACTCAATCCCCTCCTCACAGGAACTCTGCAAATCCCTGCTGACCACTTCCACAACAAGATAGCAACCATCTACAAAAACTTCGATCCCCAACTCACTGGCCTCCTCAGCATCCCATCGACCACCACCGCCGACCACCCGCTCACAGCATGGGAACAACTCAGCACACCGAACACAACTACTCTAATGAACTCCATCCACTCTGGAGCACCTTCTGACCCTTGCCCCCACTGGCTTTTCAACCTCGGAAGAGATGAGACTAGCCAGCAGCTCACCACCATTTTCAACACCTCCATCCCCACCACCACCTTTCTTGATGCCTGGAAAAATGCATAGGTTCACCTAAGTATGGGCGGAAAATTCGTTCCGCTCGTGGAATTAGCGGATTTTCCGCAAATTTGCGATCCGCGAAATTGCGGCAAAATCCGCGAATTTGCGAGCGGGGCAAATTTTGCTCAGGAAGCACTTACAGGGTTACAGCAGGTGCCCAAGTTGAAGCTAATTTCTTTGTAACCATTTACAAAATGGTTACAAAGAAATTAACTTTAACTTGGGCACCTGCTGTAACCCTGTAAGTGCTTCCTGAGCGGCGCCTCGTTGCCTACTTGCAACTATTCTCTGACCCTGCTCTGACCCTCATAGCAGGGTCAGAGAATAGTTACAATTAGGCAACGAGGCTCCTGTCACTAAAATTAAACCTCAGCAGGAAGCACTTACAGATAAATAAAGCAGGTGCCCGAGTTGAAGCTCAAATTCAGTAACGCATTACAATCAGCCCAAGAATCTAGAGAGCACGGTCGATGCTAGGCAGGTGTGCTTTCTCCCCAGATCTACAGTCTACAATTAGCTGTAATCCATGATGGAGGTCTAGGTATCCACAAGTTTCTCGAGAGAAATCCCCCTGTACTTCCAGTGACCAACACTTATTGCTTTCTCTTCATTTGCTGCTCTGATCGGTCTCGAACCCTTTATAAACGAGAGGCATGTGAACTCGCACAGAAGCCCGGCCCCACACACACTAGGCTATGCAACCTTTTCCCGCCCTTCCCCCACTGTGATGGACAGCTCACTTGAGTGACTTCGGCGCCTATGGGCGCGGTGGCAAAGTCACCGATACACGTGATGACTTGCCACTCTTCTGGGCCTTTACGAGGCTGTAGTGTAGGAAAAGCACGATACATTTACCCAACGAGGTAGAACTTACTGCTTTCTCCTCATTTACTGCTCTGATCGGTCACTGACCCTTTATAAACGAGAGGCATGTGAACTCGCACAGAAGTCCCGCCCGTTTGGCCCCTTCCCACACGCAGAAGAAGGAGGGGGGAGATAAAAAGCAGGAGTTCTCTAAAGGTCCCCAAAACAGTTTCCAGGGAAAGGGAACAGGTTTCACCCCTCCCTTTCCCCCACTGTTATGGACAGCTCACTCGAGGGACCTCTGCGCCTATGGGCGTGGTGGCAAAGTCACAGACACACGTGGTGACTTGCCACTCTTCTGGGCCTTTAAGCAGCTGTAGTGTAGGAAAAGCACGATACATTTACCCAACAAGGTAGCACTTACTGCTTTCTCCTCATCTGCTGCTCTGATCGGTCTCTGACCCTTTATAAACAAGAGGCATGTGAACTCGCACTGAAGCCCGGCCCCACACACACTAGGCTATGCAACCTCTTCCCGCCCTTTCCCCCACTGTGATGGACAGCTCACTCAAGGGACCTCGGCGCCTATGGGCGCGGTGGCAAAGTCACAGACACACATGGTGACTTGCCACTCTTCTGGGCCTTTAAGCAGGTGTAGTGTAGGAAAAGCACGATACATTTACCCAACGAGGTAGCACTTACTGCTTTCTCCTCATCTGCTGCTCTGATCGGTCTCTGACCTTTTATAAACAAGAGGCATGTGAACTCGCACAGAAGCCCGGCCCCACACACACAAGGCTATGTAACCTCTTCCTGCCCTTTCTTCCACTGTGATGGACAGCTCACTCAAGGGACCTCGGCGCCTATGGGCGCGGTGGCAAAGTCACAGACAAACGTGGTGACTTGCCACTCTTCTGGGCCTTTACACAGCTGTAGTGTAGGAAAAGCACGATACATTTACCCAACGAGATAGCACTTACTGCTTTCTCCTCATCTGCTGCTCTGATCGGTCTCTGACCCTTTATAAACAAGAGGCATGTGAACTTGCACAGAAGCCCCGCCCCCCACACACTAGGCTATGCAACCTCTTCCCGCCCTTTCCCCCACTGTGATGGACAGCTCACTTGAGGGACCTTGGCACCTATAGGCGCGGTGGCAAAGTTACCCTTTACGCAGCTGTAGTGTAGGAAAAGCACGATACATTTATCCAACGAGGTAGCACTTACTGATTAGCCAGTAGAAAGTACTCCAGTTAAGAATGGTGCAAATCGCAAAATAATCTGCGATTTCGCAGGAAAATCCACAAATTCGTGGATTTTTTTGCGATTTTGCGCGAATTCGCGGACCGCTGATTCGCAAAATTCACCCATACTTAGTGACACCTCGCCTCAGGAAACCCTCTTCAGACCTCAGTGAGCTCCAGAGCTACCATCCCATCTTGCTGCTCCCATTTCCCATCAAAGTCCCATCAAAGTCCTGGAGAAGGCCAAATCCAACTCACTGAACCTGCTTGACCCCTCCCAATCAGGCTTCAGAGCCAACCACAGCAACGAGATAGCCCTGATCACTGCAACAGATGACATCCGCACTCTACTCAACAGAAGAGAATCAGCCGCTTTGATCCTGCTCAATCTATCCATTGCCTTTGACACAGTCACCCACCACACATGCATCAATGAACTGCGCCAGATCGGAATCACAGGCGATGCGCTCAGATGAATTACATCATTTCTCAAGGGGCGCACCCAGAGAGTCCCCCGCCCTCCCTTCACCTCACAACCCAAGCACACCATCTGCGGCGACCCTCAAGGCTCATCCCTCACTCCAACCCTTTTCAACATCTACATGAAACCACTCGCAGACATCATCAGATCGCGCAATATCAACATCATCTCCTATGCCGACGATACCCAGCTCGTCCTCTCGCTCTCAGCAGACCCCACCTTGGCTAAGACCATCTTCCACGACTGTTTGAAGAACATCTCAGCCTGGATGAAGAACAACTGCCTGAAACTCAGCATTGACAGAAGTGAATTTCTGACAAACACACCACCCTCTGGGATGACTCCTGGTGACCATCGGAACTCAAACCCAACCCAACTCCGAAAGACCACGCCCGCATCCTCTGCATCATCCTGGTCAGCGAACTCTCCATGAAACGCTAGGTCAACACCGTTTCCTCAGCCTGCTTCCACGTGCTCTGCGTGCTCCGCAAAGTCTTCAAGTGGCTGCCCTCATTACCAGTCGACTGGATTACGACAACGCACTCTATGCAGGCACAACCTCCGAACTCATACAATGACTCCAGATGATCCAGAACGCAGCAGCCAGACAAGTCCTTCGCCTGCCTCAGCTGCCTCCTAGTCAATGTCAAGAACTGAAGTTCTGATCTTCTGCAAACACACCACCCTCTGGGATGACTCCTGGTGACCATCGGAACTCAAACCCAACCCCACTCCGAAAGACCACGCCCGCATCCTCGGCATCATCCTGGTCAGCGAACTCTCCATGAAACGCTAGGTCAACACCGTTTCCTCAGCCTGCTTCCACGCGCTCTGCATGCTCCGCAAAGTCTTCAAGTGGCTGCCCTCATTGCCAGTCGGTTGGATTACGGCAACGCTCTCTATGCAGGCACAACCTCCGAACTCATACAATGCCTCCAGACGATCCAGAACGCAGCAGCCAGACTTGTCCTTGGCCTGCCCAAGAGTGACAACATCACCCAGCACCTGAAGGACCTCGGCTGGCTCCCCATCCAGAAGAGATGCCAATACAAGCTTCTGACCCATGCTACAAAGCCCTCCACGACAAAGACCCGCCTAAATGAATCACTGCATGCATTTCTACAGACCCAAGAACCTCCGCTCTTCACATCTCGCATAGATAGCTCGCATCCACCGTTGCCACTCCGGAGGACGCTCCTTCTCCCACTTCACTGCCAAGTCCCAGAACACCCTCCACCTCCGCTCTTCACCCTTGTTAACCCACTTCAGGAAAGGATTCAAGACCTTGATCTTTGACTGATGCCTGCAGCACAGCACCTATTTATCCTTTCGGGTGATAAGCCATGCTATGCAGGCACCACTTTTTTGATTGATTGTTTGATTGATTGAAAGAGCTGATTTAACTACTAGTGGTATCGAAAAAGGTGGCTACGGGTTTGTTGAGAGGTTGGCCCATGATGAGAATGTTATTTTTCGAGGACCAACTGTTTGTGAAATTTGCTAATGAGCAGAGCCATCAGAATTATGTGGCAGGATTGACTAAATTAAGCAGCAGGGTTGACTAAATTATGTGGCAAGAAAAGGCAAATTATGCGCCAAAATGTCCCACATTTTTGGATTGTATTACTTCGTTATTTTGTCATCTTTACACATGGTGTCTGGGCAAAGATTTTACCTCATTAATACCAGTTTAACAACCATATATAGAAATAAGCAACTGAAAGATGACCAGTTAATCTTTGAGAAGAGCCTTCCACTACACACAAACACATGAGCACATTTTTGTTAACTTTTGATCCGTTTGAGCTAGAAACAATTTTCTTTTGTTAAAATCTACAGATTATGCATCAGACGATGACATGCGGTGAATCCGTAAATTTGCACACAGAAAAAAGCTGCGGCCGCATAATCACATAATTCCAGTGGCCCTGCTAAGTTATTGTTACAAGGGAGTTTGTTGTTGAGGGACGCCAGATTTATGACTCCAAGGGCCAGATGTAGGAGGTTTTTTTACCGATTCGGTAAATAACGAATCGGTATTTACCGATTCGGTATTTACCGAATCATCATTTACCGATTTGGTATTTACCGAATCGGTAAATGATATGTAGGAAGCACTGTAAACAGTGCTTCTGGACTTTAAGAATTTGTTATTTACCACCAACTATTAATTGGTGGTAAATAAGGAATTCCTAAGTAAATGCATAAATGTGCATTTACACCTGGGCCATGTGACAGACATACATACCCTTAGGACATGTATGTGTGCCACATGTGCACACCAGCACTAATCAGGGGTGCATCAGGGTAACAAAGTGACACCCTGCCACCCTTGACTTTTTCCCAATTTTACTGAATCGGTAATTACCGATTCGGTAATTGACTTTTATTCCTATGGGCCTCCAGGCGCATAGGAATGAATGGCAAATACCGAATCGGTAATTACTGATTAGGAAAATACCGAATCTTAACGATTCGGTATTTTTACCGAATTTTTAGCTACATAGCCTTTACCGATTCGTAAATAGCGAATCGGTAAAATTTGGTATTTACGGATCGGTAAATACTATTTACTTACATCTAGCCCCAAGTTAGAAAATACATATTCTATCTGCAATACTCCAGAGTGCCTCCTGGTTTATGCATCACCAAGAGAAGGTATGTGTAGAGTATTGGTGAGAGGAGGTGTGGGTACTGGTGTGTAGGAATAAGTTAGATCTTTCAGGATGTTTCAAGTGTCAAATAACCAAATACAAACTCTGGACCTGTCGGTTGCTCCTGTTCTGTTGCCTCAAGTTACATATTAGACGTTCGCCATTGACAAGGGGTGGTGGCTTGTCAACTCTTCCAGTTAATCTGTGATACTTGGTTATTCTCATTGATTAGATCTCTACACAGGTTTAATTCAGTTTTCACATGATCCAGCTTCTATGGGTATCATGAGTGTAAGAAATGGGACCCCCGGCCGGCCAGGGCTTGCGCCACAGCCAGTCAGAGACCGCCACCCCTATGTAAAGTCGACCCCTGCTCACCCTCTAGGTAACGCGGCGTGGGCAGTCAGACCTATCTCGGAGGACATGTGTGAAGCATTTGCGCACGCACCCACCAACAACAACATCCAGGGCCTCCCACAAAAGGACTCCACACCAAGTATATATGAAAATAGTCTTTGTATTAAGAAGGACACATAGGAAAACACATTGTACAAAGGGCCCGAGGCACAGGCCGGGGTTACAAGTAAGAAGGTACAGGGCAGGGCCAAGGGGCCCCTGCCAGGGGTATGCACATGATGGAACTGGCATTAGAACGCATATCCACTGGGAGCTTCCTAGAACTAGCAGTAGAACTCACTCTGACCAGGGATCACATACATGGGACATCGGGTATTCAGGAGGGAAGGGACAAGGTACATAACACAACAGAGGCCCCCATCAGCAGGGCAACACATAATAATTCTCAGCATCACTTTGATATTAGTCAGTAGCACCCCATAGGCCAGATGGCCTTCCTGGGGCAAGGGCGCCTTAGAGTCTCGATGTCCAGAGGGGGCTGCAAAGGGGCTCGGGGAAAACCTAAACGTGGCAGCGGCCCACGAAGTGCTGGGCCGCTGAGGGGCTTGGATGTAGCCTTGCAGGCTCGGGGGGACAGGGGGGCAATGGTGGAGCCTCTCGCAGGCTCGGCAGGGTCATGGACACGTGGTGGAGCCTCTCGGGCTCAGGCAGGGTCAGGGACACGTGGTGGAGCCTCTCGGGGCTCAGGGAGACAGGGGGGCAATGGTGGAGCCTCTCGCAGGCTCAGGATAAGCAGGCAAGTCCCTCTCGGGGGACTCGATCTTCCGGGGCCCCACGGGCCAGGACGGAGCCTCTCGGGGCTCGGGAAAAGAACTGGGGGCAGGCGGGGCCCCCCTCGGGGGACCCGGCATCACTGGGGGCCCTACGGGCCTCAAGGCCCAACAGGGAGTTCACTGGAGGGGAGGGGCGGGCACCGGCAATGTGTCCCGACGCCCCTCCTCTCTCTCTCCCACTTGCTGCACTCACCGGTCTTGGTGCGCCGGTCCTCTCTCACACTCCGGGGCTCCCGCTCGCTCCTGGGGGCCCCGGGGGGGAAGCGGCAGTTGTCCTGGTGGGACGCAGGGGCGCGGAGTAGGCTCCCGCCGACCCCTGCCTTCTCGGCTCTCTCCGGTCGTCTCCACAGCTCCTCGGGCTGCCGGCCAATCACAGCGCGGCCCGGGGAGACGTCAGCAACATATCCCGGACCGGCAGCCAATCCCAGCGCGGCCCGGGAATAGCATCACGAGGGGTTCCGGGCCGGTGGTGGTGACTCGGGGGAAATTACAAGGGCCAGGCTCCCTCGAGGATTTAAAGGGGCAAGTAGCGAGGTAGGCTCTCGCTGGGGTTGTAGAACCTCGGCAGTACGGTGCAAACGCCGGGTAGGCACCGGCTTGTTGAATATAGCGCTCCCAGCGCTACGGCAGGAATGAAGCGCCCCAAAGCGGTAGAGGGCAGGGATCAGCGCTTCCAGGCGCTGGGCAGAAGGGACAGCGCTCCCCAAGCTCTAGATGCAGGATAACAAAGTCCATAGGTAGTCCAGGACCTCAGAGGGGGCCCAGCAGCGCCAAGGAGGGAAAAGGGCCATCCTTAGTCCAGGAGTAGGGCAGGGCCCAGGGAGGCAAGCCAACCCTGAGCCCAAGCAGCAACAGCCCCTGGTAGATTCAAGTTAAGAACAAGAACAAGTCCAGAGTGTCACAGCACCCTTTTTATACACACATTCTTGGTCTGAAGGGGCAGGCGGGGAGAGAACCAACTGGAACTGGTTATGGGGGGATTCTTTACACTGGCCAGGCTAGGAACATCAGCCGCACCCCAGGGGGTGGAGCCAGCATTGTCTGGGGAAACCCAGCCTCATTCATGACACTCAAACCAGACAGTCAATCCACAAGCAGACCCAGGCTCACTCCTCCCCTCACATCAGCATGCTAAACACTCCATTCACCCCCGGGGCCATCCCTCCCAGATTCTGGGAGCCAGGCTCACCAGCCAGCCTCAGCCAATCATACGCCAGGCACCCATTCCACAAATATGCCAACTTCTAAAAGGGGGACTTCTACACTAGACACACTCATGCCACATATACCGTTGCGCAGCACTCAATCTCACGAGTTCATACATACCAGACTTGACCCTGCACACCCTACGCATCGGGAACTACAGAGGACTCATCCATTCCCCATGTATTCCTATGGAAGGGTAGGTCGCTCTCTCTTCACACGCACTCAGAGGGGAAATCACCATCCCCAGGTTACATATTCCATAAAAACTTCAGGGGCGGACCTGCCAGACGGGCCAAGTCCAACACATGCCCCTCCCAGCCCAAACGCAGGGCAGACCAATCACTACGGTGATGGACTTCCCTGCTGCAGGGCGATAAAACGTGGACGTGGCCCGCACTGCCGGACACCCTCCAGTTCTACGCCACATGGACCGATAGACATACACAGACCAAAAATAATAAAAGTTTAAAAAAAAATTAAAAATGAAGACATAGGCCCAACCAGGCTACCCACCTGGTACTCCTTAGTTGTCCATGACTAGGACCAGGCCCTAAGCCATCCAGATACCACTGGTCCCTGCTAATCCGAAGTGGGGGGGCGGTACCCCTGGCCCACAATAGCCATTCTCCACTCCCTTTCTCAGTGTAGCCACGACTACCACTGTTCCTTCCACCTAGGGTCCGCACCCTCAGGCTTGCCAGAGGTCACGGGCAAGAATGCCCCACCCTACCTCTACTTCTGAGGTTCCGCGTTCTCCCAGGAGAAACACCCTCAGAACACACTTTCCTACCAGTCTTGGAACTTCCTCCCTCCACTGGTCTTCCACCTGGGAACTAAACGTTCAGCTCTCCCCAAGGCAAGCCGCGGCCGAGCCAGCAGGTCTTCCTTGTCCGGGATACAACTTAACATAAATTCAATAAAATGAGCCGCGGCAGCGCCAGCAGGTCTCAGTGTTCAGCTCTCCCCAAGGCAAGCCGCGGCAGCGCCAGCAGGTCTTCCTTGTCCGGGATACAACTTAACATAAATTCCACAAGATGAGCCGCGGCAGCGCCAGCAGGTCTCAAGGTTCAGCTCTCCCCAAGGCAAGCCTCAGGCAGCGCCAGCAGGTCTTCCTTGTCCGGGATACAACCTAACCTAAATTCAACAAGATGAGCCGCGGCAGCGCCAGCAGGTCTCAGTGTTCAGCTCTCCCCAAGGCAAGCCGCGGCAGCGCCAGCAGGTCTTCCAGGCCGGGATACAACTTAACATAAATTCAGCCAGGGCGACACCTGACGCCTAAAACACATTCAGCGGGGTACGGAACACATGATGCGTCAAACACATTTAGCGGGGAAAAGGGGGGACACCTGACGCATCAAACACATTCAGCGGTGTACGGAACACATGATGCATCCAACACATTCAGCGGGGTAAGGAAGGACAGAATTATCGTTGATTCAGCAAGCTCCCCATCCCAGAGAACTTACACTCCATTACTCAGCACACCTCAACATTCATCCACACACCGTCCCCTAGACTGGTAAGACAGTTTTCCACCGCCCCTGATTCCTCAACCTGACCCTTGTGGCACAGGTACCATTACTCTAGGGAAGGGACAAGGACCATACACATTTGAACACAATTACGCAACCACCACTGGATCCCACCCTTCTGGTGAATCCAGAAAACCATATTGCACTAGGGAGATGATTTATCCTCCCAAGCTAGGGACACCTAACTCATAGTATATGCACACATTTTTCCACAGAACGGACATTTAAGTAACCTCTTAAAAGCAATAATCTCCTTTCTTTGCGATCATTTTCAATACAGAGTTTTGTAGGGAGGCCAGTTATCATTGTGGTACTGCGCAAACACAAGTCCGGATCCCACCGCTAGCCACCAGTGTAAGAAATGGGACCCCCGGCCGGCCAGGGCTTGCGCCACAGCCAGTCAGAGACTGCCACCCCTATGTAAAGTCGACCCCTGCTCACCCTCTAGGTAACGCGGCGTGGGCAGTCAGACCTATCTCGGAGGACATGTGTGAAGCATTTGCGCACGCACCCACCAACAACAACATCCAGGGCCTCCCACAAAAGGACTCCACACCAAGTATATATGAAAATAGTCTTTGTATTAGGAAGGACACATAGGAACACACATTGTACAAAGGGCCCGAGGCACAGGCCGGGGTTACAAGTAAGAAGGTACAGGGCCCCTGCCAGGGGTATGCACATGATGGAACTGGCATTAGAACACATATCCACTGGGAGCTTCCTAGAACTAGCAGTAGAACTCACTCTGACCAGGGATCACATACATGGGACATCGGGTATTCAGGAGGGAAGAGACAAGGTACATAACACAACAGAGGCCCCCATCAGCAGGGCAACACATAATAATTCTCTGCATCACTTTGATATTAGTCAGTAGCACCCCATAGGCCAGATGGCCTTCCTGGGGCAAGGGCGCCTTAGAGTCTCGATGTCCAGAGGGGGCTGCAAAGGGGCCCGGGGAAAACCTAAACGTGGCAGCGGCCCACGAAGTGCTGGGCCGCTGAGGGGCTTGGATGTAGCCTTGCAGGCTCGGGGGGACAGGGGGGCAATGGTGGAGCCTCTCGCAGGCTCGGCAGGGTCATGGACACGTGGTGGAGCCTCTTGGGCTCAGGCAGGGTCAGGGACACGTGGTGGAGCCTCTCGGGGCTCAGGGAGACAGGGGGGCAATGGTGGAGCCTCTCGCAGGCTCAGGATAAGCAGGCAAGTCCCTCTCGGGGGACTCGATCTTCCGGGGGCCCCACGGGCCAGGACGGAGCTTCTCGGGGCTCGGGAAAAGAACTGGGGGCAGGCGGGGCCCCCCTCGGGGGACCCGGCATCACTGGGGGCCCTTCGGGCCTCAAGGCGCAACAGGGAGTTCACTGGAGGGGTGGGGCGGGCACCGGCAATGTGTCCCGACGCCCCTCCTCTCTCTCTCCCACTTGCTGCACTCACCGGTCTTGGTGCGCCGGTCCTCTCTCGCTCTCCGGGGCTCCCGCTCGCTCCTGGGGGCCCCGGGGGGGAAGCGGCAGTTGTCCTGGTGGGACGCAGGGGCGCGGAGTAGGCTCCCGCCGACCCCTGCCTTCTCGGCTCTCTCCGGTCGTCTCCACAGCTCCTCGGGCCGCCGGCCAATCACAGCGCGGCCCGGGGAGACATCAGCAACAAATCCCGGGCCGGCAGCCAATCCCAGCGCGGCCCGGGAATAGCATCACGAGGGTCCCGGGCCGGTGGTGGTGACTCGGGGGAAATTACGAGGGCCAGGCTCCCTCGAGGATTTAAAGGGGCAAGTAGCGAGGTAGGCTCTCTCTGGGGTTGTAGAACCTCGGCAGTACGGGGCAGACGCCGGGTAGGCACCGGCTTGTTGAATATAGCGCTCCCAGCGCTAGGGCAGGAATGAAGCGCCCCAAAGCGGTAGAGGGTAGGGATCAGCGCTTCCAGACGCTGGGCAGAAGGGACAGCGCTCCCCAAGCGCTAGATGCAGGATAACAAAGTCCATAGGTAGTCCAGGACCTCAGAGGGGGCCCAGCAGCGCCAAGGAGGGAAAAGGGCCATCCTTAGTCCAGGAGTAGGGCAGGGCCCAGGGAGGCAAGCCAACCCTGAGCCCAAGCAGCAACAGCCCCTGGTAGATTCAAGTTAAGAACAAGAACAAGTCCAGAGTGTCACAGCACCCTTTTTATACACACATTCTTGGTCTGAAGGGGCAGGCGGGGAGAGAACCAGCTGGAACTGGTTATGGGGGGATTCTTTACACTGGCCAGGCTAGGAACATTAGCCGCACCCCAGGGGGTGGAGCCAACATTGTCTGGGGAAAACCCAGCCTCATTCATGACACTCAAACCAGACAGTCAATCCACAAGCAGACCCAGGCTCACTCCTCCCCTCACATCAGCATGCTAAACACTCCATTCACCCCCGGGGCAGACCCTCCCAGATTCTGGGAGCCAGGCTCACCAGCCAGCCTCAGCCAATCATACGCCAGGCACCCATTCCACAAATATGCCAACTTCTAAAAGGGGGACTTCTACACTAGACACACTCATGCCACATATACCGTTGCGCAGCACTCAATCTCACGAGTTCATACATACCAGACTTGACCCTGCACACCCTACGCATCGGGAACTACCGAGGACTCATCCATTCCCCATGTATTCCTATGGAAGGGTAGGTCGCTCTCTCTTCACACGCACTCAGAGGGGAAATCACCATCCCCAGGTTACATATTCCATAAAAACTTCAGGGGCGGACCTGCCAGACGGGCCAAGTCCAACAATGAGGTTTTCAACTTTGTTTTTTGACCGTGGATTGTGTCCAATGGACCTGGAATCAGACAATGGGGAGTAGTTCTGTCCATCTGAACAGCAAGTTGATAGCAGTATTTTGGAATTAAGAACCATCAAATGGATTTGTTTCACCCACAGGTCAAAAGCTAAGCAGAGAGGGTGAACATGGAGTTGAAAACCTGTATTCAGTGGCCTGTAGCTGTGGTATTGCCCATAGTACAGGCGTAGAAGGTGAAACCAGCGGGTGAAATCATCTCCATATCTGAGGTAGAAGACAGTTGTGAGAGCTGTGAGGACATTTTACAAGCAAGGAAGGAATACATCTAGGTGTAATTTTACCCTGCATATGGATGATGCGATGTGATTACCTGGAGAGGAAAGCTTGTCGGCTAGACTCGTTGTGCCAGTGGAAAAGGATGCTAGGAAGGGATGCAACAGTATGTGTGCTACTCTGTATGTTGTATTGACCTGTGTGGTTACTGGATTTTGTTTTTGGTGAGCTAGGCATGTTTCCTGCAGATGACCTCTGCTGGTTGATAGAGTTCTAATTATTGTGTTGTATTTCTTGGAGGGATGGTGTGTGTGATCTCTTGTCTGTATCTCTGTGTGGGGGAAGGGGTGGGTGTCCCATTTATGAAGATGCCAAGTAAGATACTGCCTCTCTGTATAGTGTACTAAAATGAAGTACACTAGTTAGAGAGTGTGAGATATCCCCAGAGGAAGATAGAGGCAACAAGTACATAATACTAACTCTCTTCTGTGGTAGCGTGGGCGAGCAGTTAGGCTTATCAGAGGACAGTGTTAACCATTTGTTGTACTCACAGGGGCAACAAATGGGCCTCACACTCAAAAATAAACCTGAGACCAATTTTGTATAAAAAGAACAAAGGGGCATATTACCAACAACTAGCGATAATTATCGCTAAGTTGGCTTAGCGGCAATATTTTTATCGCCGAGCTGCGGCGATTTTTATCCCAAAGGGATGTTCTTGGCAAGGTTTATCTCCTAAGCGATAAAATCGGCCGAAATGCATGAATATCGCTGAAAAGTCAGCGATATTCATGCATTACCGAGCTAATGCTCTTAGCCATGTTATCCACCTACCATTGGACAGTGGCGGCTGGTGACATTTGAAAGTGGTGGGGCGTAAAAGTTTGGGCTGAGTGCCCTGTGGTGGGCAAGCGTACCGAGCGACCCAAACCGTCATGAAGGGGTGTTGGTGGGGGTTTCCCACGTGAAAATACATGGGTTAATAAATCTACTTTGAAAGTATAGTTATGACGTCCTTTAGTAAAACATTTGTGACAGTGTACCTCCTAGCTACTACACTCTTTCCACTTTCATTCTGAATGGGTAAAGGCTGTTGCAAATGAGCAACTCTTGTTCTTTGAGCACTGCTACCATTGTATTTTTCAGAAGCCCTATTACTTAAGTCAGTTACGCAACATTGATGACAGTACCCCTCCTCTATTCAGAAATTGTTCCAGCACCTCTACAGCCTTCAATCATGGCAGACCAGATCAATAGTACTTCACCCAATGCCTGCCCACACACTTCCCCATTCTGGAACTGGGCCCAAGAGTGCTGATGGCAAGTGGCACTTTCAGCAAACTCACCTCAGTCCCACAATGGAATCTGCTCATCTGCTCTACATTTAAATGGGGGATTTGCATATTCACTTCACATTGGAGGCATTCAATGCCAAAGGGCAGCCTTAATAGGTGCTGTGTGCTTCCACACACACCTTCATTGAAGGAAGGCCATTCTGCAACAGGGGACTGGAGAGTTTATTTATTTCATGAATTTATCTGTTGGAATACTATAAACACTTTTATACTAAAGGACTTTGCAATATTTAATGAGAAAGTACAATATAATGTCAAAAGGCTACGAAGAAGGAAACCAATGACAACAGGAGATCTGAAACTAAAAGAGGTGATGGTGAAAAGAAAGGGTGGAAGTCAGTTACGCATGCTGGTAAATAATAAAGCCACAGCAGGCTGAATCATCATGGTAGAACGACAATAACTACTAGACAGTGTCACACCTCAAGTTATCTTCCTGTTAAATAATAGAGACAGGTGGGTTTTGGTAGCTGCTACCAACAGTGTATATTCTAAGCACATGATTAGACCATGATCTAGATAGTAAACAAATTACTACAGCCAGATATCTAGATAGTAAACACAAGTTCTGTGACTGACTGGTATAAATAGCAAAGACATTCGTACTGCAATTAATCTAGATAGTAAATTTATCAATACTTCCAGTAACCAACTTAGTAAACACAGGAGTACTGCCAGTGATGTAGGAAGTTAACAAGAGTACTGCTGGTGATTCAGATTGTAAATACAAAAACACTGCTGCCAGTAATACAGATAGTGCAGGTTAAATAGTCTGGTATTAAAGGCACAGCAAAGAAGCAGCAAACATACAACCTGAAAAAATAAATAAGAACATGAACAACTTTATAGTGCGTGCAGAGATGCAGATTAATGCTGATGGATGTGAGTAGCCACCAAGACTTTCTTCAAAGCACAAAGTGACAAATGAAACGAAAACTCGAGTGGCTGCAGAGTTAACGTCAGGCATTTGTAGCAATCAACCCCATCACAGCAGACACTGTATTTGCTATTCAATCTGCTGGTTGAAGATGCAGCATATGGCCCCCAGCAGGAAGATACAGGCAGCACATAGTTTATCTCCTACTTTATACGTGTTGTTAGTGGTGTGAGTATCCTGGCACCACCATTCAAGCTCGTCTGAGTTAGATTTTTAGCACAGATTTTTCTGCAGACACACGTGTAAATCATATCTTAGAAGTTTGGAAATGAACCCTTCTTAGGCTATAAATCCGCCGTCTGGCCTCTAATGGTAGAAAGCTTTTAGACCACTATAAGGCAGAGTGGTGCAAGTACGCTGTGATCACACTACAAGTTTGGCAACGCAGCCGCCTGATATGTTTTTGGGGGGATTCTCTAGGAGACACACCACAAAGTCTCAGTATGTAGAGCTCTGCAAGCCTCTGAGCTGCTTGGTAGCTCTTCCAATGAACAGGACGTAGCCTTTTTTTTTTTTTTTTAAAGCATTCCTTTGCTTCTCCCCTTGAACTAGGCCTGTGAATATGTAAACTGCCTTTCCCACAGCCACAGGGTTAAAACTGATATTGGCCCATTAAGGAAAAGGTTAACAGAACTGAAACAGGGAGAAAGTAGAGTTTGAGCCAAAACATCAGATGACTGCACGACAGCAGCGTTAAAACAACACCGGAGCATTGATTGTCTGTGGAGCATCTACAATTCCCAAACACTGCTGGTATCAATCGAACTGAAAACAAATGTAAAATTAGCAAACACAGCCACACAAGGACCGAATCATGGCTGACACCAGGAGCTCCACAAAGCTCCCTACATCACAGGGCTGGGCATGCAGCAGTCATGCTGGCCTCCCATTGTATGCACCCTGCCCTCGGAGCCCTCTGGAGCTGCTTCTAGCTGAAGGACGGAAGTCTGGTCCCTGCTACCAGCCATGCAAAGCTGAAGATGAAAACAGCCTATTAAAGTCCCTCCAAGGCCGGACTAACCAAAAAGGGAGGTTTACATTCTATCTCCAACACACAGAGTCAGATTGAAGGATTGTCTCACCTGATTATGGACCTGGGCCTTTTTTTGTCCGCCACGGAACACAGTTGTTAAATTGCTTTTCTCCAGGCTGTGCTCGAGCTGGACTCTGGAATTCTGCTAATTCGGACAAAAAAATTGGCTGGAGCGTCCCTGTCAGCTCCTTAAAGCCGGTAAAAAACTCGAAATTCATCAGCGGTGGTGCCGGACTTCCAACTCCAGCACTCATACTCTGGGGCCAGAGGAGACCCCGGCAAGGAACTTGGATGTGGAGAAAAAAGTGCACAATGAGGGGGGTGAGGCAGGTCATGGAAAAAGCGGTGCGCCTCATAAAGCGTGTGATCAGAGCCTGTCATTGAAACACTGCAGCTGCAAATGGGTAATGGTGGCCGTTGACACGATTTTACAAAAGCAGCGCGGGAAGCAGACATTTCGAGTCTGCGCAGTGTCACAGTGTCTTAAAAGTCAGGATGACAAACTGCGCAGACTCGGCTTCCCACCTGCAGCCTCTACCACACCCTTTCCCCACTCGTCACAGGGCAGGACCCACCCCCTGTGACGAGTTGGGAAATGGGCAAGTAAACACCCTCTCCACTCCATGACTGACGTGAAGCCCCTGGCGCTGCAGGGCTTGAGCCTGAAGCGCCCGGGGCAAACTTTACTACCACGTCATTAGGGGGTGGAGACTGGTTCTCAAGGCAATGTCTTTGCCGAGCTGATGACCTCACAGGCCTCAGGGCTGTGAGCTCATCGGCCCGGCAAAGTAGACTCGGGGCCAAAATTGGATGCATCTTCGGGTCACGTTACATGGCCTCGTGATCATTTATGATCACAGCAACAGAAGCCCCGGCCCGGCCCCAAACAAGAACAGATGTGTGTACATTTCTTTTTTTTTAACTTATAATCAAGAGTATGTTTTTTACTTTGTAATGGCTGACCCGAGGGGGGTGAAAGTAAAGGGGGCGTAGCCCCAACGCCCTTATGGAGAAACCGCCGCTGCCATTGGATGACATGGCTAAGAACTGCTCAGGGGCAGGTGTTAGCTTTTGGAGATATTCGCGCTTAGCGCGCGAATATCTCCAAAAGTTGGTAATAGGAGATAGTGATGTTAGCGACTGTTTCCAGTCGCTAACATCTTGGCACGCCCACTTTGCATGTCATTAGTGATAAATTTCACTGACATGCAAAGTGGGGCCCAAGATGGTCGCTATCTCCAACTAGCTGTCGCTAACTGGTGTTAGCGACAGCTAGGTAATAGGGAGATAATTTTATCTCCGCTTTCTTGGCTTTTAAAGCCAAAAAAGCGGAGATAAACCCCCTTGATAATATGTCCCAAAATTCGTTATATATGTTTTCAGAAGCAAGCCTTCAAATTGGAAATATACTTTACACAGTTTCAATACATGAATAAATGCTTTGTATACTTGTGGTTATCGAAATAAATGTAGTGCAGTTCAAAGTATTTTCAGTATCTAGGCACTCAGCGGTCAATACCGCCAAATAGTTACCATTGCAGTCGGCAGGCAAAGCAATGGAAGTTTATAGCTGCAATGACGTTCAGTAGACCGCCAACACCGTCGCAAGCAGAAGGTCACTGGAAGTGAATGGATTAGGAACACTGTCAACCCAGCAGTCGCGGTTGCTGGAGGATGGTCTGCATTTGGATAGTGGAGGACTGCCAACTCAGTTACCATCACGGTCGCTCGTAGTAGGACTCCGCTAAGAAGTTGTGGTTGGCCACGGTCCTGTGGAAGGTCAGAGGTGGTCTTCACTGGTAGGATGAACGTCTTTGGGGGCTCAGCACTTGGGTACAGCAGGCAGATGAGTCGTACCTGGAGCAGGAGTACTGGTTGCTGTTTTTGGAGATCACCAGCAGCAGTCCGACCACATGTGTGTTGCAGAGAAGCCTGTCACAGAAGTATCAGTCATGCCAATGTTGCTGCTTTATGCCATCTATGCCACTAGCAATACTGTGCGGGCTCTCAGGAACGGGGATGTTTACAGCATCGGTTGTTGTGCTGAGAGGATTCCTGGAGTTGATTGAGGTGTGCAGGGGTCGCTTCCACCAGATTGGGAAACCAACAGGCCTGGGATGCTGTAATGTTTCTTTCAGTGGTGAGTCACTTTGACGCGTAGTGGCAGTTTCTTGACCACTAGATGCCGGAACTAAAGCATCTAGCCCAAAGGGATGTTCTTGGCAATTTGCAGAAGGCTGGAGGGCTCTGGGGTTTCTTGGAGGCCTCGCAGGTTTCAGGAGAGACAGCAGGTTGTAAGGGGCGAGTCCTTAGCAGCGGCGGGGGTTTGTGCCAGTTTCTTCTGTGTCGGGTCTCAGTCATTGAACCGCAGCAGTACTCTCCCGTCGTCTTCTTATGTCCATTGAATCTGGAGTCAGGTTTTTGGGGAGCCACCAAAATACAGAATTTAGGGGTGTTTTTAGTAGAGGTGAGGTAGTAACTAATGGGATGCCTACCTGTAGGGTCCCTACATCCTCTTCATGCTCACCCCACGTGTGGGTGGGCATACCCTGACTCCTAATAGGCTACTATCCCCACCTCAAGATGGTGGATAGCGAAAAGTGGGGTCTACCTCGCCTGCCCATCTGAGGGGTGGTACAGGGTGAAGGTAGACCCACCTCCTACTTTACATAAGGTTGCCGCCATAAGTGGAGCCAGACTGGGGGGTTGCAGAGGGCTGAGTTCAAAGGTAGCGGGTCCTTTAAAGTTCCTGCTTCTGCCAAGGTAGACCTTGCAGGGGGAAGGTGTGGCCACCTCTGCCCAGAGCGGGCACTGTCTCTGGATCCGGAGAGCTCGGGCTCTCTACCCAGGGGTCCAGAAACATGTCTGTTCATGACAGGCTGGCTAAAACTAGACTGGGATAACATGCTTGGTAGGTTTCAGGGGGCCCTCCAGCAGGGTCTCCTGAGTGAATTTATTAATATATCCAATACTGGCATCAGCAAGGTTTTATTAAGACAAGATGTTTTATAGCAAACATCTTAGAAATCAGTGAAGCCATTACGGAGCTAGTAAACTCGCGCTGACGAGTATTCAACCCACGTACTCTTTAAGGCTTCCCTGTTCACTTACAATATCTCAGAATAGACTGGACATTGTAGGGGCCCATCTGCTCCTGCAGGATATAGTGCACCCCGTCTTAGGGTCCTAGGCCTGCCGTATGGTGGCTTACCTATATCTTATGCAGTGTATGGGTGGCATGGGGCACAGGGTTGTGTGCCATTTCGACTCTTCGGTTTGTCCTGCACTTGGACACTCAGCCTGCGATAGCAGCACTGCCAGGTGGGGGCGAGGGGCCCTTAAGGACCGTCATCCATCCCCATGTCCTGGATACTGGGGGTGCCATCTACTGGGGACATAGAGGCAAAAATGGGAGGGGCTAACCGAATCAAAAGAGGCGCTTTCCTACAAGCCATCTCTTGACGTCATAGATAAATCTTTTCTCTTACCTTTTGCAAACCCTGATTTAAAGGAATCGTCAAACGTGGCTCTTTTATTCTCTGTTTGTCAAACATTGGAATTACAGGTCCTATTGTTACTGGTACTGTTACAGCTCCTATGTTTTAGTTAATTCCTGTATCTTTTCTGTCAATTCATTGTAGAGCGTATATATTCAGAAGTATTTGGCTGTTCTTCAATTTGTATTTCTACTCTAGTTACATTTCTTCTTATTTCATCATTTTTCTTAGGGGTACCGGAAAATCTCGTTTCGGTTACTGAAGCATTTGAATCAGATCTCATTTCTACTCTTTCTGGAAGGTCTCTAAAATTTGAAAATTGTTTCGGGGTTTCAGCAATTCTATCCTCTATGGGTGGAGCATTGGGTGTGGTCCATATAGAACCCGGTTGATATGGTGGCGGTCTCCTATTTAATATCTCCTCCAGCACTGTATCATCTGATTCACCATCACCATAATTTTTCCTTCCATTCTCCACATTATTCCTTTTCTCTGTGCATTTTCGTCCTTCGAATTCATCTGCTAATCTAACCGGATACATTCCGTCACACATATCTGCATTTCTCTATCTCCGCATTCAACTTTCATGTGTTTCACCCCATAATCCACGCAATCTACTTCTTGGTCTAAGATGATTCTCTGCTCTTTCTCATTCTAGCTCATGCATCTCATCTTCCACCTCAACTAGTGCTTCAAATTGAGTCGGTCTAGGTCTCAGTTCAAGTTTCATCATTTTTTCTCTCAAATATCGCAAAACTGCCACATTAAAAGATCTGACTTCTGGGAAGGCTAACACACCATTATTCCTGGTATACCTAGCCCAATTCTCTAACCAAACGCATGTATGGTAACCATATTTTGACAATATATAGGAAGCAGGCGTTTTCGGCGGAAGTAATTTTCCCTCTCTTGTTACTATCGCCTTGTCCTATTTTTTTCTTTATTGGAAGAATTTGTAGATACAGTACAGATAAAGTGAAGGCAATCCTATGTCAGTGTACGCCGGTGAGGTAACAGCAGGCGTCTCACTGGTTAGGTTGGTTACATTAACACCTTGGCTGCTAGGCGTTTTCCCCCTCCTGTGCTGGGAATTGCCATTCTGCTGGTGTCATGACAAGCTCAGCTCGTCATCAGCACACGACACCCGTGGGTGATGACGAGCTGAGCTCGTCATCAGCATCGAAAGGGTTAAACATACGATGGATACCCAAAGGCTTGGCGTTTTCTGTCATCGATGGACTTATATATTGCCCTCGAGGGGGAGAAAGAAAGTGGGGAAGAGAGAAGAAAAAGAGGACAGGGTGGGTGAGGTTGTTGTTTTTTTTTTTAAGCTGCTTACTTCCAGAGTTTGCTCTGTAAGGAGGTTGTGTGTTGCGTAGTCTGGCCCTCTGGTTTTCCTATGGAGGTTTGTGCGAGCCCAGGCAGTTGTCTAATGAGTGCCACATCGCTCCCTGTGTTGTTGCGTTGGGTGATTGTTTTGATGTTATGTTGTGCGCCCCTCTGAGGTAGGTGATCCAGTTGAACCAGCTTTTGAAGGATGCTTTCCCTGTATCTTTCCAGTTGTTTAGGATGGTTTTGACAGCCACTGTGAGCAGGAGATCTATCAGTTCGCTGTCATTCCTAGATTGAACCTCCGGTGACATGAAGGCGGTGACCACCTCTAGGAAGTCTGGCTGCAGTGAATGACCCGTTATGTTATTTATGAATTCCCTGATCTTACCCCAGAATTATTTGACCTTGGGGCAGTGGAAGATGAGGTGTGCCAGGTCACCTTTTTGTTTGTGGCAATTCCAGCTTAGGTCATTGTCTCGGAGCCCTACGGCTGCTAGGCGAGCTGGGGTCCAGTACGTTTTATGGAGGAGACAGTATTTTGTTTGCGCTAGGGTAGGGGTGACTTTGTTTGCTGCTGCTGATGTCCAGAGGCAAATTATATCCTGCTCACTGAAGCGCCTAGTGTGTTGGGCTTCCTAGTATTCTAGTGTCTTGACGTGTAATCTTGTAGATACTGGGCTTAGGAGTTTGTATAGGTGTGATGTTTGGTGGCCAATTTTGTTTAGGTTCGCTAAGTGCTGCAGAATAGATGGGGTCTCTTTATTGAGATTCGCCCTAGTAAGTGCCACTCTAATTTTTAGAAAGTTGTAGAATTCAATGTCTGGTAGGTTGTGCATCTGTTTTAGGGTGTCAAATGTGAGTGGGGTGCTGTGCTTTTCTATCTGGTTGGGAGTGGAGATGCCTCTCTCATACCAGGAGCTGATGTTGGGTGTCTTGTATTTGTATTTTATTTTAGTGTTGAACCAGATGGATTCCCATCTCGTGTTTTTAATGCCCCTCTCCATTCTTTTGTCAACTTTGAGGAGGGAGTTCTTGGTGTTTTTAAGTATGATGTTGTTGGACTCGGTGTGTTTATTTGCTGTAAGTAGGGCTAGGGGTTGAGTCCATTTAGGATTGCTCTCTCGAGCGTCAGCCATGCCGGTGTATAGTCTTGTCTTGGTGAGAGCCAGTGTATTCCTTGTTTGGCCAGGCATGCCGTTTGGAATATTTTGAAGTTGGTAACGTTGAGACCTCCTAAGTTTTTACTTAGTTTTAATTTCATTAGGGTTATCCTGGGTTTTTTGTCGCTCCAGAGGAATTTGTGTGTTAGGCTATCTAGCTTTTTGTGGAAGTCTTCTGTGGTAATGAGCGGGAGCATACTAAGCAGGTAGTTAACCATGGGTGCTATCATCATTTTTATTGTTTCCACTCTGCCCCACCAACTGACAAACTTTGGTGACCATGTGTCTAGTTTCTCTTTCACCTTGTTTAGTATTGTCTTTTCGTTGTGGTCAAGTGTAGATTTGCGATCTCTCCCGAAGTAAAGCCCAAGGTATTTCAGGGCTCCTTTTTGCCAAGCTAAACCTGAGGTTCCTAATACTGCCCTAGTTGTGTGTACATTTACGGGTTTGCATTTAGATTTGTCTCTGTTGAGTTTGTATCCCGATACCTGTGCCTATTCCTCAATGGTGGACATTAGGGCTGCTATTGAGGGACCCGGATTTTCTGTTGTGATGAGAATGTTGTCCGCATATGCCGCCAACTTCACCGTATTGCCCCTTATCTGGATTCCTTTTATTTCAGAGTTTGATCTGATCATGGTCAGGAGTGGTTCTAGGGAGAGTAGGAAGAGTGCTGGGGAGAGTGGGCATCCTTGTCTCGTGCCTCGTCCTAAAAGAAGTGGCTCTAAGGTGTCTCCGTTGACTACCACCCTGGCTTTCGGCTCGTTATAGAGTGCCATAACCATTCTTCTATAGTTCTCTCCTAGTCCGAACTTTTGCATACATTGGTTAAGGAAGGGCTACCACACTCTGTCGAACGCCTTTTTGGCGTCGAGTGCGATCATAACAGCTGGTTTGTTGTTGGAGGAGGCGTGGTTAATTAAGTGGCATAAGAGTCTCGTATTGTCTTGGGACATCCTGTTTTTGAGGTAGCCCACCTGAGAGTTATGTATTAGGTTTGGGAGCAGGGCATTTAGTCTTGCTGCTAGAACTTTTGCATAGATTTTGCAGTCTACGTTTTTAGGGAGATGGGGCGGTAGTTTTGCGGGTGTTGTGGGTCTTTGCCTTCTTTAGGGATGACTATTATGTTTGCCTCTGCAATTGTGCTTGTCATTTTCCCTTTCTGGATACAGTGTGTGAAAACCTCTACCATTGTGGGATTAATTAGGCGGAGGAAGTGTTTATAGAACCTTGCTGTGTAGCCATCCGGCCCGGGAGCCTTGTTGTCTTTGAGGGCTGCTACCGCTTTCTCTATCTCTGCTCCCGTTATGTCTTGCTCTATCAATCAATCAATCACAGACATTTATAGAGCGCACTACTTACCCGTAGGGTCTCAAGGCGCTTGGGGGGGGGGGGGGGGGTGGCCGTCACTGCTCAAACAGCCTGGTCTTGAGCTTCTTCCTGAAGGAGAGGTGGTCTTGGGTCAAGCGCAGGTCGGCCGGGAGGGAGTTCCAGGTCTTGGCGGCCAGGTAGGAGAAGGACCTTCCTCCTGTTGTCGCTCTTCGGATGCGTGGGACGGCGGCGAGGGCGTGGCTGGCTGATCGGAGGTGGCGTTTGGGAGCGTAGAAGTTGATTCGGTTGTTGAGGTAGCTCGGGCCTAGATCGTGTAGGGCTTTGTGTGCGTGGGTGAGGAGACGGAAGGTGATTCTTTTGTTGACGGGGAGCCAATGCAGGTCTCTCAGGTGTCCGGAGATGTGGCTGTTTCGTGGGATGTCGAGGATGAGTCTGGCTGAGGCGTTCTGGATCCGCTGGAGTCTCTTCTGGAGCTTGGCGGTGGTTCCGGCGTAGAGGGCGTTGCCGTAGTCCAGTCGGCTGGTGACGAGGGCCTGGGTGACGGTCTTCCTGGTCTCCGTGGGGATCGACCAGAAGATCTTCCGTAGCATGCGCAGGATATTGAAGCACAACGAGGAGACGGCGTTGACTTGTCTGGTCATGGAGAGGGAGGAGTCCAGGATGAAGCCCAGGTTGCGTGCGTGGTCCGTTGGTTTGGGTGCGGTGCCCAGGGCGGGGGGCCACCAGGAGTCGTCCCAGGCGGAGGGCGAGGAGCCCAGGATGAGGACCTCCGTCTTGTCTGAGTTCAGTTTCAGGCGGCTGGTCGTCATCCACTCGGCTACATCTTTCATCCCTTTGTGCAGGTTGGCTCTGGCGGTGGCGGGGTCGTTGGTCACGGAGAGGATCAGCTGGGTGTCATCGGCGTAGGAGATGATGTTGAGGTTGTGCTGGCGTGCGATGTCTGCGAGGGGGCTCATGTAGACGTTGAAGAGGGTGGGGCTCAGCGAGGATCCTTGAGGGACGCCGCAGATGACTTCGGTGGCCTCTGACTTGTACGGTGGTAGGCGGACTCTCTGTGTTCTTCCGTCGAGGAAGGAGACGATCCATTCCAGTGCCTTCTCCTGGATTCCGACGTTGCTGAGGCGCTGCACTAGGGTGCGGTGGCAGACAGTGTCGAATGCCGCGGAGAGGTCTAGGAGGATGAGGGCCGCTGTTTCTCCGTTGTCCATCAGGGCTCGGATGTCGTCGGTGGCAGCAATGAGGGCGGTCTCGGTGCTGTGGTTGGCTCGGAAGCCAGACTGTGAGGGGTCGAGGGATCCGTTCGTCTCGAGGAAGGCGGCCAGCTATTTGTTGACGGTCTTCTCGATGACTTTGGCTGGAAACGGGAGGAACGAGATGGGGCGGTAATTCTTGAGTTCGGTGGGGTCTGCTGTAGGTTTCTTGAGTAGAGCGCTGAGTTTGGCGTGCTTCCAGCTCTCAGGGAAGGTGGCGGTGTCGAAGGAGGTGTTGATAATGTCCCGCAGGTGGGGTGCGATGACCGCGTCAGCCTTGTTGAAGACGTGGTGAGGGCAGGGGTCGGTCGGAGATCCGGAGTGGACGGAGTTCATCATGCGGACGGTGTCTTCGGTGCTGATCGGAGTCCAGGCGCGGATGGTGGCGGTGGGCCGCGTTGCTGTGGTCGTGGCGTGCGTCGGTTGGATGCTGAAGCTGTTGTGTATGTCCGCGATCTTGTTGTGGAAGTAGGAGGCGAGGGAGTTGCAGAGGTCTTGCGATGGGGTGATGTCGTTGTTTCCGGCGTTGGGGTTGGAGAGCTCTTTCACGATGTTGAAGAGTTCCTTGCAGTTGTGTGCGTTGTTGTCCAGCCGGTCTTTGAATGCAGTTTTCTTGGCGGCGCGGATCAGTTGGTGGTGCTTCCTGGTGGCATGCTTGAGGGTGGTCAAGTTGTCCGGTGTTGGTTCCCTTCTCCAGACTTTCTCGAGGGCTCGGCAGTTCTTCTTGGAGCTCTTGAGTTCGTCGGTGAACCATGGGGCTTTCTTGCTGGCGGGTCTGCTGGGCGGGGTTCTCAGAGGGGCGAGTTCGTCCGCGCAGTTGCTGATCCACTTCGTGAGGTTGTCGGCGGCCTGGCTGGGGTTCGCTGAGCTGGCAGGAGGGTGCTGGCTCAGGGAAGCGGCGAGCTGGTCGGCTGTGATCTTGTTCCAGCTTCTTCGGGCAACCTTTGGCTGGTGGTGGTGGCTCGTCGTTCTTTTAAAGGTGAAGTGGACGCAGCTGTGGTCCGTCCAGTGGAGTCCTGTGGCGTGGCTGAAGGCGATGTCTTTGCTGGATGAGAAGATGGCGTCGAGTGTGTGTCCGGCGAGGTGGGTAGGGGTGGACACCAGTTGTTTGAGTCCGAGGTTGGCGAGGTTGTCGAGCAGGGTGATGGTGTTGCGGTCGCTGTTGTTCTCCAGGTGGAAGTTGAGGTCCCCCAGGAGGATGTAGTCAGCGGAGGGGAGGGCGTGCGGGCTGATGAAGTCGGCGATGTCCTCGCTGAATTGTGTGCGTGGTCCCGGGGGTCGGTAGATCAGGGTGCCTCTGAGAGTGGTCTTCGGGTCGGTGCGGATCTGGAAGTGCAGGTGTTCGGCGGTTGTCAGGGTGTCGTCGGTGTAGGTCGTGATGCGGATGGTGTCCCTGTCAATGACGGCGATGCCTCCTCCCATCTGGTTGGCGGAGCGGTCCCTCCGGGTGATCTTGTATCCCTCTGGGATGGCGATAGCGATGTCGGGTGCTGAAGAGGCGTTCATCCAGGTCTCCGTGAGGAAGGCAACGTCAGGGGCTGTGGTGTTGAGGAGGTTCCAGAGTTCGATGGCGTGCCTGTGGACGGAGCGGGTGTTGAGCAGGATGCACTTGAGGTGGTTGCTGCTGGTGTTCAGTTTGGCGGGTGCTGATGCAGGGCAGGTCCGGATGCAGGTGAACTTGCAGGCGTGGCAGCTGAAGGGTCCGTGGGTGCGTCGTGGGGTGGCTCGGTAGCATCCTGGGATTCGGCCGGTGTTGAGTGCGTTGAGGGAGGCGGCGGTGTACGTCAAGCGGGTGGGCTGGGGTCCTCGAGGACCAGGGGTCCTGGCACTGGGCGCGGTCCAGGCGCAGACGGGCGCAGACGGGCTTACCTTTGGCGCGCCTTCGGCGCGCCCGCTGCGCGTGACCGCTGCGCGTTCGCACGGTCGCCATATATGGCGAAGTGCGAGGGGGGGCGGAGCAGCTGGGAGGCGGGAGCGGGGAGGGTACAGAATGAAGAAAGGGGCGGGGTTAGCGGCGGTGGCGGGAAGCGGGGAGGGAAGAGACGGGGGCAACCAACAAAAAAAACAGGCAAACAGGCAATAGGGGGGACAGAATACAATATGGGCCAAAAGACAATTAATACAATAACAGTGGTACAATGCAGGAAAGCGAGCGCACACCGCGCCGCTCGATGGCAGGGGGCGTGGTCACGCGGCGGCAGTCAGAGCAGAGAGGCAGGTAGGCGGGGAGGCACTCGCAGCAGCTGGTGGCCGTGCGGCGCGGGGGGTGTCCTAACAAGGTCACCCTAGTGTTGCTCTTTGTGTATACGACAGCTTGGGAAGGTCTAGCTTGTCTAGGAGGCTAGCTCCCCCGTCCGTTTTGAGGTTCTTGTCCTCCCTGTATAGGTATTCATAGAAGTCTCTGAAGACCTTGAGGATTTCTCCGCTTGATGTTTGTGACTTCTTATTAGTGTCAGTTATCGCTGAAATCGCGTGTTGCCTCTGTTTGCTCTTGAGGTATGAGGCGAGTGCTTTCCCTGCTCTATTCGCTGTGCATAGGTTTATTGCTTTATATTTGTTTATCCACATGCATGCTCTCTCACTCAGAATCCTGTTGAGTTCGTATTTCTTCCTAGCTAACTCTGTCAGGGTGTTTTTGTCTGTTAGGTTTGTACTATGGCATCTTTCCAGGTCTTTAATCTGCGTTTCGAGCTCTGTCACTCTTTTATTTCTTTCTTTGTTCATTCTGGACTTGATGCTTAGTATTTTCCCCCTGACTGTGGCTTTCAAGGCGTCCCAGAGGGTGCCTCTGACTGTGTCTGGGTTATCATTGAACTCTAGGTAGTCATTTATTGTCTCCTCTACTTCGGCTGCGTTAGCCGGGTTTGTGAGGATGTCGCTATTGAATCTCCACCTGCGTCTTATTTGCATGTTGTGTCTCCTGCTAAGTGTTAGACTGATGTGTGAGTGGTCTGATATCGTTCTTGGCAGAATTTCTGGGTGGTCTATGAGGTGTGTTTGAGAGGCCGAAATGAGGATGTAGTCAATCCTGCTGTATGAGTTATGTGGGTTAGAGTAGAAGGTGTAGTCTCTGTAGTCTGGGTGCTGGAGTCTCCAGGGGTCCTTCAGGTTTAGCTTGGCACATAGGTTCTTCAGGGTATTTTGCTCTTGCGAGCAGTGGCTGACTCTTTGCGGGTGTCTGTCTATGGTATGGTCAAGTACTTGGTTGAGGTCTCCAGCTAGTATCAGAAGGTCCTCCTGGGGAAGCTTATCCAGTCTATTTTCAACATTTCCCCAGAACTCCTTGTCCTCTGAGTTGGGCCTGTAAATGCTGGCAATGTGGATAGTCTCCTCCCCCCGCTTGAGGCTTGTTCTTAGGATTCTCCCTTCCTCGTCTGCGTAACTGTCATGTAGCACTAGTCTGGATTTTTTGTTTATTAGAGTAATTACCCCCCTCTTTTTGTGGACCGCTGGTGAGCATAGTGAATGCTCTATCCAGTTCGCCCTCAGTCGATGTGCATCATCTAGTGCCAGTTTCGTTTCTTGGTGCACGCACACATCGCTTTTCATTTTGCCTAGGTACTCTATGACTTTCCTTCTCTTTATTGGATGGTTGAGCCCTTTGACATTAAAAGAGACTACCTTAATGCTTGGGAGAGTTTGGTTTAGCGTATTTTGTGACATTCCCTAGGTTGGGTGTCGCTTGATGCTTGGATGTCCTTGTGTGTATCTGGTACCCCTACATCAACCCTCCGCCCTTCTTATAGCTGATACTTCTCTGTGTAGCTTGCTGTGTCATGCTGGCTGGTTCGGTAAGTGTTTGTGTCTGTCCGTGAAGATAGGGGAAAGGCTAACAAAAAGAAGAAGGAAAGGAAAGCAAGAAAGCATGGAAAATAAAAACACCTGTACTGGGGTCTCCCCCTCTCCCCGCCAGGCCTCCCTCCCTCCCCTCCCTCCACCCCCCCCATGATTGCATGTGCAGGCTTGTGTTGAGCTTAGTCCAAGTCTGCTTTAGAATTGTCATCTTTGTGGTTAGTGCTTAGCACCTTGGAGCGCATAGTTATAAAGGATATTTGAGAGGTCCTGATGCTCTGCTGTACTCTCAGGCATCCGCTCGGTCTGTCCGTATTGTAGAGGTAGATTGTTGCTTGTAGAGGTAGGTTGTTGTGTCTTGAGGTAGATCAGTTGCTCTATTGTTTGCCTGTTGATTTGCGTTGTGGTGTCTTGTGGATCTAGTTTAGCGCAGCGTCTGAATCTCAGCTACGTTAGGTGTTCTTGGTGCCTTCTGTTTCAGTGTTGTCTGTTGATGCTCTCCTTTTCGCCGCTCCTGGGCCCTGGGCTTCCATGTCAACTGGTGCCGGGCCTTGGAGGTATCTTCTCAGTTCGTTAGGGTCCTCAAAGACCAGCATGCGCCATTTGTCAGTGATTCTTAGCCTGGCTAGGCCCGCAAAGCTGAAGGTGACATTGTCTTTCCACATCCTATCTCTTAGTACTAGGAATCCTTTTCTGGTTTCCACTGTTTGCCTTGAGAAGTCCTTCGTTATTATTATTTTGTTGCCGTTCCATTTTAGGTTCGGGTTTTTACGTGCCATTGCAAAGATCGCTTCTGTTTGATTCGATCTTAGGGGCTTACAAATGATTGGTCGTGGGCCGCGACCTTGAGGCGGTTTGACTGCTGGCACTCTGTAAGCTTTATCTATTTCAAATTGTCTATCAAACTTGATACCCGTTAGTAGTGGTATCAGCTCTTCTATTAGGGCTGTGCAGGATCCAGGTTTGTCTTCTTCTACCTCTGGGATCCCCAACAGTCTGATGTTCCCCCTTCTGCTGTGGTCGTCTTGCCTTGCTAGTGCCAGTTGTTTCTGGAGTGTGCTGGAGGTTTTGGCAACGGATTGCAGGGACTTATTTGATTGGGCGTTGTCCTCTATGTCACTGATGCGCTTCTCTGTGGCATCTATCCTGCAATTGGTTTTGTGTTGGTCCGTTCTTATGGCTGCTAGCTCCAGTTGCATATTGTCTATTGTTTGTTTGGTGGATTTGTCCAAGTCGTTACCTTCGTTGATTTTTTTTGAGGATCATGTCCAGAGTTATTTCATTTTTTTGCTTTAGTTTCTCCTTTTCTTCTACGTAATAATAATCCATTTTCTTGATAATTCCCTGTCTTTCAAAAGATTGCGCACTCTTCTGTTGCTCTTCCGTAACACCAGCCTATCACAGCACGGTTCACACTAGCGCACCAATTAGAACAAGATACGTCTCCTTAGTGTTTAACCAATAGTTCTGCTGCTTTCGCTGATGCACCAATCAGCCCTTACTCTGACTTGGTCACGAGGACCAATCCCTGCGCGACACTTTTGACGTCAACTTCGCTCCGGCTTCTGCAGCTTCGACTGACCCCTCCTTTACAAAATTTATTGAGAAGACATATTTACAAGATATACAACTGAATCAGTTAGTAACTTACATAAAACAACTCCATTTGTCTGTTTCACTAAACAAAAGTAAAAGTTTTCTCAATCACACAAGTATTCTGTATTTCCAGTAGACAGCGCTTACCTCTTCTCTACCACAACATTTTTGACTCGTTGATGAAGTAGCACCACTTCCTTTATCTTACCCTTCTCTAAAGCTTGGGTTAAGCTCTATTACTCTCTCAGCAGTAAGTTTTAAATCAGGATACACAATGATACCTGTACTTGAAGGCTAAGATTTTATAGACTGTCCTCGCTATGCATTTATCCTTTCACACGTAAAGGTCCCTAAACTAGTGATATGCGACGATACCACTGCAGTATACGACTATACTACTTTTGAAAGAGGCTATGCGATGTGCGACTTCACTTGCCACACTTCCTCTGCCTGCAGACAGAGTGACTAGCTTCCCACACTATCTGGAAGCCTTTCCAGGACTACATATAACGTAATACAAACTGAACAGATGTTAGTCATAATTGTGTATATCAAAACCCTTATACATCACTTTATACATAATCCTAGCTAATTCTATAGTAACCATCCTCTGCTACCAAGTTAATTACTGGTGCAGCGCGACTCCGGAAATGTTTTCTAAAACCTCATCACCTCTCCTTGAAGTACTAAATCAGATATTTTCTCATCAGTTGGGCGCATAACACTGCGAGTCACTCATACACACTTTCGTTCTACTTCACGGATTGGTGAGACTCAAAGGAGAGCTGGTGGATCATAGCGGAGTGTCTAAATTAAAACTAGATATTTATACTATTTACACCTGCAGTTTAATAAATTTTACCATGGTTTATCAATGAGGCAATTATTCAGACACACCACCATTGTTTGTCGATGTATCTACTAGTAAAAATTAGGCTAGGGAAAATACAAGACTAGCTTAATTCTCCATTTATCAAATTTTTATTTGTTGGAAATGTTAGCATGTTGGACGTTTAATCGCTTTATTTCATTTATCTTTATTCACAGATAGACTTTAAGAAAGAAAGAATTTTACCCAAACTTTTATATTCATTTAATTTTACATTCAGAAAGAAAGACACATTATTATAGGACACAAGTATTAGCAACGAACCGGATAGTTCCCAAAGTCCAGTTTTCCCTACACTCACTAACTATTAACCTCAACTAAAGACTCTATACCCATTCAAAGTAAATCAAAAGCTCAACGTTCTCACGGCTCAGGAAAAATTCAGCACTCCGTCAGCATCTCAGGAAGAAATCGAAAAGAGAGTTTTTTCTTAAGTTTAGTCACAGTCTTTTATACCCTTTTTCACTAACTAAATCTAAGAAAGTAACTATCAGTTCCTTTTACGATCCGGATTGGTCAGTTCGAGGGCGGATGAACATCACCTCATCATTTTATTATTTGACTTGTGCAGCATCAGCAGAAATTAAAGGGTCTTTTGTTTTTAAAACGTTCGGCTCAGTCACGTCCTCAAATGGCAATATCAATCTTATTTCCCACGTTTCACAATACAGACGTCCATATTTGTTGGCAGTCATCTGGACTTTCAGGGCATGTTGTCCTTGAACCTCTCTGTTCAGGCACAAGCACAAAAAAAACAATCTCGTGATTTTTCTGGGAACGCTCCCACGATCTGGAACTCTCTCCCCAAAGATCTTCGATGCAACCCCTCCTACCCTCTCTTCAAAAAGAGACTGAAAATACTCCTTCACAACCAATACTGGGGATCGTAACCTCACTGATGTCTGACTCTCTACACTCCTTCCTCCTGATTCTGGCCTCCTCCTCAACCCCTTCCCCGCCTCTCATTCTTCCTCTTCCCTTTTCTACACTCCCTTCTCCCTCTGTACTTCGACACCCCCCCTAGTGATCTCCATCCCCCTCCTAGTGATCTCCATCCCCCTTAACTCCCCAGCTCATTCAATTACCCTATTTTATGTAACTCATGTTTTAATGCACATTGTCTTATTCTGTTGTAATTGTTTACCTATCATATAAAGCGCTCTGATACCCCTGGGTCCAGTAGCGCTATATAAAACCTTGGAAATAAATAAATACATACAGGCAGCTCACATTCACTCTTGGTTCCGGCTGCACATACGCGATTCATCTTTCTTTCGGAGTTCACAGAAAACTTCCATTTTAATTTAGGCCTCACGGGCCAGAAAGGGAACTATCATAGAAACAAACACAAATAAATATTAATTATTGAAATATAGCCCTTCTGTTTATCTCCCCCCATACTAGGGTTTCCCTGTTAGTTCTTACCTAGCGAATGAAGCAACATTTATGCGTGATTTACTCACCAATCGTCAGACAGACAAAAAGCATTTTCATGCCGCTTTTGGTAAATGTATATCAATGGCATTAATTTTAAACATTACAACACCACTTTGATTAGTCGGTTATAATTGCAACACGAACAAATTAGTTTCCCACGTATATTTGTGTGTGCATTCTTATACTATGTTGATTATAAATTCAAAACCACACGATTAGTCAAAGTATTGTTTTGAGAAAATGACTTCCCAAGGGGTATACAAAGATGTGTTTCTCCTCCTCGCTCCATCAACTGCTGTGCACGTCGTGTCGAGCATGGGATTCTGTGTTGGCTTCTGCTGGTCACAACTACCAGTTGGTACTGTGACTGTCACGTGATGGAGGAATACACGCTCACTGGGGACTTCCAGCGTGTTTATGCCCGCGTCCTGCCCCGCAGAGATCCAGCCACTGTGACCCTGACCCTGACCCTGGCCCTGGCCTCGTCCCCGCTCACCCGGCCTGTGTGATCCTGACCCTTCTCACACAGCATGTGTGACCTTGGCCCTGTCCTGCCTTACCCCAGTCCATTATGTGCCCCCGACAAAGTCCCAGCTTACCCCAGCGTGTGTGACCCTGTCCCGGCCCACCCCAGCCTTTGAGCCGTGGCCGCCCCGGTCCCGGCGCTTCCCTGCTCACCCCAGCCGTGTGATCGTGGCCCGCCCCATCCCATCCCATCCTCCCCTCCCGGGCGGGCCCCGCTCAGCCGGTTCCCTCGGCCCTCGCAGCCCTCCTCTTAAGCCGCCTGCCCGGTCCCTCCTCCTCCCGGCGCCGGAGGAGGGGCGGAGGAGAGGCGGTGTTTGCTGCAGAGGAGGCTGGGCGCACCGGCGGCTCCCGGGAGACGGAGACACACGGGCACCGGAGCCCCCGCCGGGAGACGGAGACACACGGGCACAGGAGCCCCCGGCCGGAGGTAAGAGGACCCCCTGCCCTCCATCGGCGTCTGAGCAGCATCGAGGCGCTATCCCGGGGAGAGGAGGGAGAGGGGATGTCTGGGGCGGACCCCCTGCAGGGAGCCATCCCAGCCCTGGCATCACCCCACACAGATACCGCTCAGACCCCACCCGAGAGCCCCCACCCCCGAAAGACGCCCAACAAGCCCGCCGACACACGCTCCCAGGTTACACCCCTTGAGACCCACTGCACCGCTACACCCCACCCCTTCACTCAACCCCCCCTGACGCACCCTCCCCTTAGACTCCTTCCCCCTGACAGACACCCTGAAATCCGCCCCTTACTGACGCCCCCCACTTGAAACCAAATCCCCGAACCCCCCCCCTCGAGAGACATACCTCCCCGACAAATCCTTGCCGGGACCCCTAAACCGACCCCTGTGTGAAGATGCTGTACACCCTGCACGTCCATCCTGAGCCCCCCCCCTCTGAAGCGATAACATTACAACAACCTTCAGTGCAGCCAGCCAGCCTCCCCACAGACACCCGTCAGACCCCCACCTGTAGCGATCTCATCGATGACAGACCCCCCCCCCCCCCAACCTGACTGTTTACCACTACACCCCCTCCACTGCACGCAACCACCCCCCGGTTGTAGGGCTCTTATTGTGGACACACCTCCGGCAGGAGCCCCCACAGAACGGAACACAGACGGACCCTCCCGCCTTGCCCCCCATCCCCAATTGGCAGAAACACACCAGCCCCCCTCTTTCTTTCTCACCCCTGACAGAGCCCTGCCAGCCCCCGCTCACTGCGGTGCAACCCTTGCCACCCCCCCTACCCCCCGAACTACAGCCGTCTCATGCCGGGCTCCCCCCCCCCCCTCACACTGCCCGCAGCCCCCCTCGCTGCTGTTCACGTCCAACCAGCCCCCCCCCCCCCCTCACCTGTACCCCTCCCGCCTTCCTGACCCCTTCTACCCCTACCGAGAGACCCCGACGGCGCCTCATTCAGAGTCTCATCTGCACGCGCTCCCTTGAGCCGCAGATCCTCACCCTGGCTGGAGTGCACCCCCTTACCTACCGACGTCTCATACCTGTAGCCCCCAGACTGACCCTCTCCGCAGCCCCCTGGGTGCAGCGCAGGCTCTCAGCTGAGGCCCCCTCTCTTTCAGACCCCCGACAGTGACCCGTTCAACCACACCACGGGACACCCACCGCCAGCCCCACTGCCCCGTGAAATGTCCCGGTTTTTGGCTGTAAAATTCAGGTCACCATAGCCAGAGCCCCTCCTCCGTTTGAGGCCTTCTTACCCCTTCTGACCCCCACCAGCACTCACCCACAACCTCCCTACAACGCACATCCTAGCAGCCCCCGCCCCGAGGCCCCTCTTCCTCGTAAGAGGGGGCTACCAGCACCCACAGACCCAGGAGGGCCCCTCAGTGCACGCCAAGGGCGCCCCTCTTCTCTGCAGGCCACGTCCATGTGCACAGGTACATACGTGGCGTCAGCACCTGAGGCTGTTTCAGTGCGTTCCTTCCTGCCTCTTTCATCCACCACCAGACGCTTTCTGCCTCTTGATTCCACCTCATGCCTCTTCTTTAATCCACCACTGGACACTGATTGCCTCTTGATTCCACCTCATGCCTCTTTCATCCACCACAGCGACACTCCCTGCCTCTTGATTCCACCTCATGCCTCTTTCATCCACCACTGGACACTGACTGCCTCTTGATTCTAGTTCATGCCTCTTTCATCCACCACTGAACGCTCCCTGCCTCTTGATTCCACCTCATGCCTCTTTCATCCACCACTGAACGCTCCCTGCCTCTTGATTCCACCACATGCCTCTTTCATCCACCACAGCGACACTCCCTGCCTCTTGATTCCACCACATGCCTCTTTCATCCACCACAGCGACACTCCCTGCCTCTTGATTCCACCTCATGCCTCTTTCATCCACCACAGCGACACTCCCTGCCTCTTGATTCCACCACATGCCTCTTTCATCCACCACAGCGACACTCCCTGCCTCTTGATTCCACTTCATGCCTCTTTCATCCACCACTGAACCCTCCCTGCCTCTTGATTCCACCTCATGCCTCTTTCATCCACCACAGCGACACTCCCTGCCTCTTGATTCCACTTCATGCCTCTTTCATCCACCACTGAACGCTCCCTGCCTCTTGATTCTACCTCATGCCTCTTTCATCCACCACCGGACGCTCCCTGCCTCTTGATTCCACCTCATGCCTCTTTCATCCACCACCGGACGCTCCCTGCCTCTTGATTCCACTTCATGCCTCTTTCATCCACCACTGAACGCTCCCTGCCTCTTGATTCTACCTCATTCCTCTTCTTTAATCCACCACTGGACACTGATTGCCTCTTGATTCCACCTCATGCCTCTTTCATCCACCACTGTACACTCCCTGCCTCTTGATTCCACCTCATGCCTCTTCTTTAATCCACCACTGGACACTGATTGCCTCTTGATTCCACCACATGCCTCTTTCATCCACCACAGCGACACTCCCTGCCTCTTGATTCCACCTCATGCCTCTTTTTAATCCACCACTGGACACTGACTGCCTCTTGATTCCACTTCATGCCTCTTTCATCCACCACAGCGACACTCCCTGCCTCTTGATTCCACCACATGCCTCTTTCATCCACCACAGCGACACTCCCTGCCTCTTGATTCCACCACATGCCTCTTTCATCCACCACAGCGACACTCCCTGCCTCTTGATTCCACCACATGCCTCTTTCATCCACCACAGCGACACTCCCTGCCTCTTGATTCCACTTCATGCCTCTTTCATCCACCACTGAACCCTCCCTGCCTCTTGATTCCACTTCATGCCTCTTTCATCCACCACTGAACGCTCCCTGCCTCTTGATTCCACCTCATGCCTCTTTCATCCACCACAGCGACACTCCCTGCCTCTTGATTCCACTTCATGCCTCTTTCATCCACCACTGAACGCTCCCTGCCTCTTGATTCCACCTCATGCCTCTTTCATCCACCCCCGGACGCTCCCTGCCTCTTGATTCCACCTCATGCCTCTTTCATCCACCACCGAACGCTCCCTGCCTCTTGATTCCACCTCATGCCTCTTTCTTCCACCACCGGACGCTCCCTGCCTCTTGATTCCACCTCATGCCTCTTTCTTCCACCACCGGACGCTCCCTGCCTCTTGATTCCACCTCATGCCTCTTTCATCCACCACTGGACGCTCCCTGCCTCTTGATTCCACCTCATGCCTCTTTCATCCACCACCGGACGCTCCCTGCCTCTTGATTCCACCTCATGCCTCTTTCATCCACCACTGAATGCTCCCTGCCTCTTGATTCTACCTCATTCCTCTTCTTTAATCCACCACTGGACACTGATTGCCTCTTGATTCCACCTCATGCCTCTTTCATCCACCACAGCCACACTCCCTGCCTCTTGATTCCACCTCATGCCTCTTTCATCCACCACAGCGACACTCCCTACCTCTTGATTCCACCTCATGCCTCTTTCATCCACCACAGCGACACTCCCTGCCTCTTGATTCCAACTTATGCCTCTTCTTAATCCACCACTGGACACTGACTGCCTCTTGATTCCACTTCATGCCTCTTTCATCCACCACTGAACGCTCCCTGCCTCTTGATTCCACCTCATGCCTCTTTCATCCACCACCGGACACTCCCTGCCTCTTGATTCCACCTCATGCCTCTTCTTTAATCCACCACTGGACACTGATTGCCTCTTAATTCCACCTCATGCCTCTTTTATCCACCACAGCGACACTCCCTGCCTCTTGATTCCACCTCATGCCTCTTTCATCCACCACAGTGACACTCCCTGCCTCTTGATTCCAACTCATGCCTCTTCTTAATCCACCACTGGACACTGACTGCCTCTTGATTCCACTTCATGCCTCTTTCATCCACCACTGAACGCTCCCTGCCTCTTGATTCCACCTCATGCCTCTTTCATCCACCACCGGACGCTCCCTGCCTCTTGATTCCACCTCATGCCTCTTTCTTTAATCCACCACTGGACGCTTTCTGCCTCCTTGATTCCACCTCATGCCTCTTTCTTTCATCCACCACCGGACGCTTTCTGCCTCTTGATTCCACCTCATGCCTCTTTCATCCACCACAGGGACACTCCCTGCCTCTTGATTCCACCTCATGCCTCTTTCTTTCATCCACCACTGGACGCTTTCTGCCTCTTGATTCCACCTCATGCCTCTTTCTTTCATCCACCACTGGACGCTTTCTGCCTCTTGATTCCACCTCATGTCTCTTTCTTTCATCCACCACTGAACGCTCCCTGCCTCTTGATTCCACCTCATGCCTCTTTTATCCACCACCGGACGCTCCGTGCCTCTTGTTTCCACCTCATGCCTCTTTCATCCACCACAGGGACACTCCCTACCTCTTGATATCACCTCATGCCTCTTTCTTTCATCCACCACCGGACGCTTTCTGCCTCTTGATTCCACCTCATGCCTCTTTCATCCACCACCGGACGCTCCCTGCCTCTTGATTTCACCTCATGCCTCTTTTATCCACCACCGGACGCTCCCTGCCTCTTGATTTCACCTCATGCCTCTTTTATCCACCACCGGACACTCCCTACCTCTTGATTTCACCTCATGCCTCTTTCTTTCATCCACCACCGGACGCTCCCTGCCTCTTGATTCCACCTCATGCCTCTTTCATCCACCACCGGACGCTTTCTGCCTCTTGATTCCACCTCATGCCTCTTCTTTAATCCACCACCGGACGCTCCCTGCCTCTTGATTCCACCGCATGCCTCTTTCATCCACCACCGGACGCTCCCTGCCTCGTGATTCCACCTCATGCCTCTTTCTTTCATCCACCACCGGACGCTCCCTACCTCTTGATTCCACCTCATGCCTCTTTCATCCACCACTGAACGCTCCCTGCCTCTTGATTCCACCTCATGCCTCTTTCATCCACCACCGGACGCTCCCTGCCTCTTGATTCCACCTCATGCCTCTTTCATCCACCACTGAACGCTCCCTGCATCTTGATTCCACCGCATGCCTCTTTCATCCACCACCGGACGCTCCCTGCCTCGTGATTCCACCTTATGCCTCTTTCTTTCATCCACCACCGGACGTTCCCTGCCTCTTGATTCCACCTCATGCCTCTTTCATCCACCACTGAACGCTCCCTGCCTCTTGATTCCACCTCATGCCTCTTTCATCCACCACCGGACGCTCCCTGCCTCTTGATTTCACCTCATGCCTCTTCTTCATCCACAACTGGACGCTCCCTACCTCTCGATATTACATCATGCCTCTTCTTAGAAGGGCAGTCGGTTCACTCCTCAATCTCCCATCTCCAATATACAACTCACTGTGCCCCTGTGGCCTATACACAGCTCACTGTGCCCCTGTGGCCTATACACAGCTCACTAGGGCATATACACAGCTCACTGTACCCATGTGGCATATATACAGCTCACTGTGCCCCTGTGGCATATATACAGCTCACTGTACCCCTGTGGCGTATACACAGCTCACTGTGCCCCTGTGGCGTATACACAGCTCACTGTGCCCCTGTGGCGTATACACAGCTCACTGTGCCCCTGTGGCATATACACAGCTCGCTGTGCCCCTGTGGCATATACGCAGCTCACTGCGCCCCTGTGGCCTATACGCAGCTCACTGCGCCCCTGTGGCCTATACGCAGCTCACTGTGCCCCTGTGGCCTATACACAGCTCACTGTGCCCCTGTGGCCTATACACAGCTCATTGTGCCCCTGTGGCCTATACACAGCTCACTGTGGCCTATACACAGCTCACTGTACCCCTGTGGCCTATACAGAGCTTATTGTGCCCCTGTGGCCTATACACAGCTCACTGTGGCCTATACACAGCTCGTACCCTGTGGCCTATACACAGCTCACTGTGCCGCTGTGGCATATATACAGCTCACTGCGACCCTGTTGCCTATACACAGCTCACTGTGCCCCTGTGGCCTACACACAGCTCACTGTGCCCCTGTGGCCTACACACAGCTCACTGTGCCCCTGTGGCCTATACACAGCTCACTGTGCCCCTGTGGCCTATACACAGCTCACTGTGCCCCTGTGGCCTATACACAGCTCACTGTGCCCCTGTGGCCTATACACAGCTCACGGTGCCCCTGTGGCCTATACACAGCTCACGGTGCCCCTGTGGCCTATACACAGCTCACGGTGCCCCTGTGGCCTATACACAGCTCACTGTGCCCCTGTGGCCTATACACAGCTCACTGTGCCCCTGTGGCCTATACACAGCTCACTGTGCCCCTGTGGCCTATACACAGCTCACTGTGCCTCTGTGGCCTATACACAGCTCACTGTGCCCCTGTGGCCTACACACAGCTCACTGTGGCCTATACACAGCTTATTGTGCCCCTGTGGCCTATACACAACTCACTGTGGCCTATACACAGCTCACTGTGCCCCTGTGGCCTATACACAGCTCGCTGTGCCCCTGTGGCCTATACACAGCTCGCTGTGCCCCTGTGGCCTATACACAGCTCGCTGTGCCCCTGTGGCCTATACACAGCTCGCTGTGCCCCTGTGGCCTATACACAGCTCGCTGTGCCCCTGTGGCCTATACACAGCTCGCTGTGCCCCTGTGGCCTATACACAGCTCGCTGTGCCCCTGTGGCCTATACACAGCTCGCTGTGGCCTATACACAGCTCACTGTGCCGCTGTGGCCTATACACAGCTCACTGTGCCCCTGTGGCCTATACACAGCTCACTGTGCCCCTGTGGCCTATACACAGCTCACTGTGCCCCTGTGGCCTATACACAGCTCACTGTGCCCCTGTGGCCTATACACAGCTCACTGCGCCCCTGTGGCCTATACACAGCTCACTGCGCCCCTGTGGCCTATACACCGCTCACTGCGCCCCTGTGGCCTATACACAGCTCACTGCGCCCCTGTGGCCTATACACAGCTCACTGCGCCCCTGTGGCCTATACACAGCTCACTGCGCCCCTGTGGCCTATACACAGCTCACTGCGCCCCTGTGGCCTATACACAGCTCACTGCGCCCCTGTGGCCTATACACAGCTCACTGCGCCCCTGTGGCCTATACACAGCTCACTGCGCCCCTGTGGCCTATACACAGCTCACTGCGCCCCTGTGGCCTATACACAGCTCACTGCGCCCCTGTGGCCTATACACAGCTCACTGCGGCCCTGTGGCCTATACACAGCTCGCTGTGCCCCTGTGGCATCCTACGGGGCCGGGGTCTGGGGCATTGTCGATTGTGCGGCAATACAGGTAGAGGAAAAGCGCTTTTGTAGAAAAGCGATGTCTGTCCCCCGGTCTTCCATTGATTTGTCACAGGGAGATGGCTTTAAAGTATTTGTGTGACCGAATTCGAACCTGTGCACCGCCGCTGTGGTCATCTATCTGGAAACTCGACGAGGCCTCTCTTTCAAGAGACCTCATGAGTGCCGCCTCACTTGTGACAGAGGCCTCTCTCTTCCATGGAGAGCCCATGTAAAGACATCCTATCAAGAGACGGGATTAAGCCAAGCCTTACTTAAGCCAGTCTGACTGGCAACCGAAATAGAAATAGAAAGTCTGCTGGCGACCAGTTACTTGCTTAACACTTCTGGGCGCTCTGAGTTTTGTTTACTTTCTCCTTTCGGGGCAGATACAGGGAAGTATCTACTTTCCTTTCCTTGGGGCTTCCAGAGAAATCTCGAATCTAGCCTGTGCCCTGCGAAGAAAGATCCGGACAATCAATGATATATTTGACCTTGGGGGGCGGGGGGGGGGGGACTTAGAAGAAAACCAGCAGAAAAACCGCCGCAAAGAAAGAAGAAAACAAACGCCGGGCGAGGCGGGTGGAGCAAACGCCAGCAGCGCCTCACCGAGGATGACAAGAAGCAAGAAGGTTTGGAACTGAAGATAGTTACCGAAGTCCTTACAGTTGTCAACTTGACCTCAATAGTATTGACAAAATCCGAGGAGGAGGTGTTGCAACTGGGACTGAGCTTCTGCCCGACAAAAAAGTCAGAGTATACACAACTTAGGATTGATCTCTTCAAATTTTGCAGAAAAATTAAACTGCTTAAGTTCTATAAAGGCAAAGAACGATCCGTGACACAACAGATTTCTGATGAGGGGCATGATAATCTTACTGCTGGGGACATAGAAACATTGGCAGTCATGGCAGATCTGGCGGAAGAGGGGGATCCGAGAACGCTGATCCCATCGTCGGCCTTCAGTAGAAATCGTATTGGAATAATACAAAAAAGATCGGGAAGTCTGTTCAAACCCAAATCACGATTCTGTCCCATGATGCCAGCTGATGCAGTGGATATATTTACGGATGTAATGGTCAAGGACCTTTCAAATCATTGCAGTTCAGTAAAGAAAAAATATGCCAACGACAATATTACGGCACAACAAAGAAAAGCAATAATGGATTTAAAGAATGACAAGGAGATTATTTGCAAACCGTCGGACAAAGGCGGGAATGTAGTCTTAACGACTACTATGTAAAGGAAGCCCTCACGCAATTGAATGACACAAAGTTACATGAGAGTAACGAAAAGAATATTTGAAGACGGCGTCAATGCATATCGCTCTCTGTTGAATAAATGGTACCATAAAGGGATGCTAAGTAAGGAAGAATTGGCCTTTTTGGAATGTAAGCACCCCATGATACCAACATTTTATCACCTGCCCAAGCTGCATAAACATGCAACCTGCCCACCAGGACGTCCGATTGTTTCGTCCTTGGGAAGCCTGACTCAACAGATGTCTAGGTTTGTGGAATTTTTTCTCTTTGACTTTGTAAAAGTGCTTGAAGTCGTACATAAGGGATACGAAAGACTTCCTGTTACCTGATTCGGAATGAAGAAATGGTAATGAAGACACTTGATATTTCAAGCCTATACACAAGCATAGACAATCTCCAAGGGGTGGAAGCGGTGAGATGGTTCTTAGCGACTCGGCCAATGAATCTAGCTGAACACAATGAGATTCTATTGGAATTTGTAACATTTTGCCTGAGTAACAATATATTTCTGTTCCAGGATCAATTGTTTAAACAGATCTGTGGTACGGCCATGGGCACCTGCTTCGCCCCCAGCTACGCGAATCTTTTTGTGGGCTGGTGGGAGGAGCAATTGGCCTGGCCAGAGAGGAATGTGGAATGGGCACAAAAAGTTGCATCTTGGAACAGATATATAGACAATTTATTTATCATCTATAGAGGCACAGAGGAGTCTGCCAGGGCATACATTGAGGCACTTAATGATAATGATCTCAATCTCAAATTTACAGGCGAAGTGAGCACAGTAACAGTACATTTTTTGGACCTAAGGGTGTTCACTGCTGAGGGGAGACTTTGCACGGCGTTGCATAGGAAACCCACGTCGGTAAATTCTGTGCTACACGCTGACAGTTGCCATCCGGGTAAAACAATATCAAGTATCCCGTATGGCGAATTTCTGAGAATAAAAAGAAACTGTACACGTCATTGTGACTATGAAACAGCTGTAATGGAGAGTACTAAGAGATTTGAAGCTAGGGGCTATAGCAAGACAGTGCTCATAGAGGCAACATTTAAAGCTGACAGTAAGCCTAGAAGAGACCTGTTATCTGGAGTCCATGTAGGAAGAACGAAGAAGAAGGAGGTGGAGACTAATAGTTTGAGAATGATTGTGGATTATTCATGTGATGCCCCAGAGATTAGGCAGAAGTTTGCAAAGAATTGGCATATCCTCAGATCCGATCCGATTATTGGAAAAGATCTTCCAAGGTCTCCCCTCATCACGTTTAGGAGAGCCAGATCTCTACGAAGTAGCATAGTTCAGAGCCACTGTGAAAAGGATGACAAAATGTCGCCATTTGGGAAATGGGCAGGATTTTATCCATGTCTAAAATGCAAAGCTTGCAAGAATAGTAAAAAGTTGTTCGAATATAAAGTACCAGGAATGAAAGAACCAAGGAAAATCAAGAGTCTAATTAATTGTAACACAAGCCACACGGTGTACTGTCTGGTATGTCCATGTGGCTTGCGGTACATTGGGAGTACCACACATCCCACCAAGATTAGGCTCTTGGAACATCTCAGGGCCATTCAGAATAAGGACCCCACTTACCCGGTGGCGAGACACTTTGAGATGTTTCACCAGAGCAATAGAGATCAACTTAGGTTCTTCTGTATGGATCAGGTATCCGCAGATATAAGAGGAGGTAACAGGTTACTCAAACTGCGGAGATTAGAATCACGACATATAATTGACAACCAGGCCAAAAGACCAGGGGGTCTTAACAGTGGAGAAGAGCTGGCTGTGCATAGCTGGCGGGTGGGGGTGTGGAAACTGAGTTTGCTGTTCAGGTAGGCTGGCCCGGCTTTGTGGAGTGCTTTGTGTGCGTGGGTGAGGAGCTTGAAGTGGATCCACTTGTCAACGGGGAGCCAGTGTAGGTCTCTCAGGTGGGGGGTGGTGTGGCTGTGGCGGGGGACGTTGAAGATCAGTCGGGCGGAGGCGTTTTGGATGCGTTGTAGTCATCGTAGGTGATTGGCTGGGATTCCTGCGTAGAGTGCATTGCCATAGTCCAGTCTGCTGCTAACGAGGGCCTGTGTCACTGTTCTTCTTGTTTCGGTCGGGATCCACTTGTAGATCCTGCGGAGCATGCGGAGGGTGTTGTAGCAGGAGGAGTAGACGGCGTTGACCTGCTTAGACATGGAGAGGGAGGAGTCGAGGATGAATCCTAGATTGCGTGCATGGTCGGTGGGTGTTGGTGCTGTTCCCAGTGTGGCCGACCACCAGGAGTCGTCCCAGCCTGAGGGGGTGGGTCCGAGGATGAGGACCTCTGTCTTGTCCGAGTTCAGCTTCAGACAGCTGCTCCTCATCCAATCGGTGACGGCCTTCATTCCCTCATGGAGTTTGGTGTTGGCGGTGTGCGGTCCTTGGTGAGGGAGAGGATGAGCTGGGTGTTGTCAGCATAGGAGATGATGTTGAGGTCGTGATGGCGGGCCACTTGTGCGAGGGGGGTCATGTAGACGTTGAACAGCGTTGGGCTGAGGGATGAGCCCTGGGTGATGCCACAGATTGAGGTGCGTGGGAGGGCGGTGTGCATCCTCGGGTGATTGGGGTACATGGGAGGGCGGTGTGCATTCTCAGGGGTGATCAGGGAGCGTGGGAGGGCGGGGTGCATCCTCAGGGGTGATATGAGTGCGTGGGATGGCGAGGTGCATCCTCTGGGGTGATCGGGGTGCATGGGTGGGCGGGAGGCACCCTCTGGGGTGATCAGGGTGCGTGGAAGGGCGGTGTGCACCCTCGGGGATGATCGGGGTGCGTGGGAGGGCGGTGTGCATTCTCGGGGGTGATCGGGTTGCGTGGGAGAGTGGGGTGCATCCTCAGGGGTGATATGGGTGTGTGGGAGGGCAGGGTGCATCCTAACGGGTGATATGGGTGCGTGGGATGGCAAGGTGTATCCTCGGGGGTGATCGGGGTGCGTGGGTCGGCCGGTAGGCATCCTCGAGGGTGATCGGCTGCGTGGTGTGCATCCTCGGGGTGATCGGGGTGCATGGGAGGGCGGGTGCATCCTTGGGGTGATCAAGGTGCGTGGGAGGGTGAGGTGCGTCCTTGGGGGAGTACAGGGTGCGTGGGAGGGCGGTGTGCATACTCTGGAGTCACTGGTGTGCGTAGGAGTACGGTGTGTATCTTCAGGGGAGAAGGGGTGCGCGGTGTGCATCCTTGGGGATGATCGGGTGTGTGGGAAGGTGGGGTGCATCCTCAGGGGTGATCGGGGTGCGAGGAAGAGTGGTGTGCAGCTTTGGGGGTGATCAGGGTGCGTGGGAGGGTGGTGTGCATCCTCGAGGGTGATCGGGTGTGTGGGTGTGCGGGAGGCATCCTTGGGGGTGATCGGGGTGCGTGGGAGGGCGGTGTGGATCCTCGGGGTGATCGGGGTGCGTAGGAGGGTCGAGGGTGATCGGGGTGCGTGGGAGGGTCGAGGGTGATTGGGGTGCGTGGGAGGGTCGAGGGTGATTGGGGTGCGTGGGAGGGTCGAGGGTGATCGGGGTGTGTGGGAGGGTCGAGGGTGATCGGGGTGGGAGGGCCGAGGGTGATAGGGGTGCGTGGGAGGGCGGTGTGCATCCTCTGGGGTGATCAGGGTGTGTGGGAGGGTCGAGAGTGATCGGTGTGCGTGGGAGGGTCGAGGGTGATCGGGGTGCGTGGGAGGGTCGAGGGTGATCGGGGTGCGTGGGAGGGCGGTGTGCATCCTCGGGGTGCGTGGGAGGGGGGTGTGCATCCTCGGGGTGATTGGGTTGCATGGGTGGGCGGTGTGCATCCTCGGGGGTGATTGGGTTGCATGGGTGGGCGGTGTGCATCCTCGGGGGTGATCGGGGTACGTGGGAGGGCGGTGTGCATCCTCGAGGATGATCGGGGTGCGTGGGAGGGCGGTGTGCACCCTCGGGGTGATCGGGGTGCGTGGGAGGGTCGAGGGTGATCGGGGTGCGTGGGAGGGTCGAGGGTGATCTGGGGTGCGTGGGAGGGTCGAGGGTGATCGGGGTCAGTGGGAGGGTGGTGTGCATCTTTGGGGGTGATCGGGGTGCATGAGTGGGCGGTCTGGGTGATCGGGGTGCGTGGGAGGGCGGTGTGCATCGTCGAGGGTGATCGGGGTGCGTGGGAGGGCGGTGTGCACCCTCGGGGTGATCGGGGTGCGTGGGAGGGTCGAGGGTGATCGGGGTGCATGGGAGGGCCGTGTGCATCCTCGGGGTGATCGGGGTGCGTGGGATCTTCGAGGGTGATCAGGGTGCGTGGGAGGGTCGAGGGTGATCAGGGTGCGTGGGAGGGTCGAGGGTGATCGAGGTGCGTGGGAGGGTCGATAGTGATCGGGGTGCGTGGGAGGGTCGAGGGTGATCGGGGTGCGTGGGAGGGCGGTGGCCCCGCTGGCTGGAGAGCAGGAGCTCTCCTTCTGGGTGAAGCTTCAGGAAGTGGGCGGGCTTCTCTCCGCCTTTTCCCGTCTTGTTCGGAGCTTTCTTCAGACACTTACTTCAGTGTCCTGAGCGCGCCCCGTGCATTCAGACCGGGGTCTCCTCACTTTTGATGACGCGGTTCCTTTTATAGGTTGACACACCAGGCCGAAATGGCGCCTTGAGGGACCCGGGGAGGAGGAGTGGTCCAGGTAAGCTCTAAAGCTGTTTAAGGCTTTGCTGCCAGTCACATTGTGTTCAAGGGGGGATGTGCTCTTGCGCTGCTATGGGGAGGGGGGTCCTTCCTGTTGGTGCTCTCCAGGGCCTGCTCCGTCGGTGGGGTCGGTGGTGCACTCGGTCTTCTAGGAGCGGAGACGGGTCCAGAGGAGCACGGACTCTAGTCTGAAAGAGCTGCTGGTTATTATGTATGTATAGCGCTTACAACCCCGGACGGGGCACTCAAGGGCTGCACTCTCTCCCTGAAGCTGGATTGTTTAGGATCTAACGAGTTAGCGGTGCTGTTTCTGTGCTGTTCGGTCCCCCTCTCTCTCTCTCTCTCTCTGAAGCAATATTGGTTTCGGTCCAAGGGAGTACTGATGCTGGTCTGAAGTTAGTGCTGCTGGCTATGTGCTGTACCCTCTCTGAGATCGTTAGGGATCTAGTTAGGAGGAACACTAAATGGGGACTCTGCGGTTGATGCCCCTAAATTCCAGACTGCTCTAAAAGAGGTGGCAAGTTGGATGACGGACAACTGTCTCCAACTTAATGAAGTGAAGACAGAGGTCTTAGTTCTGGGCAAACAGGTTTGTAGCAGGGTTTCCGTTCTCCCACAGAACTGTGCATAGAGATCTAGAACCTCAGTGAGTTAGGATGATCCAAAACTCATCTCAGTGTCAGAAATCTCCTTACCTAGCTAGCTACAGTGTCTCATGGATCATTATGGAATGAACCATGTCTTAGACAAACCAGAACATGATCTTTAGAATACCTCAGGAATCGTGGAACACATGAACACTCTTTCATTATATAATCATTTCAAACCAAAACTGGGAGTCAAAGAACACAAGTGCAAGTTTGAAATATTTATTATTCAATGCAAAGTTCTCAAACGCAGTATCTTGTATAATACCAAAATGCAGATTATAAAAATCAGAGTTAGCAGCATAGTCACTAATCCATAGTAAGCAAAAGGTGCTAGCATGTTATAATGCAAAACCTATAGAATCGATATCACCTATATTTCGCGCACCCTATCTAGTATATTATTTTATATCTAAGAAGGTCTCATTCGGGCTTTAGCAGGGCGGCCCCATACCTCTCAATGTCAGTAGGAGCAGTTCACATCAACAGCTACCAGCTCTCTCCATGCGCAGCACCAAGTGTCTACGTTCATTCCGTGTAACTCTATCTTAAACCCGCGTAGAGCCCAAAATGTTGGCATCAACATTATTTGTGTTATGTCTAATGTCTAATGTGGTGCGAGGATCAGACTTCCCAGCAACCTTGTGTTAGGTTAATCTTAGAGTGTGCAGCTCTCAGTGTGCAGACAGTTGTACCAAGTGTACGAGGCAAAGCTGATAGCATAGGAATAACATATTATTCTCAAATAAAACACCTCACCGCTTCTAGGGTGAAAGCTACAACAACAAGTACGTGTCGTGTGCAAAACTGAAGCCGAAGGCAAAGCGGCTGTTTAAACATGTAATACACTCATGCTAACTTAACGCAATATATGTAATGAAGTATCCATATGACACCCCCCCATTGGTCCGAGCACCGCCAATCATAAGGGAAAAGGCAATACTAAATCAGATACAAAAATTGAAAGCAAAATTCAATAATCTTGAGCTAAAATAAGCTAAAAATATGTATGAATGAATATGTATGAATGAATATGTATGAATGCCTACAGTGGCCTCAAATCTAAAAAAAAAAAAAACAAGAGTCTTGAACCAAAAGTCTACCGCCAGGTCCAAAAATTATGAAATGTATGACCAGGTCGCATCCTTTCAAATGTTTGTAAGAGAAAAAACCAAGGCACTTATCCGATATCCAAAGTCATGTGCCACCTAGACGTTATCTCCAGCGACATCACGTGAGTGAACTTTCCATCAGCTGAACATAGTCCATCCCTCCACTTCAGCGAGGGGAAAGTCATATATCACAACAAAGCATTCCCTCCATGCGTCTCACGATTGGAAAGTATATGCAAAGAAAGTTGCAACAGCCTCCAGTATGAAATCACTGCCATCATCCGAAAATAGTTCAGCCATCCAATTTAGCAATGGGAAAGAACATACGTGCTCCTCCAGCATCGGATCCTCCTGCAACGTCAGAGGACAACTCGGTGGGTTCACCAGCTCGCTGTGTGTCAGAAAGGCATTCGCCGCTGCAGAGATCTCCCATTGGCCCAGGACTCCATTTATTGCTGCCAAGGCCATAACTCTCTCGCCAGAACAGATCAGCTCGTGAGCCACAACGGGACGCATTAGCTGATCAAAATCGACGTCAGGAGCAGTCCTCAAGCATAGGCATAAATCAATGGCCCAATCGAACTCGCAGCTCAGGCAGTGAAAGACAGGTTGGACACACGTGAAGTCGGTGAACCGAAATGACAATCTATAGGCCGTGCTTAATGCTGCAAGCGGCAATGTTCCATAGTAATTGAGCATCCGATTACGACACAGGGTCAGGAGGCGTTGAACGTCGTCTTGCGCAGGATGGGCATCCATGTTTTATGAAGAAAAACACCAACAGAAAGCCTGCGGCCACAGCCAGCAAAACAGGTAGTCCACCAAACAAACTCGAAAAAATAGTGTGGAAAAACGTGGGAATGAAACCAAAAACTTTTTCAAACGTAGTCACGAGGCCACTGCTTACTAGTTTAAAAAAATGTGCAAGGCCAGTCGTTGAAGAAGCATTAAAAATCTGGTGTACCAGCTCGCAGAAATGAAATGGCAAATCAGTGTTTAAGAGCGCCTGCACCTCTGTGCGGGTGTTGGCTATGTGAAGGACATAAGTTTCCCGGGCCGAACTCAGGGTCACTTGTTTTTGAGACAAAAAATGGCCCTTATTCTGCTTAAACCATTGAATTTCGCTTCCAAGGTTGGGATCCGTGGCCAGATGGAGACATCTGAAGAGCCATGCGTGGGTGGGTATAGCACGTTCTTGCAGCACACTACACGCTCTGATACAGTAACTATATAAGCCACACCAATTAATAAACCACAACATAATTCGTTGTTTAAAAGCAAATAACTCCCATTAGCTAATAATGTAAATGTGGGCACTACTGCTGGAACTGGCGTGCCTTTTAAAACACATGCTAAATTTGGGCGGTCCTGATTACAAGAACCGTGTAACTGAATGTGTCTGCATATTAATGAATGGTCAGGTGACTGTGTGCATTCCTCACCATTAAGATTAACCTCTTTTCCATCTTTCAGACATCTGTATGTGTATGGTAATGACCATGCCTCATGTAGGAATGCATTGCCTAGCGGTTCATATCGTCCTATAGCAATATAACGCATACAGTTAGTAAATTTATACAAAGGGAATGGTAATGTAATTAATCCATGAATAAGCCACGTGGCAGTAGTGGTTTCAGCAACAGAGAAAGGCAAGGACTCTAGCTTTTCAATATGTAGCATAGAAAATGAAGCATCACGCATTGAAAGCATGCGCTGTTTCTCAGTAAGATTAAAAGGAGCAAAAAGGGATGAAACGTTCAATGAGGTCCAGGGAACTCGACCAGCCTTAAGAGTCTGTAGCGTCCATGCAAACTGCATCACAGAACGCAATTGATTTTGACCATGGTATAACGTGGACACTTCATCATGTACAATATCAACAACAGAAGAAACAATATTATCCAATGTGTAAATTCTGGAAGAAAGCATGTTAATACTGTTATCGACCACTGCAAGCACTTTTTCCAAATTTGCTTGATCAATAGCTCTCAGGCGCTTTGCTGCCTCAACTTGTGAAAATTTCCAAATCTCATTGTATATAGCATAAAGAAAGCGTTTAGATCTACCCCTAGCTGGGCCTTTTATAAAATTATTTAGGTCTATATTTTCATTCAACTGGGACAGATGCAGTTTAACTGCAGCCAAAGTGGAATGTTGTAACCAGTTCTGACACAATTTTCCTACTGAATAAGTAGTAACAGTGTGATCTGTTTCAAACCTGGGATCTGGCCTGACGTGTGTAAACCCTTCAGACAGACCCAAAAAACGACGTTGGCAAGCATCAGAGTTCCTCTGCCACAAGAGCCACCCCTCCGGGTCGAAATGGGAAACATTAAAGGAGGAGTTCTGCAAAAGTGCTTGTATCTCACTGATGGATAATGTAGTGAAATTACTCCAACCCGAATATTCTTCTAAATCAGGGATAGTAGGGGTATTTAATTTTTTAGATGTAGCCAATCCAAAACATGTTGTTTGGGAAATAGTTGAATTTAAAAACAACATGTGATTCGGGATGAGACATGCACGATGCAAAGCCTCAGTGCCTTGTACCTGCCAATCTTTGGTACCCCAAACCGATTTAAGGTCAATAGTATCCTTCCATAACTCATAGCCATCTACAGATAACCTTTCTAGAAAGGACTTTGAATACAGCAATTTTGTATCAGTAAGTCTGACTTTGGGCATGAATTTCTGGTTCACTTTAAAATAAAACGACTCAGGATTTGATTGATTAAAGTCTGTAAAATAAGAGTATTTTCCCAGAAACGTACTCGAGCTCCCCTGTAAAGGAGCAGGGCAATGTTCCCACTGAGTGTAATTCACAGGAACCCTCCTGGAACTTGTCTTGTGTAGGAAATGATTCCCATAATGTTGATAGCAAAATAAATCACCATAATTGACAGAATCTAAGTACAAATCCTCAGCATCAAAGGCCGCATAATATTTCAAATCAGAGAACAATGCTTCTACAGCCTGAAGATCCCAGTCATCAGAACGAACATTTTGCTTAATCACATCTCCCATGTTTACTCTAAGCACATTAGGAACATTAATAACTTCTGTGGGGCCATGTATCTGAAACCCAACCGCATCCCACACAATCCCATCAAGGACTGGCCAAGCAGTAATCTGTACTGAATGTAAGTCTCTCTTTAGTCTGTGTACTGAATGTGAGGATGACAGAGGGGCCAATGTTCCATTAAGGTACCGAATTCCTGTTCTTTCTATCACATAATGGCCTTCGATCAAGCGGAAAAAATAAAACACAAAACCAATTGACATAAAAAGATAAAATGAAAATAGTATCAGCCAAACGTATGTCCAAGGTGGAATTAGAAAATGTTTTTTAAACAACGTGGCATATTTTGCAATAGTCGATGGTTTCTTTGAAAGTTCCGAATCAGAGTCAAAAGAGAATCTGGACTGGTTAGCCAAACGGGCATGTAGGTCGGACATAGATAAATCAGCAGGATCTGCATAGGTCAGCTCATCAATGTTAGCAAGAGGAATAGTATTTAATAAAGGATTGGATAAAGCAGGCATCTCGAGGGACACCTCCTGATCTGTACCAGATGTAATAGCCAGCACAGAGTTCCTCACCATGGAAGGACAGGATGCAGCCGGTGTCATGCTATGAAGAATCGGCCACCCTGTGTGTCTTGACATTGTCAATAGAAATAAATCTGTTTTCTTTACGACCTGGAAGTGGTGGTAAAATGACTGTTCTTGTGCCCTTCACTCCAAGGACTCGAACCGGCGGTCGATATGAGGGACCAAACTCTTTCTTGTTATTGATCTTCTCTCGAACCAGTTCTCCAACTTGGGGTAGCCAGCCAACTACCTGGATCTGCAACGCATCATCCGATGTGGAGGGCAAGTGTTCCTTTGCAAGACTGTCTCTGGTCTTTTGTAGATCCTGTAAAACATTGCAATGTTCATCTACGTCAAAGGCCGCGGCCTGGGCCTGGCAGTCTGCACCATCAAGGTCAGGGACGTACATCTTGATACCAAAGAGCATTTCGTATGGGGTCCGCCCACCCAGAGACCTTCTAGGGAGATTATTAAGCGCACGCTGCACGCCATAGAGTTGGGTCAGCCAGTTTCTACCAGTGCCTATAACACGGGCTGTCAAAGATTGCTTTAAGTCGCGGTTCATTCTTTCTACTACAGAATTGCCCTCAGGCCTGTAGGGGCTTGAAAACTTCACCTGTACCCCCAACGAAACCATAGCATCCTTATACGCCTTAGAGGCGAAAGCCGGACCCTGGTCCGAATGGAAAGTACCACAAGCAAAGATTCCCACAAAGACACGCAAATCCTTAATGACAGTTCGCGAATCAGCGCTTCGATGCGGCCATACCCATACAAAGCGTGTGCATGAGTCAACTGCTACTAAGATGTATTTACAAGCAGTATCAGAAGAAAAAGGACCGCAGTGATCCAAATAAACGCAACCAAGCGGTTTATTAGAGATGCACAACTGTGTCTGAGGCGGACGCGCAGCAGTAGAAGGCTTAATCTGCTGACAAATGTCACACATAAGGACATAATCGCGCGTCTGTTTGTACAGTCCCCGCCACCAGAACCTCTGTTGTAGCTGAGATACAGTGGCTGAGACGCCCGCATGCGCAGACGCCACACCTTCATGAGCCGCTGTAATCAGAGAAGCTCTGCGATCCGAGTTGGGAACTAAACGCCCTCCAACTTCAGGAATTTTCACATAAGGAACCTTATCGGGACTTAAGTGGTATGTGTATTTCGAAGGGAACCCCGCAGGATATTTACCTCCCTTCGCAGTGGCAGCAACAGCCGCCAAGATGTCATCATCTATTTTGCTTTTGGACCTCGTGACTGCTGCAACTAGGTATTTTGATACCGCTGACTTCGCTGCTTCATCAGCAAGCGAGTTGCCAACAGCGTGGACCCCCACGCGCTGGAGGCCAAGAGTATGAATCACAAACACGAGCGGCAGTTTCTCTTTAAGTTCCGCCACTCGGACCCAGATCATTTTATGTTTTATTGTGCTACCCTTGGAATCACGAAAATCATTCTGAATCCAAAAGAACAAGTTCTCATTGTAAGACTGGACACAGTAGTAAGAATCACTTACGATTAAAGTCGTCACACAAGGATCAGCGTACTCCAATGCAAGCATAAGAGCACGAAGCTCTGCTAACTGTGCGGTGCAGTCCCCTAGCGTTTGCGTGTGCACAACACTGGACTTGAACTCATCGTTCACCATGGCACCCACCACAATGGCGCAAGCGGAAACGTAGGCGTGTTTTGAGCCATGCGCAACCTGTGCCGAACCATCCGTGTAAATGATACAATGGAAATCCTCCAACGGCCGCATTGCTAAAGGAGCAGGAGGAACAAATTCATACTGTAAATACTCCTGCGACCGTAAAGCGGCGTCAAAAATAAACGTGACATCCTGAGATGTCAAGGATGTAGCCCACTGAATCCACCGAGGGTGCAAAGCTTTAGAATTAGGTACACTGGCTTTCGTGACCGCCTCCAAGGCTGGACACGGGGTGACAACCAACATGCGCTTTCCCTGCGACAGGGCACGTTCCTTAAGAATTGCCATCTGCACAGCCGTTAAAACTTTCTCCACAGTGGAAAAACGCAGTTCAGCCGAAGTGTACAAGTGTGACTTGTAAGCAATAGGTACAGTATCCCCTTCATTAAAAGTCAGGTACGTGAAACCCACCGTCCCAGGGATAATTCTTATCACCAGGTTGGTCTGGTTATCACGAGTCTGTAAGTAGTCAGAAGCTAGCATATCAGCCTGCAAGGACTGCAAAATGGCTGAATGCTCAGGCAGCCAGCATGATTTGGAAAAAGATGGTTGTACCAAGGCATATAAAGGCTTGATACGCTGGGCATATTCCGGAATGTATGTCCTCCCGAAATTTAAAAAACCCAGCAAAGACTGGAATTTCTTCAGCGTTGTCGGAGAGCGCAACTGCGCGCACTTCTCCAGGAACTGAGGAGCCAATCCCTTTCCTTCATGGTTAAGTTCATAACCTAGAAACAACACTGTGTACTCCGCAATGTGCGATTTTGCAAAGTTAAACTTGTAACCCATGTCTGCAAAGGTACAAATTATGCTGTTTACTCGACACAGATGCACCCAAAGCTCGTCGTCTGTGAGATAAATATCATCCACATATGAACATGCAACTGGATCGAAACTCTCTAAAAGAGAGACTATGCGGGCGGAAAACACTCCCGGACTATTCTTATATCCCATTGGGAGTCGATTAAACTTTTTTTGTACGCCGCCGCATGTAAAACTGGTCCATTGGGAACTCAGACCATCTAATCTATGTGCATAAAAACCATTGGAAATGTCAAGCGTGGTTTTGAACCGTTTACGCTCAAGACTATTCACTAGGGCAGAGCCGTGAGTATTCTGTACTGCACAGTTACGGCAATGCGAGTTCAAATGCCGGTAATCCAAAACCAGACGATATGATCCGTCCGGCTTGTTAACAGTAAAAAGGGGATTAATCATCGGTGACACACACGTTTCAATTACACCTTGATATTCCAATTGTTCAAGGATAGCCGCGACCGAAGCCTTAGCTTCACGCCGTATGGGACATTGGGGTTGTGGCTGCGGCTGTGACCGTAACGGAATCTCATGGCTCGGGGACAATTTATCCCAGCCACACTGATTCCGGTACACAGCCGGCGCAAGCGCCAGAGCCCACTCTTCTGCAAAATGCAGAGCTTCCATTCTTGGCACAGTGTGCGCGAAACTGGGGAGGATCACCTCCTCCCCTCGCGGAGCTGCGAGAACAAAAGGTGGGGGCCAGTCAGCCTCCGAAAGCAAAATATCATACGTATCCGAAAGATTTTCCCAAAACACCCCTTTTACAGTTCGCTGCATGTCACCTTCAATTAACAGGACAATTTCAAAAAGTCTTTCAGGGGGAGCAACATGTGTATCAGCTGTTTCAATCACAATAAAAGTCTCAGTCGCTGTCACCTTCAACAGTGGACTGAGGGCCTCTCTCACTATGGTAATCTCCGCCGCGCTGTCCAGCAAGGTCAGAGCCCACGTCAGATTCCGAAGCCGCGTTCTCACTATCTGGGGCATATCGATGCGCCGTTAAGGCAGCGACTTTCTTCTTGGCAAACTGCGGTCTCTTTGGCGTAGAGTCGTCCCGCTGATCCCCTTCACTTCGTGTGCGGGGCTGGCCACGTCCTTGCTGGCCACCCCTGCCCCTGCCGCCCCCTCCACCACCGGTTGACGGAGCCGATGAGTCCTGAAAGGAACGAGGAGAGCGTTGGTCAGTTGCCTGATATCTATCAGGCGATTTAATCGTAGCGCGATCGCGCAATTCATAAACTCGCTCTGACTGCGCAGGTTGTGAAGGCGCCGGACTCGAAACCTGTGTCTGTTGTTGTTGTTGCTTACCCTGATTCTGCTTTTTAGGCCAATTTTGTTTTTTGGACTTGGGCTGTCCACCTGTTTCCGAAGACTGTCCCTGGGGCTGCTTCCTTTCTTTTTCAAGAAAAACCTTTGCGCCCTTAGAATTGCGGCCAACCGTTTTATAAGCTGCCACAATAATTTTTGCCAGCTGACGGGGTTTCTCGGCATCGGGAATTAACGCCAGACCATTGGCCACTTGAAAGTTCACAGCATCCCCTTTTACATTGGCAAGGATAATACCGCAAACTGTCTCAAATGAACCGTTCAGGCGCATACCCAACTCAACCGCCGACTCAGGTCCGTGATCATCTTGAACACGTTTGAGGATCGCAGACAGGTTCGACACTGTCGGTGTGCCAAAGCACCTCGAGTAAACCGCTGCAAAAGTCTTACCCCATGTTTCACAGTCAGCAAGTTCAGGGGCTAAATCCTTCGGTAAACTAAGCGTAAGAATCCGGTGTTTTTCACCCGGAGTCGTATTAGGAAACACAGCCTCCAGCTGGTCGAATTTCTCGGCAAGCCAGTAAGGAAAATCATCCTTATTGTCTGGCTTTCTGCCCATTACGGAATTCACCAAGACAGGACTGATTTTCAAACCAGCCTGTTCCGCTCGAAGCTGCGCACCTGCGGGGGCTGCGCCATGTATATTACGACCAATGTAATGAACAAGCGCTCTAATCACGTCAACCGCGACATCATGCAGACGCCGCAAATCACCCACATTACAAGTGGCGCGATTAGGATGAGGAGTAAATCCGCCCAAGGCGGGCCAGGCTGTGCCCGGAATGGACAACGGACCTAACCTCGGAGCCGTTAAAGAGTGGGGTAGGACGCCACCAAACCAAACTCCGTGCTGCCAAGCATCGATAGGTACTTCCAGTGCCCTGTACGGAGCATAAGCCGCCGGTACAGCCGAGGCAGTGTATGAATGGTAGACGCCCGAACTAGCGTTTACTTCCGGAAACGTCACCCAGGAATAAAACAATTCGTACGGGTACGCGTGTTCCGCACTCACCACTAGAACCACAGCCAAACCTTCCGCCGGGACATTATATGCCCGCAAGTGGTCGCGAACCGCGACGCGGCTATGCTGCGCTATGTCCACGGCCATGGTAGCACCGGAAGTGAAAAAAAAGACAAAGAACACTTTGTAGCACAACTGGGTAGTAATTCAAAGGAACCGTTTAAAGTAGAATTCAAGCTTGAAAAGACCTATTTCAAAAATAGGTAGGTTTTTCCGACACCGCCGTTTACCGGAAACGGGAATGAAGGTGTTAAGGTTTGAATGATATACTACTCGAGTGTCATGAAATACGGCCAACCAATCCGTTGGGCGCCATGTAGCAGGGTTTCCGTTCTCCCACAGAACTGTGCATAGAGATCTAGAACCTCAGTGAGTTAGGATGATCCAAAACTCATCTCAGTGTCAGAAATCTCCTTACCTAGCTAGCTACAGTGTCTCATGGATCATTATGGAATGAACCATGTCTTAGACAAACCAGAACATGATCTTTAGAATACCTCAGGAATCGTGGAACACATGAACACTCTTTCATTATATAATCATTTCAAACCAAAACTGGGAGTCAAAGAACACAAGTGCAAGTTTGAAATATTTATTATTCAATGCAAAGTTCTCAAACGCAGTATCTTGTATAATACCAAAATGCAGATTATAAAAATCAGAGTTAGCAGCATAGTCACTAATCCATAGTAAGCAAAAGGTGCTAGCATGTTATAATGCAAAACCTATAGAATCGATATCACCTATATTTCGCGCACCCTATCTAGTATATTATTTTATATCTAAGAAGGTCTCATTCGGGCTTTAGCAGGGCGGCCCCATACCTCTCAATGTCAGTAGGAGCAGTTCACATCAACAGCTACCAGCTCTCTCCATGCGCAGCACCAAGTGTCTACGTTCATTCCGTGTAACTCTATCTTAAACCCGCGTAGAGCCCAAAATGTTGGCATCAACATTATTTGTGTTATGTCTAATGTCTAATGTGGTGCGAGGATCAGACTTCCCAGCAACCTTGTGTTAGGTTAATCTTAGAGTGTGCAGCTCTCAGTGTGCAGACAGTTGTACCAAGTGTACGAGGCAAAGCTGATAGCATAGGAATAACATATTATTCTCAAATAAAACACCTCACCGCTTCTAGGGTGAAATCTACAACAACAAGTACGTGTCGTGTGCAAAACTGAAGCCGAAGGCAAAGCGGCTGTTTAAACATGTAATACACTCATGCTAACTTAACGCAATATATGTAATGAAGTATCCATATGACAGGTTCATCTCTGGGGAGACCGTTGGTGGCCACCGGAGCTAGGCCAAGCCCCTATTCCTGTGACCGAGGCAAAGAACCTTGGGGTCTGGCTCGACTCCAACTTGTCTTTTACCCCTCATGCTAAAAGAGTTGCTGGTACCTGCTTTGGTGTTCTTCAGAGCCTTAGACCCATCTTTAAATTTTTTGACGCCCCCACCAGGCATCTTATCGTCCAAGCTACGGTGCTCTCTAGATTGGATTACGCCAGTTCGCTTCTTTTGGGCGTTAACCAAGCTGAACTGACACGCCTCCAGCGTGTGCAAAACGCGGCTGCCAGAATGCTGGTAGGCCTGCCTAAATTCTGTTCCGCCAGGCGTACCATCTATGACCTACATTGGCTGCCCGTTGGGCAGAGGATAAAGTTCAAAGCCTTGTGCCTGGTTTTTAAGATCTTAAAGGCTTCATCTCCCCCCATTCTTGCACAGGCGATCTCCTACTACATTCCTTCCAGAGTTTTACGTTCGACGGGTCAATTTCTGGCCTGTGTTTCTCGCTTCAGGAAAGCCAGAAGGGTGGCCGCTCCTTTGGTGTCCTGGCAGCGAATCTCTGGAACACTTTACACGTTGATATCCGTGCCATACCGGATCTACTGCCTTTCAGAAGAGCTGTTAAAACCTTTCTGTTCCCACTAGTCTAAAACTGTTCCTTTAGCTTTGTCTGGTATTCCATCTGGGTGTGTTATTTTGTTCAAACATAGCGCCGGGATGCCACTTTGCTGTGGCAGCTGAGCGCTTTACAAATTATATAACATAACATAACAACATTGGGGTGCTGCACGCTAGGGATCTAGTTCGAAGGAACATTATGCTATGGTAATTTAACTTGTAATGCCCATTAATCACCCCGGGTGGGGTATCTCAGCTCCATAGTGATCAGGGGCAAGGCAAAGCCAGTATGGGGGTATTTCTCTGTTTTGAGAAGCTTTCTGAAAAGCAGGTGGTCTGTGCATTTCCGAATGGGAGTGGGTCGTTTATTCCAGTAGTAAGGGGCCAAGTAAGACAAAGCTCTACCCCGGCATGTGTTTTCTTAATTCGGGGAATAGTAAGGAATCTTTGACCGCTGATCTTAAAGGTCTGCTTGGCTGGTAAGGAATAAGCTCCTCAGCCAGGCATCTGGGACCTTTGCCGTTCAGTGGTTTGTGCACTTAGCACTATGCAGCAGATCTTGGAAATGATTCTAATGTGCGCGGGAAGCCAATGAAGTGATCAAAGAAGGGGAGAAGAGGCTGATCTGGCCGGCATACTTTTAATCAGGCGGGCAGCTGTGTTGTGGACTACCTGAAGTTTGGCAAGTAGAGACTCAATTGTGGCCGCTAGCAGGGCACTGCAATAGTCCAGGCGGCGGATCACTAGTGCCTGCACTTGGGTTTTTGCACATCGAGAGTGGAAGGAGAGGAAAGACTCTGCCCCAGCAGATGATGGTGGTAGCCACTACCTGATCTCTCCTAGTCTGATCCAAGCGTAGACCCACATTGTTTACTGTAGATTTGGGGGAAGGTGCCTTGCCTGAATCAGTTGGTCACCAGTCTTGAACCAGAGCAGCTGGGCTCTGCCAAAGAGCATGATCTCGGTTTCGTTAGCATTTAATTTAAGGAAGTTCTCTGTGATCCAAACCGAGATTGCTTTCATCCCATTGGCATAACGGGCTTTCATATTGCGGGATCAAAAGGGAGTTGGGTGTCATTTGCATATGAGATGTCATCCATGGGCGCTGATGGTTGTACCAAGGAGGACTACATAGATGTTAAACAATGTGGGGCTAAGACATGAGGCCTGAGGCACCCCTTGTTGAGCTCTAGGGTGCAGGATTTAAACGGACCTAGATTGATGGCCTAGGTTGTCTGTGAGATGGAGCTATGAACCATTGCAGAGCTGAGCCCCAAATCCCTATCTCTTTTAGTTTTTGGAGTACCCTAGAATGAGATACTGTGTTCGAAAGCTGCCGACAAGTCAAGCAGCACTAGCTGTGAGGGCTGATTATCATCCAGAGAGCATCTGATATAGTCTGTGACCGCTATAAGAGCCGTTTCGGTGCTATGCATGGGTCTGGAAGCGGATTGGGAGGAGTCCAGAATCCTGTTGGATTCTAGAAACTCTATAAGATGTCTGTTAATGTGTCCTTCCAGAAGTTTGCTCATCAAGGGGAGAAGCAAGAAAGTGCGACAGTTCCATAGGTCTGAGCTTTGGAGGTTCGCCTTCTTACGGACAGGAATGATCTGGGCGGCTTTCCAATCTAATGGAATCCTTCCCGAGCTGATCAAGAGGTTTAGTAAAGAGCAACTGGCCAGGTCAGTTGATTAGCCAGGGTTGCTGCAATCCTAGCTGGAACAATGTCTGCAGGAGAACCTGATTTCGCTGCTTTCGACGCTTTACAAACGGAGTCTGGCCTAATAGGTACAACATTCTCTAGGCACCTAGTATTTGCAACAAGGATAGAGTTTGGTAGCCATCCCCTTTGAATCACTGGTCTGGGGAAGTTATTGTAAATCCGATTAACTTTTCCTTCAAAGTGGTTTGTAAGGGCATCAACTAGAGCTTGTGAAGGCAGGAAATCTGTAGAATAGGCCTGCAGGTTTGTGAAGGAATTAAGGACTTTGTATAACTCTTTGGAGGAGTTTCCAGATTGTTGAAGTTGTAGTGAAATGTGATAGATACGCACTGTTTTGTAATGTTACCATGGTAGTGCACATTTTTTTTATACACTTCTGCATCCCTGGGGTTATGAGTTTGCCACCATCGTCCCTCCAGTGTTTTACACTGGGCTTTCTTCCTGCGCAAATCAGGGGTGTACCATGGGGCGCGTGATGCTGCAGGCTAGGGCCTTAGTTATAAGGAACATTGGGACGCTACACGCTAGGGATCTCGATAAGAAATCTAAGCACATTGAGGTTCTGCATGCTAGGGATCTAGTTAAGAACTTTGGGGTGCTGCACGCTAGGGATCTACTTAAGAACATTGGGGTGCTGCACGCTAGGGATCTAGTTAAGAACATTGGGGTGCTGCAGGCTAGGGATCTAGTTAAGAACATTGGGGTGCTACATGCTAGGGATCTGCATGCTAGGGATCTAGTTAAGAATATTGGGGTGCTGCAGGCTAGGGATCTAGTTAAGAACAGTGGGGTGCTTCACGCTAGGGATCTGCATGCTAGAGATCTAGTTAAGAACATTGGGGTGCTGCAGGCTAGGGATCTAGTTAAGAACATTGGGGTGCTGCAGGCTAGGGATCTGCATGCTAGGGATCTAATTAAGAACATTGGGGTGCTGCAGGCTAGGGATCTAGATAAGAAGTCTAGTTAAGAACATCGGGGTGCTGCAGGCTAGGGATCTAGTTAAGAACATTGGGGTGCTGCAGGCTAAGGATCTAGTTAAGAACATTGGGGTGCTTCAGGCTAGGGATCTGCATGCTAGGGATCTAGTTAAGAACATTGGGGTGCTGCACGCTAGGGATCTAGTTAAGAACATTGGGGTGCTGCAGGCTAGGGATCTAGTTAAGAACATTGGGGTGCTGCAGGCTAGGGATCTAGTTAAGAACATGGGTGCTGCATGCTAGGGATCTAGTTAAGAACATTGGGGTGCTGCAGGCTAGGGATCTAGTTAAGAACATTGGGGTGCTGCAGGCTAGGGATCTGCATGCTAGGGATCTAGTTAAGAACATGGGGGTGCTGCAGGCTAGGGATCTAGTTAAGAACATTGGGGTGCTGCAGGCTAGGGGTGCTGCAGGCTAGGGATCTAGTTAAGAACATGGGTGCTGCACGCTAGGGATCTAGTTAAGAACATTGGGGTGCTGCAGGCTAGGGATCTAGTTAAGAACATTGGGGTGCTACAGGCTAGGGATCTGCATGCTAGGGATCTAGTTAAGAACATTTGGGTGCTGCACGCTAGGGATCTAGTTAAGAACATTGGGGCACTGCACGCTAGGGATCTAGTTAAGAACATTGGGGTGCTGCACGCTAGGGATCTAGATAAGAAATCTAGTTAAGAACATTGGGGCGCTGCATGCTAGGGATCTAGTTAAGAACATTGGGGTGCTGCACGCTAGGGATCTAGTTAAGAACATTGGGGTGCTGCACGCTAGGGATCTAGATAAGAAATCTAGTTAAGAACATTGGGGTGCTGCACGCTAGGGATCTAGTTAGGAACATTGGGGTGCTGCACGCTAGGGATCCAGTTAGGAACATTGGGGTGCTGCACGCTAGGGATCTAGTTAAGAACATTGGGGTGCTGCACGCTAGGGATCTAGTTAAGAACATTGGGGTGCTGCAGGCTAGGGATCTAGTAGGGATCTAGTTAGGAACATTGGGGTGCTGCACGCTAGGGATCTAGTTAGGAACATTGGGGTGCTGCACAATAGGGATCTAGATAAGAAATCTAGATAAGAACATTGGGGTGCTGCAGGCTAGGGATCTAGTTAGGAACATTTGGGTGCTGCAGGCTAGGGATCTAGTTAACATTGGGGTGCTGCAGGCTAGGGATCTAGTTAAGAACATTGGGGTGCTAGAGGCTAGGGATCGGCATGCTAGGGATCTAGTTAAGAACATTTGGGTGCTGCAGGCTAGGGATCTAGTTAGGAACATTGGGGTGCTGCACGGTAGGGATCCAGTTAGGAACATTGGGGTGATGCACACTAGGGATCCAGTTAGGAACATTGGGGTGCTGCACGCTAGGGATCTAGTTAAGAACATTGGGGTGCTGCAGGCTAGGGATCTAGTTAAGAACATTGGGGTGCTGCACGCTAGGGATCTAGTTAGGAACATTGGGGTGCTGCACGGTAGGGATCCAGTTAGGAACATTGGGGTGATGCACACTAGGGATCCAGTTAGGAACATTGGGGTGATGCACACTAGGGATCCAGTTAGGAACATTGGGGTGCTGCACGCTAGGGATCTAGTTAGGAACATTGGGGTGCTGCATGGTAGGGATCCAGTTAGGAACATTGGGGTGATGCACACTAGGGATCCAGTTAGGAACATTGGGGTGCTGCACGCTAGGGATCTAGTTAAGAACATTGGGGTGCTGCACGCTAGGGATCTAGTTAGGAACATTGGGGTGCTGCACGGTAGGGATCCAGTTAGGAACATTGGGGTGATGCACACTAGGGATCCAGTTAGGAACATTGGGGTGCTGCACGCTAGGGATCTAGTTAGCAGGAATGGATCTTTATGTGGGGAGGACTGTAAGTTCTTAGTGCTTTCTTTGTCGGCTCCTCAGCTCGGAGTCGAAGGTTTGTTTCTTTTGTATTTTTCTTTGCAGTTCTTGTGATTTTATGTTTCTCAGGGACAGCATCTACACATGCACCACCCCCCCCCCTTATTAAGCAGTGATGAAAGGGGTGTTTGGAAGGTAGACTGTTTAGAGCAGTGGCAAGAGGTGTGTCCATGCCTTGATACAGGTGTCGGATACTTGCAAATATGGGGTTTAGCAGAAGGACTCTGCTGCCCATTCCCCCTCCCCTCCCCCCCAACCCAAAAAAAACCCTTCCCTCTACCCTAAACCCCTGCAGAGCTCAGCTCATGCATTTTGTCTGGCTGCTGGGCGCCTCTCCCTGTTGCTGTGGTGGCGATGAATCACACCTCTGGCACTCCTGCACCTATGTATAGAGGGTATATTTATAGCAGCACCTCACCTATGCAGCAACACATGGTTGGGCGGAGAAGAGGGGGTGGCGGTACAAAGAGGGTGGTTACTGGCCGGGGAGCTCATCCAGAGAGGACAGACTAACGTGGCTAAAAAACTAAATATTCTGTAACTTTTTTTCGTTCTTTCACCTTCCAGTAACTTCATATAAAATAACACACCGCTTAAATGAAAACAAAATACAAGTTTTGGTAATCGGTGGTAAATGCACTATCATACACGATGAAACCTCTATTACTTAACGCAATGCACCATAGTCACATCAGGGCAACAGGAAGCCCCCCGCCCCAACATATCCAACATCCCGCAAATAACACACAGACACAAGTGTAAAGATTGGGAAAAGTTGCTGCAGGTTTATTATTACATACAACATTATGTAATCACGGTGGGTTATCTTACGGGCGATCCAAGGGCAGGCCGCATTCTCGCCACCTGCAACGCCTGCCCTGGGGAGGAGTGGCTGACCACAGCAAGGGGCGGGGGCAGCCCTCTGAGACTAAAGGCCCGCCCTCCTGATGGCCACCGGGTGGCCTCGGGCAGTCACAAATCTTGGTTGGTGCAGTGTAGGATAGGGACTTGTGAATGTCTAGCCTCTAGCCCTACAAGGTCCCAGTCTGTGACGCAAAGCGCTATGATCATGTAAGCCATTATTTTAAACTTGCATCACACACAGTATAAGAGGCTCCTACTTAATGCACAAAAAGGTTTAAGATAAAAACTGCTGCTAAAATATTGAGTTTTTGCAGTCTGTACGCAGTGCAGTTTTTTTTCTTTTTGTAACTGTCCTTTCAAAGCACACACTTCACAGCTTGGCTGGTGGTTCCTTTACTATACCTCTCAACAAGAATACATATCATCATCGAAGCTTCAAGTGATTCCATCAATTAAAGCCAATGCCCGCTTCCAGGCGTTCTTTACATTTGCAGATTGACCTCTGTGCACATTTACATTTCTTCGGGGAAACAGGCACCCTGGCAGGAAGGCTTGTTTAGCTGTCTGCCGCTTCCTCGTTTACTCAGCACGGGCGACTGACTCCCTGCCTTACATTTCAGCTGTAGGAGTTTACTGTCCCAGGCGGCTGTCTTTCCACAAAAAGTAGGTGTTAGACGGGACCTGGAGGGTCGGCCGAGGACAAGGGGAGAGGTCTCCGGGGAGAGCCGTCTCCAGCGATCGTACAGACAAGTAACTTCCCCCCCACAGATGGACACCACACAAAGATAAGGTTTAACGTTCTTTATAAGCAATCTTGAAGTACGGTAGAATGGTACAAGGAGGTCAGGACTCAGGGGTCCCCTCGATTCTAGTCTCTTGGAAGGGAAAAGGGGGTAGCGGGACAGTCTTGTTACCAATCTGGCAGTTGCGATGAGATGATGGGTAGCTCACAATCCTCGAGCTCGGCGTTCTAGGAGGACGGGCCGCGGCAGCGCCAGCAGGTCCCGAGGAGATCGAAGGTGGCAACGGTCCGCGGCAGCGCCAGCAGGTCCCGACGAAGATGGTAGTTACAACGGGCCGCGGCAGCGCCAGCAGGTCCCGACGAGGATGAAGGTTGCAGAGGGCCGCGGCAGCGCCAGCGGGCAGGACGACAGTTCACAAGGCAGGGCTGCGGCAGCGCCAGCAGTCCGTCGAGGATGAGTTCTTCACGGGGTCTCTCGACTCCAGGATACAACTGCCTTCCTGCTCTGGAGCTGCCCCAGTTATAGGGCTGGCGCCCTTTGATGTCCGGACCCTCGCACTTGGAGGTCGGGAGGTCCGGGATGAGGGAGTCCAGACAACCAGCAGGGGGGTGGAGCCAGCGCCCGGGGAGGCCGGGGGCGATCGGCACCTGGAGGGGGAGAGCCATCGAAACTCCTCTCTCCCATTGACCTGCCAAGTGGTCCGTTCACCTCCTGGGTGGATGGTGGTGCTGGGATGTCGGGGCCTGGCCAGGCCCAGGGTTAGGGTCGAGCTGAGGCCACGCGGCCTCGTGGTGCAGTGTCCAAGATGGCGGCTGGGCCCGGGCAATGGTGCTGGTGGATGCCCAGGCCGGTGATACGGAGATGTTCGGGGGCAGGCGTCCCGTGTAGGACGGGTTACGGGTTGCTTCTGTGGGTGGCTTCTGGAGAGTCGGTGTCCTGGCTCTGTCATGCGGGGAGGGAGCGAGCCCCCTTCTGGGGCCAGTCCAACAGTAGGGGAACTATTTTTCTCAAAATACAAAATTATGGGCACATGTGCCCCTCAGATCCACCCACTCCAACCGCTGTACTCTGAGTGCACCCCCACACCTAGTGGTGGTTGGGGTCTTGTCCCTCTCGACCAACTTATGGAGACACCGACAGTGTGTGGCAGCCAACACCAGATGTTGACTCTGCGAGAGGAATCACTGGAAGAGAGGAGCTGACCTGTGACCCCTAGAAGAAGGGCTTTAAGTGAGCCGGGTCTCACCGGGTCTGAACACCAGCAGTTTTTTAAAGGGGGCCTCGAAACGGGTCTCTATCGGTCTCTGATTCGTGCCCTGGCGGTCCGTTTTTTACCGTACTGCAGTGACAGCAGGCACGTCAATGTGCGCATGCTCATGCTGCTCACTTCTCACTAGTGTGGAAAAGTTATGGCATGACGTCACGCCAGGTGAGCACATCGATGTGCACGTGCTCACTTCTCACTAGTGGAGCGGTTATGGCATGACGTCATGCCAGGTGAGCATTGTAGGGGGAAGGGAAATCCTTTACAGAGTCATTTTCTCTCTGGATTTCCCTTCTCTTTTTGAAACTCGGGAGCAGGAACATTGTTGTTGTCTTACTAGGGCGTTAAGTGGAAGCTTTTTCAATATTATATACAAGCCATAGTTGCTGCTTAAGCAACTAACAACCATTGGCAAAGGCAATCGGTCTGACTTGTAGGCATGATGTTACTTGTTGTATTATATATCTGGATGCAATGACAGAAACATCAAAATACAAGTCGGGCGGCACACTACCCTCAGCACAGATTTTTAGGTTATGTGTTTTAAGCCACGCCCTTGATTACACTGGCCACGCCCCTTTGAGGGACCCCCCGCTAGTTTTTTCATCCCACTCAAAGCCCTGCCTAGAAGGACTTGCAACGAGGCTCACCAGGCGGATGAAGCCTGAGGGGTGGCTCAAGAGGATGAGCTGCTGAGGTGGTCCCAGGACCTCGCGGTCCAACTGGCCAGAGTGGGATGAGACCTCTGCCTTTCAAGAGGGTGGGCGTCTTTCAGGAGACATTCCAAGGCTGTGACGTTGGATCAGTGTCACTCGCCCAGTGCCTGTCCCTACAGCCTGGAAGCCCCCCGCCCCCCGTGAACCCCATTCCCAGCCCCGGAGGGCACAGGAGGCTTGCCCAGCTCGGCTTCTTCTGCCTGGATGGGGCCCTGTTGGCTCAGCCCAGTGACTGATTCTGGACGTTTTTGGACCCGCCTGCCTCGCCCTTCGATTTCCACAGTTCTAGTGCTTTAAAGATGCGGGTGGACCCTGCATCCTGGCTCCAGAGTGTTTTTTATTTCCTTATTAGGGTTTTCACTTTTACACGAAAAAAGAGCAAATAACAATTGGGCAAAGGCATCTTGCGTGGGCTCTGGCCCAGCTGCATACATCACACTCTGCCTCCTCGTGCACTTTCACATTTCCCCCTGTTTGCCAGCGCCCTGCACGAGTTCAACAACTTTAAACTTGGCCCGGTCCCCTCCATTCTTCCCCTTCTTGTTCCCCCGCCCACCCCCACGTGCATCCAGGGGTCAATGCACAGCTGCGTTCTGCGTCTGTTTCCGGTGTTGCAGATCGTGGTCTGTCAGTGGTCATCCATGGGGGGTGTGTGGCTGGCGTTTCCTTTTCCGTGCCCCCCCCCCCAGCCTCCCTCCCCTGCGTGGTCTCTCAGCTGGTGCCGTCCAATAAGTCTCGTTTCTCCCTTCAGATATTTGTCGTCGGTGCTTAATTTGTCAGGACGCCCCTGCAGCTTGCAATGTCCACTAACCATCGCAATCCTGCAAGTGTGACAATTCAGACCATTCCAGCCCCCCAGAGCTATAAGAATGGTGTTAATCATCGTTGATGTATATTGAATTATTACGTCATTTGATTATATCTATGTATTTAGATGTGTGTTTCTTTGTACAAATATGCCTAATAACTTTGGTTTTTAAAATCTGTAGATATTCTTTACGTCTGCTTAACAAATGTATATATAACTTATTTCTATGTATGTGTGTGTATGTATGTGTATGTATGTATGTATATGTATATGTGTGTGTGTGTGTGTGTGTGTGTATATATATATATATATATACCAAACAGCTCCCAATTTCACCGCAGAGACGGTTAACAATCAGGACACGGACCACTCGGCAAGTTCCAAAATTAAGGTGCTTTATTTTCCCATCAGACAGACATGACGCGTTTCGTCCGGTCACCCCGGACTTATATATTATGCTCAACATGTTTGTTTATAATTTGTTTTTAATTCACTGCAGGGTTTTTATATACGTTATTTGACTCTATGCTATGGGTTTCTGTTTTATTTATCTATCACAATATGTAAATATTATAACTTGTTTATCTACAAGTGCTTCGCTATTGGCCTCTATAAGTTTGTCCCTGGTCAGGAGGGCGTTTAGGTGTTAGGTGTTCTCTATCATCCAGACACAGCTGGTTTAAAGAGAGGTTAGTTATATATGAGACAATTCATCGCTTTTCCGACGTATAGATTTGAGTGTATACTTTGCACATATGGTGAGTAAGGGTTTCATTAATCCCCTCTTGCATGCGGACCACCTGGTCTGTACAGTCTCGGAGTCGCAATATAGGAGGTGTGCTCGTTCTCTCTAAAGCAAACACACGCAATCTACTAGATTTATCCCCTTCTCTTTACAACCTTTGTTAGTACGTCTTGGCAGTAAATTTGTATAACCTGTCCCATTTATCTAACAATGCGTTTTTTGTAGTTGCCTAAAATGGTGCCTTCAGTGGAGTATTGGGCAGTATGTTCTCTGGGTCTTTCAATTGTTTCCTTCACCTTAAATGAGCGTTCCAATTCATTTTTTACTCCATATATTTGTGACATGCAATGACCCCTCACCACTACCTTCATCGCCTCCCACTCTGTCGCTCTACTTTGCGTTATAATAGTTATTCTCAAACTAAGACAAAAGCATGTCAGCCTTCCTCTGAGCGAACGTTTCATCCACTAATGCTTCTGCACGTGAGCGTCGGAGGGAGACCCTGGCAAACCCCTGTCTATAATGTAGGAGACCCTGAGGAGAGAGCGATCCGACTGGGATCGTGCCAAGTAAGTCGCTCTTTCGCACTGGTGATCACAACAGGCTTGTACCAGGAAGCGATCTAATCTGCTGAATGTGTTACCAACAGCTGGAGTCCAGTCCAGTTAACTGGCTACTAAATAATTACTGTAGACAAATTAAATCCCTATCTCTTGTGGGTGTAGGGTAACCGTTCACTTTTGGGTGGCGAGTTTACAGATTTGAAAAATATTGATGATTTGTGATATTTTTGGCAAATTCTCAGCTCTGTGGTTTAAAACCCACTTCATCAGACTCCCTTGCCTGCAGGACCAGCTAGGGTAGATGCTGATAACATACTTGAAAAACTTTTAGCAACTGTTGGGTTCTATAGGTTTGTCGGCAGGAACTGTAAACAAATACTTTAAAAAAGACAAAGACTCAAAGGTATCCGAGGCTAGACCAGAACGCTCAGATCCATACCTCAGTGCACCTTTGTCTGCAGCGGCATGCGCTATTTGTATACTTTGCTTCCACATATGTGCGATAGAACTCTTTGTTGTCTTATCTTGGCCCTGAAGAGTTCTAGGTTCTTATGGTTGGTTTTGTTCACCATTTCCCAAATGTGACCATATATGGATTTTATTTTTCAAATTGTTGGGTCTAAACAGAGTCTTCTTTTGTGTAAGATCACTGAGACAAGCTGACTTTGAGTTCCAAAGATTCTGCCACCTTCTGGGGGAACCCTCCGGCTGCTCGGTCTCGCTACCGTTAGAGAGCTAAACTTGGTTGTTTGACTGGAATCCAACAGAACCTGAGGCTCTAGAACCCCAAGAGTAGCGGCCGAATGCAGAATGTAACCTCATGCATAATGACACACTGCCTACCCCATTACCCAGAAAAATGACTTCCTCACAGAGCCATGAGGATGAGGTGAGTGATGTACTAAATGGAGCAATTGAACAAATTCTAATAGAGAAGATTGTCTTCGGTTGCTTCATTTGCTTTAATTGCAAATTGCCGGGAATTGCTCAAGTGGTGTGTCTGGCTTTTATCTCCAGTAGCCGCAGCTTGTGCATCGCTGTGGCTCTGGTATTCGCTGAAGCCAAGGAAACCCCGCCATACGTATTATTTCATGTGCAGCGCACAGATGATGATCATTTTCTGGCAATCTCTACCGTCCTGCGATAGCTCGCTTCTTCATAGAAATATTCTCATTATCCGCATTCATATCCTTTACCATATCTCTAGCTGAAGTACAGAAATGGTGGAGAACAGCTTCACCTGAAGGGAGATCGTTCTATTAATCCATTTAAAAGGATCAGAGAGGCTTGCGCGTAGATCTAGGAAAGGCGTATAGTGATGAAGTGAAGATCTAGACAGAGAGTACGAGGCAGCGTAAGAAACTTGGCCTGGAATTGTCGATTGATTTTGTGCGAGCAGTGATAGCCAACCAAAGTGAAATGTAATTGAGCTATATGGGCTCTGGTTTAATTTATGAACTGTTTCTGTAATTACACATATTAGTGGGTGATCATTCCCTTAATTTTGGGCATTTGAAGGACGGGCTTTCCCCGAATACGTCCCCTAGCAGTCATTCATGTAAACTGTCAGGCTTCTACAGGAATTATCATGAGATAAAATGTCCAGGGAGACCATATCTCCTGCAAATGACCCATAATGGATTCTAAAACAAGCCTAAGCCAGTTGATTATGCCTGAAGCGATGGGAGTATTGACGTAGCTGACGTAGCTTAAGTCTTAATGAAATGGGCTCCGACAAGCACTGGCCCTGACATACCTTCATCAATAGGCAAATCCCAGGGTATTGATTGCCAGGGACTCCAGTTAAAGGAGGAAGGTGTAGAGAGAGGCCATAAAGGTCGATCAATCGCTTAATTCTGTGACGTGCTATAAGCAGAAGAACAAGATGCCTAGCAGGATTGGACACTGTCTGAAGAAAGACTTGGGTGTTGGATGAGCAGCTGCAGGCCACCAATATCGAATATCCTCCAAGTCGGTGATGACATGCTGGCCTTCAGCAAACTAAATATTTGTTCCATGCGAAAACCTAGGGCGTGGTTTGGATATTGGTGGATGGGTTATTCCGTCACAGCAGCGACGGATATCCCGTCCACCGAAATATAAATCCTATAGGATTTGATTCGATTTATATTTCGGCGGAGAGGATATCCATCATCATTGTGATTGAGAAACCCATCCACTGAGATGTAAATCAGGGCGTTAGACAGTGAAGACTTATGCTGAAGAAACAGCATATCAACCATTCAACACATCTCCCTGCAAAAATTGTTAAATCCCTGAAGCCAGCCAACCCTGCTTCCATCTGTGTTACTGTTTAAACTCCAGTCCTAGCACGCTGGGAAGCATCTAAATGAGATTGCTATCAGGCCCCTATTGAAAGTTTAGCTGGTAGGTATTTATGTAGGCGTTTCAGCAGTCTCTCTTTTTTGCGCTCAATCTTATTAATGTACTTCTAAATCGTCCAGTGTGCACATGCGCACAAAAGTCATCCAGGGATTGCAATTTCTGGCGATTGACCATCTGACGGAGGTCAAAGACCAACTGCACAAGGTCCTTGATATAGCATACGGCTCCCAAGACTGTGCTTCATGGGGAGATGCTTAAAAAGTGTTGGGTGTCCAGGTGGTCTTAAGTAACTAAACAAACAAGACAACATGGTGGCATCATTTTATTTTACTTATCGAGATTTATATAGCGTGAACTAGACCCAAAGGTATCGGAATGCTTTACAGACTTATCACAGCAGCATGAGATACATGTGGAGTAAATAACACTACATAGTAACACCATATAAAAATAGAATACAATGGATGGTAGGATATCTCTTGATAAGCAAACTTACAATATACTCAAGACGGGTGCACAAAAGGGAATCCTCTTTTTAGCGTTAAAAAAGAAAAATTGCATATTTCCAAGTCAGATTTTGCTGCTTTTTGTAAAATTCTGTACCGCTATAAACAAAATTTTCATCCCGTCTTACTACTGGTTATTGGTGCCTATTAGTTTCAGATGGTATTTTTACTGATTACGTGGAAAGTACGTTTTTTTCCTATGAGACTCCACTCTACGACATTCCACTCTACGACATTCCACTCTACGACATTCCAATCTACGACATTCCACTCTACGACATTCCACTCTACGACATTCCACTCTACGACATTCCACTCTACGACATTCCACTCTACGACATTCCACTCTACGACATTCCACTCTACGACATTCCCCTCTACGACCCTCCCCTCTACGACCCTCCCCTCTACGACCCTCCCCTCTACGACCCTCCCCTCTACGACCCTCCCCTCTACGACCCTCCCCTCTACGACCCTCCCCTCTACGACCCTCCCCGACCCTCCCCTCTACCACCCTCCCCTCTACCACGCTCCCCTCTACCACGCTCCCCTCTACCACGCTCCCCTCTACCACGCTCCCCTCTACCACGCTCCCCTCTACCACGCTCCCCTCCACCACGCTCCCCTCTACCACGCTCCCCTCTACCACGCTCCCCTCTACCACGCTCCCCTCTACCACGCTCCCCTCTACCACGCTCCCCTCTACCTCACTCCGCTCTACGACCCTTCACTCTACAATGATCCGGCACTCTTGTATGAGGATTGCGTGAGAACAACAATTTCTTAGGTACAATTGTTGACTTGGGGCTCGGCCGGTCCACTGATGGAGTGGCAGACTGGCGTCATTGTTCTCTGTAAGGAAGAAAATGATTGGGTACCAACAAACACTCAGAACACTCCCCAACTCCCACCTGCCAATCAGCCGTGACCAGAGGTGTCTGGCGAGGAGCCACATGTGAGGACAGCACTGTGCAGCTTCCTGATCCGAAGGGGCCTATAAGGTGGGAAATGCATAGTTAAGTTGACATTGGTGTCCAGCTACAAAGAGCGCATGGGCGATATGAAATAAGTACCCATACTTTAAATATTTAAAGTATGCTGCGCCCCCGTTAAATTCCTTTCAGCAAAGAATCTCTTTTCATTCCAAAAAATATTTTACTCCCAAAAGTGAATTAGTCCCACATCAAAAGCACCCTTGGATAATAACCCAATGAATAGGAGCGGGGCATGGCTGTCCTTACTGGAGACCATTGAAAGAGCTCTCCGCACTCCCAAAGGCACCAAGAGCGAGGTGACCCAGGACGAGCAGATGCAAACCCAAGGCAAAGCTCTTCAGACACAACTTCAGTCATCTGGTTCTGGTAGAAGGTTGAGCCTGACATGCAAGTAGAATCTATTGAAGGAACACAGGAGCCAGATGTGGGAGCGGGAATAGAGGAACTGACCGGGACAGGAAGAGAAATTCAAAGGAGAGAAAAATATGGACCTAAGAAAGAACAAGATTCGTGAGACGGGACATTGCCCAGAATGACGTGGTACAGGGCCGAGCGAGACGGAAGATCAATCCTTGGGGCAGTGCAGGCAGCCAAAATGATGAGTCGAACAGCTTTTGAAGTGTAACATGGTCTCGTTTTAAGGTCTAGCCAAAAGGCGGCTTTGATGGTCCGCGTGCTACTTGTAATGACAACACTTTATGATAATAATAGCCCTAATTACAGAAAGGAGCTTTGGGTTCGCGTCCTTCAGCTATTCTCTGTTGGACTGTCTTTTATAATTTGGGCCAGCCCACAGGACCGCCATTCATAAATTGTTGTGGCTGCATTTCGCATCCGGATTATCGGCCCACTAAAAGGCGAAGCAGTCTGTCATATATTTTAATGTACTGCAAGGCTCTATTCACATGCAGAAGGCAGCTGGCTTCTGGAATTCTGTGAACGGCGTCTGGCTTCTGGATTGCCACTGCTGGCTTCTGGGTCGCTGCGGATGGTGTCTGGCTTCTGGGTCGCTGCGGATGGCGTCTGGCTCCTGGGTCGCTGTGGACGGCGTCTGGCTTGTGGGTCGCTGTGGACGGTGTCTGGCTTGTGGGTCGCTGTGGACGGCGTCTGGCTTGTGGATCGCTGTGGACGGGCGTTTAGCTTTTGGATCACTGCAGACGGGGTCTGGCTTGTGGATCGCTGAGAAAGGCGGCTGGCTTCTGGATCGCTTCAGAAGGCGACTGGCTTCTGGATCGCTTCGTAAGGCGACTGGCTTCTGGATCGCTTCGGAAGGCGACTGGCTTCTGGATCGCTTCGGAAGGCGACTGGCTTCTGGATCGCTTCGGAAGGCGACTGGCTTCTGGATCGCTTCGGAAGGCGACTGGCTTCTGGATCGCTTCGGAAGGCGGCTGGCTTCTGGATCGCTTCGGAAGGCGGCTGGCTTCTGGATCGCTTCGGAAGGCGGCTGGCTTCTGGATCGCTTCGGAAGGCGGCTGGCTTCTGGATCGCTTCGGAAGGCGGCTGGCTTCTGGATCGCTTCGGAAGGCGGCTGACTTCTTGGTCGCTGCGGAAGGCGGCTGACTTCTTGGTCGCTGCGGAAGGCGTCTGACTTCTTGGTTGCTGCGGACGGCGTCTGACTTCTTGGTTGCTGCGGACGGCGTCTGGCTTCTGGGTCGCTGCGGACGGCGTCTGGCTTCTTTGTCGATGCAGATGGCATCTTGCTTCTGGGTTGCTGTGGACGTTGTCTGACTTGTGGATCTCTGTGGACGGTGTCTAGCTTGTGGATCGCTGTGGACAACGTCTAGCTTTTGGATCACTGCAGACGGGGTCTGGCTTGTGGACGGCTGAGAGGCAGCTGGCTTTTGGGTCGCTGCAAAAAGTGGCTAGCTTTTGGATTGCTGTGGAAGGCGTCTGGCTTCTGGATCGCTGGGGAAGGCATCTGGCTTCTGGATTGCTGCAGAAGGCAGCTGGCTTCTGGATCACTGCGGAAGGCCGCTGGCTTCTGGATCGCTGCGGAAGGCGGCTGGCTTCTGGATCACTGCAGAAGACGGCTGGCTTCTGGATCACTGCAGAAGACGGCTGGCTTCTGGATCGCTGCGGAAGGCGGCTGGCTTCTGGATCGCTTCGGAAGGTGGCTGACTTCTGGATCGCTTCGGAAGGTGGCTGGCTTCTGGATCGCTTCGGAAGGTGGCTGGCTTCTGGATCGCTGAGGAAGGTGGCTGGCTTCTGGATCGCTGAGGAAGGCGGCCGGCTTCTGCATCTGTGTGGAAGGCATCTGGCTGGCTACTGTCCATACTGTGCAGGTGCCAAGGTACATTTACTGCTATACTAGCCGTGTCCAGAATGTTCACAAAGAGTGTTTATTTGAGACTGCATTCAATGTTCTTTCATTTGATGGCAGTGTTCTGTAAATTACTGTGACCGGGACTTCCCTTGAGCATTCAGGTACTTACAACTAAGCCAACAGAAAGAAACGTGCTGTAAGATTGCAAGATGACTTGGGATTGGTTTGGCTTGCTAGGAGAACTCTCATCGTTCATTGGGTCTTACACACTGTATGGACTCTTGCAATTGGCTCGGGCGGAGAGGAGTGCTTGACAGTTATTTAGTGGCAGTGGTATCCAAGGTCTCCTGCCTAGCCTGCGTCACTGAAGAAAGTGAAGTCCATGAAAAATCTATATTTCTTTGTGGATGCTAATCTCTTCCTAGCTGTGTTATTCATGGTGCCTGTTGCTAAGGTTTTTGAGAAAAATCTTGCTACTTCTTCCAAGGCTGTTCATCGGACAGTAGTTCGGGCGACCATTTTGAGCCACCTTGACCCATGAGGGGCCTGGGAAGATCGCCTCCTGAGGGCGGGTCTATCTTGAGTCCAGAGGCCATAAGCCCACAAAAAAGTTGTGCAAGTCCGCGAAAATGGGGGCAGGCGATTGGGCGGCATGTTTTGAACCCGCCCCCCGATATGGGCGAAGTACTTCAGGGAAACAGTGGTTAAAAAGGGGGCAAGGGCAGCATCGGGCATACCTCAACCTCTCCATGTTGGTATTGGAGGAGTGCCGCTGTCGCTGTCATCACTGAGGCTGTCGCCATGGACTGTCATTGTACGCCTGAACAGTAGCAGCGGGGCGGACGAGTTATGTAATGCTGCATGAGTAGGGCCTGGAGTGAAGGGTGGTCACTTGCACGCCTGGGAGGGGTCGTGGCCTTGGCAAGGAAGGGAGAGCCGGACCCATGAGGAGCCTGCAAGGAATGCCTCCAGAGGACTGGACCATCTCAGGTCCAGGGCTGGAAGCCTGTGAAAAAGTGCTGAAAGCCCACAAAAATGGGGGCAGGCGAGCGGGCAGCATGTTTTGAACCTCCCAATCAGAGTGAAGTGCTTGGGAGAAACGAGGATTAAAAAAGGGGGCTAGGGCTGCACTGGGCATAACTTGACCTCTCCAAGCTGGCTCACCCACCCACACCGAATTGTGGGCATCGCACCTGCAAGTTGAGAGCGGGCAAGGAAGCCATGAAAACAGCACAAAGTAGACAGACAGGAAAGCACACTAGCCTAGGACGACGAGCTGGGCAAAATAGTGGGGTGCCTTATGGCAGGGGCACTGGGGGAGTGAATGGCCAGCGTGAGGTCCGCAGCAGGCGGACACGGCACTTGCAGCTCGGGCGAGGCCTGACGGCCACCCACTCAGATATCAATAGCAAGGGAAGCCTGGAGGCCGCGAACGCTAGACATAAAAAAAAAAGTGCCCATCACTCAGGAAGATGTGCACGAAGTGCTGAAAGAAATTTATGGACCAACTAATCAGACTGTTGATAATTTTTATAGATGTGATGGTGTTGAGTCATGGAGCGTACGAATGACCATAACAGAAATGCGATGTTTGTTTCATGCTTAAAAAATAAAGTGCAGCAGAAATGCACCAGCTATGACTCAGACACTGATTGTCCAGACGGGTTATGTAAGAGTGCCTGAGTAGGGCCAGGAGCGTAGTGTGGTCACTCACACATCTGGGAGGGGGTCTGCAACTCCCTGTTTTTGGGTGTGTTTGTGGGAGTGTTGAAGAAACTCCAGCACATTCAAAATGTGTCAGCCCAACTTGATCTCCCCTGGCACACTTCTTCGCCCGCCACCTTGGATGCCCTGCACTGGCTCCCAGTCGAGAAGAGGATCGACCTCAAGTCACTTTGTCATGTCCATGGAGCTGCTATCATATGTGATGAGTCTCGCTGCAGCGTTTAGAGAAGCTCTTAGGGGTACGGTTGTAGTTACCCCTGACTTGAAATCTCTGAACTGGCTGCCTTTTGAAGCCAGAATACATCTGAAAATCGCCTGCATGACACACAAGGCGGTACACCTAAACTCACCCGGCTACCTCGCTCAGAAGCTGACAATCTCTGGCGGAGCTAGAAACACCAGAGGCACAAACAATCTTCTGCTGAAACCTCGAAGATTCCGGAAGGAAAAAACATATAAGCGCTCCTTCTCAGGAATGGCGTCTAGGATCTGGAATTCACTCCCTCCCGAAACCAGGCTTATCTCTTCCACTACACTCTTTAAAAATGAAGTAAAAGCTATCCTCATGACTAAATACACTTGAACTATTATCTCGAACTCTGTTAATACTCTGCACCGACCTATACTACATGTTTGACCCCTCTGATTATTTGTATTATTGGTCTTATTACTCACATGTCTGGCTTTGCAGCCACTTATTTGTACTGTTTGATCTATTGATTTATCTGTCTGACTATGCTCCCTCATGTACCCATTCTATGTAAAGCGCTCTGATATCTGCAAAGATCTTGTTCGCGCTATATAAAACTTTCAAAATAAATAAATAAATAAAATATGTGCCCCACCTACCTTAGAAACATGTTCCCCCGACCCCGCTTTCATCTAATGCCTCCTCGTTTGGGTCCCTGGGATCCATTGTCCACGGTTGGACGGTGAAGCCTTTTTGGTTGTGGCACCTAAAGTGTGTCACAACCGAAAACCACTATTCTTGCTATATTTTAGAATTTGTTGGACTTCAGGAAAGCATTGAAGACCTGGCTCCGTCTAATCACTCGCCTCTGCCTTCCTATGTTTGCCTTCTTCACAACGCTAGGACACGCGTATAAGCAGAAGTGCACATAATAGAACCAGTGGCATAACATATTTATTTTATTTATTTTATTTTAGGGGCTTTGTATAGCGCTAGCTGGACCCGAGGGTGCAGAGCGCTTCACAGCATGTACAATTATGAGCAATATAGCCATATAAACAATACACAGCATGTACAATTATGAGCATTCTAGACATATATACAATACAGATATTGTGGTAGAACATGTGCCCATCGCAGCAGCTACTGTTGCATGTGTGTCCCTTCGGCAGACACAGCAGGTCACTGTTGCATGCCCCGGCCACTTGCAACGCCTTCTGCAGCTTGCTGCTGTTACAAGGAAGCCTTTGCTTCACTATGAGACGGTTGCACAATTTGAAGAAATAGTTCATGAAAATGCTTCTTTCACAATTTGTCTGGGGTAGGAGTCTGTCTCAGAGGCTGTCTCCAGCTTGGCATCTACTATGCAAGGCATATCTAGAGCAAAATGCAATATTGTGCTATTTAAAGCTCTGTTCTCAGAACATTTCAAACAAAGCGTGACTTTGAGAAAAGAAGCTGCACTTTGTGTTTTCCATTCTGTATTCATTCGCCTTCACTCCTCCTTCCTCCCTTCCCATTTGCTTTTGGGGTGCACTCTATTTGTGTAGTTAAACTGTGGGTATTTGGTAAAAATGAGCATCGCATCGCTGAGCCCGCTTCACACACCCCCTGCAGATAAGCATCCCTGGGACCGCTTACACACACCCCCTGCAGATGAGCATCCCTGGGACCGCTTCACACACCCCCTGCAGATGAGCATCCAGAGCCCGCTTCACACACCATCTGCAGATGAGCATTCCGGGGACCGCTTCACCCCCCCCTGCAGATGAGCATCCCTGGTCCCGCTTCACACACCCCCTGAAGATGAGCATCCTTGGGCCTGCTTCATACACCCCCTGCAGATGAGCATCCTTGGTCCCGCTTCACACACCCCCTGCAGATGAGCATCCTGGGCCTGCTTCATACACGACCTGCAGATGAGCATCCCTGGTCCCGCTTCACACACCCCCTGCAGATGAGCATCCTTGGGCCTGCTTCATACACCCCCTGCAGATGAGCATCCCTGTGCCCGCTTCACACACCCCCTGAAGATGAGCACCCTTAGGCCCGCTTCATACACACCCTGCAGATGAGCATCCCTGGACCCGATTCCTACACCCCTGCAGATGAGCATCCCGACCCCGCTTCACACACCCCCTGTAGATGAGCATTCCAGTGCCCGCTTTATACACCTACTGCAGATGAGCATCCCTGGGCCCGCTTCACGCACCATCTGCAGATGAGCATCCCGAGCCCTCTTCACACACCCCCTGTAGATGAGCATCACTGGGCCCGCTTCATAAACCTACTGCAGATGAGCATCCCTGGGTCTGCTTCACACACCCCTGTAGATGAGCATCCCTGGGCCCGCTTCACACAACCCTGCAGATGAGCATCCCTGGGCCCGCTTCATACACCTACCCCAGATGAGCATCCCTGGGCCCGCTTCATACACCTACCCCAGATGAGCATCCCTGGGCCCGCTTCACACACCCCTGGGCCCGCTTCACGCACCCTCTGCAGATGAGCATCCCCGAGCCTGCTTCTCACACTCCCTGTAGATGAGCATCCCAGGGCTCGCTTCATAAACCTACTGCAGATGAGCATCCCTGGGCCCGCTTCACACACCCCTGGGCCCGCTTCACGCACCCTCTGCAGATGAGCATCCCCCGAGCCTGCTTCTCACACCCCCTGTAGATGAGCATCCCTGGGCCCGCTTCATAAACCTACTGCAGATGAGCATCCCTGGGCCCGCTTCACACACCTCTGTAGATGAGCATCCCTGGGCCCTCTTCATACACCTACTGCAGATGAGCATCCCTGGGCCCGCTTCATACATCTACTGCAGATGAGCATCCCTGGGCCCGCTTCATACATCTACTGCAGATGAGCATCCGGGGCCCTCTTCATACACCCACTGCAGATGAGCATCCCTGGGCCCGCTTCATACACCCCCTGCAGATGAACATCTTTGGGCCCGCTTCATACACCTCCTGCAGATGAGCATCCTTGGGCCGGCTTCACGCACCCTCTGCAGATGAGCTTCCCTGGGCCTGCTTCATACATCTACTGCAGATGAGCATCTCTGGTCCCTGCTTCACACACCCCTGTAGAGGAGCATCCCTGAGCCCTCGTCATACACCTACTGCAGATGAGCATCCCGAGCCTGCTTCACACACCCCTGCAGATGAGCATCCCTGAGCCTGCTTCACACACCCCTGTAGATGAGCATCCCTGGCCCCACTTCATTTAGGAGGCTGAGGCACCCCATTATTATTTCAATCCAGAGTGTCTATTTATTGAGTTGTCGACTTCTTAGGTATTTTCTGAATTTATTATTTAGAATATAAATCAAAACAATGTTTCTGCCCAGACTGTGGTTGTGAATAATGCGTGTTTGCCTACGTTGTTTGAAGTTCCTAAGATAAATCACTCTCAAACCTCATTATCCCTTTACCAGAAAATACCCTATTGGCTTAACAAGTCTATTTCCATGCCTTGGTTTCATTTCATTTCTATGCTGATCAGTCTCCCTAATTATCCTCTTCTTTCTTTACCTCTTTTTTACATCCATCTGCTGTTATTCATCTATCATCTCTTTCTGTATCCAGCTATCACTTTCTGTACCTACCAATATGTTTGTATCTACTTATCTTTTTCAGCAAATATGTATTGAGTTCTCTATATTTAACTTTCTGCTTCTCCCTTCCCTTTTCTATACCTCACACCCTATTTCTTTCACTACAGAACTCCTTATACTCAAAGTATCTCTTTGCATATCCACCCTTTCTGTCTTTAGATGTTTCAATTTCTACATATTTAATCCTCAGCTATCTGTTTTTTTCATGCATAAGGTTTTCTGTCTCTACAAAGGTTTGGGTCACAGTCTTACAAAAGGCACAGTGGACTTAGGAACCAATCACACACTAAAGTAGTCTGCCTCTAATCTCAATGCATGTCCAACTATCTCTTTTTAGTTCTGCATATCTTTATATCGTTTGATCATTTTCCATTTCTCTTTCATTTTGATATCCACCTATTCTTTTCCGCATGCATCTACCTTTTGTTCTCTACTTCAGATTTGTTTCTGTCTAAATCTTAATAATTCCCCCATCTTGATCTATTACTTCCTATCTCTTTCTACATTAATTACTAGACCTGAACAAACGATTCTGTATGAAACACAAATATTCAGAATATTTGACATACAAGTCAGAAATCTTCTAACATTTGCACATCTTTGGTGTGTCCACAATCCCACATGACCACCCTTTCCCATTAAAAAATATGTAAGGTAGAAGTTTTTTTTACCAAGTTTAATGTCCCTTCATCCCACTGCTGCCTTTGGGACCTTCTAAGTGTTTAACCATGCAACAGTTAATGTTGTTGCAGCAAGGATATTGTGCTGCATAACTAAACACTTATAAGGTCACAAAGGCGAGACCTATTGGCTATGCCAATGCTTGTCTTAGTTTGTAAATAAGTGTCAGGGGCCTTTTCATGAAGCCACAGCAGTTTGCACAAACCACTGACCCTGCTAGTGTCTCCAAGGACAGAACCAACACAAGTACTAACCATCACACCCTACAAGGTTGACAGTTTAGACTATTCCAGGTCCCCAGAGCTGTAAGAATAGCTTAAGTGCCAGTTATTAGTAATTTTAATGTATATTGAATTAATAAACAACTGTTGTGTTCATTTGTAATTTAGACAAACAGGCCACCATGTGACAGAGGGTCATAAGTGCCTGTGCTGACAATTAAATGCAGGTGAAAAGCACTGCAAACCACTGGCTCAAATTAAGCACTGAGTGTGACCCATCTGCATCTATCTATTCACTGCTTACTGTGTTCATGCACTCACTCATTACAGTATTCATGCACTCATTCATTATTGTATTTATTCACTCACACCAATTCATGCACTCACTCATTGCTGTTCATGCCCTCACTCATTACAGTATTTATCCACTCATTACCTTGTTCATGCATGCTCCAGTTAATGCATTCTTTCGTGCGTTCATGCACTTCATTTCTGTATTCATGCACTCACTATTACTGTGTTCGTCCACTCACCAATTCTTGCACTCACTCATTACTGTATTGACGCACTCATTTCTGTAGTCATGCACTCACTCATTACTGTATTAATGTGCTCATCCCCCTTCCATGCACTCTGTTATTACTATATTCATACTCCCTCATTGCTGTATTCATGCACTCTCATTACTATATTAATGTGCTCATCCTACAGCCATGCAGTCACTCATTAATGTATTCATACATTCACACATTACTATATTCATGCACTCCCTCATCACTGTATTAATGTGCTCGTCCTCCGTCCATGCACTCACTCATTGCTGTATGCATGCACTCATTTCTGTAGTCATGCACTCACTCATTACTGTATGAATGTGCTCGCCCTCCATCCATGCACTCACTCATTGCTGTATGCATGCACTCATTTCTGTAGTCAGGCACTCACTCATTACTGTATTAATGTGCTTGTCTGTCCACGCACTCACTCATTGCTGTAGCCTTGCCTTCATTACTGTAGCCGTGCACTCACTCATTGCTGTATGCATGCAGTCATTTCTGTAGTCATGCACTCACTCATTACTGTATTAATGTGCTCATCCGTTGTCCACACACTCGCTCATTGCTGTATCCATGCACTCATTACTGTATTCTTGCACTCACTTGTTACTGTATTCATGCACTCACCAATTCTTGCATGCATTCGTATTCATGCACTCATTTCTGTAGTCATGTACTCACTTAATACTGAATTAATGTGCTCATCCTCCTTCCATGCACTCTGTTATTACTATATTTATACTCACTCATTGCTGTATTCATGCACTCTCATTACTATATTAATGTGCTCATCCTACAGCCATGCAGTCATTCATTAATGTATTCACACATTACTATATTCATGCACTCACTCATCACTGTATTGTTGTGCTCGTCCTCCGTCCATGCACTCACTCAAAGTATTCATATACTCACTCATTACTTTATTCATACACTCACTCATTACTGTATGAATGTGCTTGCCTTTCATCCATGCACTCATTCATTGCTGTATGCATGCACTCATTTCTGTAATCATGCACTCACTCATTACTGTATGAATGTGCTCGCCCTCCATCCATGCACTCACTCATTGCTGTATGCATGCACTCATTTCTGTAGTCATGCACTGCCTCATTACTGTATGAATGTGCTCACCCTCCATCCATGCACTCACTCATTGCTGTAGCCTTGCACTCATTACTGTAGTCATGCACTCACTCATTGCTGTATGCGTGCACTAATTTCTGTAGTCCTGCACTCACTCATTACTGTATTAATGTGCTTGTCCTTTGTCCACGCACTCGCTCATTGCTGTATCCATGCACTCATTACTGTATTCTTGCACTCACTTGTTACTGTGTTCATGCACTCACCAATTCTTGCATGCATTCGTATTCATGCAGTCATTTCTGTAGTCATGCACTCACTCATTACTATTTTAATGTGCTGATCCTCCGTCCATGCACCCACTCATTACTATATTCATACTCATTCATTACTATATTAATGTGGTTGTCTTCCATCCATGCACTCACTCACTACTGTATTCATACACTCATTCATTATTGCATTCGTGCACTCACTCGGTGTATTAATATGGTTGTCCTCCGTACATGCACTTATTCAACTAATTCACTCCCCTATGAACTCATCCTCTATGTATCCACTCACAAAGTCATTCACTCACAGACTCCCTTTCACTTTCCACTGCAGCCAAGCCTTGGAAGTCAAGCTCCACACATGGCCACTCACGGGTACTGCAAGGGAAGCAGAAATCAAAGGTGGGAAGGAAGAATGCTAATTTATCACTAGCCTCACATAACCCAGGTTAATAAAATTAAAAAATGGTCATGTAATTATAGACACTGAAGTGCACCTGGAGTGAGAACCTGCAACGGTGACTCTTGGACCAAAGAGCCCCCCAGAATCTGCCTCAAGCGACTTCTGCCAGGGATCCGACAACCCTACGAAGTGCAAAACTTGGGTCAGGGGCCTTTTTCAGCAGCTATAAATTTAAAAGGAAGGAGATACCTTGATAATTATGCTAATCTCCATTGGTAGATGTTTGCCAGCACGTGAAACGCTGAGAAGAATAAATTAAGGAACGACTTTGGGTACTTAGCGCGCGGTAAGACTAGCAACAAGGGAAGAGGAAGTGCTGCTGTCAGCAGAAGGGAAGCAGAAAGGACTGTGACTATGTGAAGCCCTATGTTCATCATTGTGGCTAGGAAGCGGCTTCTTCGACTGCGGGGGGTGATGGGTGGACTGAATCCCCACGAGGCCCCTGCGTACCTCAAGAGAGCGGGTAGCCTGGGAGGACAGACCTGATTTGAGGCTGAAGGGTGGTGGTCCACAGAGAGACTGCGTGTTCTAGAATGTCCTTGCTGATATTGCCATTACGTCTCACTTAGTCACTTAGCACCTAAATTTGACGTCCCGCTTTCAGGAGCACTGCCAGGCACCGTAGGTGAGTTCTTGGTCCGCTCTGACAAAGCCCAGAAAAAACAGTTGCCCGAAACATGCTGCTCTGGGCCATGCCTTTTACTCCACTTCACTCTGTCCCCTCTGCGCCTAAATCTTCCTTTTCTTCTTTTCCCCCTCTCTCCTTGGACTCTTTTCTAGCTCTGCTCACTAAAACCAAGTCTGGTTCCCCCACTGATTGTGCCCCTGCCCGCATCCTTAAAACTCTCTTTTTTCTTCCTGTCCTGCTACCCCTCTCTCCCTCCTCAATGCCTCTCTCTCCACCGGATTGGTCCCTTCTTCATTCAAATCTGCTATTGTTTCCCCTATTCTTAAAAAAACCTGGTCTTGATTCTTCTCTCCCTTCTAACTTTAGACCTATCTCTCTTCTTCCCTATCTTGCTAAAATTCTGGAATCTTACGTCACCTCCTGTCTCTCTGCTTATGTTGAACAGAACCAACTCCTTGCTTCTCACCAAGCAGGTTTCCGCTCGGGTCATTAGACCGAAACCGTGGTGCTAGCCGTCCTTGACGAGCTCAAAGCCAAGGCCGACGTCAACTCTCCCCAAGCCTTGATTCTCCTCGACCTGTCCGCTGCGTTTGACACGGTCGACCATAACATTCTTTTGGACCGTGTCAGCGCAGCGGGCATACGAGGCCCTGCCCTCTCCTGGATCACGTCCTTTTTGACAGGACGTTCTCAAGCTGTCCACCTCCCCGGCTTTTCCGCTCCCCCCCTCCCGGTGCCCTGTGGGGTCCCCCAAGGTTCCTCCCTTTCTCCCCTTTTTTTCAATCTTTACATCCATCCACTTATCTCTTCCCTCCTTGAGCTGGGGGTCTCTGTGTATAACTACGCAGATGACCTCCAGCTCGTCTTTGATCTTTCCTCTCCTTCTCACTCCCTATCTTTCTTCCACTCCACCATGGTCTTTATTTCTGGGTGGATGAGCGCCAACCACCTCAAGCTCAATCCAGATAAGACTGAGCTTGTCCTGACGGGCGGCTCATCCAGCCCTTGGTCCCCTGCCTTCTGGCCCCCTATCCTTGGCCCCCCTCCCACTCCTGTTCCCTCCGTCAAAACACTGGGCATCAAGGTCAGTCAGGACCTGTCCATGCACGGCCAGGTCAGTGCCGTGGTGTCCTCCTGTTTCTTCTCCCTCCGGATGATCCGGAAAATCTCCCGCTTCTTTTCTCTTGATTCCCTCAAAATCATTATTTCCGCCCTTATCACTTCCCGCCTTGATTATGGCAATAGCTTGTTCGCAGGCATTCCTGCCTACGAAACCCGCCGCCTTCAAGCTATCCAGAATCAGGCTGCCCGTCTCATCTTTCACTTGCCCAAAACCCATCACATCACTCCCGTCCTTAAATCCCTCCACTGGTTACCCATTCTGCAGAGATCTCTGTTCAAACTTGGGTGCCTTGTTTATCGGGCCCTTATCACTCTGCACCGGCTTTCATCAATTCTCTGATTTCCCTTCACACCCCTGCCCGCACTCTCCGTTCATCTTCCTCTGCCCTCCTCACTGTTCCCCGTTTCCACAAATCTCGCACTGGTGGAACCAGATTTTCTGTTCTTGCACCCCGGTTCTGGAACTCCCTTCCTCTCTCTATGCGTTCCATCCCTATTTTTTCACACTTCCGTAAAGCGCTCAAAACTTTCCTGTTTGCCCTGGCCTACCCCCGCTAAACCTCCTGGCCCTGTCTGTTCTGTTCTTTAGAGCTCTCGGCGCCAGGAAGCCGTATTGGCCATCGTGCGCTCTACAAATAATTTCATTCATTCATTAATTCATTCATTCATTCATTCATGCCTTGTGGGCGAAACTGTAAATTTCCTGCGCTGTGGTAGTGGTGTGATCATGACAGACAGAATGCGCCATCATGTGTGGCCGCTGGTGTGCTGCCAGTTTCAGAAATTGCTCTTTTTTGGGTATCACTCAGAGGTTTAACTAGGGGTTTATTTAGAAAAACTAGGAGTAAAAAAAGAAATGGTAAGACTTGAGGTCCCATGTATGGTGCCAGTACCTTAACTGTGGTCTATTATTGATACCGACTTCAGGTGATTCCCATGCTTAAGAGCCAAAGCTTTACCACAGATGATCTCCTCTCTGGCCCTTCAGAAACCACACCCTATCTGTCAGAAACATAACTTCAGATTAAATGGATCCATCTTCTCTTAATAAAAATGCCTTTAGAGAAATTAATGCAACCGAGAATTGGTGACCAGTTCTGCAGGCCTTGAGCGGGTGGCAGAAGGGTGTTTTGATACTTTGAAGACTCACTTCCTCAGTTGAGTAGGTCACAATCTCAGACCCTCAGCGGCGACCTTTACAAAACCTACCTACAGCCAATGCGACGACAACCTAATTTAGTTTTGTTTGATGCCCATTAGAACACAGTTAGCTCCATTATTTGCGCACCTAAATCTTCAACAGCGCAAGGCCTTGACAGCCTACCTATCAGACTGGGCAATATCATTTTTTGTGGGTTTTACCTCTTGTATTAGCACTTCAGAAGTTCCTGACTCTTAGCAGAGCATGGTGTCAGTTGATCCCTATTTTCAAGGTAAGTGACCTGGAGAATGGTACTGACCGTTCCCTGGCTGCTTGCCTCGGCGAAGATGGTCACAAAATTGCCCCTGCGGCACCTTCAAGACTGGGTCCTGCACACCGTCGGATAGTGATCGATCAAGGTGGCTTCAGAATGAACTGTGGCTCAATGAAAATAGTTTAGCACCGGAACTGATTATGGGACGAAGTTATATGCTAAGCACCAAAACATGTATGTGTAAATCATTGCTAGCTGCCAACACTGTTAAGATGCCTTCAGTTGTGATGGGTCGCCAATTTGTTTCGGGCACGGGAATGTGTAATTCAAAGCATGGCTAGGAGCCAACGTAGCTGAAATCCTTACGATCGATGATTCATAGCCACATCTCCGTTTTGGAAAGTTAGAGGGCCAAGTATGGCATGTTTACCCTCCTCTTTGGAAACGCCTATCCGTAGGAGACACTAGACTGGATTTGGACTTCCTAGTCTTGAAGTTTAGGTTTTGGGATATGACCAAATAATTTGGCACTTTTTTGTACATAAAGGAACTTCAGTTACAATATCTAGTTTTTCCTAGAGCTACGTTTAAGGACTGGACTGGGCCGCGTTTATGGTTGAGTACCGCTCATAGGCCCTTGTCACTGGCATACATAAAATTAGCACATTTGGGGGGCGTGGCCAAGATGGCGTCGGAATAGGACGCTTTTGAGAGCCTCTCCGACGCCGACTCTGCAAAGCTACGAACAGCGGGGTCCAGGACGTTCCTTTCGTCGATCCGAGAGCGGCGGAGGTCACTGGAAGCTTAAGGTGCCGTCCGGTGCCGTCGGAGTGCTGCCCGGAGACCAGTGGCGGAGATTGCAGCGGGGACGAGCTGAGGCCTGCGAAGCACCGGCCTCTGGTGCCCGAGGGGCCGGCCGCACCTGACGCCGCAGCCGGCGTGCCGAGGGACGTTCAGCGCTTACTGCCGGGACCCGCCCCCGAGGCTTACTGACCGGCCTTGTGCGTGGGCCGGGGTCCGAGCGGGCGAGGAGCTGACGAGACGCGTCTGGAGCCTCGGTAGGAGACTGGGAGACGGCACACCGGGTCCGGAGGGGGAGCCCAGCGCCGGAGGGCTCTGAGGCTGTGTGCACACGTGGGGGGCGGCCCCGGCTCATGGAGACCTGCTGGAGTGGGGCGGCTGGAGACACGGCTGGCGTTACTGCGGACCCGGCACGGGGTGCCAGCTGAGTCACGCACACCCTGCGACAGGCTTGAGGCAGCCCTCTTTTGGTGCAGGCGGAGCGGTCTCCGGAATACAGGTGGACACGTGGCGTGCTTGGGCACATCTCTTTGGCGGGCATCGGCCCTTGGGACTCCCTGCTGCCTGGCCTGTAGGGCCCCAGTACCGGACCGTCGGCCCTTGGGGGCGGAGACCTGAGCTCCCACGGTGGGTCTCTGGTTTGCAGAATTCATCGAGGGCAGCCACAACGCCATCTTCTATCTGGGGCCCCTCTATCTGACCGGGACCTGCCTAGCCTTGCTACTGGTTTATAGTACTGGGGGCCGCGTGTGGTGACGCTACCTCTGCACACGGTGTCAGTCCCCGGCACGGAGGACCACCCTGCCCTTTGGACCGCTCTTAATGACTGTTGCATTCCCGCGGTGGCACTGGTTGCTGGCAGAGGCGGGCTGTACCCCAGCACGGATTGCCTGAGGAGGTGATCTTCACCGCTTGCGGACCCAGCCTATCACCGTTGCAGGGACTTCCGGGCGCGGGAGGCCCACCACGCTGCGGCCTGGGGCGGACCCTCAGGATGACCACCTCACTGCGCAAGGGAAGGGCGGGGAAGGAGGGAGCCCCCAAGAACTCTCAGCAGCCGGCCTCGCCGGGAGCTAGTGGCTCATCGAGGCAATCTGACGATGAGGCGCCTGCCACTAAAGCCTTCATGACAGAGCTCTTTTCCTCCATCAGGGAGGACATCTCGGAACTCAGGTCACAGCTGGCGTCGGACCTGCGGGAGGTGAGGAGAGATGTGGACGGGATCGGCGAACGGGTGGCGACACTGGAGGATCACGACCTCAGCTTGGCGAATGATGTGCATCAGCTGCAGCAGGACATTATCCGCCTCACGGAACAAAATTTAGATCTGCAAACCCACACGGAGGATTTGGAGAACCGCTCCAGGCGGAATAACATTCGCATCAAGGCTGTGCCATGGCAAGGAGAAGCCGGGGACCTCCGTGAATATGTTCAGGCCCTATTCTTGCAAATCCTGGACGACGAGAGTGTGCAGACAATACAGATGGACAGGGTGCACAGAGTGGGTCTGCCCAGACGGGGAGGGGGCCCTCCTCCTGATATCCTCGTCTGTGTGCACGATTTTCAACTGAAGGAGCGTATCCTGCGCCAGGCTAGAACCATCTCCTCTCTGCAGTTTCGGGACCACCGTCCGCAGCTGTACCAGGATCTGGCTGCCACGACCCTTCGGAAGCGGAGGGAGTTCCGTCCCGTGACCACCTTCCTGAGGGAGAACAACATCTCTTACTCGTGGGGACATCCCTTCCGGATCATCTTCCGCTGGCAGAACCGGCTGGCGCAGATAAACACTTTGCAGGTGGCGGTTGATTTGCTGGGCCTAGAGGATGTGGCGCCATCTCAGGGGAGCCGTTCTTCACCGTCCAGGAGGCGACGTCGCTCTTCTTCCTGGCATAGAGTCGGCCCCTCTCCAGAGCGGAGACGGCCGGATCGCACGACTAGCGTGCAGGAAAGGGATGCTGCGGTTGCATCGGTGGCTTCCGCCACTTTGGCTGATTCTCAAACGAGCTCTGGAGCTGCGTGACCCCTTCTCCCACTGATGGCGTCGGAGGGGCTCTGACCCCGTGGCCCGGGAGTACTATTGTACTTTGGAGAAGACACACCGGGCCGTGGTCCAGGGGGCTACCGAGCTGGTGTCCTCTTCCCCAGATCGATCCGGAAGGAGTCCCTCGGATCGTGACCTACTGGACCTGATGACTGTTCGACTCAGGTTCTATGTCTTAAGTCTATTGCTGTTGTCTTTTTTTGCAGGGGGGGGGTGCGGGGGGGGGCTCTGGGTCTGGGGAGTTATGGGGGCTTTGGTTGAGGGGGGATGGTTGGTGCTGGGGTTGGGGTGGGGGGGGTGTGTGGTGGCGACCCTGGTAGGTTACTACTGGGTGTGGTTGATGCTTGTGATAGTCTTTGCCGCTTCCTATGTCAGGAGCTGGGCTGGGACCTGTTCGTTCTCTGCTTACCTTGTCAGGTCATGCTGGTTGATCTCTCGGGGGGAGGGGGGTGGGATTCCCCACGGGAGGGAGGGGTCCGGGATACCGAGCCCGAGCCCTTTGTCTTTATGTCCCGAGATTGCTGTTCTTCCTATGTCTGCTTGTCCACGGAGCTCTTGGACGCCTGGAGGATGGGTCTGGCGGGCCCGACGGAATGGCCTGGGTAATGAGGGGGGTTGTTTGGCTGTAGCTCTGCTTGGGGGTGTAGCGGATTGGTGTGGGGTGACGCTCCGGCTCCGCGCCCTGATTGTCCCTCATGCAGGTATTGAGCGACTTCCTCTACTGTCCTTATGCCTGTTAGCATAGGTAGCTGGAATGTGAAAGGTCTTAATTCCCCGCAGAAGCGCCAGAAACTCTGGAAGTACTTGCTGGACCACCATCTAGATATAGTTGCTCTACAGGAGACTCATCTGGCCAGGAAGGATGAAATGAGGCTTCGGCATAGACAGTTTCCTCTTCTCTACAGGGCCTCGGCATCCTCTAAGCATAGGGGGGTGGCCCTTATGTTTAGGGCCTCTCTCCAGTTCCAGCCACTGGGAGTGAGCAGCGATAGGGAGGGCCGTTGGCTCATGGTGAAGGGCTTGTTGTATGATCGCCTGTGTACGTTTGTGGCTGTGTATGCTCCGAATACTGGTCAGAATGGGTTTTTGCAAGGGCTGCTGGACAAAATGGGAGACTTTGTGGAAGGGCACTTGATACTGTTGGGGGACTTCAACATGCTGTGGGACAGGGATTTGGATGGCTCGGGTGCACGCAGGGCAGACACTGGGGTCTTTTCAGGGGCTACACAGCAGCAAGTAAGCGACCTGGGCTTAGTAGATAGCTGGCGCTTCATGCACCCACACACACGGGATTACACGTTCTTCTCTCATGTGCATCATACATACTCCCGCATAGATTACATATTTGTCAATCAGGCTCTCAGGGGGGACATCACTCTGGCTGGTATTTTCCCACTGTCGCTATCTGACCATAGTCTAGTGGTGCTTGGGCTACATTGGGCGGTGGGGGGGGACGGCTGGCGGAAGTGGTACTTCCCTGCGGCGTTGGTGCGGGATGATGTCTCTTGCACTGCGTTGCGGCGGGCGCTTGCAGACTTCTTTACTCTCAACCCACCCTCCGATACGTCGATATACACCACGTGGGATGCGTGCAAGGCCTCTATTCGAGGTACGTGTCTCGCTCTCAACGCGAATCTTAATAAACTCAGGCGCACTGAAAGGGAGGCCCTGGAGGCGGAGTTAGCTACATTGGAGCAGGCGCATAAGTCGAACCCCTCTAGGTTGACCCTTCGACCCCTCACGGCGGTGCGGGGGAAACTGAGGGCGCACTATAACAACCGGGCTGAATATACCCTCTTGCGTCTCAGACGGGTTTCTTACTCCCAGGGGAACAAAGTGGGGCGTCACCTAGCCCGGCAACTCCGGGATAAGCGTGAGAAGGATTACATTGGGGGCGTACGCGACAACACGGGAGCTGTCCGGCATAGGGACGCGGACAAGGCGGCCGTTTTTGGCCGCTTCTACGCGAACCTTTACTCAGCGGATGCCTTGGACTCCGCAGCCCAGGAGGCGTACCTGGAGGGCCTTCCTATTCCACAGGTCTCCAAGGAATGGAACGACTTGCTCTCTTCCCCCATTTCCAGGGAGGAGGTATTGGGAGCCATCAAGGGCCTGAAGCTTCACAAGGCGCCCGGCCCCGACGGTTACACAGCTCAGTTCTATAAAACTTTTGCCTCGGAACTATGCGATTTCTTGGTTTCACTCTTTAACGCGATGGCATCCGAAGGGCGAACCTCTGAGTCTATGGCGGAGGCCCTGATCACCATTCTCCCCAAAACGGGGAAGGACCTTTCCGAATGTGCTTCCTATCGCCCGATAGCGCTCCTTAATCTAGATGCCAAGTTATATTCCTCTATCCTTGCCGGTCGACTGAAGGATTTGATGCCGGCCCTGATCCACCCGGACCAGTCTGGGTTTATCAAGGGTCGTCAGACCCATGACAATCTACGCCGCGTGATTCACCTGATTGAAAAGGCGGAGCGTTTTCGCATTCCCGCTGTGCTGATAGGACTCGACGCGGAAAAGGCGTTTGACCGCGTGGACTGGGGCTTCCTACACCGTACATTGGCGGCCTTCGGGTTTACACCTCCCTTTATTAGAATGCTTGAAGCCAATTACCATAGCCCTACCTCGCGGGTGCTGGTCAATGGCTGTAGATCGGGGCCGTTCTCGCACTCCCGCGGCACGCGCCAGGGATGCCCGCTGTCGCCGCTTCTTTTCGCCCTCAGCATAGAGCCGCTAGCCTTGGCGATCCGGGAGAATGAACGGATCTTGGGACTTCCCTTTACGGGGGAACAGCACAAGATTTCGCTCTTCGCGGACGATGTGTTGCTCTCTATCCAAGACCCGGTGCTATCGCTCCCACACGTCCACAAGGAACTCGCGGTCTTCGAAGCTGTGGCTGGTTTCAGAGTGAACCTCAACAAATCGTGCATTCTGAACCTGACCCTTCCGCCTCCGGAGGTTCAACGGGTTAGCTTGCTTACCCCGCTCCCATGGGCGACCTCCTCCCTGTTGTATCTGGGGGTGCGACTGACCTCTACCTTGGGCGCGCTGTTCCAGGCGAACTTCCCACCAATGCTGGCTGTGATCCGGGCGGAGCTGGAGAGGTGGAAGCCCAAATTTATCTCGTGGCTGGGTAGGGTTCATGCCATCAAGATGGTCCTTCTTCCCAAACTCTTATATCTCTATCAGGCACTGCCCATCCCGATAGGGGTGGATTACTTCCGTCGACTCAAGACTCTCATGCTGAAATTCGTCTGGCAAGGTGGTCGGGCACGGCTTTCCTATGCGGTACTTCGACGTTCACGGGCGGAGGGGGGGGTGGGGTTTCCAGACATGCACCTATATTATAAGGCAGCCCAATTGAGAGTCCTGGTAGAGTGGTCCCAGCGGCTATCCGAAAAGCATTGGCTCCACATGGAACGAAGTGTAGTGGGACGGTCCATTTGGGACCTGGCTTGGAAGCCCAAGGCGGACCGACCCAGGAACGCGTACATTTGCACCCCCACTAGCACGGTACTGAAAGTTTGGGACGCTATTAGTGGCGATGACCGTTGGACAACGTTCCCGTCCCCATTTACTCCTATCCACTTCAATCCAGCCTTTCCACCAGCCCTGACGGATGGTCCCTTTGGGCCTTGGAGAGAGGGTGGATGCAGGTCCCTCACCCACTTATTCCATGGCGTGACACCTCTTACGTTCCATAACTGTATGAGGGATTACGGTGTCTTACCTACTGAACGCTTTCGACATCTTCAACTTCTGCACTGGGCGACATCGCCTGGGGTGGTGGATGCGGCCACGAGACCGTTGACGAAGTTTGAAGACTTTATCCTCCACACTTCCACCATGAAGGGGACGATCTCTTTTTTATACAAGTTGCTCCTTGATACCACGGTGTCCCCCCGACCTCGGTATATGGAGCATTGGGAGACTACACTGGGGCGGGACATAACTGACTCTGAGTGGAGGACTCTATGGAGGGATGTGACAACACATAACCATTCCACTGATCTTAGGGAGGCACACATGAAGCTCATCTTCGATTGGTATTTATATCCATCTAAACTACATAGGATTTTCCCAGCTTCCTCTGATAGATGTTGGCGGGGCTGTGGGGAACTGGGGGACTTTCGCCACATTTGGTGGGATTGCCCATCTATCCGACCGTTCTGGTCTGAGATTCTCTCGCACATCAGGGAAGTGGTGGGCTATCCGGTCCCGGACTCATTGGACTTTGTCCTGTTGGGGTTGAGAGACCCATTGCTCCAATACCAGACGAGGGCGGATAAGCGCATTCTATGGCTGTGCCTTGGCGCGGCTAAACTAACCCTGGCGGCTGCCTGGAAGAGTCCGACGACTCCGGCTATCTCCTTGTGGCATGCTCGTCTGTGGCGCCTCTTGAGTATGGAGAGGCTTTCTGATATCTTTCGGGGGAACTTTAAAAACTTCATGTTCACCTGGGGGCCTTTGGTCCGTTTTCTGTCCCGTGGATTGCCATCAGCAGTGTGTCCCTCGGCGCTCCGTGCGCTCCACCTCTTCCAATTTTAGCCACCTGATTATGTTGTGATGATTTGAATGAATGTTGGTCGCCACCACTAGGGTTGAGGGTGGGGGGTGGGGGGGGGGTGGGTTGTTACGTTGAGAATGTTTATCTCTCTGTTGCGACAGATTTGCATACATGGACATACGATTTGGCCTATCTTTGGTCTGTGACCGAGCCTGAGTCGCTCCTCCCCTTTGACATTTGGGATTCACTGCGGCGCAGTGAGCGTACCTCGCCACCACTGGAGGTTACAACTTGAGACTTGGGCGTTGTTTAAGTCGTCGTTCGAAGTTCTTGAGAACATGTTCTAAAAGCACCCCCTGTGTGGGGATACATGGCGGGTTGTCGCCTGTTCCTTCTTCTCTCTCTCTTGCTCACTCTTCCTCTGTTTTTCCTCTCTTTTCCTCTTCTATGATACAACTTGCAAAATAAAAATTTTACAAAAAAAAAAAAAATTAGCACATTTTTCCAGTAGCCCACTGGTAATGTTTAGCTATTATAGACACTCCAACACAAGAGGAACCGACCTTCCCTACTCCACACCAACCTAAATTACAACAGGAAGAGCTACCTAAAGCTTGGCTACTCTAGGCACAACATAACAAGTGGAAACAGCTTTCTCTACTAGACACCAGCCTTAATTCCAACAGGAACAGATACACTAGCTAATTGTTCGGGTAGTCCACTGGTAAAGCTGAACTAGTCTATGCACTTCACAACAAATGAAACTGGTCTTCTCCACTCGCCCCAACCACACTTATGGCTGAAGAATACAAGCCGGGCGTGGCATGCAAGAACACAGATGACTCCTTGTCTTGTCCGTAAAAGTGGCTTGAGTTTATGGTTGAGTGGACCGGCTCCATTCATCGTCCGCAGAGCAGCACGCCCAGTGATTGAAACCGAACACTACCAGCCGTGAACGCAAACACCCCAAAGCAGAACACTCAGAAGGTTCTATGCATGGTCTAGACCGCTAACCCACACATTACACCGGCTCTGTTTCCAACATGACCTCATTTATTGTACTACTTTCCGGCAACCTATCCAGCCTGATGTCTCTTGAAGGTTCAGTGCAAATTTTTTTTGCATGCTGATTTAGACACCGAAGTTTGCTGACTGGTCTTTGATTTTAATGCAGGTGCTTCACCTGTCGGAGGCGGTGCTCCGCCTGGAGGGGTCACCTCTCCTACGTGGTTGCCCTTATCGGGATTTACTGCGTCTTTATTCCCTTCTTCACTTTTAAATTGACCACATAAATGGTCTCTATTGCCATGACTTCCTGTTCAGAAACAAAGCACCTTAATTGAAATTAATTAAAACTACTTTAATATTGTTTTTAGCAGATTCGATTACTAAAGGTCATGAGCTTTTTGGCTTTGGCTTGACAGCACAGTTTGCTTCATGACCTGTTGTTACCAATTCTTTGAATCATGCTTCCAGTGGTCTCTGGTTCCTCCCAGATAGGTATATTTTGCTCACCTCATGGTATTGGCTGTTTGATGCATCATTCTGCCTCCCATGGTGGGCTTGCAGTACCATGCATGAAGGAATAGTTTACATTTCAAAAGTACAACAACTTATCATCGTTTTTAGGTCTAACCTGTGCAGCGCATGCGCTGCTCTCGAGGCATGCCGTATTGAGGTATGCCATACAAGCTCCACTCATTTCCCGGCCACTTTTTTTTTCAATTGGCTCCCATTACTGTCCTTACAAAATCGTTGCTTTTCATTTGTGAATAGACTTTCGAAGTCCCTCCCTGGTACCGCCTTGTCTGTATTTGTAACCTCCCATGACGCCTGGACATTTTACTTGTGTTGTTACACGGTCTGTTTTATGTAGTCGGTGAGCACTATTTTATTTAATCCTCTTCCCCTATTCCAACCACGACATTGCAGCACACTGCACACTTTTATATTAATGGTAATGTATATATTTAATTTGCGGCACTTTAGCGGATGCACTTATTTAATTTACAGTGCAGGCCGCCTTCACTTTAGCAGCCTCACTTATTTATTTAGTTAACAGCGCGGGCTGCTTTCAGTTTAGCGGCCGCACTATAGAAGCTTACTTACATGATATTTTTTTTCCGCTGTGGGTGAAAGCGCCCTATATGCGCTTTCACTTTAATGGTGTCCGCGCCCCTTTCTTTAGATGCTGCTCACTGTAACTTGAATACGGCGAGCAGCGTCCTAAGAAAGGGGCGCGGACACCATTAAAGAGGTCTTGCATTTGCGAGAGATAGAGCTATTGGCATTAGAACTAACAATGCCTTTTTAGATATATGTGTTGCTTTTAAAAAGACATAACTATAAGGCATTGTCTGTCATTTACAATGCCAATAGCTTAAACGCTCGCAAATGCGAAACCTATTGCATTGAAAATGCTTGTTTATCATACATGCTTTTTAAGCAACCCTCTTTTGTTTTGTTCTTATAACTGCAGTAGGCTTTCAAAAAAGTTTTATTAAGGAATTATGTAAGTCACATGCATTCATATGTTTACGCACATACACATGTTTAAGGGCATACAATCCAGCGGTTTGAAACAAAACAAGCGCTAGCAAAGTGAAGAACTCTGGGATTAATGTTGGTGGCTGAGGAGGTCTAAAAAACTTCAGAAGTACAGAATAACAGTGGGAGCGTTGAAATATATTCAGGCCTCATAGGTTGAGAAGACTTTAGCTGTGTTGCAGGTGGCAGAGAATACATTTTTAAAGAAGGTAGTCTGCTGGCGATGGGAACATCCTGTGTGAAGTCCTCTCCCAAAAGGTCCCCATGGATCGGCTTAAGAAGCTTTCTGATTAAGACATTATCTGAAATAACTCTTTAGTGTCCACATGCATCTCTGATGGCTCGCACCAGTTGGCCACCGGGTCAGGCTAAATTGTAAAATGAGTACCATGTTGAAGTTCCTATTATAAAGATGTTTTCCCTCCCTTCTGTGACAGATCTGGGGCATATGTACAGGTACATGTGACTAAATTTAAGAGAAAATGCAAGGACCCTCTGTGGAATGCACAATAAGGCCATTTCTCTTGTAATAAATGAAGTACTGGAGGAATTAAGGGCCTAATTTAGGATTTGACAGACCGTACTCCATCCATTAGGGGGCAGAGACGGTATTCCATTTAAGTCAGTAATTGCAGGTTGAACCCTCCGGCTCTGATCTTTAGGGACCAGCACTAGCTTTTCTTCATCAGACTTTGAGCTAGAGCAAGAGAGAAAAGGTAGGAGGAGGAAAGGAGAAAGAAGAGAAACACAGAAAAACAATGACAAAGAGAGAAAGTAGGAACAACAAGAACCTGTACGAGTGAGATCGAGGGGCAGGGGGTGTCTGGTGGTGGATTAAAGAGGCATGAGGTGGATTCAAAACTAGGCAGCCCTGGTATTCGGCACCCGTACCTTCAATAGCGCCGGCTGCATCCTTCTGGGAATACCTTAGGCCCTGGCACATATTGGTTTACAAATTAAGGACTGGGCACAGGACATTACCTCCACCATCCTCACAGACTACTGTCAAACTTAGGGATGTCTGCCAGCCCAGCGGTCATCTCTGTGCATTGAAAGGAACTGCCATGCCAAAGGTTTGATGGACGGCCTTCCTCTGTTTTGATGGTCATTCACCAAATATTTAAACCGTTTTTGTTTTCCTGATGCAAAGTCCCAAAACAGGAGTTTGTTTCAGAAAAATAAAAAAACGATTGAACACCCCCACCCCCCCCCCCCCAACCCCGGCGATTTGAACACAGTAATATTGTACAGCATCTGATAGCGTAGATACAGTTCTTCCAGGGTCACTTTTGTTTTTGTTGTGAGGCATGGTTGCATGATGCACTTCTGAAAAGTATGACCAGCAATATTAGCTCTTGTATCTGTATTTCTAACTTTCAAACAAAAACTATAGCGTAAACCGATTTTTCACGCGAACTTGTCTATAATGACGTGGCGTTTGCGCAAGATTGTGGATTCCTCTGCTGGACCTGAGTGACTTGAACACAGGACGGAAGAAGACTTTTCTGCTTGTGAGATAATCGTTTTATGGGATCAGCTCAACATATCCTGTGTTGTTTATTCTTAGAAAGAGCTTCCGTGGTATACGATATCGCACTGCAAATAGATCATTGCTTTGATTAAAAGATCTTGCGTTGTACGAGTGGAAGTCGTGTTATGTTCTATATATTTGTTAATCTCCATATCCATTAAAAACTTTTCTGTTTAACTACTAGTTCCGTTTAGGCATTTACTAAACTTAAGATAGAGCCTGCTTGGTCTCAAATGCTGCCAAAGGCGCGGAGATACTCCTCAGGGAGTCGATTCCCAGCGCGTTATAAGTATGCAAAATAAATAAATAAATAAGGGTTTCCAGGCACTGGGCAGGTGTGTGTGCCGAGCCCTGCCTGAGGTGGGCTGCTTATTTGAAAAGCCAGGTCTTCAGCTTCCTGCAGGGTTTAAGAAGAGAGGAGGCGGCTCTGGTGTGGAGCGGGAGTCCGTTCCACGCTTTGTAAGCGATGTATGAAAACGCACGTCCTCCTGATCTGGTTCGCTCTGTGCGCAGCGGCGTAGCAAGGTCAGGTGGTACCCGGTGCGCAAGATTTCTTGTCACCCCCGGCTTGACAAGATGGCAAAAATATGTGTTTGGAACACATATTTTTGCCATTTTGTCACCCCGCTCAGTGATGACACCCGTGGCGGCCCGCTTCCACTATGTGTGCGTGGGATGTGTGCGAGTAGGAGTCCTGCGGAGCGCAGGTGTCTGGTTGGTTGGTTGGTGCCAGGAGATGTGACTGTTCAGGAGGTTGGGGCACGAGGTCTGAAGTCCCTTGCATATGCCTGTGAGGGGTTTGAATTGAGGGTGTTTGTTTTGGGAGCCATTGCGGTTAACTGAGGTGGGGTGTAATGTGGGTTCTGTGTGGGAGGTTGAGCATGAGTCTGGCTGGTTTGCAGTCTTCGAATGAGTTGCTCGGTGATCCCGCTGTAGAGGGTGTTCCTATAGTCCAACTTGCTGGTGACTAGGACATGAGTGACAGTTTTTCTTGTGTTGCTCGGGAGCTCTTTGAAGATGGTCATCAGCATCTTCAGGGTTTCCAAGAAGGATGCGGTGATGGCGTTGACTTGTGAGCTCCTGTCCAGATTGCTGTTGATGATTATTCATCTCCCAATGCCCTCTTCCTCTCTTCTTCATGATTTACCAAATGGATATTACTCATGCATGTTTTATATCTTGCTGCTAAATATGTCTAGCTCAACCCCTCACCTATGTGTATTTGGTCTTTGCATATGTCTCAGGTATCATACGTTGACTGGTTTTCACCGGCTCTACAGAAGGCGGCTTTGGAACAGAACCCTTTTAGATGGATTCTGTACAGCAAAAAGCCAAGATTCTGCTTTAAAGGGCATCTTTTCAAGAGAAAGCTTCTTATAGAATTGAACACTTCAAATCTGACTACTTTCTGCATTTACTCAAGTGTCCTATGGAGCATTTCAGACCTTGAGGACCATGTTTGCAAACTTAATGCCATCATAAGGCATCCTTGAGCTGAACTGCCCCTCTCCCGTCTCCCACAAGGAGGCCGGTCACCATTGCCCTCCGAGCCTGTGTGGCGACTACATCATCTATCCATGTGTTGTGGACTCTCTATCTACCGTCCACCCTTGCTGCCTAACCGGATGCGTTTACCATTGTTCCGGACACTGGGTAGCTCCTACAGATTATATGGGCGGCCGTGGGATGGTGCTTGTACGCCAGCGACCAGACCAGGGTATCCATGCCTAGGTGCATCTAAGACCAGATTGGTTGCCTGTGCTCGCTTGTAGAAAGACCGACAAGCACTTAGCAGCTCCAGCGATTTGAGAACCCTCATGGGTGATTTGTTGTGCTTTGTATATCCTGATTGATTGATTGATTGATTGATTGATTGATGGATTAACAAGGGCATAAGCAGGGTTGTATGATGGAACTCCGCATGCTTTTACAACGCAGTCACTACCCCGACTGCAACGTTACCACGCGTTACTTTACCATGCAGGTGGTGACAAGGACTTGCTTTGGGGGGAGCTGAACTTTGGAATACTATAAATTACTATTCCAGCTCCAGTCTACGCAACAGTAGGGAAGGTGTTGAATCAAAATCCAACACCAGTCCAACAACGCGCCCCCTAAAGAAAGTCACTGTAACGACTTGCGGGTTAAAGTAACACGTAGTAACGTCAGTCCGGGGAGTGACTGCGTGTAAAGGCTTGTCGTCGTTCTGACTCCAGGGTAAAGGATGTTTACCCTGAGCAGAGATCACATCTCTCTTAAGAGCACAGTTTTACTAAACACGCTCTCTCCCTTAAAGGTTTACCACGTACGAGTTATCCGCCCACATAAGATACCGCACTAAACTCCCATGCTGCTCTGAGTTTGCCATGAGAGAGGGGTGACTTTATGGGCACCGCAGCTCTGGTTAATTCCGGGTCAGCTGCCCCCCGCTGTGCATCAGCTGCTTTACATGGGCAACGCCTCTTAGTGGTCAATGAGGTGTAGTTTCCTCGGGTACACTCAATTCTTTTCTGTTTCCCAGCTCTTCTTTTCCCTGGAGATCGATAGGGATTCCTTCCATCTCGGTTTCCTTCTGCCACAAGTGGTTGAGACCAGAGACGGCGGCAATTCATTTCTGCCCTGTTACTTGTTCTGAATCAACAAACTGTTTTTCTAGCTGTAAAAGGTTTGCTGTAAAATAGAAGGCAGCGCAGATTAATTAGGGTTTATTCAGCTCCCAAATGCAACCCTTTTATCCATTTGTATTCTTTTTGTTTTGTATCAATGAACTGCAACATCTGGACAATTTTATTAGTCCCGTTTATAAATATTTGACTATGGTGAAGTTCTGATACAGCTAGCTCTTCCTCGACGGTCTGGTGGCCTCACTCAAAACGTAGGCCATGTTTTGTAGGTAATATTCCCTCTGCAAATCCGAAGTCTGCCCTGATCTCCTGGTCAGACGTGTGCTGATTGACTTTTATAACTCTGTCCATAAAAAAAAATCCAACTTACCCCTCGAAAAGGACTCCCTACGACCCCGGGCTAGAAGGCGCTGACCATGGACGGTTCTTGCTACAGCAAACAAGGGCCTCCTCCTTGTGTTGAATCACCAGTGGCTAAAACTTCTCAAGAGTTGAGCTCTTAACTAAGATGTTGTTTTCCAACATTCAAAGCTTTCATCTAGAGATTAGATGCGAAAGTGATAGTTACTGCATGGTTGCACACCTCAAAACTCAAAGATATTTGCAGGTCTAATACTTGAGGAACTATTATCCTGGGCAGCTAAATCAAATTTAATACCCTCAAACAAACCGCTTTTCATCCATCCTCGAGCACGATCGACAATTTGACAGCCTTAGCCATTCTTACAGAAAAATACACAAGGAAAAAATGTTCCTTATACATTTGCTTTTTAGACCTCACTATAGCATTTAATTTTGTCAACAGAAACTGCCTTTGGAGAAAACTAGTTGAAGAGACCATCCCTCCAAACCTGTTAAAAGGAATACAGCTACTATACTCGGGCAACTGGGCCTGGAATACACTTGGGTATAATAAGGGTCTAACATCTAGAATTCTGATGGAGGTATAAAACAAGGGTGGCCTCGCCTTTATTTAATTTATTTTTGGCAGATTTGAGTGCCCAAATGGATTCCACCTACTCTCAACCACCACAGTTAGGTCAACAACTAATAACCGCATTATTATACGCAGACAACATTGTTTTATTGAATCTTTCGGGCACACGCTTGCAAAATGTGCTAACCTCACACAGCTCAACCAACAAGCTGACCGTAAACCTTGAGAAAACAAAGGTGGTTGTTTTTGGCAAAATGATAATCAAGAAAAAGACATGGTACTGTGGGGAACCCCCATGGGCAGAAGCGGAAATTATAAGTACCTATGTGTATGGCTGAAAGACCACTGAACCTATCGCCTGCACCTAAACACACTGAGGGCGAGGGTGGCATCACAGATTGCAGCCCCCGGCACTTAAATTACAAAGTCCAACTTCGCAGCCACTGCTTACAGCGATAAAGGCAAAATTCCTACCAACGTTGACATACGGCCTGGAAATCTTTTCCGGAAAATTTGCAAGCTTCTGGGCTATTGCGCAGAGCAAAGTTTTCATCTTTACCTTCTACCTACCGCAAAGCGCTTCACCGGCGCAAACCAGATCGGAATTTTTTTCTCCAGGACCAAGAATTGTTGCAAGAAAGATCTTTAGTTAAATACGCATCGATATTGAGGCGGGCAAAACCAAATACACTAAGAGCATTGTTATAGCAAGAAGTTGTATGAAATACTCCCCAATATGTACATTTCGGGTCTGGGGAAAGGAACAGCGTCAAACATCTGGAAGCAGAACCGCTTTGGTATGCGAGCTTGCCTCACCAGTCAATTCAATTCATTAGTCTTTATTCGACTATCTAACAATAGCGATAAAAGAACAGTCCTTATAAAAATAGAACCAATACAATCCTATTATAAAAACATTGCAAGATATTCATATGTATTGCCCATGAGGTTCATACTTATACATAATTGAGGCAATTCATAATTATTACACATTAAATGATAATTTACAAAACTAATCGTATTTAAGACCATATCAAATCAAATCTCCTATGAACTTATACTTTTCCTCTTATTAATTGCTTTCATAATGAACAGGGCCATGCTATAACAAGTCAGGGGTCACCTAATTTTACCAAGAATTTCATAGCCTCTTTATATGACCTGATGTTATAAGTAATAAATAGTGGCTTTAAATAAAAAACGCTAAAATCTTATAAAATGTACAAAACAGCATAAAATGCAGCTTGCTCTGTTTGCTTCGATTGTCACATGGACATAAAAAATCAGCAGGTGGATGGAACCGCATTATAGAAAAAGCTACAAGAAAATGAACAATGCCACATCTAAATCTCGTTAATACAAAGCGATGCTGTGCATAAGTCACATATGACAAATAGTTATTAGTAATCATATCACTGTTATATGATATATACTGAGCCACAATAGGTTTGTTCTTTTCAGTCAATAACCTTAGATTTCTTCCCTTTTCCATGTTGAATCCCACAGTAGTAAAGGTCGGATCAATGGAAAATCTTCTAAAAACTGGAGACCCACCTCATAATGAGCAATGGGATTGGATGCAGGTGACGGTAAATATAGCAACCGTTTCAGGAACTAGTTTTCTTGGATTTTGCAGAAGAGTTCTGGCATGCGAGCTTACCTCACCAGTCATTGAAGCCAGCGTGGAACAAACAAATCAATCAACCAGTTCTTATGGCGAATAGACAAAGCCAAATTTAGGTTGCGCAACCACCAATGAATGGACCTACAAGGTACTGATCGCACAAACTGATATGTATGCCACTTTAAGAAAGTATATAAAAATAAAAGTGCTCCAAGCCAGATTTAGGTTTCTACTATCCAACGACATGCTTCCAATATGGCACTAGCCAACGGAGAACAAAGATTGTAGGCTTTGCGAATATCCTCTGGAAGACTTTCTCCATATACTATGCATCTGCCCAGTTGTATTTCCATAACCTAAAATCTAACTTCCAAATATTTTTAATTCAAACGGCATTAGATCCTGTCGCCAAGCATTCCTGTTTTGCATGAAAGGTCTGACTCCACAAACTATGACGTGTTTTGCAAAATTTGTTTTAAAAAACTGAATCACTTATCAAACAAACTAACAAAATAAATCTTCAGAAAAGATGATGGAGTCAGCACACAAGCCGCCTCCTCAATCAAGGGAACAGAGGAGAACCCTGCCTAGCTTTGTTTACACATGGTCCTATACAGGGTCCTTGATATTGGCCAAGAAAACAGAGCAACCCAAAATCAGGTCAAGGAGCAAAAACCATGATATATAAACAATTATTTCTATTATTTGTTAATTTTTTCCTTTTTTTTCTTGAAGTTCAAGATTGAGTGCAAAGGTGCTACAAAAGTTTATAAATCATTTAATTAAATAGACATTGGAATCATTTCATTATATAAACATTGGATAAAACAACTACATCAAATTATCAACATATACAGTCCCACATCTACCGTTCAATCTCGCACTCATAAAGACACATTCTTCACTCCTACAAGTACAGCAAATCTCATTCGCAACTCCACATATAGTCACAATATTCCATTAACGCCAGAGAATGAATAGATGATTGGATGACAAATCGATCATCCAAAAAGGCAAAGGTGGGGGCAGGGAACACAAATTGGATTGGAGATGGAAAGAACAATCCTGTTGCCCGCAAAATGAACGCCAACGGAGAAGTGTGGCTCAATGGTTAGAGCGGCAGACCCTGATGCAGAGGTCTGGCCCGGGACCAGGGTTCAATTCCTGCCTCGGCGGGTCTTGGGCTCAATTTCCTCGGACCTGATAATTCTCGCCTCGGTGCCTAGTCTAATCATAGGTCCTACTCTGTGACTCTGGGTAATAGCTTGCTTTATCTCCACAACGGCCCCAACAGCGCTGGGATGCCTGGCTTCACCTTGGGGGTGCCCAGGAGTGGGCACCTCACAGGGAAAATCCAGGATGGGTTCCACAGCGGTATGCGTACAAGCGCTGAGATACCCTAATGCAGGGGTCTCAAACCGGTCCTGGAGGGCCGGATCCATGCCAGATTTTTTGGATATCCCCATTGAGATACATGTAGTAATTTTAAAAATCTGGCATGGATCCGGCCCTCCAGGACCGGTTTGGAGACCCCTGCCCTAATGGGTCGAATTGTGCGCTATACAAGTACTACTACGTTTACATTTTCATTTAGCACAATTAAATAAATAGGTCATTATTTCTCTCACATCTTACATATCTGAGGCTTTTTTGGGAAGTTCCGTATTCTAGGATACTTATTTATATAATAAACTATCCTAGGGAAAAGAACTCGAGGCCTAGTGGGAACAATTCATGTTCACAACGACATACAAAGATGCACGTTAGTATCCACTCAAAATCATAAGTCTTAAAGCAAACTGGGGCCAGTTCATATATTCAAGAACAACAACGAAAAATATGTCCCTTCATTGTGTGAAAGATAATACCAAATACCCAGTGATACATAACGTAAACAAATAATATAGATATATCAAACAAGCTGCCTCCTGACTGGTCGCCTAAAGGCCTGGACTGTCAAGCGCGGCAGATTTACCGCACAACCTTGTCCAAACGTGGACTCTGTGTCTGCTGGGGCACCAGGTCCTTGAATGTGCACCAAGCTTTCTTTGTGTCGGACCTGCTCATTCTTGAACACCTCGGCTTCCCAGAGCAGCATCCTCGATTTAACCCCTTCACTGCGGCGGCTATTCTGCCGCAGCGCGAAGGGGGAGGCGGGCCGTGAGGCGGTCCCATGCTCGTGACGGAATCGCTCTGTCACGGCCCGCGGGTGAGCTGTGCTTGTGATGGAACGGTTCTGTCACGGCCCCGCCCGCTCTTCAGATTGTCAGCGCAGGCGCGGAATTTGTGCCACGCAGGCGCGGCGAGCGGGCCGTGACGGAACTGTTCCGTCACCAGCACAGCCCACCCGAGGCTCGTGACGGAACGGTTCCGTCACGAGCATGGGAGGGGTTAAAAACCAGCAATTACTTGTCATGTGTCTCCCAACGGAGGCCTCTCAGCGCCACCGTCATTTGCTGCTCTAAAACTTTCATAGCGCCAAATGAATCGCATTGTAGCAGTTTGTCGTGGAATAACGAACGATCACGCAATGCCTTTCACCTTTGTGACAAAATGAAGGGATGATTTCTGAACACGTGTCTTACTCTAACTCAGTGCTTAATTAAAAAATATGATAATAATTGGCAAGACTCTAGGCAGGAGGCTACTGCAGCTTGCACCACACATTACCCCTGCCATGCTACCAATGACAGAACCTACACAACTATTAACCGTCACACTCCTACAATGTGTGACAATTTGGGCTATTTCGAGCCCCCAAAGCTATAGGAATGGCTTAGTTGGCATGTCATAGACATTGTAAATGTATATTGAATACATTTTTTTTTTTTACAGAGTTTTATATAGCGTGAACTTGACCCTAATCGGGTATCGGAGCGCTTTACATGAGCACCAGTTGCGTTGCATGAGGACACATTCATTTTTGTTCGGCACAGGGAGATTAAGTGATTTGCCCAGAATCACAGGATGTTCAGCGTCCGTTCCCCAGATTCGAGGTTGACTGCCCTAGCCGCTAGGCCAACTTCTCTCCCCTTTTGATCCTCAAAGAACTGCCCTGCTGCTTGAGGCCTGTCCTGCTCAGTGAGAAGGAAAAGTGGACCTGCTCCCTTATTCCCAGGCCAACCTTAGTGACTCCAAGTGTCAGTTGGCTGGCCTCTGTTTTAAGCTAGAGAGACGCAACAAGGTCCCGCAGACCTGCTGCAACTTGTCTTTCCTGACTGCACTTGTACCTGCTTGAGCCCTGCTGTCCTCTTCTAGTGTGAGTTCTTAATCCTCTGTGGTCATAATTAAATTAGCTAGACATCGCCATCTTGTGGTAGACTGTCACAAGCGCCAATGTTGACAATTAAGTGCCGGTGCTGAGCACCCGAAACCACCTCCTCAAATTAAGCACTGCTCTAACTGTGCTAGGATTAGTGTCTGTGAGCTGACACACATGCCTTCGTTGCACACTGCATCAAGCGGAAGCTTGGCACTCCAGCACGCTACCTTTTGTTGAATTTGCACTACGATCATTAATGATGAATTGCATTTTAGCTTTTTACAGTTTCCTTTACCAACACCGTTGTATGGCATTTAAGACTCTTGTGCTTTTAGCTTGCAATTATGATTTTAAATTACTTTCATTTTCTTTATTTTCTAGGCTTCCTTATTCTTGATGTAGCTAACGTTGCAGCTTTATTTATGCAGAAAACGCAAAATAAAAATGGATAAATACAGAATAAATTGGCAAAAAATAAATATGGATAAATACAGACGTAAATGTTGAAAAAATAAATACCATAAAACTGGGAGCCCTAAATATAATTCAAAGCCTTAGGAGCTTGTGGGCTGCTGGGGTGCTCTTGCCCAATCTTCAGCCATACGTGGTGTGATGGTTGATGTTATTGTCAGAAGGGCCGTGGACTTGGCATAGTTGCCTACTAGCGATGTGATAGAAGGCCTTGTATCGACAGATGGGTAGTAATTCATGTGGGTAGTTTGTCGAAAAATTAGGTTAGATTAATGTTTTCGGGGTTGCCTGAGATCTGCTGCAGGGGGCTTTAGTTGGGGTTTGTTATTTTCTGAGATCCCTCCCTCTGCCGCCCCTCCATTGGTGCATTTCCTTGTTCAAGTCAGTGGATGTGAGCCAAGAGCACCATGAGGTGTCCTGAGCTGACCTCTCAGGGGTGTCCTGCAGAAGAGGCATGAACAGTCCAGGATACACACATGTATCTCATTCCTCTGACACGGACGTCCCACCAGGAGCAGTAGGTGTCCTCAGTTCCCCTTCTACTCCCAGGGGTCCCTGCCCGCATCCACCACACTGGTCTCAGATGCATCGTCACATGCCACAGAGATAGGAATAGATGCACGTTGGAGCTGATAACGTGCATCATCCCCTACAGATTGGTGAACGAACACGTATCGTCCCCTACAGATTGGTGAACGAACACGCATCATCCCCTACAGATTGGTGAACGAACATGCATCATCCCCTACAGATTGGTGAACGGACAACGCCACACGTGCATGCAACCCAAGACCAACTCTAATCACACAAACCACTTACACTCAGAAGGTGATCGAGGGTGGGAAGCACACTTTCTGGACTTCCAAGTGGATCTGTCGTGCTGTTTCATGCCCTCGTCTCACTTGGCTCCAATGGGTAGGTGGGTATCCGCCGATGCACCGAGAGTCCAGTTTACTGACCTGTCTGTCCTAACCTCCTGGGATGAAACCAAGAAGCAAACCTGCAAACCCCTCTAGGGCTAGTAGTAGATGAACACACAGGTCCAGGTGCAACACATGTTCGTCCAGATGCAAGAAGCACCTTGAGCCAGGCGTGATCCACACAGTGATCTGGGTGTGAGGTACATTGGTTCAAGCGTGAGAGGCTTATTGATCCGGGCGCTAAACACGCACAAGGATCCAAGCGTGCATTGCATTGATCAAGATGGGATCTCACAGTGATATGGTACATTGATCTATCTGAGAGAGATGCATTGATTTAAGTGTGAGATGCCCATTGATCCTAGTACTACACGCGCACACGGATGCAGGAATGACACACCTTAATTCAGCCAGGCATGACACACACAGTGATCTAGGTGTGAGGTACAGTGGTTCAAGTGTTAGATGCCCATTGATCCTAGTACTACACGCGCACACGGATGCAGGAATGACACACCTTAATTCAGCCAGGCATGACCCACACAGTGATCTAGGTGTGAGGTACAGTGGTTCAAGCGTGAGATGCCCATTGATCCGGGCTCTAGACACGCACATGGATCCAAGCGTGCATTGCATTGATCAAGATGGAATCTCACAGTGATATGGTACATTGATTTAAGTGTGAGATGCCTATTGATCCTAGTGCTACACGCGCACACAGATCCAGGAATGACACACCTTGATTCAGCCAGGCGTGACCCACACCGTGATCTAGGTGTGAGGTACAGTGGTTCAAGCGTGAGATGCCCGTTGATCCTAGTGCTACACGCACACACGGATCCAGGAATGACACACCTTGATCCACCCAGGCGTGATCCACACAGTGATCTGGGTGTGAGGTACAGTGGTTCAAGCGTGAGATGCCCATTGATCCTAGTGCTACACGCACACACGGATCCAGGAATGACACACCTTGATCCACACAGGCGTGATCCACACATTGATCTGGGTGTGAGGTACAGTGGTTCAAGCGTGAGATGCCCGTTGATCCTAGTGCTACACGCACACACGGATCCAGGAATGACACACCTTGATCCACCCAGGCGTGATCCACACAGTGATCTAGGTGTGAGGTACAGTGGTTCAAGCGTGAGATGCCCGTTGATCCTAGTGCTACACGCACACACGGATCCTGGAATGACACACCTTGATTCAGCCAGGCGTGATCTACACAGTGATCTGGGTGTGAGGTACAGTAGTTCAAGCGTGAGATGCCCGTTGATCCTAGTGCTACACGCACACACGGATCCAGGAATGACACCCAGGCGTGATCCACACAGTGATCTAGGTGTGAGGTACAGTGGTTCAAGCGTGAGATGCCTGTTGATCCTAGTGCTACACGCGCACACGGATCCAGGAATGACACACCTTGATTCAGCCAGGGGTGACCCACACAGTGATCTAGGTGTGAGGTACAGTGGTTCAAGCATGAGATGCCCGTTGATCCTAGTGCTACACGCACACACGGATCCAGGAATGACACACCTTGATTCAGCCAGGCGTGATCCACACAGTGATCTGGGTGTGAGGTACAGTAGTTCAAGCGTGAGATGCCCGTTGATCCTAGTGCTACACGCACACACGGATCCAGGAATGACACACCTTGATTCAGCCAGGCGTGACCCACACAGTGATCTGGGTGTGAGGTCATTGGTTCAAGCGTGAGAGGCTCATTGATCCGGGCTCTAGACACGCACATGGATCAGAGTCTGATCACACTGATCATGATGAGAATCCTACACTGTGGATATGACACGCGCATCTATATGTGCGAGACGCGCTGATCTTGGTTTGAGGCACGGTGATGCAGATGTTTGGGGAACACTGTGCTCCTCATGTGAACCGCACATGGATCGGTGAGGTAGACTCCTCCAGATGTGAGGATCTCCGGTCCAGGTGTGATACCAGTTCTCCTGGTGCCAGACGCACAATGGATCCAGATGTGTGAGAAACACTGAGTCTGGCGTAAACAGTGCAGTGGTGTAGGTTTAAGACCCCATGAGTCGACGCGACAAAGATTGACTCCAGATTAAACGCGCAAGGATCCATTGATCCAGGTGTTTGGCATGCGCAGAAATTGGCGTAAAAATGAAAGTGGTCAAGGCGTGAGGTACTGTGATTCTGCCGGGGAGACTCCCATTTCATACATGTCGAGCCTACTGCCGGCATGCAGCTGTGGGGCGCGCATTAACTCTGGTGTAATGTCGGGTATGGACCAGAGTGTGGTTTGGGTGTGAGGCACACCTGTGTCCAGGTCTGAGGTGCATTGATGCTCTGAGACACATTGATTCAGGTTCCAGACACACATGGGTCCTGAGGTAAGACTCACATGTCATGCATGTGTCATGCCTTCTACAGACATGCAGCTGTGGGGCACATATCCATTCTGGTGTGATGTCATCTGTTGACCAGAGTGTGCTTTGGGTGCGAGGCACACCTGTGTCCAGGTCTGAGGTGCATTGATGCTCTGAGACACATTGATTCAGGTTCCAGACACACATGGGTCCTGAGGTAAGACTCACATGTCATGCATGTGTCATGCCTTCTACAGACATGCAGCTGTGGGGCACATATCCATTCTGGTGTGATGTCATCTGTTGTTGACCAGAGTGTGGTTTGGGTGTGAGGCACACATGTGTCCATGTCTGAGGTACATTGATGCTCTGAGACACATTGATTCAGGTTCCAGACACACATGGGTCCTGAGGTAAGACTCACATGTCATGCATGTGTCATGCCTTCTACAGAAATGCTCTGGGCGGCACATTTCCTTTCTGGTGTGATGTCATCTGTTGACCAGAGTGTGGTTTGGGTGTGAGGCACACCTGTGTCCAGGTCTGAGGTGCATTGATGCTCTGAGACACATTGATTCGGGTGCCAGGCACACATACGTCCTGGGGTGACACTCCCATGTCATACATGTGTAAAGGAAGCATGCAGCTGTGAGCCCGTGTTCACCCTGGTGTACGGAAAGGTAGAGGCCCGAGTGTGATTGATGGGGTGACGCCCACCCGTGACCCGTCTTATATTGGGGTGCGCGCATTGATCCAGCTGCGGGTCGCACATTGGTCCAGGTGTTGGGGTCTGTAAGATTCTTAGACACAGGGAGGCTGCTGATGAGGAGGGGGCAGTTGGATGAGACGGGAGTGTTGGATGTAACCCCCCTCCCCTATTAATCCATCCCCAAGGCAGCTTTGTGGAATGTCTTCTTCCATGCCTGTTGTCATGGAAACGGATAGGAAAGATGTATTTTTATACAAGGTCAGGAGAGAGGGGGCGCTGCCTGGCAGCCTCTATGGCTGCCTGGAGCCTGCGAGGCGGCAGCAAGTGGGTCACTGCTGTGGGGGCGGAGGCTGATAACGGCACCTCCGGAGCTATGTGCAGGGGGGTTGATGCGGAGCGAACCAGCTGCGGGGAACAGGAGAGCGCCTTTCACTGCAAAAGAGGCGCCTCGAAGACGCGGCGCTGCTCATCAAAGAGCCCGCCTGGTGCCTGTGGTCGCTTGAAACTTAAGAAACTTGATGGAATGGGCGGGGGGGGGCGGGGGGAGAGGGGGGGCGTAGATGACGCGCTTACTACGTTCTTTCGTAATTGTAAATTTGTCACATATATTTATATTTTTGTTTGTACGTCCTGTGCTTGCTGCATTTGATATTGTGTTCCTTTTGCCCGCGTAGTTTTGATTCTATGGCCTGCTATTTATCGCCAGGAAGTTCTTTAGTCATTGTAAAATTTGTCATCTATATTCATATGTTTGCTTGTACAGTCTGTGCTTGAGATTGTGTGCCTTATGCCTGCGTCGCTTTGACTCTATGGCCTGCTACCTTTGTTTGCTCCATTCCTGTAGCAGTTCTCTCATGTCACGTAACTGGTTCTATTGTACAGGGCTCTGACACCTGCGGGTAAAGTCCGTGCTTTATAAAAATGCATTAAATAAACGTGTTCCAAACCGGGCAATGTAAGCACCGCCTTCCATCCTTCCGAGGTCGGTAAACCATAAATTGGCTTAAATGTAAACACTGTTATTTACAGTGCTTTGAAACGGCGTACTGGTAGAAAGTGCTATATGTTTATAAAAATATTATATAGTTATAACAATTACCATTTTGGGGTCCAGGTAAAAGCTGAATTTGGAACTGTGGACTCCCTTGGAGAGAAAACAAGCAGATAAGATGTAGGTTCTCGTTGAGACGTTGGAGGGAGTGGAAACTCCTCCAGTTTCTGAAGCAAGCTCTGAATGTGGTGTTTTCTGCTGCTGAATTCCTCCACCCTAGGCACAATCAGGCCGGGTTCCAGGAAAGTTGCTCTGGATGGGCCAAAGCTACGCTCGGGTGGGCCAATGTGGGCCCAATGTTGTCAATTCTGGAGGAAGCCTACAAGCCCTAGATTTACATCCTGTCTCTTTTCAGAGAGGCCTGCAGGGCATGAGCTGAGGTCTATTCTCCTCAGCCTTAGGCCTTATCCTTTCCAGCAGGCCAGGCTTCAGCACAAGCACCAGGCTCCAGGCAGATTGTAATATTAGTTCAAGCTTAAGGAGGCCCCTGTTACCACATCTAAGCCATGACCTTTCGCATTAGGAAGATGGGCTACTTACCCCTTGCAATTTGCCCAACACCCATTACTTTGCATACTGTGAACTTTGTAACTTTTTCTTTCCATTCCATTGTTTTGCAGTGTACTTTCATCACTTATAAAAAAGTTTAAAAAGCAGTCTCTGAGCCCGTCTCATATTAGGGATGCAGGAGCAGAGGCAACAGGCACAGAACACGGAAATAAAAGCAGCCATCCAGACTAGCAGAATGCTCCAGATGGTACCAGTCTGAAGGGAATGCTTCATAGAGTGCATTTGCTTCTCAAGCGGAGGTGTCTGGAAGGTTTGTGAAGTCAGGTGCTATGGTTGAAGGATGCTGGACCAGAGTGCCTTGAAAGTTTGGGTGAGGAGTTTGAAATGTGCTTATTTGTGTACGGGCAGCCGGTGTAGCGCCTTGAGGTGAGGTGATATGCGTGAGTGTCATGGGAGGTTGGGAGTGGTTCTGGTTGCCTTCTTCTGGATGTTCTGCTGCCTCCCGATGATATGCTTGTTGATCCCAGCACAGAGGGTATTCTTGTACTCTAGTTTGCTGGTGACAAGAGTGTTGGTTTTCCAGGTATTGACTGGGAGCGATTTGAGAATCTTCCTCAGCATCTTCACTATGTGGATGCACAGTTCAGTGATGCAATTGACTCGGCCTGTGATGTTGAGTTTGCAGCCGAAGGTGCTTGGTGTGGGTTTTTTAGTTCTAAAGTATGTCTAGATAATTATAGGGACAGCCTCCGACTGAGGCCCTGGGAGAGATGGTGACTGTACCTCCATGGTGGGTCAGAGAGAGCCCTCAGGCAGGGAGTTAGACCGCTCCCTCCAGTGGCCCGAGACTGCCCTCTACCACTGGTTAGGGACAGAAGAACCTCTGGGGTGAGGGGATAGAATGCTTCCCACTGGTGGTCTTGCAGCCGGCGCGGCACTTGTTGAGGCAGGGTGCATCACAGAGGTGCACGTCACCAAACTCGCACTATCTCCCAGGGAGTGTAGAGGCTGAAACGTCATTATTTTTGTTCTCTGTGTCTTTGGACGCATCAAAATTACTGATGCTCACATTTTTTAATTTCATTTATTTATAAAGTTTTATATAGCGCAAACTTGATCCCAAAGGATATCAGAGCGCTTTACATTTTGAGGCAAAGGTAACAAATCAGAACATTAGTCTAACATTGGGAATCTAATGGGCATTGAATCAACTAGAACAAACATAGCATTGAAGTGAAATAAAGAAAACATTTTCCCTTTTTTGCTTGTCGAAACATTTTGTTTTTCCACACACCTCCTCTAAGAAGGGAGAACATTCTTGCACTTCCCTAATAATGCTACACAACGCCACGGTGCATTTCAGCCTCAAAGGCAGCAATTTCCTCCAATAGATCTTCGCATCGGGTGCTGCCTCCTCGGATGCCAGGGTTGCATGCCTTCCACCTCGCTCTGCTGGAGAGGACTCGCCCACCCTACCCTGCCTCGTCCTCTCACATGGCCTGCTTGCCGCTTCGGTGAGCACCGCATTGGGCGCTATTCCGATTCTATGCGCTGTGTGCCACCCCTGCTGGATGCCCTGGAGTGGGTACTGGTATACTGCCCGTAACCTCTGATATCCCTGCACACAGTTAACTGCCCGTGCTACCCTCCCCTACAACTTTTTTCGGCTGTGGTAGAGCACAGCCCTCTAGGCGCTATTCCTAGACAGCGGAGTTCCGAGAATCTCTCCACTAACCAAGCAGCGCCCCCGCCTGCATCCACCCCTGCTCGGGGCTGGGCAGGGACTGGGCACACGTGCCACGGACCGGCTGCTGTCTCAGTAGGGCACACCAGAGTCGCCCCACGCCCCGTGTGTGCTGTGGGTAAGCTTGGCACGCTGCGTGCCCCTGGGTAGGGCACAAACTCTGGGCACAAGTGCAGTGCACAGGCTGCTGTCTCAGTAGGGCACCCCCAGACTAGTCGCCCGGTGAGAGCTGTGAGTGAGCGTGGCACGCGCTGTGCCCCTGGATGGGCATGGACTCCAGGCATATGTGCCGTGGACAGGCTGCTGTCTCAGTAGTCGCCCACTCCTGCTTCGTGAGATCGGATGGCAGAGGCCCATGTTCGCCATTTAGGAGGTTAATCCCGGTGCACTCAGCTCGCCATCACTTGTACCCAGGAGAGCAGGTCCGCTGCCGGCTGCTGCCCCAGGAGACCCGTCTGTACTAGGATGGCACCGGCTGATATGTGCGTGCCTCATCTTCACTACCAGGACCGTGTTGTGTGCCCCGTACTGACAGATGCGTGCGTGCCCCTGTGTGTACCCGCAGACCTTTCTAGCATCTCGGTGTGCCGCCGTCAGATCCCTGCGTGCAGTGGCGTAACGAAATTTGAGGGGGCCCCCCTGCAAAGTACATGGAGGGAGCCCCCCCATTCTCCGTTCCAGTCAAGAGCTCTTAAGCGAGCGACCCACCATACTGCCCATGAAACACGTAAAAACGTGCCTCCCTATGTCTTTAGTCGACCCTCTCTGAAAACCAGGACATGTGCTAAAATTGTCGAAATCTAATGGGACAGCTGGTGAAAAACCTGGATTGTCCTGGCGATTTCAGGACACCCGGTCATCGTAGGCCCGCCAGAGGTTGGTGGATTGTGCTCTTTTCTAGTAGTCGGTGCTAGCTGCGAGGCAGGGGCTCCTAGTGAGGCACTGCAGCAGAGGCAGGAGTCAATGAAAAGTACCAAGAGGAAGGATGCAACCATGGACTATCATTTAGAAGTCACCAGGGATCTCACCTGCGACACCTTGCTACCAATGGCACTCCCCTTGCGACCCTTGGCACTCCCCTTGCGACCCTTGGCACTCCCCTTGCGACCCTTGGCACTCCCCTTGTGACCCATGGCACTCCCCTTGCGACCCATGGCACTACCCTTGCGACCCATGGCACTACCCTTGCGACCCATGGCAGGTAGATCGAAATGAAGAGCAGAGGGCAAATAGGAAGCCGATAAGAACTGTTTACTTTCAGAAACTTCTCGTTCTTGTGTCGGGCCGCTTTCTGTTTTGCGGAATAAATATATTCATCCTGGCAATGTAAGCTCTGATAAACTTTCCTTGGTTGTCTTGATTGCAAAGATTAATACAATATACGATCCTTAAAATGTAAAGCCTTATTTCTCTATTCTGACCAGATAGATAGCTTCCAAATTACAATGCTTTGTAAAAAGAATAGATGGCCCTGAATAGGGTGCTCCTGGTGACTTGGACTACCTGGTTAACTTACTATACATTAATACCAGCCTAAGGACCTGAGGAAGAGGAGGTTGTGTATCTATCTGAAAGATTTGCGAACAGAGCCAAACTTTGCATTTATGAAAACTTTTTAAAAATAAATTATGTGGCCACCTCCCCGAGAAGACTATTTCATTAATATATAAGAAGCTTATTAACCATATGGAGGACCCGCTGGTACTTCTAAGAACACACTGGAGTGAGGATGGGATGGAGTTGGATGATGAGGACTGGCAGGAGGCGGTCTCCTCTCCACGGGTGGTAGCGATACAGATGAGGCTTAGGTTAGTACAACTAAAAATCCTTCATAGGTCATATGGTACGGGCCCCCGTCTGGTCCGTATGGGTCGCTCGAAGGGTGGGGAATCTAGGAGGGGGTGCGGGGAACTTGGAACGTTCATGCATATATTATGGCATTGTTATGGGGTGCAGACGTACTGGGAGAAGCTTCACGATATGTTACTAGTTGACCTGGGGGTGGAGATACGGCCGGAGGCACACAGGTGTATTCTGAATGTCTGGGAACCTATGGATCTGACTGCAAATGTGAAGCAATGGGTAACGTTGGCTTGCATGATAGCTAAGCGGAATATTGCCCAGTTATGGGGTGCCAGCCAGCCGACCTGGGTCTATAAGTGGGAGGAGGACCTGGATTGGTGCATGTTCAGTGAGAGGTCGGTATATGTGGCTAGGGGGTGTCCGCACTTCTCAACACTAGTGCAATAATTGTAATGGGAGACTACCTGCGCTTCTCCACACTCGTGCAATACTTGTAATGGGAGAGTTTTGGTCTAGTTAATCGATCCTTTTAGCAAGCTGGAGGAGTGTTTAGCAGGAGATGCTTGCATTTGCATCTGAAAGGCTGTCTCTGCCCTGTCACCCACTGGGCTGTTTAACCTGTGGTTGGCTACTAGAAAAAAGCAGAAAGCCAGGAACTACTTTTTATTTTGCATTTCACAACTCTGCCCTTTGGTTCTAAGACATAGGATACCATCATATACTATTTTTATTTTAGCCAATAGAATGCTGCATTGTGGGACTTATAGTTTTGCTATTAACAGTTTCATTATGTGATCAAAACCCCAGCATGTAAAGTGCTGATGGCTAAAGCACCAAGATTGGCTTGCGGGGAGTTGACGGCTATCTTTTGAAATGTTACAAAGTCGGCTTCTTCATTTAAAAAAAACACTTGTTTCAGTCCAGGCGTGGTTGGCGCATGTACTAGGTGAACATATGCCTGCTGGGAATACATTACATGAGAGACGTAGTGCTGTGCAGCGCATGTGCAATGGAAGCATGTTCTGGGTGTTTGTCTGCTTGCATGAAGTACAATACATGAAGGGTGAAGCGTTGTGCAGCGTGCGCATGGTAAGTGTGCGGTGTGGGTGGTATATATGTGTTTCAAAACAGCACACCCGGGTACAGTACAGAAAGGTGATAGTACTGAAAAGTGTGCACAGACTGAATGTCACAATGCATGGAGAGGGCAGTCCTGGAGAGCAGGTCTGCTGTGTCCATACCCTCGGAGCAAGGTGCCTACAGTGGACAATTACATGGAGGACCCTGGGTTCTCTTTTGGGAAGCCCAGGCCTGCCCGGTGAAGACATCAGGAGAAGAGGAATCCTCCCAGACAGACCCGTGTATTGCTGCATTCCTGTGAGCCGGGTGGAGACACCGGAGGAAGGGAGGAATACACTTTGAAAGGTTGCTCCGTGATTCAGTGATCGATCACAAGGCACGGGCCCGGGGACATCTCAGAAAGGCTGTAGGGCTGATAATGGAATCATAACTGGTGGGTCTAGGAGTCTGGGATTAACCCTTCGATGCACATCAGGTGTGAACTCTGGTCACTCCCACGAATTGTGTTGTTGGACAATCCGCTTCGTAGTCATGCCTGCTGTGGCAGACATCCTTTCAATTAATCAATCAATCAATCAATCAGGGTTGATAAAGAGCAGCTACTTACCGGTGAGGGCCTCAAGGCTCTGGGGGGGCTCCATTGAGTGCCGGGGTTATCCGAAGAGCCAGGTCTTGAGGTCCTTCCTGAACTGGGGCAGTGTGTGAGCTTGTTGGGGGTGGAGGGGGATGTCGTTCCATGGTTTAGCTGCGAGGTAGGAGAAGGACTTTCCTCCCGTTCTGGTCTTGTAGATACATGGGACGGTGGCCAAAGAGAGAGAAATCAGCTGATCGGAGGTGTCTTTAGGGCGCGTGGAACGAGAGGCGGTTGTTCAGGTATGCGGGTCCGGTGTTGTGAAGGTCCTGTATGCATGGGTGAGGAGCTTGAAAGTTATTCTTCTTTCCTTTAAAGAGGAAAGAAGAAAAGGAGAAATGTACACTTCAAAAGAGGCAGAACCCCACCATATAACCTCAAAGGCTCAGATCTTAAATCAGATTTGGTGTCGGCAAAAGGACTATAAGAGGGGGCATTTGAGACCCTAAAATGTGTGACCTGCCAAGCAGGCTGTGTGAGAAGGGGACGCTCTGCAAGACTTCTGCCAGTGACCAGTGACCAAGGGCTGCTGGTGTCCCTGCTGGGTGAGGGGACATCCTCAGGGAAAACAAAGATCACCTGCCCTGGAGCCTGGAGCACCTGCCCCTGCCTGCTTGCCAAGACCAGTGTGCCCTGTGAGGAAACGGAGAGAGTTGGGGGGAGCCCTAACTAGAGGACTTCATGAGCGAAATGTGAGGAGAACAGCTGCGCATTGATCGGGCCATTGCCCATATGCAGGAACTGTCCGGCGATCTCCAGATTGTGAGTAACATGGCAACTCTGTATGCCAGAACGGGCTGCAGGTGCCACGGTGGCCAAGTGCTCAGGTTAGTGACCAGACAGGAGAAATAATGCTGTGACTGGTGGATCAAGCCTGTGAACTGTGATCCTCACCTGACTGATTCCACGAAGACTGCAAGGATGCCGCTGAAGATGTCACACCCTCGCTGGAGCTCCAGTCAGGAGTTAGAGAATTCCCCTCACCCCTCCAATAACACCCCCCTCCAAGGGGGAAGGGTGACTTACCCCGTGGCTGCCAAACTGGAGCAGCTCTGATAGCTGGAACTAACGGGCAGCGCTGCTCTCAGGAGGGAGCCTGCGCCAGGCGGGTGATGCTGCATGAACTGCGAGCAGCCCATCTTCGCTGGACGGTATCTGGACTCAGGAGTGCCTGTGGAGAGGCGACTTGCTGACCGCTTCCATTCCGTCGGTCGAACTGGGCCTGTCGGGCCCAGAGGGACTCGCTGCTAACAGTGCAGACTAATAACTAAGGAGTCAAAAGGGAACTCATGAGTATGCCTAACTAGGAAGCATTCCCTGGTTGCGGCCACTAGTAAATGGAGAATAACACCAACCCTGTTATAAGAATGAGGGTGGCACAGAGAGTTGCCTGGCAACTACTTGAGCCCAGGCCTCAAGGGGACTGTGTTATTGCTAATGAATGTAGTTATTCATTTGAATGTGTAGAGTTAGAAATCTACTTCTTTTACTTACAAAAGTAAGAATTGGACTGGTGAGTGAGTCAGGCTCCAATAAAAGCTTCTGGCTGGCTTGGGTGCGTTATGCAAACGCATTCAAATTATCCTTTGTGTTTTTATAAGTTGGAGCAACAGCAGTGGAAACACCACTCCGCTACCGATTGGGCAGAATCAGTGCAAGCATCCCTGTTTTAGAGGACAGGCACAAGTAGGGTAGCAGCAGCGCAAGCCGTAACCAATCGTAGAACAGCAGCACAAGCTTGAGCTCCTCATAGAAAAGGCACAGCATGGCAACAGCAAAGCAAGCTTCTCTCTCTCGCAGAAGGCAACATGCGCATTCTTCCATTTCCTTCGAACAGATCCCGCAATGCAGACCTCTACAAGCTTTAATGGCTCTTCGAACATGAACGGGTGAGGCATGAGTGACATGTAGGCTACAGATGCATGTCTGGAAGAGGTACTTAGCATTCTGAAAGGAATGTATAGGTGGATGAATGAGTGAATATGTGAGTTCTGACACCATTCTCACTTGGGTGATATTCCACATCAGCACCCTAAATATCCTGTTGCTGTCACTCCGAGACCTGTTTTTATTGGTTCTTTGTTTTTCCACGATTTGAGAAATTGTAGGAACCTAGTAGGTAGTTGCTTTTTGGAACAGCCTCGCCGCAGCCGTATTAACTAATGCTCTAGACAGACCCACAGGTGCCAACCTCTTAAAGTTCTTTTTTTTTTTTTTAGTTCAGTAATTTTTATTGATAAAAGTCATATATACAAGGTACAGAGTAAAACACGTGGGGAATGGGAAAAATAAGGATAGGAAAAAGAAAACACCCCGGGGGGTAATAGGGGGGGGAAGCCGTGCGAACACTGTCTCTATTGGCCTGTGCCTGTAAGTTCATAGTCCATGTTCTCACGCTGGCTTCATCCTCTTCTCGTTTTCCTTTAGGCTTCCCCCACATCCCTTGCGCGCTGTCTGATTGTCTTCCTAACCCCTGGTGGCGCGAAGAGAAAGGAGAAGGAGAGGTGTAGAGATATAGAGAGTGCAGAGAGCAATTGTGTGCTGAGTAGGTGATGCATGTGGATTGTGAGTGTTGCCTAGTCTGGACATTCAGGGAGGCTTATGGGAGGACAGGTAGTTGTCTAGTTCTTTTAATGTGCCTGCATCGGGCTGTTTGCCATCCCAACCTCGGTGCTACCCTTGAGACCCTTGCGGGTGAGTAGTGCGCTATACAAGTATCAATTTACAATTTACATTTTTTACCTGTTCAAAATGTTCATGGCCGCCTCTGTCGCCTTCCACTGAGCGACTGGGAAAGGCGGAGACCGCACCTCTGGTAGGGAGTCAGACCGCCGCCTTCAGAGGCTGGAGGTATAGACTGTATTTACCCTCAATGTGGGACAGGGCGACTTCTGGGGAGAAGGGGTCAGGGACAGTCTCCCACTGAGAGACATGGGGAGGTCTGGGAGGGACACAGACTGGCCCTCCAATATATGTTGGAGGGGACCTCTGGCATGGGGTGGAGTTGGAGATGGTGGCACCCTTCCTTCCATGCGTGCGTAGAGGGTTTTGGCAGCCAATCAGACTGATCCCCCTCCATCAAGGCACCACTAGGATGAGGAGGATAAAGAAAGCCTCCCACTGAGGGACACAAGAAGCTCTGAGAATGGGTCCCAAGTGTGGGGGAGAGGAGATCTGGCAGCAAAGTGCTCCCTGAAATCTCACCTCATTTTTTGCATCTCTTGTGTATATACCGTATTACGACCTGTGTAAATGTGAGGGGCTCTGATGCACTCAATGGCCTTCTTCACACTTATATGAACTTTTAAAAAAACAAGAATCACAGCTTTTTACCTACTGAATATATCAATTATATTTGCTGATACAATGCAGCAACAGTAAAAAAGATAAAAAGGGAGCAGGGTTGTGGCAGGCGACTGACATGAAGAAACACGTACACATGTGCATGGGTCACCGCGTACACATACGCCTATGGACCTGAGCACCATTTTCTTTCTTTTTTTAAAATTTTTTTATTTACCGGCCCAAAATGGCAAACGCCGCTTGAGTCTGTAAATTTAAAAAAATCTATTTTAATTGCATGGATGCACGTTTTCATATAGTGCGCTGGCCTGCTGTTGGGCATGCCAAGAAACAAAATTATTATACTTTTTATTTTTATTTTGAAGGACCATGAGGGGTGGGAGAACAACTAATAGGGCAGGAGGAGCGGATTGCCTCCCATTCTGGTCTTCGTTATACATTGGGAAAAAGAAACCAATAAATGTGGCGCCTCCAGTAAAGATTCGCGCATGGGACATGCAGCCAAACTGGTTCCCGTATGCACATCGGCTGGCTAGGCTCATGTCAGCTCCCTCTCATTCTAATTTCAATATGTGTCCAAAAAAAGTCTGAGTATTTGTAATAGGCTGCCCCGCAAAGGGGGGAGGAGCAGCCACTCATATACATAGAAAGGTTAGGAAGCAGAAGTCCCAAATTACAGCTGTGATTGCGAGCACTCCTTGAGAACTCGCCATAGTCTTTAGCCTGTGGTTTTTTGACAATTTTCTTTTTCTACACTCTGGTTCTCGACTGACAACACTGTGTTTCGGCACATAGAAATAACCAGTGACTTCATCAGGGCATAACCTGCTAGCAATAATGGCAAGGTTGTATGACACAACCACGCATTTATTTTCCACGTGTTCCTTAACGCGGGCGTAATAACAAATGCGTCTGAACCACGCATTCCATTTACAACGCAAGTCGTTACAATGGCTTGCCTTAGGTGGGTGCTGGACTTTGGAATGGCATAATTTACTATTTCAACTGCAGTCACCGTAACAGTGGGGAAAGCGTTGGACTTTAAAGTCCAGCAGCACTTGACCTTACTCATGTTATTGTAACGACTTGCGTTGTAAATGTAATGCATGGTTCAGATGCATTCGTTATTCTGCCCGCGCTGCGAATGCAACGCGTTGTTCAGCAGTCGTTGCATTTGTAAGTTCCCTAATGGCAATCATAAAAAATTCATCAGTAAGGTTGAATTAATTGATCCCAGTTACTATAAATAGATTGCATAAATAAATGAAAGGGCACATTTGTGTGTGTAGCTCGAAGCGTGAGCAGAGTCACTGTTGCTGATCTATTTATGGCCATTGTTCTGCGATATATGGGCGCATGTAGGCTGTAATGGTCTCCAGTCGCGTAGTCATCCGGGAGTGGTGAAGTAGTAGCATGGTGCACATTGTCGCCTGTGCTTGTGTCCAGATAGGCTTACTGTGCTCTTACCCGAAACATGTAACCCACATACTGTACACATGCTTCCTCCAGTATGAGGGATGTGAAAAATAGACACTTGCTCCCTTCCAGGTCGGGTGACCACCCGGCGTGGAGGCAAATTTAGGGCAGGATTGATCAAATTAAGGTAAAAGCTTCAAAGTTTAGGCCACAAATTCACGGGAAAAGGTCAATTTACAGACTGGTCTGAGCAGGAGAAGAATCATCATTGTTGGGACAGGATGCTCATCGCGTATTTCCTGCTTTACATAAACGTGTCCAGTTTATTCAAAGAATGTGTGCAGATTGATTTTAGTGCCATGCCCAAACAGCACTGAGATAGTCAACATCACTAGAGTGGGGCGTCCTCTCGCCCCCAAACACTTGCACAGCTAATTATGCCACCATGGCGATAATGTATTCATTCATAATAATCAATAGCAATCCATGTACTCCTTGTATTCCATAATTTCTCATCACTTTTCTCCAATTTTTGTTCGAATCCACACGGGGAGTGTACAGGCCATGTCCCAAACTTCTACTGTTCCAACTGTGTCCATCCAGACCTCTTGCAAGAACATGACTGGAGCATAATGATTTAGTCCAAATTAAATGGGGGCAGCAGACAAATGTGAAAGTGTTGAGTATTGGAGAGTGGAAGAATGGAGAGTGGGAAGCAAGTAAGAAACATACAATATGGAGGTCAATGCTTCACACTGATCGTAAATCGGAAGGGAAGAGAAAGTTTGATGGAAATAGAGGGAAGGAGGTGGAATAATAAGGTTAAACATCATTTGTACACTGTCGAAAAATGGGGATGGATGAAGACTGGATGAGAACTAAGGGTATAAGGGACAGGGTTAGGAGCAATTTAATACTTTTATAAATGAGATAATTCTCTTTGGTACAATACAATGCAGCACTTTTATAAATGATATAGCGATGAAGGATCGTAAACCATAGTGAAGATAATAGTTAGTGATAGTTATGCAATTATGAATGAATACTTTATCGCCATGGTGGTATAATTAGCTGTGCGATTAGGGGGCGAGAGGACGCCCCACTCTAGTGATGCTGAGCAGGAGAAGGCCACATCTTATTCCACTATTTCGTCAGTGCATTTATTTACTCATTTTGTATATGCTGCACTATTTAGTCACAGAGCTCTGTGTGTGATTGCCTCTAATTATTATACCCTGTTCAATAGAAAATTGATGCCCTTGAGCACAGGCAGTTCTGTGGGGTGGGGCAAGGCTGGGCTGCAGGGGGGATTGGGTGGTGGCCCCCTCCTAAGTACCCTCTGGGGCTGGACAAACAATGTATGCCCACTCTGCATATTCTGCACTCCGGCTGGGTGGAGAACATGCCCCGGCTCCCAGTCCCCATCTGAGCACCGAACCACGGCGCTCAGACCAATCACAACACAGCATTGCAGCATTGTGATTGTTATATTATTGTTAATATAAGCACTGAGCTGGACATCAACTTTCTTGTGTCTCGCAGTTGGTTGTTGATTGCGGAGCTGCCTCCATGAGAAGCCGGTGACTGCTCGCCCTCGCTGCCCTGAGAGTCGAGTGCAGAAGGGTTGTACTTGGCCATGCTTGCAGGGGAGCTGGCGTTTGAAGGGCCCGGGCACTTCAGTGGTAAATTACCTCAACGCCCCTGTCTGAGCCACGGCCGTCCAGCTGGAGTCTGACTACAGGGTTGTCAGGCAAGCTGCATGGAAGAGGTGTGGCGCAGCGGCCAGGGCGACTGACGCTGGACGCCGGGGATCACGGTTCGATCCCCGGGTCTGGCGGCAGTGGTCTGCTCAGCACCATGTGACTCTGGGCAATAGCTCGCTTAATCTTCCCGACGGCCCCCAGCGCCTTGACACCTTCGGGTAATGGTTCGCGCTTTACAAATACTGGACATTTCCATATTTGAATCCTGCATTAGCAGTGTTGGCCACTGTATATCACGTAGCTGGGGCAGTAGACGGCCAGAGCAAGTCACAGATTCACCTATCGGGGCCTGTACTGCTTGCTTTGGCCAAGATAGTGCAGAGAATACGTGCAGGAAGGGCTCTGAAAAGCTTAGAATCCTTAAAGGGACAGATGCATTGTGCAAACCCACGGCACTAGAGTGTCTGTACGCTATTTGCATGTGCAGCTCCAATGCGGAGCAGATGGGGTGGGAGACAGTCTCACACATCATGTAAGGGTGCGAGGCACACACAACTTGGTTGCGGTCTTCCAGGAAGGCCCGACTGCTGCATAAGGGAGTGCGCCGGGGACTCTACATTTATCTCAGAAGTTGAAGCACGGAGCACCAGGTAAAGAGAATTCTAGAGCAGGGGGCAGTGGAGGACAGATGGGAGATCTGCACCAACTGAGGAAAGGGATTGTGGCTAAGATTCGGACTGACAAGGACGAGAAGAACAAGGTGGAACATCATAGAAGCTTCGGCCGCCATAAGTAACAGGAATGATTGCCCGTCTGGAGGGTAATCTCAGTAGAGAAGCCCCGGGCAGAAGAGGCCGAGTTGGCAGCGTAGCAAGCAGCACATACTGGCAAACTCTGGTGGCACCCTGAGCTGGTGGTGGTGGTGGTGGTGGTTGTGGGAGGTGGACAGTGGCCTCCTGATGGTAGGGCCCTGGCAATTGCCCTCTCTGCCCATGTCTTAAAGCGGCTCTGCGGTCGAGCCAAGTCCGAATCGGTGGTCCGGCTCATCCCTAAGAGCCTGAGAACCAGCAGAGCCTTCCAAACATCTGGGATGTAAATGATGTGACAAACAACATATAATGACACTATAGAGCTTTCAAGGTTTGACATATGGAGGTGTTTCAAGTGACTGCATTAGATCACATCTCTGCATTCATTGATGTCATTTAGGGTGTGCCAGGGTTTGCAGCTGCGACCCCTGGCTTGCCTCTTGGGACCCCTAATACTGCCTTTGCGACCCCTTCCCTCAGAGGGGGCAAAAGCAGTTCCAAGCACAGAAGGTAAATGGTGTTTTGAAGAACAGTGTTTACTTTCTACATATCCCAATGGGGCTCTACACCTTTAGTTAAAATAATAAATACATTCAGAAGAGGACTGTGCACTCTTTATGACACAACATGAAAGTAAACAAATCATAAAAGACACTTTAGAAGAAAAATAAATGTGCCACAGTCCATGAATGTGACTGTAAAAAATGTTTTTGAACAGACCCATCATCTCAGAGGTTTGATAGTTGTGTACAAGCGATGATGTCAAACCGTATTGACTATAAAAAGGAGTAAATGAAGCCAATAGCACAGTCCATATGCAATGTTACTGGTGGGCCTGGCCACTACTATTCCTTAAATCTCTTTTTGTGGCCTCCCTTTGGTTTAGCTGTACATTTTCTCCTGGAGGTATACACTATGCTTCAGTGAAGTCAATTAACGTGATTTTCTCAGCATACAAGTCTTGTGGCATCCTTTCTTCGAATTCAGGGACAAAGGTAATATGATGTCACTTCCTGTGATGTCATTGCGGTCAAAATAATGTGTGAGGTCACTGCCGCTCCCCTGGTGATTCAGTGAATCGACCTCCATGACTACATTGACATTTGTTTGAAGTGAAAGTGTCTAAACATGAAACATTTATGAACTCCTCCTGACGACGGTAACATGAGTGAACAAAGGGTCAGGTGTGCCTCACTTCCTGGCCAATGTTATTGTAATAGATGGAGTAACATGACAGGCTATTCAGGTACATATAAGAGCTTTTTGTGCAGGGACCATCTAGAATTACTTGAAAGTGCTCTCAAATGGGAGGATCAGTAAATATGACCCCGTGAGGTAATGTGACTTGACTTGTGTCACACGATTGGACATGTGGGGAAGCCAGGATTGGAACTCAGGTTTCCTGGTTACACATAGTGCAGTTAATCCACTGACTAGATTAATGTCTTTGAAAGAATCTCGTTTAACACCAGAGGGCGGGTGAATGGGAGACGGTGTTGAATAAATGCACAGATTACATGTGCAGTGAATCTGAGATAATCGCTTAAAAAGAGTACATAGCGGAGGAGACAGACGGCAGGACACCAAATGATAGGATCACGGACTCTCTCAGACTTTACATAGTGATTGAACACCTCAGCAAAGGTGATTACACTTGTTAGTTGTCTGCTGGAAAATGGCATTGAGGGAAAGCAAACACATCTGGTTTCCTGCTCGGCCACTCACCTGAGACCAGAAGTCAGCATCACTGGCCGCAGGCACAAGATACTCCCTCGTCTCTCTGGCTATGGGTCATCAAAATCTGCCCAGGTAAGGTCTGCCCACCCCTCTGCAGGGGCCTAGCTTGGCCAACAAGATTGGGGGGTGGTGAGCTTAAAATGTCCCAACAATCAAGGTGGCATATAATGTTACAATACATTCTACGACAAGCAGGATGCATGAAAGCGGCTAAAAGGGCAGTGGAAAGGCAGACGAATGCGGATTGGTAAGGGTACGAAGTGTGAAAAGCACAATATTTTGTAAAAAAAATAACCAACATTTTTGAAGACTTTCAAAACCAAGCGGGAGAGAGTGTGTGTGCGCGCTTTTTTGTCTGTAAAAATTGCATGAGAAATCCAGCATGTTCAAACATCAGAGAGAGAGAGAGAAGGGTAAAAGAACTCGTTTGCCATCCCAACCAATAACTAATATGGAACCAAAAAAGAACAAGTTTGCTACCTACTCTGTCATTGGAAGGACAGGTTTTGCATAATCCTTAGGCTGAGGTGCCTTGGAACCCACAGGGTGATTATAAAGAACCTTGACTCACCAACCTAGTGGGTGACGTGCATCATCATTGGATTCCCACCCTGGTCGCCGAATGCTTCTAAGGTGTGCTTCCACGCTTGATTACAGCTGAGCTGGTATTTGTGATTTGTGACGGTGCGTGCGATGGCGAAAGATGGTGTTAAAATTGGCCCAGGAACTCCTACCACAAATACTGATTTTTAATATTGGAGGTCCTGGTCAACATTTAAAAGCAGTGGTGGATATTCCTGGGATATTAGTTGATCCCGCTTATCCTCAATGCGGCCAACATGTTTCAGCCATACGTCTTAATGCCTCTAAGGGTCAATGTCAGGACCAAAAACAAAACAAGCATGCGCCTGTGGCATGCAGGATAATGGTTTGTACTTAGAAACCCGATCAATTGTGGAACGTAATCATGTCTTGCGTTTATTCTCATAATTTTGTAGTTTTTTACTACATGGGATGCTCCGAGGGGGTGGACCCTGTTGTCACACTTTCCTCAAGGTATCTCAACCTCTGATATACATGTACGTCATCCTCGCGAGCCCCGCAATCCAACAGATATCTCACCATACCTGACTGAAAGCACCTGTAACCACTATTTACTAGAAAATACTTTAATAAGGGGGGTGTTCCTCTGCAGCGAGCTGGCGGTGTCAGAACTGAAGCTTGTTCACCACGGGTGATATTTAGGACAGTATCTGGGCGAGACCACTACAGAAGCACCCATAGCTGTCAGAGAGGCTAAAACTACAGACAAATGGCATCTGTTGAAACTAAATAAAGGACAGCATATATTAGGGTTTATTTACGGACTTTCTGTGTAAATTACGGATGGGTGGTCACCCTAGTGCTGGGGTTGTGAGTATACCCGTAGCCTGGCAGCGAGGACGTGTGCCTACTGCCTAGTGCCAAGACTGAGACTTGGCACCAAAGAAACTAAAAAAAAAGATAGAACGCAAGGATACCAGTCCATCGGCACACTCGTAGGTAGTCAATCTTCTGATCCTGGGGCAGTCAGGGGTCACTTGACCATTCTCAGACGACTAGCAGTATTTTACCACATGAGCCCCAAAGCCCTGGATACTACTGCACTGCTCAATATGCTGTAGGCGCTTCGTAGATTCTTATTTATTTATTTATTCATTTATTTATTTATTTATGAAGTTTTATATAGCGCGAACATGATCCCAAAGGACATCAGAGTGCTTTAGACTTTGGGGAGAGGAAGGTAATAGTAGCAGTACAATCGTCAGAGGGGGTACCAACCTTGGCAAATCACATATGCATATCGAACAAGAGGTTACATTTGAAAGGGACAATAAGGGTAAAAAAAAAACCTGGAACAAAGTGAACTGGGAGGGGAGCAAGTGAACCGTAAAGCAGAATAACACCAAACGAGGTATTTAGGGTGTATGTTCAAGCATTAGAGCAGAGGATCCGAGACCCTTTTAAGGTAGGAACTTGTTCATGAGGAATCTTTTTACTTCCAAGTTGAAGGTAACATCGGAGGTGATAGACAGGCAATCTTTAGCTGAATTCTAGCTTCAAAGGGCAACCAATTTAGGGATTTTAAGACTTGCGAGATGTGCTAGTTTCTTTTGGTCCCCGTGACCAATCTGGCCGCCGCATTAAGTGAAACCCTTAGTGGGGCCAAGGTATATTTGGGGAGGCTACAGAGTGTAGCACTGCCATAGTCTAGCCTTGGCAAAACAAGTGCTTGGACCACTTGCTTGAAGTCAGCTTGTGAGAGGAAAGGTTTGAGATTCCTGAGTATCCTCATAAGGTGATTCACTCCCTTACACACATTGTTGATATGAGTTTTCATGTTCAGATGCTTGTCTTGGGTGAGTCCGAGAGATCTCGCTGAGTCAACAATGAGGGTGGAGCAGTTGAAGGCAGTGAGGTAGTTCATCCAGAGGTCTATCTTGGGGATGTGATTGGGGGAGAAATGAGAAGGAACTCTGTTTTGGAGGTGTTGAGCAAGAGGTGGTTCTCAGTTAACCAGTTCTGAGTCTTTATTAGGGTAGAGTTGAGTGCTATGAGGTTATTTGAGGATGAGATTTTCAGATAAAGTTGCGTATCATCCGCTTACATATGGAAGAGAATGTCAGCGGAGTTTAGAGCATTAGCTAAAGGTTCCAAGAACAAATTGAAGAGTATAGGGCGGACCCTTGGGGGACCCCCATGGAAACTAGTGATGGCTGGGAGAGAGAGTGGTTCACCTTAACTCTTTGGGATCTGTGGTGGAGGAAGGACGAGAACCATTGCAGCACTGAACCAGAAAGGCCCATCCTGTGCTTCAAAATGGATAGGAGGTTGTTGTGATTAACAGTGTCAAACGCTGAGGAAAGATCCAGGAGGATGAGGAGTCCGGATTAATTTTGGTCGAGCTTTTTTTAAAAGTCATCCATAACATGCGTGAGAGACGATTCTGTGCTGTGCCCACTCCAGAAGCTCTGTAAAGTCTTAACTCTACAGCAGTGAAGGAGTCCAAGGGTAGGCTTTTGCAAACATTGGTTATGGAGAGGCCCACTTGAATTATGCAATTTTTGCAGATGCAGCATTTTCTGTATTTGTATGGATTTGTCGCATTTGCTACATAATCCATTATCTGCTGCATAATCTG